>NW_028227262.1:63932500-64532500 GCF_978045245.1 Mus caroli
AGTTAAATATTCAAATGTGTTTTATTTAGCTGGTTGCTATAGCACATCCATGTAATCCTAGCACTAGGAGCCTGGGGCAGGATCACAGGTTTGAGGCGAGCCTGGGCTACATACTGGAACCTTATCTCAAAGGGAAAAAACAAACAAACAAACAAACAAACAAACAAACTATGGGACATTGTTACTCTGTCTCGAAACACAAACAAAAAGACAAGAAAAGGAAAACTGAAATAAATTCTTACCAAGACCTTGTTTTATTTATATTTTATTTTCCTTTAGGAAATAGAACCCTGGGTTTTGTGGACACAGGGCAGACATTTTACCACAGGGTATACTTTGGCCCTGATGTATTTTAAATTTTTCTTTGAGATTATAATTTAATTACAGCATCTTTTCTCCCTGTCCTCTCTCCTAAGTTCTCCTGTGTACCCTTCCCTGCTCTCCATCAAATTATCAAATTCATGGTCTCTTTTAAAATTCACTGTTACTGTCAATATATTTTTTTGAAATAATAGCAACTACATAAGCTTTTTGAATTTCCCATCAGGAATGGATTTATGGCTTCACTGATGTTTGCTGGAAGATAAGCAGCCAGTATCTCTCCATTAGTGAGACACTCTAGGTGGCCCAGAATGTTGCTGCTCATTGCCCTTCCCTGTGTGCCTGCAGCTCCTCTGTGGTGTTTGTGGCTCCCCTGGGCTCCTCATCCTCCTGACTGGCTATTAGATGCTTTCTGCAGCCATGTTTGCCTCTGTGTGGGAGGATGTGACTCAGGCACTTGGCATGGCTGTGACACTGCCATTACCAACACAGATGATAACTGTCTGCTTTTTGAGAAGTAATTTTTCAGTTTTATTTCCTGTAATGAGAATTGAACCCACCACTCTATGAATGCCAGGCAAGCATTCTAGCACAGAGCTACTGCAGGCCTCTCTGCAACCTCCACAGTCAGCTGAGTAACTGTGGAGGGACTCAAGAAGGCTGTTTGGTTCATCACTATTAGGTAGCCAGTATTGGTCAAACTCCAGGAATCTGACCCTGAGTGGTTTCTTTTAGGTATATTTAAGCACAGCACAATTTGGTGAAAACTTCCCTGGTGATAATTAGCTCAGTCCAATGTGCACAATAAAGCAAGTTAAATACAGATGTGATGTGACTGAGATCGAGGCCAGCCTGGTCTACAGAGTGAGTTCCAGGACAGCCAGGGCTACACAGAGAAACCCTGTCTCGAAAAACAAACAAACAAACAAACAAACAAACAAACAAACAACCACACACACACACATACAAAGGATAGGTTCTATAGACTGAGAAAAACTGTGTGTCTCTGTCTATATGGATATCACAGAGGTCACCAGGCTAGCATGCTCCCAATCTTCTGGGTATACATCAGGTATTGCGGTATTGCATTCCTTCACTTGAAGGAGGGGAGGAACCCTGTTTGCTAACATTCTAGGTTCCCCTAGTGCTTATCTGTGAGCACAAAGATCTCTGTCCCCCCTACAAGCCCTTTTAGAGGTCCTAAGGTGGGGATAGAATGGCTACTTCTATGAGATGACGATGATGATGGTGGTGGTGGTGGTGATGATGATTTGGACTGGGCCTTATGTAGCCCAAGCCGGTCTCAAAGTCACTACATAGCTGAGAATAAACTTGAATTTCAAACCCACCTGCTTCCACACCCAGAGTGTTGGGATTGCAGGCATGCACTGATGCTACTGACTTGTACATACAGGGCATTGAATCCAAGACTGCTTGCATTCTGGGCAAGCGCTCTTCCAACCAAGCTACATCACCCAGCCCTGTCTGAATATTCTATCCTGTCAGCTGCACAGCTGGCTGAACCCCCCCCCCCCCCCACTGCTATATCCAGGGGGTTCATTCCTTATGTTTCTGGCTTCTCTAGGGTATTCGGAGTCAGGAGTCTCTTGTGTGTGGATCTTGCTGTGGTTTCACGTGGTGCTTACTGATAACCCTCTGGGAGGCCAGGGCAACGTCCATTCCTGAATCCCAGTGATTACAGGGATAGGAAAAGCTGCTCTGCTTTCCGGACTTGAGCGAACCCCTGTCCAGGTGTGCAGGTCAGCATAGGTGGGAGATAACCTACTTACCTGGCGAAGTACAGCGCACGGTAAAGATACCTTAAAAGCCTATGTTAGAGCCCGGCTTGTGACCCATGCCTGAAATCCCAGCACTCCAAGGGATTTTGCTAGGAAGTTACTTAGAGGCCAGCCTGTTTTCACACTGAGTCAGTGGGGCTCCAGGCCAGTAAGGGTTACAAAGTGAGACACCTGCACCCCTCCCCCAGGGGGGGGGGATGTCTAAAGTCACGTGAGATTGTGCCCATCTTTCATTCCAGCGGTTGGGAGGCGGAAACAGACGTTCAAGATCACCCTTGGCTTCACAGTTTGAGGCCTGCCTGAGCTCCGTAGGGAGGAGAAGGGAAAAAGAGGAGGGGAAGGAAGAGGAGGAGGGTTTAACTCTCAAAGGCGAAGCCCTGCCCCTCAGGGCTTCTCCTATCGTACCTTGAGAAGTGAAACCTATTGCAAGGCCTTCCGCTGCTTTGGATTCCCTGGAGCCCTCGTCTCAGGCCAGGCTTCTAAGGTTGGCCTTTCACACTCTGCCTTGTCTTCATTCCAGGACCAACAGTTTTGTATAATCTTACCCACTGTCCGAGTCCCCACCAGAGCGCCTTGCCTGGAGGGGGTTCTGCTTGGTTTCGGACTTGCAGACAAAGGACTGAGGTGCACATTTTACTTATCAAAACAGACCTGGCCTCCAGGCTCTCCCAGCATCCCTCAGTCCCTACCAGGCATACCCTGTCCCTAACTTTGAACTCTCCAGCCCAGAGGCTAGGCTGCCCTTCCTCCAGAGGCTCCTTCCTATAAAATTCAGACAGTTTGGTCAAGCTCTCTCTTCCCCTCCCCCTCCCTCTCCTCATGGCGACTCCCCTGGCCTCAATCCTTGGGGCCAGTGAACTCGCCGGAGAACAGCTTCAATAAATCTCCCTTTAATATATGCTAATCTGGCTCATTTCACCAGCGGAGCAATCAGATTCCGCTCTTCCAGCTGAGGGCCCCCTTACCACAAGGGGGCGATGTTGAGTCCTTTGTTGCTTTCTGGCCCTCTTCCCATTCCCTTTGAGTAACTGCTTCTACCAGGACACACCCACTTCCTTGCCCAGAGCACAGCTGCAGAGACTCCCAGGTCTGAATAATATTTTGGGGAAGTTTTTTTTTTTTCCTAATTGTGAAATAATTTTAAATCATCAGGCGGTGGTGGAACATACCTTTAATCCCAGCATTCTGGAGGCAGAGGCCGGCGGATCTCTGAGTTCGAGGCCAGCCTGGTCAATAGAGTGTTATGGTTTGATGCCTCCAGAATAGCTGAAGTCACTGCGTTTTATGTTTGTCAGCTATTTCATATTGTTGCTGTAACATGCCTGCCAGTCACTGACACAGAGAAATGGCTTGGCTCAAGGACATGCTGACCACATCCCCTGCTCTGTTCTGTATGGTTTGAATGGTCTATATGAGGTTTGCTAATCTTAAGAGATTCCACTGGGGCTGGAGAGATGACTCAGCAGTTAAGAGCACTGAGTGCTCTTCCAGAGGTCCTGAGTTCAAGTCCCAGCAACCACATGGCGGCTCACAACCATCTATAGTGGGATCAGATGCCCTCTTCTGGTGTGTCTGATGACAGTAACAGTGTACTCACATAAAATAAATAAATAAATAAACCTTAAAAAGAAAGAAAGAAAGAAATTTCCACAAAGCTTTACGTAGAACCCATCAAATCAAAGGTCAATATGAACTGTTACGTCTAAAATATATTGGGTCAGAGCTGACCACTAGGCAGCCCTTCCTGTACCTGTGTATGAACTCTTTGTAGTTTTTGTGTGTTTTTTTTTTTCTTTGTAAGCCGACAGAAAAAGATATCCACCGTCATAAGTTCAAGGATGGCCAGGGCTACACAAGAAACTCTATCTCAAAAAAAAAAAAAAAAAAAAAAAAGAAAGAAAGAAAGAAAGAAAAGAAAAGAAAAAGAAAAAAAAGAAAAAGAAAATCCTAGCCAGACGGTGGTGGCACACGCCTTTAATCCCAGCACTCCGGAGGCAGAGGCAGGTGGATTTCTGAGTTCGAGGCCAGCCTGGTCTACAGAGTGAGTTCCAGGACAGCCAGGACTATACAGAGAAACCCTGTCTCGAAAAACCAAAAAAAAAAAAAAAAAGAAAAGAAAATCCTAAATCCTGTTGAGTATTGTGGCATACACCTGTGCCCCAGAGGCAGGAAGATTAACTTCCAGGCCAGCCTGGGCAACAGAGTAAAACTGTTTGGAAAAACAAAACAAAACAACAACCAATCAACCAATCAACAAACCAAGAAAAAAGCAATCACCCTGTGTAAACCGTAGCAGTGCAGAGCTAGGAACACTTGGATGACGTAGTTTGTCCTTATTTCCAAGCATTTACTGATAACTTGATAACATATAGACTTTTTTTTTTTTAATAGTCCATTTCTATTGAGATATGCTTCTGGCTCCACTGCCCCCGCTCAAGGCACCGAGAGCTCTTCCTGGTTGGTACCTTTGTTTTTCTGGCATCCATCAGACCTTTGCTCCCGAGGACATCCTTATTTTCCACTATTGCGAAATAATTCAGGCTCATCCTGTTTTCACCCCCCCTAGGATGGGTGATTTCTCTGTGCCCGCCCTGGGTGTGCTTCGTGGTCTCAACTCCTAATCTAGTGGAAGAGGTACCATGCCTCTTTCTGTATCTAGAGGGCCGCCTCTAGCCAGGCCACAGACAGCAAGTTGGCAGTCTTTTCTCCTAGGGCCTCGGGCCTCACCAGGTGAGCACAGCCAGGTTTCACTGCTCCTGTAGGGCTGCCATGGGCCAGCAGGAAGCCTCAACTTGCCAACTGCTCGGGTCAGGGCAGAAGGAAGGAGGGCAGGGAGTATGAGTAGTACACCTGGGTTCCCTTTGCCCTTTCCTGGAGTCTTCCTGTTGGGGGTGGGGGGGCGGTGGTGGTGGGGGAGGTAGGGGGAGGAAGAAGGGCAGCTCGCTTAGAGAGCCAGCCAACAGGAGACAGACTCTTAATGGAGCGTGGCAAACTCATGGTAGTTGAAGGTTAATAAAGAAGCTTTCATTTAAAACAGAATCTACGGTTAAAATGGGAACTTTTTTTTTTTTTTTTTTTTTGGTTTTTCGAGACAGGGCTTCTCTGTATAGCCCTGGCTGTCCTGGAACTCACTTTGTAGACCAGGCTGGCCTCGAACTCAGAAATCCACCTGCCTCTGCCTCCGGAGTGCTGGGATTAAAGGCGTGCGCCTCCACGCCCGGCTAAATGGGAACTTCAAGGAGAGAGATAGAGATTGAGAGAGAGAGAGAGAGGGAGAGATCCTGGGTTCAGTTTGGGGAGTGCAGTGGAGACTGTGGGCAAGTCTGCTACCCCTTTCAATCCTCAGCTCCTCTCCAGCACCATGTCCACCTGCGCGCTCCCTACCGAGACGATAAAGGATAACCCTCTGCAACTATAGCAAGCCCAGGTTAAATGCATTCTTTTGTCAGAGTTGCCTTGGTCGTGGTATTTCTTCTGCAATAGGACATGGTGTAAAACGCCTGGGACACGGGCTCTCACTCAAATGATTAAAACCTACAGAAAGTTTGTAGCGTCTAGATGGCTGACCAGCCAGTGTGAGGGCAGAGTGCCACAGGCAATAAAATGGCTGAGACTCTTATTTCAGTTTGCAGTCTTCCAGTTGGTGACTTCAGAGAAATGGCCTAGGCTCTCTGCTTGGGTTTTCCTCATCAGTGACCAGAGGGCAGCAGAAGCACCTACCTCAGTCACGTGGTTGTCTGGGGTGGGGGTGGGCAAAGGAGCTAACACAGATCGTAAACAGTAGAGTCCAAACCCCTCAGGTTTAACCTTTACTCTCTAGGGCCCTCAAATTATATGCAGATATAGTGTAAAGATTAGAAAGGCAAATTGCTAGTAGTGTTGATTTCTGGCTGGTGCTTTTTCTATTTTCTTTTCTGTATTTTTCAAATAACAATTTTTTTTTTTTTTTTGGAGACAAGGTCTCATGTACCTTAGGTTGGACTTACATTCAGTGTGTAGCCAAGGATAACCTCTTGTAATCCTCCGTCTCCTATCTCTGAAGTGCCAGGAATAAAGGCGTGTTCTCCCACACCTAGCTTATGTGGTGTTAGAGATGGAATCTAGAGCCTTAGTTGTGACACAAAGCTCTACCTCATTGCCAACAAGTGGAGATGACCCTGAGTTTGAATCCCACACCCCACATAAAGCCGGGTGTGGTACAAAGCACATATTTGTACTCCCAGTGTTCTTACTTCCAGATGAAAGGTGGAGAAAGAATTCTGGGAAGCTCGAGGGCCAGCATTCTTGGTATAGTCAGTCTAGGAGAAAACAACAAAGAGACTCTATCTAAAATGTGATGGAGATCGCACACCCTGCTGTGGGAGACTGACCAGATGGGCTGTGGTGGAGCGTGCTCAAGGGTCTCCTTAGTCTGGTATGCAGACTTCTCCCTTTTGAGTTCCCAGTGGAGGATGTGGCCTGGTAAGTAGAGATTTGGGCACTACATAAGAAAGAAAGGCTAGCCCCATGAACCTCCCAATAAAGGAAGGCCAGTAGTAGAACTAATAAGACCGAGGATGGAGAGTGGGTGTGAGCCAGACAAAGTCTGTATCTACCTTAGCAGGAAGGCACTAGATAATGGCCAGCACCAAATTTAGATATAGCCACAGAAGCAATTTATACATCTAGGTGGAGTCAACCCCAAGGTTTGGAAACACCAATAGCTTTAGGAGGTGTGTGGCTCAGTTATCGAGCCAGAGTGAGACCCTGGGGCTTCTCTCTGGAATACAACTGGAGTTGCTGGCAAGAAACAAAAATAAGAATGTCGTGCTGGGCTTAGTGGTGCACACCTTTAATCCCAGCACTTGGGAGGCAGAGGCAGGCGGATCTCTGAGTTCGAGGCCAGCCTGGTCTACAGAGTGAGTTCCAGGACAGCCGGGCTACACAGAGAAACCCTGTCTTGAAAAACCAAACCAAACCAAACCAAACCAAAACAAAACAAAAAAAAAAAAGAATGTCTACACTGAAGATAGGCGTGGTGGTGCTGATCTAGAGTCCCAGAACTCTGAAGGGAAAGGTAGGAGAGCTCAGGAATTCAAAGCCAGTTTATGGTGATTTCAAGGCCAGCCTGTGCTACATAGACCCTGTCTCAAAATTAAGTTACTAAAGGGCCTGGAAGAGTGGAGAATACCTTTAATATCAGCACTTGGGAGGCAGAGGCAGGACGATGCTTCTTGTGAGTTTGAGGCCAGCCAGTGTGACATGGTTAGACCCTGTCTCAAATAGAAAATTTAAAGTAAGGATAATCAGGTAGGAAAGCTCCGTAGGTAGCACAGGTTGCTGCCACAGAGCCTAATGACCTCAGGTGATCCAGTGAGAACTGAGGCCCAAGGATTGTTCTCTGACACCCTCTGCCCTCCACAGAGACAGAAAGATAGACAGAATGAAGTAAAAGATATACCCCAGGATCTAGGAAAGGAGGACTTTTGAAATCTCTTTCTTCTCCCCTTCCGATGTTTTGAAAGTTTTATTATTATATTTGGTGGGAGAGAGTGTGCTGCGGTGTACTTGTGGAGGTCTGAGAACAACTTGCTGGACTTAGCTCTCTCCTGTCAGGTGAGTCCTGAGGAGGATCGAACTCAAGTCCTCAGGTTTAGTGGCCATGAAGACACCTTGTTGCCTACTGTTTTGTTTTTGTCCTGCGTATATATGCATACATTATTGAAAAATATTCTAAGCCAGGCAGTGGTGATGCATGGCTTTAATCCCAACCCTTGGGAGGCAGAGGCAGGTGGATCTCTGTGAGTTCAAGGCCAGTCTGGTCTACAAAGAGAGTTTCACAACATCCAAGGTTACACAGAGAGGCTCTGTCTTGAAAAATGAAAAAAGAAAAAAAAATCTAATATAAGGGTAGGCTCTGAAAGTTAACAGAAAAAAGTAAAGGCTCACCACATAGCCCAGGCTGGCCTTGAATTTGTCTTCAGAATCCTGGGATTATAGGCTGCACTACAATGGCTTCTTTGTTATGCATCTTAGGTAAATTTATCTAACCTATAATTCTGCCTTCTGGGAAACCAAATTCACATACAGGGTGGCTCTGAAGAATGAGTGAGGTCATGCACAGAAAGCTCATGAGTCAGTTGTTGGCCGACTCTTGCTGAAATTCAGCATCCATAATTATTAACCATTATCTTTATATGAACCAAGTGTGCTGCCAGTTCTCAGAACACAACGCACAGTAGGCAAGTATGAATGGATTTAGAGGTGGAAGGTTAGTCCTGTGGTAGAATGCTTGTCTACTACCAACAAGGCCCTGTTTGCCTTGTTTGTATATAATGTTTTGGCTGGCCTGGAACTCACTATGTAGACCAGGCTGGCCTCAAACTCAAAAAAGATCTTTCCCCCTCTGCCTCCCAAGTGGAAGTGCTGGGATTAAAGGTGAGCACTACTACACCTGGCCACACAAAAGTTTTAAAACCAGTGAGCACACCTTTAATCCCGGCACTCAGTGGAGGCAGGAATTTAACAATTCGAGCCGTAATCTACATAGCAGGTTCCAGGAGAGCCAGAAGAGACTTCGTTTCCCCCCCCCAAAAAAAGGGAGGGGGGCTTTAAGGGGGGGGATCAAAGCAGAAAAAGAACAGAAAAAGATTGTTTTAAGTCCCACTCCAGTGATTTCTCAGCGGAGGCTCTAGGTCATCATATATATGTAGAGAGTTGAAAATGGGAGCGCATGTGCGATTTAGGGAGTCTCTAGAGTAGGCATCTATCTACCCTCAAATCCACGCCGAGCGGAATGGATCTTCGAAGCAGCGAGGACTTTCAGGAGTACAGGAGCTTGCAGGAAACCCTGACACTGTCCAGGTAGAGAGCGGTGGATAGTAATGCAGAGGTTTGGCTCTCTAGTTTGGACTCGCTGCCTAAACGGGGCGGGGCCATGGTGGTAACCACGCCCACCTCTCTGCAGAGGCTGCAAGCTGCCTTCGCCCGTAGCCCCCTCCATTTCTTCCTGTGCAGTTCTGCACTGTGCACAAGCGAATCCGGTCGTAATTAAGGCGTGGCCAGATCTCAATCCTCTCCCCCACACATGCAGAGGCCGCGCCCTTCTGCACCGGTCACCTTTTAGAAGAGCAGCGGGAGCTTGAGGTTCCCCCAGAGGGGCTGGGCCAGTGAGGAAGCCCCGCCCACATCTTTGCAGAGGCCGCGCCCCTCTCTGGGTTTCTTTAGCTCTTAGGCAGCTATACGCTGGTGGAACTGGGGGGCGGGGCCTGGCCTGGGCCTGGGCGGGGCGTGACGTCGCGGGGCGGCCGGCCGCCCGGGAGGCGGGGCGGCGGGGAGGCGGCGGCCCGCTCGGCCCAGGCCAGCCCGCAGCTGCGGCGGTCGGTGCGCTGCAGGCGGCGCGGGGGAGCCGGCTCCTGACAGCATCCCGCGGCTGCCACGTCTGTCACTCTGTCCCAGGGTCCGCCATGGCCCTGGTGCGGGACCCTGAGCCGGCGGCCGGATCCTCCCGCTGGCTGCCCACGCACGTCCAGGTGACCGTGCTGCGGGCCAGCGGGTTGAGGGGCAAGAGCTCGGGCGCCGGCAGCACCAGCGACGCGTACACGGTGATCCAGGTGGGCCGAGAGAAGTACAGCACCTCGGTAGTGGAGAAGACGCAAGGCTGCCCGGAATGGTGCGAAGAGTGTTCGTTCGAGCTGCCGCCTGGAGCCCTGGACGGCCTGCTGCGGGCACAGGAGGCAGATGCGGGCCCTGCGCCCTGGGCCTCCGGCCCCAACGCCGCCTGCGAGCTCGTGCTCACCACCATGCATCGCTCACTCATCGGCGTGGACAAGTTTCTGGGCCGGGCAACCGTAGCTCTGGACGAGGTCTTCCGCGCAGGCCGCGCCCAGCACACGCAGTGAGTCTGGGGCGCTGGGAGCGGGGACAAAACGGTTGAAGGCCTAACCGGGCGGGGCTGGTTGGGACGTCTGGACCCGGTCCTCCCACTCAAGGACACAAACCCGTATTCTGGTTGTTACTTCTCATTCAGCCCTCCGCCCTACCCCATTTCCCCCAGACTGTCTCCCCAGCAGCCTGGTGGGCCTGGAAGGCCTGATGGAGTTGCTGTAGTGACCAAGCGTTGGCAGTACATGGCCAAGGAAAGTTCGGAATGGGATTCTGAGGCTGTGGGAATTCAAGAAGGGAAATGTAAAGACTTCAGGGTCTGCCTTCTTTTCCTCAAAGAGGTGTAGCCTGTAGGTAGTGGAGAGGAAGTCTCATCTTGTAGAAGCAGAAGGTGAGGTGTTATCTTCCAAGGCAAGATTGAAGGGAGACATCCCAGCCTTCCCAGGGGTTACACAGGACACTTGGCCTTTGAACGTTCAGGGATACCCCTCACTGTATAGACATACTCTGTGACTCTGTCTTAGGGTACCAGGACTGAGAGCATTGGCCCACCTCGGAGTAATGAAGGGTATGTTTGAATCAGCTTGGGTCAGTGGGACAGTGGCTATAATGCCCTCCAATTCTCCAGATTATTTTCTCTAGAAAGAATAGGAAAGGTTCTTATTGGTTTTTTTGTTTTTTTGTTTGTTTGTTTCGAGACAGGGTCTTTCTATGTAGCTCTGTCTGTCCTGGAACATGCTATGTAGACCTGGCTGCCTTTGAACTCAGAGATTCTACTGTCTCTGCCTCCCCAGTGCTGGGTTCAAAGGCCAGAGACACCAAAACCTGGGAAGGGTAGGAGGTTAAACATTTATTTTGTCAGAGTGTGTCCTTTGTAGGGTTAAGATCAAGACCTAAGATTTGTCTTTGCTGTGGTGGCACACACCTTTAACGCCATCATTTGAGAGACAGAGCTGTGTGTATTTCTGTATTCCAGGCCAGCTACACAGAGAAACCCTGCCTTGAAAACCAAACCAAATAAACAAATAAAAGACCTAAGACTTGGATCACCTTTTCCTGTTTGGGCCAGGGACTATGTAGAAGTCAGTCCCCAGGGCTGGCCACCTGCTGTGGCTTGCTTGGGCCAGTTAATTTCTAAGCCTCCTCGGTGGGGTCCCAGAGAATGGGTGCAGAGTGGTGTCCCTCCGTAGGAGAACTGCTAGGTAAGGTTTGCTGGTTTTGAGTAAGTCAAGGAAGGCTTGCTGGAGAGGGATGAGCCTTCGGCCTGGTGCAGACGAAGAGGAAAGCAGGCTTTGAATAAAAAAGGATCTGACCTTGAGCAATTTTTTTCTTTTTTTTCCAAAACATGACTAGGGAAGGGCTTTCCTGGCTGGCCTGCTGTGGCTGGGGTGGGATAGACCTGGGCACATTCCAGGCAGGGCTGTGACCTGACTTCATCCTCCCTCCCCTGGCTTCTCTCCTTCCCTCATGACTTGCTGTTTAGTTGCTGGGTGTGGAGTCATGAGGTATAACTTGGTCCTTGTTTTCTTCTTTTTCCTCCCTCTTTTGTGTCCTCACCCTCCTTCCTGGTCCAGGCCAGGCTGTGGGGTGGAATGCTCTCTTCTGCTCACTTAGCTCTTTCCTTCCCCCATTGCCACAGCCCCATCACCCTTCAGCCACTCTGGTACATTATACATGGGATAAGCATTAGGGCCGGGTGGACTGAAAGGGTCAGGTGGGGGGAGACCAGCTTGCAGGGAGAAGCTTCTTGGACTTCTGTTGTTGTTGTTGCTCGTGTCCTTGCTTCCCTCTTGGCCTTGGCCTTGAATCTTTCTTAGTGGAGCTGGCCCAGCCTGCAAGTCCAGGTGGGCCTGTTTTCAGCCAAGAACAGTGCTCCCGGGAGAGTCTGACGTGCTATCCCTTGATCTGAACGGGAGCCTTAATTTACTTTGAGAAGTCATCTTTTCCACCAGCTTCAACTTCACACCCACCTGGCTGCCTTTCTGCTGATTCCCTGCCTGCCCGGGATTATTTATAGAGTTGGAGAGGGCAGGAAGTGGGGCACTTAGGGTGGGCAGAGGGAAAGTCCACACAGTTGGCCCGCTCTGATCTCTAGTCACTGGACCGCACGGCATGCCCACTGACAGAGAACCAAGGCCGCCATTTCCGTTCCACAGCCCTCAGGCTCTAATGGCCCCTCCTAGAGGTGTTTCCTGGATCACCCTGGCCTGAGCCACTGAGGCAGAGAAGATGGAGGGTGATATCCTCAGTTTTGGAATCTGGTGGGAAAGTACTGTATTCACATTCACTCTCGGAGGCAGGGACAGTGGGAGCAGGTGGAGCCCCTGTCACCCAGAGGATCTGACTTAGGAAGGGCAAGCTGCGGAGTTGCTTGGCACAGATCCTTTTCCCTCTCGTGTGCAGCTTTATGGCAAGGCAGGTAAACTCTTGAGTGTCTCTGTTTACTAGTCTTTAAAATGGGGATAACATATACCTTCCCAGGGTTGATGTAGGAGATAAAATGAGAATACAGAGGGAGATCTAGCGCAGTTCCCAGGCTCTGTGTGTGTGTAGGGGGATGTTGGGGGGGGGGGCTAGTGAAGAGCTGTGATGGTTGAAGGACATGGTAGCAGCATGTGGCAGCCCACCTCTGGAAGAGGTCCTCTACCTGAGAAGAACCTGCTGAAGAACTTTAAGTCTGGAGAAGCCTCACATCTGTGGTTGGTGACAGGAGGAGTCTCAGGTGCCCAGCTACCTTCTGCAGCCCTTGGGAGGCCCAAGAACTTGAGCTGCACCTGGGAGGCATCCCTGATCTGAAAGCCAGGCTCAGGTCACCTGATGGCTCTGCAGCTCTCCCTGGCTTGCTTGGCACTGCCCATGCCCTGGAGGAAGCCATGCTGGCACAATGCTGGTTCCTTAACGATTTCATCCCATCTCTGCAAGGGTCACAATGATAGAGGTGGGCTGTATAGATTAGTAAGATGCCGTCTGTGAAGCCGTGGCGTAATACAGATGGCTGCTTTTACAAGGCTAGGTGTGAGTTGCTGTGGGACCTCGCTTCTGTGCTGAGACTTCAGCTGCCCCAGAGACCCCTGAAAGTCACTTCTCTGTGAGGTACTCTTCAGGGTGAGAGGTTTTACTGGAGGCTTTCGAAATATCCAAAGAGGAAATAAATCCACACTCTGCACTCCCCACCCAATCCGTACCAGGGATGGACCTCCGTGGCAAGCACATGTTAGGCACGCACACACTATTGCTGCACTACATTTCCAGCCCTCAGAGAGGAAGCTCTCAACACAAACAACATGGTGCACATGACACTTGGCTAGAGCAACTTCCCTCTGGAACACAGCTGCCTCTAGGACACTAGTGTTGGTGTGTGGCAGTTGGTGTGTAGCTTAGTACCACCACTGCCCCCCGACACCCCCATCCTGGAACTCCCAGTGGGTGCCAGGTTTGTCACCCTGGCTCCTAGGACCTAGATGGGGTCATGGCAGTTAGAGGTCTTCGTTACCTGAGGGGTCAGATTGGGACACTTGGCCTCTTCTGGACTTACTGCCGTGGACATGGCCTGTGCCACAGGGGATGACCCTGAATAATTTGGGAGATGGAAGAAAAAGCAAGAATTTTGGAGTAAGAGGCTAGGGAGTCTGTCCCAACACTTTTTGGGCGGAGAGACCCGCATTTGGCCCCGAGAGCTGGTTGGTCTGCACTTGAGCAGGGGAGGACATAGCTCCATCTTGTGTGGGGCCCCACAGTTTCCTTCTCCCCAACCTGGTCACACAGCCTTGAAGCCTATGGTACAGAAATAGATTGGGCTGGTCCTCTGGAAAAGCCACAGCTGTGGGTTTGTCAGCTGGGACCAGTTGTCCTTTCTCATCATAGTCTAAAACTGTGATCATGGTCAGGCTGCTGACTGTGCCCCTCCAGTGGACTCATCAGGTCCTGCCCTGCATGTTTATCTCTCTCTTTTTTTTTTTTTTTTTTTTTTTTTTGGTTTTTAGAGAAGGCCCAGGGAAGCCTCTGGGTGTGGAGGTCTGAGGGCAGAGGGTCTTCTTAACTGACTGGTCATGGTCACTTTAATTCCTGATTCTCGTGCCTCTCCACCCTAAGCGCTGGGATGACTGGCATGAGCCGTTGCCCTTCCTGTTGGGAGGGTCTCTTGGCTTCTTTTCATTCCACAGCCCTACAACCTTCTTTCCGCTGGCTTCTAGGTGTGACCTTGTTTTAAAAAAGCAGTGGATGCCCACTCAGGCCTCTGGTCTAGGTACCTGCTTGAACCCCAGATCTGGAGAATGGAGCTTGCCGGTGCTGGGGAGGGGTGTGGCCACACTCAGAAGATATCGTCCTTAGGATGAACAGGCCTCAGGTCTTGATTATGGCCTGGTGGCCTACTCCTATTTGGGGTTGCTTGATCATCAGCAAGGGGTGGAGGCGGAGGGAGGAAGTGTGACTCCTTCTCCTTGGCACAGTGGCTTCCCTTTTCCTTTGAATTTGCCCCTGCCTCTGGCCCTGAGCTCTGGGCCAGAACCAGGCAGTTACCAGAGGTCTATGACCAACCCCACTGCCCCCTCCTCACTGAGCAGGTGAGACAAGATAACCACCAGCAGAGCCACAGTCCTGGTTGACCTTGAGGCCTGAGTTTCCTTTACATTTTTTTCCTTCATTGCATATTTGAGGCCGACCTGGAACTTGCTATGCAGTCCAAGCTGCAGCTGGCTGCCCCTTGTTATTGCAGTCACCCTGGCTCTGTGCCACTTTCCTTGCCGCTAAACTGCTGGTCTGGCCCTCTCCAGATGTTTCCCCTGCCCTTCCCACCCTGTTCGGGACAGATGACAGGAGCTGCTGCGCTCTGTGGAAATCACCCCCACGCTTTATTTCTCCCTACAGTGTGTCATGGCTGGGTCCCAGAAGTGCGGTACTGAAACGTTGTTCATTTTTGAGTTGGCTTCCCTACGGAGAGGGGTCTTACTATGTGATGATGAGGCCCTGCATGGGGTTAGGCCCAGTGTCTTTTCAGTCAGCAGTGAACACAGTTATCAGAGAGATTCTGTGGGGAGAGGCTCTAGTAGGTCACGGAGCCTGCAGCCTGCCTAACCCTTGGTTCACTCCCTATCCAGTGGGTCTTTGCTCTGGGAGTTTCAGCCTCAAAGCTCGAGGAAGGCTGGAATGTGTGGCTACTGGCTGGGGATAGGGAGAGGAGAGCTCAGAAGCTAATCAGTGGGTAGGGAGGGCATGGCTTCTGTTAAGTCCTGGCAGCCTGAAGAGTTATGGGTGAGCAAGAGCTGGTATTTGGGTCCTGTGTGCATCATGGGGTTTCTGTCAGTTGGCAGCATAGCTCATGGGTAGCAGACGGGGATCTGTGGGCTCTCTGCAGGCCTGGAGGGATAGTTTCTTCTAGAGGTGTCCCTGGAGCACACTGCAAAGTCCAAGATCAGTCTGAATGGGAGCCCTTCCAGAGGCAGGGATGTGGGCGTCTCTTTAAAATGTGTGAAAGCACCCCTGTTTTTGAGCTCAGAAGGAACCCTGGTTATATTCAGAGCAGATGGGCCCCTGGGTTTGCTATAGTCAAGGCTATCCTCCTTGAGGAGGTAACATACCCTAGAGACCTGTTGGGTAGTCATCAGAGAGCCTGTCTGCCCCAGGGCCCCAGGACGGGCAGATTCTTTCTGCCTACGTCCTTTCTAGGCCTTCCCTCTCAGCAGAGCAAGCCTATGAGCTGTCATTGCTGTTACCTTGCCTCATGGCTGAGTAGTTCTTGGCACAGAGAGGTGAGCTGACTTTGACACAACACATGACAGAATTAGGACTTGGACCTGACCACACCACCATAGGGACATTGGCTTATCCCCCTCCCCTACTTGGTGCTCGGGAGTGAGGGGTGGGGGTTGGGGTGGGGGCTGGTCTTGCTGAGGTTTCTTCTCTCTCTTCCATCCAGATCTCCAGATCTTGGGGTTGGCCTTGGGGAACTGCTGTCCCTGAGTTTATGCATTAAGCAGTTTATGGGTGTCTATGGTTTGGCCCCTGGTGTATCACAAGGGTAGGGTGAGGCCTGGGACACTCTTTAGGCTTGGATGGGCCCATCCAAGTCTCCCCAGCTTCTCTGTGTGCTCCATGCTTGTTGGACTTGACAGAAGGCTGCTAGCCCTCCTGTTCTTCCTCTGCAGAGATGCAGCCACTTGCTCTTTGCTATCCCCCTTTTTTTTTCAATATCTGGGAAGCCTTTGCTGAGGTCCCACCGTAACCATTGTGCCTAGGCAAGTACTGGGGAGGATATGAGAGGGAAAATGGGTTACCCCTTCCTTCATGAGAGGGACAGCACTGTGTTTGAGAGAAGACTTATCAAGTGACTGTTATCCCACTGAGTCAGCAGACAGACACTCCCAGAGGGAGACAGGAGAGTGTGTTCAGGGCTGGAGGTACCAGGGCTGGGCCTCTTGGGGGATGCAGAAGAGACCTGGTGAGACCTAGTGATTAGGGAAGGGATCACTTCAGAAGTGTGGGGAGAGGCAGTAAGGGGAATTGAGCCGAGTTTGGGTACATCTTGCCCCCGCCCCCACCTTGGGCCATCACACTCCCCTTCTCAGAGGCAGCCAGTCTTTCCAGCTCTGAGGTAAGATTCCAAACTTATTTCCTGCATTGCAAGCAAGTGAACTGCATATTTTCTTCTCCCTCCCTGTTTGTTTGCCCAAGTGCAACATTCTCAAATGCAGCTCTGAACCTATGACCCACCTGCTTCACTTTCCCACACAGGGGAAAATTATTAATGGTCTCTATCTATCCTAGGGTTCAAACAGAAGCTCCGGGGAAGGATACTTACCGCTTGGCTCTAACCTGCTCTGACCCAAGGTTCCCGGGGAAAGAAGGTCTGGCGTGCCTTGGAGCCTATGGGTTAACGAGAGGGCCTTCCTTCTTCCCTTGTCACTAAAGTTCCCCATGTAAGGTCATCTTGCCGGCTCCTTCCTCCCTCCTGGACAGAGTCATTGCTGCTTGGTCCTGGCCACCTCACTCCTTGAGGCAAGTGACAGCCTGTAAAAGGCCTTCCATAGACAATAAACCCAAAGCTTTTATACCAAGGAGCTGGCCTACTTCTCAGCATGCTTTTCCAGAATTATCTTATTTCACACTCCTCTGAGGACAGCAGTGTGACCCCTATTTCCACAGACATGGAAGACGAGGGTCTCAGGAAATAGAGTGACCTGTCCAAGGTCTCAGGACTTGTTAGTGGTGGATAGGTTCCCAGCCTTGAGCCCAGTGGACTGTCCCCTCCTGTGCTCCTGGTCCTGTACTCTGAATACCTGCCCTGCTGCTTGGTGGTTAGACTTGTCTCCTGGCAGTTTTATAGCGTGGGGCCCCCAGCCCCTTCTGAGGCCAGCTGACAGGCAGACCTTTGGAGCTTAAGGCAGTGGGACGAGTATTAGAGGAGATATTTATGTGAAGGAAGTAGGGGTGGGGGCTGAGTCTGGCTGGGGTGTGAGGTGACAGCCATAGAAGTAACTAGTGAATGCCAGTCTGGGCCCTCTCCAAGGGTTGTGGCTGCCAGACCTGGCATGATGCCAGAGGAGGAGATAAGATAAGTCTTTGGACCTGATAAAAGGTTCTATTATGTCCTGGGATTATGTCTGGCTTGTAGTTTAAGTATAGAGACCAAGTCAAAGAGTAGGTTTTAGGTTGTAGGTGTCAGCAGACACAGGGTTGGCCCAAGAATCCCCGCCCCCCTCCTGTCCACTGGTATGTGAGACAGACTGCTTCCATGGGAATTTTGAGAGGAGAGGAGACAGAAGATGGAGGGAAGGCAGGAGAGATGGGTATGTGTGTGTGTCTCCTGGTTGTCCCCACACGCCCAACTGTGTGTTTTAGCTGGTACTTTACCGTTTTAAAAATCTATCTTACCACTCTGTTTTACAGAGGCAAATAGTTTTTAAAAATCTACCCAAGGAGTACTGGTAGCATGATATACTCAGTAGTAGGGCTCTTGTCTACCATGTGTGAAGTCCTGGGCTCAATTTCCCTACTGTATAAAAATAAAACCAAATCAAACCTGAAATGTACTCCAGGGGCTGGAGATGCCGCTCAGTTAGCAGAGTGCTTGCCTAGCACACCAGGATATGGTGGCACGTGCCTGTATTCCGAGAGAGAGAGAGAGAGAGAGAGAGAGAGAGAGAGAGAGAGAGAGAGAGAGAGAGAGAGAGAGAGAGAGAGAGAGAAGCAAGAGCTAGGGTTCAAAGTCATTCAAAGTCATAAGCCAGTTGGGCTATATGAAACCCTGACTCAAAATAATAAAAACAAAACTGATTCCGTAGGTCAGAGGCAGGACAACAATCAGACCACTGTCTTTGAGCCACTGAGGGTCTCTCCCTTAAAGCTCCCCTGGGCCAGTTTATTTCTCTGCGTAAGTAAATCTAAGTGCTGCTAGTGCCATGTCTTTATCTAGTTAGTGGATGGTAGAGGTAGAAGGGGGTTGGTTGGTTTTACTTGTTTTGTTTTGTTTCGAGACATGGTTTCCCAGTGTTACCTAGGCTTTCCTGGACATCTTGAGCCCAGGCGATTCTCCTGCCTCAGCCTCCAGAACCACAGGAATGTCACACTCAGCTGGGTGTTGTGTCCCTTGGGTCCATTTTCACTCTTCAGTCAGTCACACTGACAGGATACCTGAGGAAATAAGGAAGAATTGATTTTGGTTTAAACTTTCAGAGATTTCTGCCTGAGGTTGTTGGGTTAGTTGGTCCTGAGGTGAGACAGGTATTCTGGTGTCTTGGAGCCCATGGTAGGAAGTGGCTGCTTTACATCATGGTTGCCTGAAAAGGTTGAGACCCCTACCTGTGACCTGCTTCTTTCCAACTTGGCCTGACCCCCTGCCATTTGTGCCATCGAGTTGTGACTGTATCAGTGGCTCAGCCCCTAGATGAAGACAGAGCTCTGATCCAGCCATCCACAGTGAGAAACAAGCCTGCAGCACAGTAGCTTTTTAGGCAACACTTCCTCTCTAAACTCATACAGGCAGCGTGTTGGGCTGTGGAGTCTAAAAGGTGAATGAGTATTGGTTTCTTCTGTCAATCACTGAGAGAATCAGAACTGAGAGACCCCATCACAGTGCTGCCATCAGGACACCAGAAAGACCCTCTGAGGAAGCCCCTGAAACTCCTGCCTTCCCCATTGCTCCTGGATCAGGATTTCCTGTTTGAGACAAGGCCTTGCTCATGCTGGCCTTGGATTTACTGTGTTGTCAACAATGACTTTAAAGTCTCAATCCTCTAGCCTCCATTCTGTAAATACTAGGATAACTGGTACGTGCTACAGTGCTCAGCTTCCCAGGTTGTTTTATTTATCATTGTGTGGTGATGTCCCCTATGAGCAGGTACATGTGTGCTCAGTGTGTGTGTAGGTCAGAGAACGGCTTCCTGCAGTCAGGTCTGTTCTGGGGGTTCCAGGGATTGAACTCGGGTCACTGGACAGGTTTACAAGTGGTTTTACCTGTTGAGTCATCTCACTGGCCCTGGGACTTTTGTTGTTATTGTTTTCTTTTTCAAGATGGGTTTCTCCGGATAGCCTTGGCTGTCCTGGGGACTTTGCTCTGTAAACCTTGAATTCACAGAGATTAATCTCCCTCTTTGTCCCACGCACTGGGGTTAAAAGTGTGGCCCATCGTGGATTTTCTCTTCTTTCTTTTTTTACTTATTTATGTGGGTGTATATAGGTGTGTAAATATCATGGCACATATCAAGGTCAGGGAACAGCTTTCTGGATTGAGTTCTTTCATCCCACCATGTAAGTTCCTTGGATCAAACTCAGGTCATCAGGCTTGGTAGCAAGTACTTGGGCCCCCTGAGCCATCTCTTTGGCCCAGGATTATGTTTTTAAACTTCTGTGTTTAGCCTATTAACTACTGCTACTTGAGAAAAAGTTTGTTTATTAATTTATGATCAGAATTGCTGTTAAAGTATAAGGAGTTTGGGAGTCAGCTGTGCTGGGACCTGCCCGGGTTGTGCTGGCTCCATGCCGGCCTCCCCGATTCCTCTCTGTTTCCCTTCCATCAGCTCCTCTCTCTCGATATCTCAGTGTCCTTCAGTTCTGCCCTAGAGCCATACCCTATAATGCATTTCAGGGTTCATGGTAAAGCCATGGTCTCCAGACAGGCATGGTGGCTCACACCTGTAATCCAGCACTTTAAGAGGCTAAAGGAGGAGGATTGCTGAGAGGTCTCGGCCAGCCTGTGCTACAGAGCAAGTCTCAGTTCCAAAAACCAAATCACGGGGCTAGAGCTCAGTGATTAAGAGTGCATGTTTCTCTTCCAGAGGACCAGAGTTTAGTCTCAAGCACTCATGTCCAGTGACTCACAGCCATCTATAATTCCAGCACCAGAGGATCTAATGCCCTCTCCTGGCCTCCAAGGGCACTTGCATTCACGTGCACAAACTCACACACAGATGCATGCTCCTACATATAAACAATAAAGTAAGTCTTTAAGAAAAGAAATGAGGGGCTGGTGAGATGGCTCAGTGGGTAAGAGCACCCGACTGCTCTTCCAAAGGTCCAGAGTTCAAATCCCAGCAACCACATGGTGGCTCACAACCATCCGTAACGAGATCTGGTGCCCTCTTCTGGAGTGTCTGAAGACAGCTACAGTGTACTTACATATAATAAATAAATAAATCTTTAAAAAAAAAAAAAAAGAAAAGAAATGAAATCTGAGTTTGAGGCCAGCCTGTCTACAGAGTAAGTTCCAGGACAGGACAGCCAAGGCTACATAGAAAAACCCTGTCTTGAAAAACAACAACAACAAAACAAACAAGCAAACAAACAAACAAAGAAAAGAAAAGAGAAGAAAGTTCTAGTTCTTTTGTATGGTCTAGATAGTCTCCTGTCTGCCCCAGTCTGCTCTATTCTGCTATTTGCAGCCCTCCGAGTGCCTGTACTTTCTTCTTTTTGTATCTGGAATGTCTTCTACCCTCCCCTTTCTGTTCACACACTTGTAAGTAGCCAGTCCTATGGTCCCTCCAAAGTCCCCTGGTTATTCCTTTTCAGTGTGCATGTCATTTGTGCTTTCCTGTGATGACTGCCATCTTGCTTTATTTATGTTTTCTATTTCACACCTGGGTTTGAGTTCCACAGGACACTCTGTTCTTTTTTTTTTTCTTCTTCTTCTTTCTTTCTTTCTTTTTCTTTTTTTCGAGACAGAGTTTCTCTGTATAGCCGTGGCTGTCCTGGAACTCACTTTGTAGACCAGGCTGGTCTCAAATTCAGAAATCCTCCTGCCTCTGCCTCCCAAGTGCTGGGATTAAAGGCGTGAGCCACCACCACCCGGCTGACACTCTGTTCTTGTCCCTGGAATATTTGGTGGCCTGGACCAGAAACCTTTGGCTGGGTATGGTGGTGTTGCTGGCAGGACCACCATGGCTCTGGGAGGGATGGTGCTGGAATGTGTGCTGTGTGCCTGCAGTGAACAGACGTCTGTTCACGTCTTTCCTAAGAACAGTCAGTTAGGCAGGGCCAATGGTTGGAGAACCCACTGCTGAGACTGGGCTTCAGCCGGGCGTGGTGGCGCACGCCTTTAATCCCAGCACTCGGGAGGCAGAGGCAGGTGGATTTCTGAGTTCGAGGCCAGCCTGGTCTACAGAGTGAGTTCCAGGACAGCCAGGGCTATACAGAGAAACCCTGTCTCGAAAAACAAAACAAAACAAAACAAAACAAAAAAGAGACTGGGCTTCCCCAAGTTCATGCAGGAAGCCTGCACCCACACAGAGAGGACTCATGCCAAGAAGTCTAGTGTTGGATGGAGGAGTATAATGGATGGTAACCCAGGGAAATCTACTTCCAGGACCATAGATAGGCATTCCAGCTCTTCTACTAGATGATGTATGGAACAGAGAGAACTGGAGAAGTTGGGAGAGGAGATGGCCAGCCAATAGCCATCAATGGCTGGGGGGCATTGTCACAGAGCTGTGGAAGTGTGAGGATGGCACCAGGCCTGTGTTTTCACATGACACCTGAATCTGAAGATAGCTCCAGAATATTCTGGAATATTTAGATGCTCCTGACCCATCCACTCTCTCTTTTGTTTCACTAGGGACCTATGGTAGGGTTACCTTAGACCCTTGAAGAAGTTGGGGGCTAGCCTCTTGTTTTATGAATGGCCCCAACTCCTGAGCCTTGTGCTCACCTCTGAACACCTCAGTCCCACCCACTCATCAACCCTGCAGATGTGCAGCTTGGTGAGCCAGTGGGGTGTTAGGCTTACTATGGGAGTATGGTATGAGCACAGTGAGGGGATATATATAAGAGTGTGGGTGACCCCAAAATAGCTGCATCCCCTCAACCAGCATGAGTAAAAGCTGTACAGATGGAGTCTCCTATTCAACTTACTGCTTAGATATTCTAGTGCCTTCTAAGGCCAAAAGCAGCTGGACAGTATTCTTTGTAGCTAGGGGTGTGGGAGAGATGATGGAGGTCTTGGAACTATGTAGACCAGGCTGATCTCAAGCTCACAGAGATCCACTTGGCTCTGCCAGAGTGCTGAGGAAGTGCACCACCATGTCCAGTAAAGCTAGTGGACTAGCTAGCACTATCTTTACTGCTGGTCAGGACCAGGACGCGGAAATGTGTGCTGTTGGTCACACGATCAATAACTTCTGTTCCCTAGGAACCTAGGAATCTTTCCCTGGTTCTCCTGTCTCCCGCCCCACCTTCACTGGCATTCAGGATATTCAAAGAGCAGACTGATCACCATGGCCATGGTGTGACACTGGGTAACCTGAGGGGCTTTGTTTAGTTCCTTGCTGATTGCCAGGTTTTGAGTGGCCCCGGGTGGGAATTGACAGAGGCGTCTGCTTTCTGTTGGCATCTCTCAGCCTGAAAGCTATGCAAGATGGGGAGGTCTGGTCCTTGCTGAGCTCCCACCTTGGGCTCACAGCCTTCCCTGTGCCATGAACCCATTAGGCCTCTGAAGCCTACAGGCCTCTTCTCAAAGATCTGTACATAGACAGGTTATATACCCTGCACACCAACAGTAGTCAACATAGGAAAAGACACACATAGGCTTTAGACCTGTATTGAATCCAGTGATCTGGTTCTGTGCTCTTTGTTATGTAGATCAGAGCAGTGGTGGGTATGCTTCTAACAGCTGTCAATCAATGTGAAGCAACCATGTGTGTGTGCACGTGTATGTATGCACGTGCATGTGTGAGACAAATTTCTATGTATTGCCACTATGCTGTGCTGTTACTGTCACAAAGGAACAAACAAAACATTTTTGGCTGCTGTTTCAGTTAGAGGGGCTAAAGAGATGGCTCCGTGGCTAAGATCACACACTTCATCCCTAACATGTTTTTACCACTCAGGTTCTCTGTCCTACCCTGGTCTAACAGGGTTGTGATGGGATCCAGACATTTCAGTGTAGCAGAGAGGTAATGAGATCTGTGGCTTTTCAAGGTCAAGTGCTAGGCTAGAGGTCAGCACTCACCTTCTTCCCTTTTTGATCCTGGGTACTTCCTAGGTCTGCCTGGGCATCTTCTCTCAGTGGATGGGTGTCAAAACCAGGCCCTTTCACAGAGGTCACATGATATCAGGACCTGGACCCCAACCATGGCTGCTCTAAGGCTTGCTGAAGCTGGGGCTGGAGCTCAGTTGGTAGAGTGCTCAATCCCCAGCACTGCAAAAAGCCAAGAGTCAAGAGGATCAGAAGTTCAAGGCCATCCTCAACTACATATCAAGTTGGAGACCAGCCTGCTTTACGTGATCTCTTGTCCCAAAACAGATCAGAACAAACTTGTGGAGAACGGACTCCTGCACATAGGCATGGGGCCAGGCCTGGGCCACTGGAACGTTTTATGAGAACCTGGTCAGCTGATCTCCTCCCCAGGCTCATCTCCTTGACAAAGTCCAGTGGTCACATGTAGACTTGGGACTCAGCTCTCAGTCTTCCCCAAGACCTCAGGAGTAGAGAGCAGCAGGATGGGGGTGGGGTGGGTCATCAGTGCACAGTAACCAGATTATGACTCTAGTTAGCTGTTTGTACTGGTGAACTTCCCAGGCTTCACTCCCACCATTTACCACACAGTGTAACCTGGGAACCCCAGTGCTTTGAGAACTAATATGGCAGTGGCCACGTACACCTGTCTCAGTGGCAGGAGAACCCCGCCCAACAGGCTTTTGTGGAGCTGCAGCTGCAGGCCAGATACACTGGGTTACTCCCAGGCCTATTCAGGAGTCTTTCTCCGTCCTCTGCCTCACAGGGTACCCCCTGGAGAGATCCTGAACCTTAAAGCTGAAAGGGCATGAGCTTGGAGCCAGGCAGCTTCATGTTCAGATTGACTCCACTTAGTAATTGTGTGACCATGGGCAAATTACAAAACTCAGTTTTTCATCAACAGTGCAAACAGAGGAAAATAATAAAGCAATAAAAACAGTAAAAAAACCAACAAAACAATAAAAGACAGTAAAAGTCATGCAGGACCCTGTGTGTAGGAGCTCCCCGCAAGTTAAGTCTGCTTGTGGTCTTGCCTGCTAGTTTGCATCTCCTCACACAATGTGGCTCCAGGTGCCAGGATCCAGGAGCCTGGTCACCACTGGGAACTGAGCAGGCATGGGGCTTCTTGGGATGTATTGGAGGCATCCAGACTATGTGTGTGATGTGTGCACATCTGTAGTCCCAGACACCCTCAGGTATCAGTTCTTAGCTTCCATCTTGATTGAGTCAGGTCTCTTTGCTGTTTGTCACTGTCAAGGCCAGGCTAGATGGCCTAAGAGCTTCTGAAGATTCTCCTGTGTTTGCCTCCTATCTCCTTATAGGAGCTCTGGGGGTACAGATGTGTGCTAGCACGCCCAGCTTCATGTGGGTTGTGGGGATTTGAATTCATGTCCTTATGCTTGCATGGCAAATGCGTTACTGGTTGAGCTAGCCCAAGACCCAACCCAAAGCCAGAGGCTCTTTTGCAGTAAAAAAGGTACTAACTTGCCTGTTTTGAGGTACAGTGTACATAGCATTTTTGGGGTGCTGGTATGTGGGTGATACCAAACTGCAGGAACTGAGGAACCCATGCTTTGAGGACCAGATGTGCACTGGGGTCACAGGTTGAGCAGGGTCACTGTTTTTGCTGTGGCATTTCAGAAGTGGTTTCCTACTTGGTCCGTAAGAAGTGCTTTAAGAGGCTGGTGGTCCCTTCCCAAGGTGTGCTATCTCTTGGCAGGCTGCCTTCTTCTGGGAGGGATGGGCACACTCAGGGCTAGTCATCTCACAAGAAAGAAGTATGTCTTGGCTGGGTCAGGTGGCACAAGCCTCCTTAGAAAGTTGCATCAGCATTCTAGGCCGCCCTGGGTTACAGGGCAAATTCAAGGTCAGCCAGGTTAACTTAGTGAAACTTTGTTCCAAACATAATTTAGGGGACTGGAGAAGTGTCTTCTTGGTAAAGAACTTTTCCTGCTCTTCCAGAAGGGGCAGATCCACTTCCCAGTGCTCCCATGATGGTTCACAAACATCTGTAGTCCCAGTTACAGGAGCCGATGCTCTGCTCTGGCCTCTAAGGGCCCTTGGCATGCAAGAGGGGCACAGGCAGGTAAGACACCCACACACAAAATGATAAAAAAAAATTTAAAAAACAAATAAAGGTTGAGATTTAATATAGCTCAGTGGTAAAACACTTGCTTGGAATGCATGAAGCCCTACATCCAAGCGATCATATCCCAAACAAAAAAGCCCGTCCTGTTGGCAGTTGCATCCCCACATGCTGAGGTAGGAGGACTGAGAATCTGAGGCCAGCCTGGGCAACATCTTGGACTCTTGTCTAAAAAACTAGAGATAGAAAAGTAAGTTATGACATGGCTGGGTCCAGGGCAACAAAGGATTCTTTTGGTTTCACCTGAGTGCCTTGGATGCTGAAGCCATGTGGAAGGAAATTCAGTTTCTGACTTGACAAATTGGTGGAGATAAGGCAGGGACCATCCATCCTGTTCTCACCCAGGACTGAGAGTAGTCATCTGAGGTGTCCCCACCGATATGTCTGTCATATCTATATTTCCAGTCAGAACTTTATAGTTCCGTATGTTCTAATTAGGCTTGGTGTGTCTAGAGGGATAACGGACAAAATGATCCTGCACTGATGATGCCCATCAGGGTGTGGCCTTAGCTAATGATACCCAACTTGGTGGGGCCTTGGCTGTTGAGCTCTGGCCTTATATACAACACAGCCCAGGCTTTGTTGAGACTTTGGCCAAATCCTAATGGATTTTGGGTAGGTCTCAACCCTGAATGGGAGTAATGGGCCAGGCATCAGAATGGCCCTTGAGGTTGACGTGGCTGTGACAAGCCCACCCAGGTGGACTTGGAGGAGCAGAGGATGGAGAGTGAGGAAGGATACCTGAGAGCTTCTAAGTCAGGTCCTACCTTCCCTTGTCCATTGCTGGAGATAGGAGAGGGGCAAACATTTGTTAGGAGAGGGCTACATGGCTAGTTATGGCTGTTTGTGTCTGCCTTCTCATGGACAGAGATGTGGGGAACCTCAGGCTGCAGGAAGTTGCCTGATTGTCCCTGTTTCTTTGGTGTGTGTCCCCTGTGTCAGTCTTCCTAGGCAGTGTCTATGGCTGCCTTTCCCCTAGGAACCCAGTAGCTTGGTGCCTGGCAGGTCTGGGTGGGGTGTACTTGAGGACTTGTCTAGGAATAAGGATGCAAGAATTTCTGAGGGTTTTTGTCATCTCAGCAAGAGCAGGGTCCCCATTCTGGAGGAGGCTGAGCTCTGGCCAAGTCCTCAGAGTGCTTAAGGTGCCTGATCTGGTTGCTAGAGAGGGGCCGAGTGAACCCGTTGAAGGACAGGAGTGACCGTGTTCTATGTCCCAAGCGTTTGTAGCCCCAGTCTTCTTCTATGGACAAGAGAATCTGAGAGATGCTGAGTGTCTTAACCACTTACTTTCCCTTTTTCTGTGATAAAATACCTTCACAAAAGCAGCTTAAGGGAGGAAGGGCTCGTTTTAGGTCACAGTTTGGAGGTACTGTGGTAAATGGAGGCACTGAGGTCATCCTGTCAAGAATGGGAGGCAGCTGGTTACATTGTATCTGCAGTCAGGAAGCAGAGAGCAACGATGTAATGCTTAGTTTCCTTTTCCTTTTGATTCCTTGGGGGGTGGGGGGGGGTCCCAGCTGTTAGCAATGGTTGCCTGCGGTTAAGGTGTGTCTTCCCACATCAATGAACCTAATAGATAAAAGCCCTCAAAGATGTGCTTGCTCCCTGTGTAACTTTCCATCATTCAGATAAACCGTTAATATTAACCATCACACTGAGCAAAGCCCCTCTTCCTTCCTGGCCTCACAGATACAGACTCAAGTTTCCTAGAAGTATCAGATGAGGTAGTGACCTCACAGGAAAAAGGGTCAATCCTCAGCCTGGGCTGCTGACACCCCTTGCCTTTACCTGGGAAAGTCCCTAGAGTACCCCCTTTGGTGGGCCCAGAAGCTGTAGAGGAAGACAAGAACTCAGGCCTGGTATTTCTCCTTTGTATTACTGTGATGATAGATGCTCCTTATAAAAGATTCAAGCAGTACAAAAATAGCCACAGAGAAGATAATTTCCCTGCAGCCTGTCACCCGGTGATCTCTTTTGCTGCATGTGACCTTCAGGCCAAGCACAGAGGATGTCTGTGGTCCTCCTAGCATCTTAGCAGGGGCAGGATTGGAGTTAGAGTCTATAACCCTCCTCCCTCTTCTATTTCTTAGTTCTTGGTGGGGTTTTGTCTGGATTTGAGAAAAGTGACTGGGACCTTGGTTCTTAAAACACCTAAAGGCTGAGAAATCAGCTATTGTTACACATGCCTTAACCTCAGGACTCAGAAGCTGAGGCTGGCAGATCCTAATTTAGAGACCAGCCTAGGCTACATAACAAGACCCTGCCTCAAACATTAAGAGCCCCCTTCCCCCACAATAAAACAAGCCCACTGCCACTAGCCTTATGGTGAGTTTATTCTGTATATTTGGATGAGAAATCTAACCACACTCACTCCCTCACGATGTAACCCGGGCTGGTCTTGAGCTGGTCATTCTCCTGCCACAGCCTCCCGAGAGCTAGGGTTACACTTGTGCACTTACCAAGCCTAGCTACACAGCAGGCTTTAATGAAAGGGCCACTCCCATTCCCAACCTCCCCTGCCTGCCAGGACCTCCAAGGTGCCAGTGTTGTGGGGAAGGGGGCTCCCAGTGAGGAATGGTTGCCTTATGCTCCTGAGGTATGCATGCATGCCTGCTGTGTGTGTCATGGGCTCTGAGCCTGTTGGCAGCAATGCTAAGGGCTAAGGGCCTTCACCCTTGCTTGAGTTCTGGTCTTGAATTCTAGACTAGTGAGAAGCATTTCCCTCAGATGCTTGGAGATAGTCATTGCCCAGTGATAATGGTAATGATAATTGATAATGGAGGCCTTTGGAGTTTTCTTTATTTGCTTGTGGTTTGGAAGTCTCATAGCAACATTGGTGGGTGTGGTGCTGACTTTGTTCTTTGGGTTACATACTTTGGGGCCTTTTGCTGGTGGCTTTCAGTTCAAGAAAACTTTCTTTCCTTCTTTCTTTCTTTCTTTCTTTCTTTCTTTCTTTCTTTCTTTCTTTCTTCCTTCCTTCCTTCCTTCCTTCCTTCCTTCCTTCCTTCCTTCCTTTCTTTCTTTCTTTCTTTTTTGGTTTTTCGAGATAGGGTTTCTCTGTGTATTCCTGGCTGTCCTGGAAATCACTTTATAGACCAGGCTGGTCTTGAACTCAGAAATCCGCCTGCCTCTGCTTCCCAAGTGCTGGGATTAAAGGCGTGCGCCACCATGCCCGGCTCAAGAAAACTTTCTTGTGTTGTTTCTTTCATAGTTTCTTGCTGTTCTCTCTCTCTCTCTCTCTCTCTCTCTCTCCTTCTCCCCCCCCCCCAAGGCAGATTTTTACTCTGTAGCCTTTACTGCCTGGGAACTCACAACATAGCCCAGGCTGGCCTTGAATTTGCAGTAAGCCCCCTGTTTCTGCCTCTCGAGTGTTGACATTATAGGTGTATACTATCAAACTGTGTTTCTTTTTAAAGCAATACAACTTTTTTGGAGAGTCCTTTTTTATGTTGTTCAGGCTGGCCTTAAACATGGATGAGTCCTCCTGTCTCAACCTTCTGAGCACGGTTACAAGCATGTACCACCATTCCCACATTAGTTAACTCGTTAAAATCATTCTCACATATATTTATTTTATTATTTTATGTATACAAGTGTTTTGACTGGATGGTGTGTATGTGTACCATGTGTGTGCCTGGTGCCCTGGGAGGTCAGAAGAAGGCCTTGGATCCCTTGGGACTGGGATTAAGAGTTGGTTGTGAACTGCCATGTGGGTGTTGGGAATCGAATCTGTAGCTAGACTGGTGGCCAAAAAGCCCCAGGAGTCCCCTGTTTCTGCCTCTGACACACAGTCTCTGTGCTGGCACACAGTCCACACCTGTCTTTTCACATGAGTTCTGGAAATCCAAGCCCACATTCTCATGTTTGTCCAGTAAGCACTCTCACGCAGTGAGCCATCTTCCCAGCTTATTGGGCATTTGAAATTACAGATCCCATTAGAGGGCCAGTTCGGTGGCCCAGCAGGGAAAGGCAGTCACTGCCAAGTTCGACAGCTGCGTTATTCCCCACGCACCACATGGCGGGACAGAACTGACTCCATAAGTTGTTCTCTGACCTCACGTTTGCTCTGCGCCACATAGGCACAATCCCTCTACCCACCCGCACACACGATAAATTAAGTATAATTTAATTTTTTAAAAACCTGAAAGGCCAATAATAAAAAAATGATTTAAAAATTTATAGCATGAAGATGTGATAAGGTATTATGTAGTGACTAAATATGTCTTCCTTTCTTTCCTTTTTTAAAAGATTTATTTATTTATTTATTTAATGTATATGAGTACACTGTAGCTGTACAGATGGTTGTAAGCCTTCATGTGGTTGTTGGGATTTGAATTTTTAGAACCTCTGCTCGCTCTGGTCAACCCCTCGCTCCAGTCGGCCCCGCTCACTCAGTCCCTGCTTGCTCCGGCCCAAAGATTTATTTATTATTATACATAAGTACACTGTAGCTGTCTTCAGATGCACCAGAAGAGGACATCAGATCTCAGTACGGATGGCTGTGAGCCACCACCATGTGGCTGCTGGGATTTGAACTCAGGACCTTCAGAAGAACAGTCAGTGCTTTTACCCGCTGAACTATCTTGCTAGTCCCCTTCCTTCCTTTCTAATGGATGCTTCACAAATGACACATTATACTTGTGCAGGAGTCGATAATCTCTGTACACTTCCATTTTTATCATATGTTCTACGGAAGTGAGCAATTCCTACCTAGCCCCATAAATAAGTCTTAAAAGAAGTAAAAACTATGAAGGACTGGAGAGATGGCTTAGGGGTTAAAAACACTGGCTCCTCTCCCAGAGGATACAGGTTTGGTTCCCAGAACCCACATGGAGACTCACAACTGTGACCTAACTCCAGTTCTAGGAGATCCAGCGCCCTCTTCTGGTCTCAGAAGCACCTGCACACATCAAAGACATACATGCAGGCAAAACACCCATACATATAAAATACAATGTGTATAATGTTAATTTAAAAAAGAAATGTATTTTAAAACAATTTTTGTATACATATATTTTTTCATGTATTAAAAATGAAAAAATTCATGTTAATGAGATGAAGGTGATTCTTTTTGCATAAAGAATTGAATCTCAGTGGGGCCCAGCATGCATATCTGTGATGAAAACACTCAGGAGGATTGCTGCAAGTTCCAGACCAGTCTGGTCTATAGAGTGAGTTCTAGGCCAGCCTGGTCTACATAAATGAATCCCAGGTCAGTCAAAACTACATAGTGAAATTCTTTCCAAAGAACAAAACTAACAACACCAATTCTAAACCTCAGCTGGCTATGTGGAATTGCAGGATGTGGAGCATCTTCAACAGTTCCAGAGCCCACAGATATCTTGACTTTATAAGCAATGCTGAGATCCTCGCTTCACATCAATATGTACTGCAAAGTGGCAAAAGTGTGCTTTAGGGCCATTTTAAAAATTCCTAGCAAGTGTTCTAATGCCACCAAACTTCATTTAATAATTTTTAATTTTTAATTTTTGAGCTTTTGTTTGTGCCTAGATTGGATGTTTTTTCTCATAACTTAATGTTTGTTTTTAAAGGAAACACAAGTCAACTCTAGGAATTTTTGCACATGTGTATGTATGTGTGTGGCATGTAAGTGGGGTATGTAAGACATGTGTGTGTGTGTGTCTGTGTGTCTGTGTTTGTGTCTGTATCTGTGTGTGTAGTCCAGGGGTGAGGAGCTGTCTTAGTTAGGCTTTTACTGCTGTGAACAGACACCATGACCAAGGCAACTCTTATAAGGACAACATTTAATTGGGGCTGGCTTGCAGGTTCAGAGGTTCAGTCCATTATCATCAAGGCAGGAACATGGCAGCATCGAGGCAGGCATGGTGCAGAAGGAGGGAAAGTCCTACATCTTCATCTAAAGGCCTCTAGGACAAGGCTGTCTTCCAGGCAGCTAGGACGAGGGTCCTATGCCCACAGTGACATACCTACTCCAATAAGGCCACACTTCCAAATACTGCCACACCCTGGGCCAAACATATTCAAACCACCACAGGAGCTAACCATCTTGTTTCTTAATGGTCTCTCACTGATCTGAATGACAGGCTAAGCTGGTTGGCCAGTGAGCCTCAGGGATCTGCCTGTCTGAGTCTCCACAGTGCCACCTTTACAAGTACAAGTCACTGAACTGGCCGCTGTTCACACAGGTACTGAGGCTCACACTCAGTCCTCACACTTGTGTGGCAAGTGCTTTACTAAGTATGCCGTCCTCCCAGCCCTCAGACAGCAACTTTTATCATACACTCTAATGCAACCCAGAGACGTGCTGTAACAGGAAAATATGAAGACTTTGTGCTGTGATTAAACTATGATTCTCTAAAAACAGAACACTTTGTGTATGCCATAAAAACATGGTGACTCATGACATGCAATAGCCTTGAATCCTAGCTCAGGTGTTGGGCAGTGTTTGCTGGAGTTGTGTGTTGTGAAGGGTGTGTACAGTGCAAAGTGTGCATGTGGGGTGTTCAGACGTGAACTGCAGCAAAGGTGCCTGCAGCAATCGCACCTTGGAATCACAGCAGGTTTGATTTTGAAATAAGTTGTGGGTTTTATATTGTTTGTAGACCTTTGTGGTTGCCAAATTGTTCACAGCCTCCACACTCATTTCCCTTTCTGGGGGTCACAACCCTCAGTTTAAAAAGCTGAGACTCGCCGGGCGGTGGTGGCGCACGCCTTTAATCCCAGCACTTGGGAGGCAGAGGCAGGCGGATTTCTGAGTTCGAGGCCAGCCTGGTCTACACAGAGAAACCCTGTCTCGAAAAACCAAAAAAAAAAAAAAAAAAAAAAAAAAAAAAAGCTGAGACTCAGTTAAAGGATGTGCTCCAACCTCTTCATAAAGGTACCTTTTCCTCTTTGCAATCACTAAGTAAGCAGAGGTGTGTGTCTGTTTGCATGTGTGTGTGCATGAGCTCAAGTGTGTAAGTGTAGTGGGTGGTGTATGTACATGTGGAGGTCAGAGGTCATCTCTGGTGTCCTTCTCTATTGCTCTGCTCCTTATTCTCCACACAGTCTCACTTGGAAGCTAGAGCTCATGGACCAGCTACAGCAAACCCCAGGGATCCCCTTCTTCTCCATTGTTGGGGTAACAGTCACAGAACACCACAGCCAGCTTCTTATGTGTGTGAGAGACCCAAACTCAGGCCCTCATACCAGCTGAGCCATATCTTCAGCCCCGGCAGGTGATACTGAGAGGAAATTAATGTCCTGTTTCTGAGAACCTCCACTTTTCAGTACTAGTGTTCACCAATGAACCTGGCCCAGATCTGCTGTTAAACAGGGTTTGCTCCATGACTTTATTAGGCCCAGAAGGACCTGGGAGACAGTGAAGCACTCAAGCATTCCTGTGAGGACTCTGTCCAGAGGGTTCCCAAAGCCAGGGAACACTGTCCTAAAGCAAGAGGCTCCAGCTATCACGCTGGTTCCCAGAGGAGATGCCCTGGTGGGCAACCTCCACCATGAGCTCCTGTAGCCTCACCAGGGATGCAGAATCGAGGGAGGCATGGACCATGAAGGGAAGCCTCTGATAATACCTTGAGCTAAAGCAACTCTTTCCCATTGAAGCTGTTTATACTAGGTAAGATGGTCTCACAGCGACTGCCATGGGACCACTAAGCCTGTGTGCAGTGCTGGTGGGGGCCAGAAGAGGGCCTCACTTACAGCTGGAGTTATAGGGGTTAGTGAACCACTTTACTGTGAGTGGAGAGTCTCCAAAATCAGGGTATGCTCTTCACAGCTGATCTGTCTCCCTAGCCCCAATCCTTTGCTTTTTTGTTTTTTGTTTTTTATTTGTTTTTCGAGACAGGGTTTCTCTGTATAGCCCTGGCTGTCCTGGAACTCACTTTGTAGACCAGGCTGGCCTCGAACTCAGAAATCTGCCTTCCTCTGCCTCCCAAGTGCTGGGATTAAAGGCGTGCGCCACCACCACCCGGCTTAATCCTTTGCTTTTTAAAAGACCAGTTTTACTTTTGGATTTAGAGAAAGTCAGTTAAAGTTTGAATTTTGTCCAGCACCCCACACACCTCCCCCAAGCACCAGTGTCTTGTGTTGCTAACATCTGGCAACAGTGTGGTACATTTGTTATGGATGAGAGGCTGACTACCAAGGCATCAGAGGTCTTTATTGTTTAGTTTTTGAGACAGGGTCTCGGGATGTCATCCCTAGCTGGCCTATAGATCTCTGTGTAGCCCAGGCTGCTTCTTAATTTGTGGCCATCTTGCTGTCTCCATGGCTGGTTATACATCAGGGTTCTTTCTGTATGTTCCATAGTCTTCAGTTGTTGAAACAAAATGACACATATTTACCACAATGCCGTCATATGGATAGTCTCACTCCATAAAAATGCCCTACTCATTCACAAAATTGCTCTGCCTGTTCACTTCCTTTTCCTTCCCTCAGTCCCCTGCCAACCACTGATCTCTTTCTTTGTGTCATTTTGGTTTTTTAAGGGGGAGGGTGTCTCGCATCATCTAGGCTGATCTCAAGCTTTCAGTGATCCTCCTGCCTCAGCGTCCCCAGTGGTAAAATACAGGTGTGCACTGCCTGCCATGATCTGTCCTGATCTTTCTCTTATCTTGATAGTTTTGTCTTTTCTTGAATGTCTATGAAGCCTTCTTTATCTTGCATGTTTACAAATTTTCCTGTGTCCTTTTATGTCTCTGTAGTTCATTCTTGTTTATCATTGCATACAGTTCCACTGCCCATACAGGCGTGTTTATGTTCTCACTTACTGAAGGGCACCTTGGCAACTTCCAAGTCTGGGCTGTTGCAAATAGAGGTGCTACAAGCTTCTGAGAGACTTTTTTTTTGGTGGACACAAGTTTGCTCCTCGGCAGGTAAAACCCAACAAGTCCACTTGCTCCTTGCACGGCAACAGTACATTCAGTTTTCTGAGAGGTGAGTGGGTGTGATGGTGCACACCCATAATCCCAGTACCTGGGTGGTGGAGTTCACAGGAAACTGCAATCAGATAGTGATTTCAAGGCCAGTCTGGGGTCTTCAAACCTGAAGCCATTATAGCCAGAGTAGGGGTTGTCTCTGTGACTCCCTGGGGAGGGTGTAGCTAAGGAAAATGGGCTTGGGAGTGATGGGACAAGGATGTCCTTGTCCCTGCTTGTCTGCTGTTCTGAGTCTAAGCCTTACCTCCCAATCTGTAGAACAAGGGATGAGCCCCTTGGAGCACCTGGCAGGATGGAGGTGGGGGAGGAGGGCAGATGAGGGCACTTCTCCTCCTGCACTCTTGCTTTAGGTCTCAGGCATGCCTGTCTGCTCCTCCGCCTCAGAGCATTCTTGGCAGGACTCGGGGTGAGTCAGTGCATCCGTGAGGACTGTGTGTACATGCACTGTGTCCTGGGCCTCTGTGGGCTCTTTGGTGGCTCAGAGTAGATCTGCTGGGAGTGGATAATGTGAGTCATGGATAGGGCCTGGAAACGGAGCAGTTCTCAACAGGCCTGGCCTCATCCTTTGGGCTTCAGTGTTACAGGTAGAGGGGGTAAGGAGTTACTGTGGGGTCTCTGAGCTCCAGGAAAAGCACTGGCTGGGAGGGACTGTGTCCTGGTCACTGCTGCCTGCTCAGTGGTACCCGAGGTGCTTTCCTACCCTGGATGTGGTTTTCTCCATCATAGATAAGCTTAAGAGCTTCCCAGCCACACTGGTATTTCCAAAACCCAAGCTCGTGTGCCAGTGCTGGTGGTGATGGTGGGTGTGGCTGTGGCTGTCCTGGGAAGTAAAGAGGGGTTCTGAGGCACCTGTGACCAGAGCTCTGCCCTGCTTCTTCTCTCAGGTGGTACAGGCTTCACTCCAAGCCAGGCAAGAAGGAAAAGGAGCGCGGTGAGATCCAGGTGACCATCCAGTTCACACGGAACAACCTGAGCGCCAGCATGTTTGATCTCTCCATGAAGGACAAGCCACGGTCTCCCTTCAGCAAGCTCAAGGACAGAGTGAAGGGCAAGAAGAAGTATGATCTCGAATCTGCCTCAGCAATTCTTCCAAGCAGCGCCCTGGAGGATCCTGAGTTAGGCAGCCTGGGCAAGATGGGCAAAGCCAAAGGTTTCTTCCTCCGAAACAAGCTACGCAAGTCCTCGCTCACACAGTCTAACACCTCTCTGGGCTCTGACAGCACCTTGTCTTCCACTAGTGGCAGCCTGGTCTACCAGGGACCTGGGGCGGAGCTCCTCACCCGCTCACCAAGCCACAGCAGCTGGCTGTCCACTGAAGGGGGTGAGCAAGGGGACAGGGTGGGCTCTTCCCAGCCGGGTGGAAGGAAGGAGGGAAACAGGGCCCCTCTGCCAAGTGCTGACGGTCACATTTCCTTTCCAGGTAGGGACTCTATACAGTCCCCCAAGCTGCTCACCCACAAGAGGACATACAGTGATGAGGCCAGTCAGCTTCGAGCAGCTCCTCCCCGGGCCCTTCTTGAGCTCCAAGGCCACCTTGATGGTGCCTCCCGCTCTTCCCTCTGCGTCAATGGGAGCCATGTGTATAATGAGGAACCTCAGCCCCCCTTACGGCACCGCAGCTCCATCTCAGGCCCCTTTCCACCCTCAAGCTCCTTACACAGTGTCCCACCTCGGTCCTCTGAGGAGGGGTCTCGGTCCTCGGATGACTCTTGGGGCAGAGGCAGCCATGGCACCAGCAGCTCAGAGGCAGTGCCTGGACAGGAGGAGCTGAGCAAGCAGGCCAAAGGAGCCAGTTGCTCTGGAGAGGAGGAGGGGGCCCGGCTACCTGAGGGGAAGCCAGTCCAGGTTGCCACCCCCATGCCGGCCTCCTCTGAGGCTGTGGCAGCAGAAAAGGATCGGAAGCCCCGAATGGGGCTCTTCCATCACCACCACCACCAAGGGTTGAGTCGGAGTGAGCTGGGGCGCCGTGGCTCAGTCGGGGAGAAAGGGAGTCCGTCCCTGGGAGCCTCCCCCCACCATTCATCCACCGGGGAGGAAAAGGCCAAGAGTAGCTGGTTTGGCCTGAGAGAATCCAAGGAGCCAACTCAGAAGCCAAGGTACATGTTCAGCAAGGCTACTTTTTTGCTCTGTGTGAAGGAGGTTGGGCTTGTGGCCCCTGGGGCCTGGAGCTGGGAGGAGCAGGGAGCAGACTGCCTGAGCTCTAGCTTTGCATGGTTAAGTGGGGTATCTTGCCTTCCTGAGCCAAGGCGTGTACTGTGCCTGCCGACACAGGTGAGTAGCAAGGGCACAGTGCCATGAATGTCCTGTGGATCAAGGTGGCTCTAGGCCCTGATGCTTGCTTTGGTAGTACAAAGGAAGGGAGAGACATTGGTGTGGCTTGTTGCTTTCCTGACCTCAAGGTAAGGAAGCCTTGAGACTGGGGACTGTCCCTTCAGGCACTTTCCCCTGAAGTTAGATAGGTGACTCCCTTTGGGTACCCACCTGGCTCTGGGATCTTGTCCCCTTGAGGGACAGGAGTTAAATATTCCCTGCAGCACCCTCCCTCCTCACCTAGTTGTTTCCTAGCCTGGAAAGAGACTACTGCAACTCCCTTGAGTAAGCCCCTCCCCTCCCCAAGACCTAGTGTTTCTTACCTTGGGGCGTACTCTGCTGGGAATGCTGGTCACTGTTGTTGGCACCGTGCCTAGACTTCTCCTCTGGTCCTGGTCATAGCCTCTGATCCCTTCTCAGACAGAGTAGCTGCTGTATTGTTTGGCAGGGCCTTAAGGAGGGTTTCCATGGGCAGGTCACAGAAATCTGTCTTGCTGCCCAGGATTGGTGGCAGTCCCAGGTAGCGTTTGAAGCCAGTTGTTCTTCCCCTTAGCAAGTCTACCTCTCCCATTCAGTGGGTCTAGAGAAGGCTGGGCCCAGGTGTAAAGATGCTATGCCAGTTTCCCAGCAGAGGAGAGGGGCAGGGCCTTGAAACTCTAGCTTCCTTCCACCATTTTCCTTGTGCTTCTCTGACTCCTCAACTCGGGTCCGTGGTGGACAGAAGGAAGAGGGATTTCTGTCCTGCCCTCGTTTGGTTTTGGATTCTGTTATAGGCTGGGGTACCCTGATTTCCTGCCCCGACCAAGCATCCAGGTAGGGTAAGAGGGGTCACCCTCAGAGACTATGAGCCCCAGCAGAATGATGACCTTGGTTCCCTGAAGCAGGAGGAAAAGCTGACCCCGGAGTTGTTGGTGGGAATGCTTGCTTAGAGTTCTAGGGAAAAAGCTGAGAGACAAGGCAGCTCAGGGCAGCACCTGCAGGTTAGAGTCAGAACTAGTTACAACTAGAGGAAGATCTCTACCTCTGACTGGGATAGCCAGCCAGCCTACTGGAACCCCTGTGCCCGGGGCTACTGTCACAAAGCCTGAAAGGTTGTTTTGAGTAAGAGCAGCAGCGCCCTCTAGTGACTCTGTGGCACTTGTGCTCTGTGGAGAGGCTTACCGCAGTGTTGTAGAATTCAGTAGCTAGCAGGATGATTCTGCTGGCCCTCCTAACAGAGCAGGCCTCTGACATGTGGCTCTTACCCTTGATCGGCTATGTATGTGAGGCTGAGGGGAGTCAGAACTGAGCCTTATCTGGGCCACAGGACCTGCTGAGCCCTTTGCCTGGTGTGGCATGGCTGTGTCCTGTGCTTGAGTTAACACAGGGCTCGCGTGTTAAGCCTTCTCGTTTCTTCAGTTAGGGCTTTTGTGTTTGCTCCTTTTCCCCACAGCAACCTTTGAACACAGGAGGGGATCAAACATGAGTGTGAAAATTTCCCTGGGGTTGGGGTTAGGGGTCAGGAATTGGGTGCCACAGTGAGCCAGGGGTGTTATTAAATGGCCTTTAGCACTTCTATCCCTCCTGAAGTATGGTGGACAGCTATTAGTGGTTGCAGAAAGTGTGGGCCATCTCAGGTGCTCTCTGGCTAGCGTTAGCATATTTCCTGTCCCGTCTGTGAGTGTTTTCCCAGAATAGTTTCTCGGTTAGCAGTGATGCGGTTTTGGAAGATGGGTGCTAGGGTCTCTGCCTAAGCCTAGAAGGTGGCTCTGTGTCTCCCCATTGCATCCTGCAAATAAGAGGGAAGCATACCTCCTGGACATACTTTCTGGGAATTGGAGCACATCTTAGGAGGTGGCAGGAGCTTCCAAGCTCAGGAGGGATGGCTGGCCAGAGGGTACATTGTATACAGGTGGTGTCTTGAAGGCTGGCTTTAACCTTTGAGGACTGGTGTGTGGCTTTCATAGAGCCACTTGTCACCTCTGTGACTAGTGTTTGGAACACAGAGCTCATTTCAGCCCAAGAAATTCCCAGCTAGTAGTGAATCCTGCTTTCTACAGAGATGGCCCCAGGTCATGGTTTTAATTTAAGGGCATCTGGGAATGGCAGCACATGCCTGGGATCCCAGTGCTCAGGAGGTCCTGGCAAGAGGGCTTCTGTGGTTTGGGGTCAGCCTGGGCTCCACAGAGAGACACTATCTCAGAAAACTTTAAAGGGTGGGGAGAACCATTGCATTGAATTGGTGTTTCACATTTAAGTGGCAGCTTCAACCAATCGTCCTATGGTTCCCTCGGGCCACGAAGCTTATTCCCATGGGTTGAAGGGACAGAGTGGCTTGGACTTGTCTCTTTTCCTTCCAGAATTTGGCCTTGAGAGAGACAAGACAGCATATGTTGTTCCCTACTGCTTGGGAGGGGGAGGCTGTGCCAGGCTGGCTGGGTAGGCTCCAGAGCACAGCCCTGGAGAAGTCTTGCAGAAGTTTATGCTGCTCACTTGTGGGAGACCTGTAGGCTATGGTGACTACAGCATGCAGAAGTCAGAAGACAACTCATGGGAATGGGTTCTCACCACCATGTAGGTGCCCAGTTACCAAACTCAGGTCCTGGGAAGAAGTGTTTTAACTGCTGAGCCACCTTGCTGAGTTCACCCTATTTTGATTTCTGTGACCTATTTATTTCAGATAGTATAATACCCTCCAGTTTTATCCATTCTGCTGCAATGATTCTCGGGGCACAACCCACACAGAAGATCTTGTGCACTGGTGGGTCAGGAGTGTCCCACTGATGACCTACAGGGCGTGTGCTTGGTTGCTGGAGGGCGCAGATGTTAAAGGCCAGGTTCACAGCCAGAAGAATATGTGCTAGGTGTGGAGCAGGGCAGTGAAGGTGGGGAGGTTCTGAAGGTGAGAACAGCAGGATGTCAGCAAGCCCTGCTGGCTCCGGGAAACCTGTTGGGCCTGCTGCCTAGAACCCTGGCCTCAAGAGAGAGCCCTTTGCTGATTCCATACCAACCAGTTTCTGTGCATCTCTGGGGAATCATGGTGGGGAGGAGCCTGCTGACAGAGCCTGGAGCTCCTAGTCATCTTCTCTAGTGCCCTTCTCCCTCAAGTCTGACTGGCAGTGGATTGCTGCAAGCCTGAGGGTGAGTGTGTGTGTGTGTGGGGGGGTGTGGGGTGTCAGGTAGGGCCGAGCAATGCTGATGGGGTCACTAGGGCTGCTCATGAGAAGCATAAAGAGAGGCTAGTTCAGAGAACCCCAGACCCTTTTCTGGGATGCAGCTTGGGAGATATGGATGCTCTAGGCAGGGCTTTGAGTAGTGGTAGTCAGTGTGTGGCTCCTCCTTCCCCTGACTCTCAGGGCTCAACCTGGGCCTCTGCCCTAGGACCTACCTGGACTGAAGGGAGAAGAATCTGTGCGGGTGGGGACGTGTGTGAGGGTGGGGGCATTTGTGGAGTAACTCCCTGAGCAGAGTTCTTCCCTTTTCAGTGTCATCCCCCTGTTTTGTTTGTAGAAGCAGAACTAGAAGCTGGGAGCTGGAGGTGGGACATGGGAAGGTGGGGACGTTGTCTCCTGTTTTTCTTTATCTATGTCTAGGGCGGGGGTCAGTCTAGAGACTGAGACTCTATCCTCCAGCTTAGTTGGAGCTATTCTAGGGGACAAGTAAGGTCATAAGAATCTTTGAAAGCTGGATTTAAAAAATTACCTTTTTTAAAAAATTGAGATAGGGTCTCTCACCATGTAGCTCTGGCTGACCCTGGAGCTTGTTATGTAGACCAGTCTGCCTTCAATTCAAGAGAGATCCTCCTGCCTCCGCCTCCCAATGCTGGTTAAAGGTGTGCTGCCACACCTAGCCTTTATTTATTTATTTATTTGTTTGTTTTTAAGCCCAATGTATCACAGGCTGCCTTTGAACTTGCTATGCAGTGGACGATTTCCTTGAACCATTGCTAGGATTGCAGGCTTGTGCTGGCACAGCTGGTCAATGCACTGCTGGGAGTGGAACCCAGAGCTTCCTGCATGCTGGGCAAACATGACACCAACTAAAGCCTCAGCCTCCTTTACTTTTCTTGGTTGGCAGCAAGTGTGTGGTGTAGTCCAGGACGGCTCTGCGGTGAGGTCGACACTGCGCGGCTGCTCCTCCTGCTGCCACCATGATTAGCTTTGGAAGCTGAGTCCTTAGGAGACTCTGGCTGTGTCCTGCTGGGGAAGCTGACCTCTGCCCCCAATGTTTTTGGAGCCTCCTCTGGCCTCTGGCTGACCTGGTCTCTTTCCTGTTGCCTGCCAGGCACCATGTACAACCTGTCTAGTTTAGGCCTTGAGTTCCTGGAAGAGTGTGGTGAGCTCCGGGCTCCTGCCCTCCTGCCGCAGCTCACCTTTCATCATGACGCTAGCGGAGCCTGGCTTCAGCTGCCTTGGCTCAGCACCAGTGCTTTCTGGGAAGCTGCTGGTTAGGTGGGGAAGGTGGATCTGAGGAGGTTCCCCAGATGCTCGCACTTAGGAGGGAGAGGTGAAGAAAGGGGACCCCAGGAGCTTAGAGAACTGAAAAGCTGCCTGTGAGGAGGGACCCTGCTGGAGGGCAGGTGTAAGGCCACCAAAGTTGGGGTCTGACAGCAAGCTCAGCCACAGGCCACTGCCAGTCTGCACACACTGGGGTATTTGGTTTGCTTTTTTCTCTTACTGTGTCCCAGGGAAGTAAAGGTGCTTAGCTCAGCATGTGTGTACTCCATAGGCTGGCCTACAAGGGGAAAGATGAGGGTGCTATTGCTGTAGGAGAATAATTCCTTAGCCAGTAATTCTGCCCCTCCCCATGTGCTGAGCTCTCTTGGACATCTGCCTGATGACAGTCTCGTCCTTATCCCTTCCTGCAAGAGCTCAGTAAAGTGTAGTCTATTTCAGTTTGCAACTCAAGCTCCTGCTTGGTTCTCTTACTGCTGTCTTTGTCCATGAGCTCTCTCAGCCTCCTTCCTTTTGGTGCCTCATAATTCATTTGGTTCCCTGGGTCATGTGGCTCCATATAGCCCATGTGGTGGTGTGGCACCTGGCCTGGTGGAAGTTGGGGTAGGGATGGTACTTGGCCGGGATATTTCCAGTCTCAGCATTAACCAGGAGGCTCATGGTTTTGTCTTCTCCACAGCCTGGACGTGTCTCCTCAGGTAGAATCTGACCCAGCTGCTCCTCACCCCTGCTCCCCCCAGGCTCTGGCCCCCCCTCCTGCTCCCGCTGCTGCTCCCATGCTAAGCACTAACCTTTTTGCAGTCACCTCCCCTGCCGCTGCCACTGCCACTGCTGCCACCATTGTCCTTGAAGCCACCCCATCCGGATTCTTGGGGGTCACCAACCCGTTCCTCAACTCCTTGCAGAGCAACCCCTTCTTCGAGGATCTCAAAGCCGACATAGCACTAAATTCTCCTTCACCTGCTCCCTCTCTCCCCAGTGCCTCGAGGGCCAGCCTGGCCCCCCTGGCCTCCCCTGGGAAAGCCCTGCCTGAGTGGGACGACACCTTCAACATCTTTGCTGCTGGCAGGCTGCAGCAAGAGGCCGGGAGTGGGATCCTGGCCCCTGCAGGAATGGGGCTGGAGGAGGATGGGCTGCAAGACCCAGGCCCTAGGACCATGGCAGTGAAAGCGACAGAGCCCCAGGGAGAGCCTGGGAGAGGAAGAAGAGGAAGCAGCATATGGCTAGAGCCCAAGGTTTCTGTGGACTCAGAACTGGACCAGCCAAGCACAAGTATGTCTGACCCAGGACCCTTTGGGTCTTCAGGGACTGGTCCATCCTCCAGGGCAGCCCAGTTGCACCTGCAAGCCTCAGCCTCAACACCAGACCGGGAGCTTCCTGCCTCAGAAGGGGGAGCGGGGCAGAGTCCAGCAGATAGTGGGGCATCTCTGTTCAGCTCCCCAGAAGTTCTCAGTGTGTGGGAGAGATTTCCTGGTTCAGATGACACTCCTGGAGGCCGAGATGAGGAGGCCCCCCAAGATGGAAGCCAGCTTTTCCAGGAGCTGAACACAGTAGAGGATTCCTGGCCTTGGGATGTGATCACCATTTCTCCTACAGCAGAGGTCGCTTCACCTGTCACGAAGGGAGAATCCGATGGGGTACTTTCTTACCAGGTGCAGCCTGAATCTCCAGATACTGTGCCCCCCATGGGGAGCGAAGGGCTCCCAGCATTGCTGGAGCCAGAGCCAGAGCAGGGATTGGATGAGGGGCCATGGCTTGGCCCTCCACCTCCCAAGCCACCACGCCTCTTCACACCCACCAATTCTCAGGTGGAGGAGGAGGAGGAGGAGGACAAAGAGGAGGAAGAGAATGCTACAGGGGGGCTAAGTAGCAGGGGACCAGGGGTAGAAAAAGACAGCACCCCCAGTGCATTGGTTATTGGTCCCCAAGAATCTAAGGAGGAATGGGTAAATCCAGAGTTGGAGAAATTGCATAGACTGCCCTCTGGAACCCTGATAGGTAAGTCAGAACTTGAAGACCCAGTAGGAGAAACTAGTGGCCCTGTGCTTGGGGACTGTCCACCTAGGCCCGCCAGCTGCCCTGAGGGGCCTGTCCCCAGATCCCATAACTCAATCAGCTCCACTCTGCTGAGTCAGAAGGTCTTGGGGACCTCAGAGACAGAGGAGGGCTTTGAAAACAAGAGTCAGGAGCTAGCCAAAGAGGGGTTTGGGCCTCTCTCAGTCCCCTCCCAGCAGTCAGGTATGCGGGCCAAGGAAGAGGAGGAGGGGGAGGAAGAGGAGGAAGAGGAAGAGGAGGAGGCATTGGAGACCTCCAATCCCTTCTTATGTCAGGAAAGCCAAGATCCCCCCAGCCTCCCATCCATATCAGCACCAGGGTCAAGGGGATCCTCTATCCACTCTGGTCCAGAAGAGTTGCCCACACCCCCAGAACCTGCCTTCCCACCGCCCCCTCTCCCACCCTGGGCCAGCCACCGCCACGGCGTGCCAGGCCCTCCGTGCCCTCCCCTGCCTATAGCCTGGCCCTTGACTTCTTCTTCCTCACCTCCCGAGGAGTCAGCTTCACCCCTCGGTCCCCCTGAGCTCTCCCCCACTGGGGGCTCCCCTACACCATATGGGGAAGACCATGCTGCAGCCACCCCAGCCTCCCCGCTTGTGCTTCTGCCCCTGGAGACACGACCAGCTGAGGAGCCCCAGCCCAGCAGCAGGTGAGCGTCCACCCAGAACCCTTCCCAGGAGGAAAGTGGGCGGGGAAATGACCTGGGAGTAGAAGTATTTCACTGTCTAGCTTCATGTTTGCTGAGGGCACGTGGTAAGGGTCTCCTCTATTTGGAGGCAGGTGGTGAAGGCTTTGAAGCCATGCACTTCTGTAGGACCAGCTCTGACTTTGATTATACATGGGACATCTGTGTGGCCCTATAAGCTGGGGGTTTGGGAAACAGCACCTGATAAGGGTAGGGGTTGAGGAGTGAGGTTGGAGAGAGTTAGTGTGCCCTGGCAGGAGATGGGAATGAGAGCTGTATCAGTTGTACAAAGATGCTGTGGTTGGGGGAATCGGGGTTCCACAAAGTGATGATACTTCTTCAGGTAACAGGTCGTAGTGGGACCCACAGCAGTTTCCTGTCCAGGTAGGATGAATTAGCAGAGAGCTGGTAGAAGGTCTGGGACTTAGAGAGGAAGCTGAAGGCAGTCTCAGAGGAGAGGAGAGAAAGCGGTCTTCAAGTGCTTTCCATACCAAAAGCTCCTAGAAAAGGCTTTTCAGCTGCACCAGGCACCTCACTGGCTTGCTTTGTCATTGGTTTTCTGGGCTGGACTCCCATCTGTTCAGGGCAGCTGAGTGGACAGCTGATGCCTCTGTGGCTGTGGTCATGGAGACTTGGGATCAGGGCTCAGTGAGAGTGACCCAGTAGGGCAGCGGTTCAGGATGGCAGTGGCTCAGGATCTAGCCCTGGTCTCTGAGGCCCCCCAGCCTGCTCAGGCATATGTGCAGGGCTCTGAGCAAGCACCTGTTTTGTGCCAGAACTAAGGCATGCCTAGTCCAGGTGGATGGCTAGGGAGCATTCAGTGGGGGAGGCAGTAGGGCCTGCTGGTGACACTCAGTGGTGGGTGGGGCTGTAGGAGCTGGTGGCTATGGTTTCCTCATTTCCTGGTCACAGTGTCCTCATTCTGGCCCATATCTTGTAGTAAAACCTTGATTTATACTCACACTTACAGGGTTTCTTTTCAGAATTGGTTTCATTTCATATGTATATGTGAAGTGATAGTCATATAGGACTGTCCCTATTTCTCAGATGAGTGTGGGAGTGGTTCAGGCTGAGAGCCTAGCACTGTAGCTGCTTGCTGAGAGGGTACCTCCATGCACTGAGGGTGGCTGTTGAGACAGGCGGCCTTGGAGTTGCTTTCAGACCATCTCCAGTGCAGACTCCAGATGAGAGGACAGGTGAAGGCCCAGTGAGGTGAAGCTCCCCGTGTGGGCACTTGATATGCTTTCTTGTCTGTGAGACTAGACACCAGCCCCGTCCTGAGGAGCACGGGTCATCCTGAGCCCGTGCCAGGGGTGCTGGGGGGCTAAGACTAAGTGGCTTTACTTTCTATTCTTTGCCTGAAGGCCTGGAGTCTCTCTATAGGGTGAGTGGATCTGTGAGGTTCCCCCAGGACAGGTTAGCTGATTTATGGGCCCAATGCTTCCAGCTTATATAACTATTGCAGACGTCAGGTGCTAAGGCATCCCAGGAGAGGGTTAGCTTAGCTTAGGGAATCACTAGGTTTCCTGGAGGAGGTGAGCTTGCATAGCTTTGACACAGTAGTAGGAGCTAGGTTAGTAGAAGAAGGGTAGAGGAATAGGGCAGTTGATGAGGCACAGTTTCATCTAGCAGAGGCTGGCCTTGAGTTCCTGGTGCTTCTGCCTCTGTTGTGCTGTTATTACAGGTGTGTACCACTATGTCTAGCTAGTTTTTGTAAAGGTCGGATGATCATTGGTATTTATGACTGAGGAGAGGGTAGTTATGGCCCAGGATGCACAGGCAGAGCCTTTGTTGTCCTAGAATCTGTTATCTTATCTAGAAAGGAGTCACTAAAGGAATTAATGGAAAGCTACTAATTGTCTCTTAGATTAGGGAGTGGGTGGCCAGAAGGCAGGTACAGCTAGGAGAGGAAGATGGGTGAGGCTGAAGTGGATGAGTTGGAGGGCCTCCTAGAGGTGTGAGGGGAACTAGGTACGTCCAGGAGGACCCCAGGGAAGCAGCTGGACTGTAGCTGGCGAGATAAAGGGTGTCCAGGAGAAGGAGAATCCGGAGAACTAGCAATTTAGATGGAGGGGAGGCTGGTAGAGGTAAGAACACTAGCTGCAGGTCTTTGAAGAAGGGGAGAGGTGGGTAGCTGTCGGCTCAGAAGTCAAGGAGGGGACCCAGCAGATTTACTTGGCCTGGGGTATCAGCATGGAGGTCTTGGCCTGAGTACTCAAGGAAAGGGAGAGGTTAGAAAAGTAAGGCAGTCCCCACGCTCCGGACAGGGTTGTGGGAGGAGGCAGGGTCAAGGTCAAGAGGTTTTGCAGTCCTGTCCCAAAGCTCATGGTAAGCCATTAGCAGAGAGAGATAAAGATGAGGGAGCACCATAGTCTGTAGGGGCTCTCTTGCTCTTCACCCTGAAGTTCTCACACCCATGGGCTTGACTGGGACACTAGATGTGTAGAAGACAAGGCACGGGAAATGGCTGCCTAAGACTGGTCACAGGTAGAAGAGTTTGTAGGCCAGTTTTCCATGCTGAATTGAGGCTGGTGCGTTGAGGAGGGCAGGATGCTGTCCTGAGATATCATAGAGACGGTGGTGTAACCTTTGTGCGGCCTTCGGTCCCTGCATCTCACCTCCTGTTTGTCTTTGCAGTCCCCACCCTGTGAAACCCCTTACTGCTGCCCCTGTGGAGGCTAGCCCCGACAGGAAACAGCCCCGTACCAGCCTGAGCACAGCCCTGAGTAGCGGACTGGAGAGGCTCAAAACTGTCACATCTGGCGGCATCCAGTCTGTGCTTCCAGCGTCCCAGCTTGGCTCAAGTGTGGACACCAAGAGGCCGAAGGTGAGGTGCAGCAAGGTGTTAGGGGGCAACTGAGAGAACAGGCCGTAAGATGAACAGAGGCCAAGTGATGCTGGGGGGCAGAGCAGGTAACTGGTAGCTCCCGTGCCACAACTCTTAAGTGGAGAGGACATCTCCAGCCGTAGAGACGGGCTGCTGCCAGGTCTGGGTTCTACAGCGGGGAAACAGGTTTGGGTGGGCTAGCTGGGGGGAGTGCTGGCCCTCCCCTGCTTAGTTGCATTCTATCTGGCCATAGGATTCTGCTGTGCTGGACCAGTCGGCCAAGTACTATCACCTGACTCATGATGAGCTCATTGGCCTGCTCCTGCAGCGTGAGCGTGAGCTGAGCCAGAGAGACGAGCATGTGCAAGAACTAGAGAGCTACATTGACCGGCTGCTGGTGCGGATCATGGAGACCTCGCCCACACTGCTGCAGATCTCCCCTGCCCCCCCCAAGTAGCCCTTCTCGCCATCCCTGGAGGGATGGTGAGGACCTGTGTAGTGCCCGCCACTGACTGCTCTCACCTGAGTAGGCAAGCCTGCTCTCATGGTGACTCTGCACCCACCCCTCCCATCCTGCCTCTGCTCTGGCTGCTGGAAGGGGCTCTTTGAACTCCCACTGGAGCCTTGGGTCTTCCCTACCTGACCATTCTCACACGTGAGGTTATGGGGCTCCCCAGAGAATTGCAACAAGGTTGTTAGCTGTCAAGATGGAGCAGGAGTGAGCTCTGGGTTCTGGGGTGAGCTGAATTATCTAAGGCAACACTGTTGACAGCACAGCTCACCCCATGAGGCTGCTCAGTTGTTTCTCCTCTTGACCGACTCTTCATCTCCATTGCCCTCTGGCACCTGGAGGGTCTCCTAGGCCACTGGGACAGGGATGGGGACTAAGCTGCTTGCTTGTCTGTGCACTGTAGACAACTAGGGCACCTACACTTCAGCCTTGTGCCTATACCCTAAGAGCAAGGAGCCTGTGTGTTTTCATCTTGTCTCTCTGTCTAGAGCATGTACACAGGGTGGTGGTGGTGGTGGTATGTGCCTGTTCCTCAGCTGCCCCCTGCCCCTCTTCAGACCCTCCCACTCCATGTCCCAGTAGTGGTGGGAGGTGGGGTGGGCACAGAGGGAATGACTTCTTGCTCCTGCAGTCCTCCCTACCGCCCTAACACGAGACCCTCCAGGTTGGGGTTTGGAACTGCTCATGTTTTGTGGACCAGGTCTCCATCCATGTCTGTTAACACTGTCAGATGCCAAAACTGTGCTACTGTGGGCTCAGAACATTTGGAAACCAATTAAACGTGCCTTTTGTGGGTGAGGACAAGAGCCTCTGGATGTAGATGTCTCTCTGGCCATGGTGTCCCCTCCCTCCTGTTGAGCACATGAAAACGGCTGTGAGGGTCCTGAAAGGGGGCTGTGGACCAGGCTTTTTACTACCCCAAGAAGTACCTCAGCTAAGGCTCTGGCCAACCTGCTTAGGAGATGTCCTAAGCCACCTTCCCACTTCCTGGTCCTCCCTTGACCCTTATTTGGAGCATCCTGGGATAGAAAATCTAGTGCACAGTAGGTCTGGGGCTATCCTGCACCTTACTGTGGGTCCCAGTTATGCTGGACCAGTGAGTGGGTTCGTCTGGAAGTAGGAGGCTTCATTCTGCCTTAGGAGACACCTGAGCTTAGGCAAATGCCCGTGGCTCTCCAGCTGTTCTGTTCTTGTTGTACAATCCCTCCTGCTCACCAATCTCTCCTGGCTTGGCTGAAGTGCATTCAAGTGAAGTCAGGTATCTGCTCTGTGGTCCAACTTCTAGCTTGCTTGTGAATACTGCCAGTCTCCCTGGCATCCGCAGGGGTCGTTGGTGGCTGTGCATTACAAAAGGTATGAGTGAAGGAGGGGAGATGCTGACAAAAGATGCTTTGGGCCCAGTGAGAAGCAGTAACTTCTTTCCAGCTGTCTCTAAAGACAGGGTCATGGGTTCACTCAGAACACCTCAGAAGAATATTCTCTGTGGATGATGTCAGTCTTCTGCCAGCATAGAGCAGAAGAACCACAACGGGGTCCACCACTGTGCAGTTACCAACTATAGGTCAACTCAGAGATGAGAAAGTAGCCACCAGTTCCCAGAGTTTGGGGGTAGGGGCAGTCCTTGGGTGTTGGAGGTATCTCTTGAGGAACTGAGTCCCTCTGCTAGGTCTTCCTCTGGGCTTTAATTGGTCCCAGCCCTTCTCTCATCTTTCATCCATCCTTGCTCTTTGGCTTCCCTACATGGCCAGGGCAGGGGTGTCTTCCAGAGAGGTCCTGAACTGAGGCCAGGGTTTTGTTCATTATGTCTGCTCCTTACCACATACTGCAGAGTGCAGCCAGCCAGGCAGCGAGCAGGCACAGCTCTGCTCGGCCCTTTGTCTTCCTCTTTGAAACTCCTGTCTATAAAGAGCTTGTGCTTCATGTTGTGAGCACTTTATGAAGAATAAAAAGATCGTGTACCGCAGCCAGCTTGTGTGTTTGTTTTGAAATGAGCGGACAAAGGAGACCGCCTGTGGGAGAGGCAGTGTGGTCCTCAGGTGACAGAGCTACCACTCTGAAATCACAGGCAACACTGCCTCATGGCCCGTGCGCCTAGGATGCCTGTGCTCACCGGCATTGATCACAGGCATATTTACTGACTGTTGGGCCTGGCGGGGTGGGGGAGTGGATAAAGAGGGCAAATTTTGTGACTTCTGTCCTAAAGCCACTGAGTTCAGTAAGGAAAGGTAAGATACAAACCAAAAATAAGAACTGTTCTTTGGTTCATTTGTGAGTTCTATTCCATGTGGCTCATCTATCAGTGAGTGGATGAGCCCTTGGGCCACCAATGGCTCATGCTGTGTCCAGAAGGACAAGAGGGCAACCCCAAGTTAGCTCTGAGTCCCACCATGAGACAGAGGCTCCCCTAGAGTCAAGGAGTTATGTCCTGGGTGAAACCATCATCTCCCCATTCTCCATGCCCAGTGTGGCTCATAACCACACCACTTAGCTGGGGCTGCAGTTGCCATTTGGTGCCATTCTGCAGGGGGTGGGGGTGGGGTGTTTATTACCCTGGTATTCTCTGCAGCTCCTGGTGCACCCCTGTTGCTGGTCCTCAGTAATTAGGCTTGGACGGAACCTCCTTAGGTCAGAAGAAGTAGGGTCTCAGGATGCTTAAGCTCTGGATATTTAAGTCACCCAAAGCATTTGAGTGCCTAGTGTCAACCTTCCTATATCTGCACTGAAGATTTATCCACCCTCCTCCCCCACCATACAGTAGGAAAGATATTTAAGCCCATGGTTTGTCTGTTGGCTGGCACCTGTAATCCTGGGACTTGGGAGGCAGAGGAAGAAGGATCACAAGTTTGAGGCCAGCCTGTGCTACATAGTTCCAGGCTAGCCTGAGCTACATGCAAGGAGGCAAAAGAGAGTGCTGTGTGGTACAAATTCCGGAAGCGGATTTTTGTGGAAGTAGGCTGATGGAACGGATGAACGCCTATGCGGAACCTATAAAAAGAATCGCCTCAGGCCATGATAAAAATGAGCAGAATGTTAAAGGGTCACAGCAGCGTGAGCATGGCTTGTTTCAGAGAGTGGCAGAATGGCTGGAGCCAGGGTTTTGATAGAAGAAACGGAAAATCCCGCAGTGCGACTCCTTGCTGAAGGCCATCCGAATTAACCCCACTCTGCCTGGAGTCCTTGCTTGTCTGATCCCGGGTCGTGTCCGCGTTTGTAAGGGTTCCTTGTCCTAAGACTCAGGCCTACACGTATATCCGCACATGCATTTGCATACATTCTCAGGACTGCAAACGCCTGCTGCTTTAGCGGCGGGAACTAAGACCAGGTCTGCGTGGGTGCAACTCTCTGCAGTCTGAGGTTGTCAGGCTCAGAGCAGGGGAAAACTACACTCCCCAGAAGCCCCTGCGCGCCCGGTTCGCTGCGGTTGCTCACGGCCAATCGGGAGAGGCAACTGTGGCGGGGGCCGAGGAGGGACATTTTAAAAGGGCTGGAGATTGCGGGCGTCAGTGGCCATGGCGGATACAGCAACCACAGCCTCAGCGGCGTCCGCGGCGGCCAGTGCCCCGAACGCCTCCACAGATGCGCCCCCTTTCCAGCTGGGCAAGCCCCGCTTCCAGCAGGTGAGGTTCGGCATGCGACGAGCGGGTGGAAGGGAGACACAGGGAAGGGCACGGAGCCAAATCTCTTGCAAAGTCACTTCAGCTCGAGGGTCTCCAACCCGCGGCCACCAGAGCCTACAGCTAGTGCGGGGACCTTGGCTGTAGCCGCTCCTTTCCTATTGGGCAACAGGATGGGCGAGGTCTCCCTCTCTAGTTTCCTATTGGCGGGTGGCACAGTCATTCCGCGGATGCCCGCGCCCTGGCACAGCCCCCGTCTTAGTCGCTCCGTGATTGGCCACGCGGGTCGCGGTCCCGGGTCCGAGCGGCTCTGAAGGGGTCGCTCTGGCAAATGCGCCCTAGGCGCAAAGTTCCCGTCTTGAGATGCATGGGCCGGTGGTGTGGCCTGTATGCTTCTCAACTTCTCCCCGAGTGGGACTGACCTTTCTTGTGAGCTGCGGGACAGTCTCGGGGCAAAACTCCCTGGGCACGCCCCACGGTCATGCTCCGGTTCCTCAACCTCCAGCAAGGTGCTGCGTGTGCCCTAGGATGGGACCGCGTGCACCGGTACTGCGCCCTGATCTCTGTCCGGGGGGCTTGGGGCTTCAGTGATGAGACCAGCCGGCCAGCTAGTGCGCTCTGCGGGGATGCGGCTGGGACAACGCGGAGAGAGCAGGGTGCGGGGAAACGCTGTGTCATTCTCCGAAGCTGCGCTCTCCTCCCAAGGGTCCCAAGCGCGCCCCAGTCCTACATGCGCTGCTCCCGGCCGCTGCGCAGCACTGGCCCCCATCCACACCCGCTTGGGCTCTTCAGGGTGTACCGTGACTATGATTAACCTTACTTGGGGACACGCCAACCCAAGAAACCCGCAGGGCATCACTAACTCGGCCATGGAACCCGAGGTCTAGGTCTGTGAGCCAGGAGCATGGGAGCTTAGTTACAACGCCGCAGACCCTCTGACTGCTTCCAGAGCTGAAGTGACCCTGGGCTTGCCAGGAGTGGGGGCAGCAGATGTGCTAGAGAAAACTTTGAAGGAAGAAAGAAAATGCTACAAAGGTGGGATGTGGCTGGGTGTAGAGGTGAGAATGGGTCCGAATTCAGCCCCCCAACTTCGTCGAACTGAGCTTTCTGAGAATATGTCCCTAGAATTTTTTAAATGGGACTTGTTTTCTTTCAAAAATAGACATGTCTCTGCATGGAGGAATCTGGAGAGACTTACTGTCCCAGCTAGTGTAAAATGCCACCTATTGAGACGCTGTCGGGTGTTTGTGCCTAACCTTGAGTGATTCTCCATTTGTCCCCACCCCCATTCTACGCATCCTTAAGTAAGCCTGCACTCCCGACTGGGAAACACTTGCTGTCTTTGGAACCCCCACCCCAGTTGTCCTATCAGAACGCCAAACTCCGCTCTGCACCCTGAGTGGGAGCCTCGCAGATGCAGATTACTCTTCCAAAGTATTCCCTTGGTCCTTTTCTGGATAAAAAGGGGTTGTTGATCTTACCCCGAGGCAATTGGGCTTTTAATAACACGAACTGAGTAAGGGCTTTTTCCCCAGTGTCTGGTGTCTGGTATCCGGAATCTGGATGGCTCATGGGTCATCCATCTACCCAACATTTACTGAGTACCTTGTATTGGCTTCCTGCCCTGGGCTCTTCACTCTTATGGAGTGTGTTTGGGGAGGATTAGTTTCTGCAGCTGTTCACATCTGTGGAGTATGCAGTGGCCTCTGCAGAGGCCTCCATTGCTGCTATCCTAGTGGTCTGATAAGAAAGGGTGCTGAGTAGGTCTGAGTCACCGGTGCTGAGAACTTCTGTTTCTTCCACACCTGCTCCCCACTCTGCAAACAGCTCAGCCTGCCACCCAAGAACTAGAGTCTTAAGCCTTGATTCCTCTCTGTTATTCTCAGCCCTCCCAGCCAAGCCAGAGGCTGTGAGCTCTTCTCCCCCACAGCTCTCCTAGCCTCCCTCTCCAAGGCTAACCCAGTCTACACGTTTATTTTTTTGGCCAACATGGGAACCTCCGACAGGTTCCTGGGTTTCCAGTCCTGTTCTGGCTGTCTCCCAGCTCCTCCCTTTCCTCTATGGCAGAGTCCCAACAGTGCAGGTATGATCAAGTGATTCCCATACATGCAGCAGTCTTTAACAGCCTGCAGTGTTTTCCTCTATTTGTGAGATATAGACCTCACATCTGAAGGGACCCAAAGTTTTGCAGGGCCCACTCCTTAACATTTGACTCCCCACTCACCCCCTTCTTTACACCATTCTGGCAGTTTTTAGCCCTTATCCTGTTCTTTCCCATGCCTGGGCTACCCAATGGAACATATCTTGTCTCCTGCTCTCAATTCTTTTTGAGCACCTCTTCATCCCTGCGTTATCCACAAATCATCATTTCCTGGAAGGAGCCTCACACCCTTGGCTTCTTTGTTGCCATGTTTCTTCCATTCGATCATATGGGATCAGGGACTGTGCATACCTTCTCACGGTGTTGTTAGGTTAGGTTATCACATTAGCAGATTGTCTGGATGGATAAGGTGTGTCTCAGAGCTTTGTGAATGAGTGGGGCTGGGGTCTCCTATGGGGTTTGTGAAATTGAATGAAATTGAGTTACAAGCCTTTGATTTCAGCAATTGGCCAAATTGTATCTAAATTGTTCCTTAGGAATTTTGGAAGATGGCAACATTGTTCCAGTCTTTAAGAAAAAATTCTAAAGTCAGTAGTTTGCCACATACTTCTGAGTGGACAGGTTCCTTCCCCTGGCTGGTCTCAAAATTCTCCACGTAGCCAAGGATGACCTTGCATCTCTGACCCTCTGCTTCTACCTCCAGACATGAGCAGCCATGGTGTTTATGTGGAACTGAGATAGAAATCCACTTTTGCACACGCTAAGCGAGTCTTCTGTCAATGAAGCTACATCCTTTGCCTGGGCACAGTTATCTTCCTCTGGATCCTGGGTCCTGTTCTCAGTGTTTGGCACACAGTAGGTGTCTAATGACTGCTGATAGTGGACCTCACTGGCCTAGCAGATTCTGTTGACAGTGTGTCATAAACCATGGTCCATTCTCAGAGCTCCACCCCAATCCCCAGGGCCTCCTTGGGCCTCAAACTTCCTATGTAGTCACAAATGACCCTGAACCTCTAGCTCTCTTGCCTCCACCTCTGAAGCACAGGGGTGACAGGTGTTCCAACAGCACATCTAGTTTTATGGGTGCTGGGGACCAAACCCAAGGCTTTGTGCATGCTAGGCAAACCCTCCATAATTGAGCTACAGCCCTAGTCCTAGTGCTTTTTGTAGGATTGGGAACTGAGGCCTTACTTGGCTCTGGATGTCCTTTCTCGCCTCCCTGATCAAAGGTCTCTCTGTAAAGGAGGGCAGGGGGAGAGGCAGCAACCAAGCAGGGTCAGAGGGTAGGAAAAGGGCGATGGATTGGTTTTGTCTATGGCTGTCTTTCTCTCCATAAGATGTTGATGGTGGCCAACAATCCCCTATCCCTTTTTGAATAGTGGCTTATGAAAATTTTACGGTCCTTTGTGACAGGTACAATGACCTCTAGTTTTCAGGTAATAACGTTGCAATTCACAAACAGATTCAGTGACTTCCCAGGCAGCCAAGTTCCAGAGTCCAGGCTTATTTATTTACTGGCAACTTTTTTCTTTTTCTTTTTCTTTTCTTTTTTTTTTTTTTTTTTTTTTTTTTTTTTTTGGTTTTTCGAGACAGGGTTTCTCTGTGTAGCCCTGGCTGTCCTGGCACTCACTTTGTAGACCAGGCTGGCCTCGAACTCAGAAATCCGCCTGCCTCTGCCTCCCGAGTGCTGGGATTAAAGGCGTGCGCCACCACGCCCGGCTGTTCTTTTCTTTTCTTTTCTTTTCTTTTCTTTTCTTTTCTTTTCTTTTCTTTTCTTTTCTTTTCTTTTCTTTCTTTCTTTATTTTTTTTTTTTTGAAACAGGTTTTCTCTCTGTAGCCCTGGCTGTCCTGGAACTCACTTTGTAGACCAGGCTAGCCTCAAATGTAGAGATCTGCCTGCCTCTGCCTCCTGAGTGCTGGGATTAAAGGTGTGTGCCACCACCTGGCTGCTGAGTTAATGTTTTATAGACTTTTAAAGCAAACCAGGAGGTCCAATGAGGCAGGTCAGTGCTGCACATGGCCCTGTGGGTAGGATAGAGGTACTAAAGACTCAAGAGAGATCTCTTTATGTCAGTGTTCCTATTCCGGAGGTTTTCAACCCCCAAATTACAGCCTTTCATCTTCTAACCCTTGCCTGCTCATCTTTCAACTGCAGCTTTGCTGGGTTAAGACCAACCTTATTTTACCTGTGTTCTTCCCTATTCTTAGCCAACAAATTGCTTTGAAGCAAATCTGAACATCCTGACATTTCACTTACTAGCTAGTGAGTGGGTATATCTAAAAATAGGGTTTGTGTATGGTGTGCATGCGTGAGTGAGTGCGTGTGTGCGTGTGTGCGTGTGTTGCATCTGTGTACTCCTGTGTGTGGAGGCCAGAGGACAGCTTCAGCTGTTGTTCCTCAGGTACCATACCCAGCCTGGTTTGTTTTACAAACTTTAAAAAAAGGGTGAGGGTGTGAAATCCTTTAAGAATTTACATAAGTTAAAATCTAGAATTTCTGCACAACTTTCACACAGGGTCCTTTAATATCTCACAGGGCCAACGGACATTTGCCAAAAATAAGAAATCAAAATTGGCGGCTGGAGAAATGGTGTCGTAGTTAAGTGCTCTTGCTTGGGAAAAGTTCAGTTCCCTGGCGATGGTGGCGCACGCCTTTAATCCCAGCACTTGGGAGGCGGAGGCAGGCCAATTTCTGAGTTCGGGGCCAGCCTGGTCTACAGAGTGAGTTCCAGGACAGCCAGGGCTACACAGAGAAACCCTGTCTCAAAAAACAAAACAACAAAAGAAAACCAACCAACCAAAAAAACAAACAAAGAGTTCAGTTTCTAGGACCTATGTTAGGTGGGCACTCACATGGCCTGGGACGTCTGCTCCAGGGGATCTGACACCTCCTTCTGGCTCCTATGTGCACCCACACATGTGTGACACACAAAACTTTATCTTTAAAATTTTAGTGGTTCTTTTTCTTTCTTTCTTTCTTTGTTTTTTTTTTTTTTTTTTTTTTTAAGATTTAATTTTTAAGAGAAAGTTGGGGCGGGGGTGGGGCCCTAGGGGTATGTGCAGGTGAGTGAAGATGCCCCTGGAGGTCAGAAGAGGGCATGGCATCAAATTCCCAAGAGCTGCAGCTATAGGCTGTTGAGTCCCCTGATGTGGGTGCAGGTAACTACTGAGCAACCTGAACTCAGGTCCTCTGGAAGAGCATCTTTCCGGCCCCCAGGTTTTGAACCTCTGTAATAAGCTGCGATGTAGGTGACCTATCACTTCTGAAGCGTGCTTCCCTCAAAGCCTGCAGCTCTGTCTGTCCACGGGGAATGCACTCGACACACCCAAACTGTAGATGTGCTACAAAATACCCCACCAGTTCTTCCCAACACTGTCAAGGTCAAAAAGTGAAGGGAGTGTGAGAAACTCAAAGTCCAATGGATGCAGGTTTGATTATTGGCTCTCCCCCATCTCCCCCCTCTTATATGTTGAAGAAACTGGGTTGTGCCCCTTGTAGAACTCGCCTCATTCAGATGTGGCTGGTTGCGTCTCTGTGGTGCTGTTGAGCCTGTCCTTTTGTCCCGTTTCTGCTTTGTTTTTAAACACTACTCCATAGTCCTAGTGAAAGAGGACAGCTCACCTCCTAGGAGCCTCTGAGACCTGCTTTTCTTCCTTCTTCCCTCCTCTTCTGTTCTCAGTTTCTTTTAAAAAGTAGTTTGAAGCAGGGCATCGTAGCACACATCTTTGATTCCAGTTCTCAGGAGGCGGGCAAATCACTGTGAGTTCAAGGCCAGCCTGATCTACCGAGTGAGTTCCAGGCCAGCCTGATTTACAGAGTGAGTTCCAGGACAGCCAGGGCTACACAGTGAGACCCTAGGTCTCTGAGGGGGAAAAATTATATGTATATATACACATATACTCACAGAGATATGGACTAGACACACATGGACTGGAGAGATGCCTCAGTTGTTAAGAGTCTGAGAGATGGCTCAGCAGTTAAGAGTACTGACTGCTCTTCTGAAGGTCCTGAGTTCAAATCCCAGCAACCACATGGTGGCTCACAACCATTTGTAACAAAATCTGATGCCCTCTTCTGGAGTGTCTGAAGACAGCTACAGTGTACTTACATATGATAAATAAATAAATCTTAAAAAAAAAAAGTGTGAAGCATCTAAGTTTTATTCTTCATTTTCTTCACTTTCTGACCTTGACAATGTTGGGAAGAACTGATGGGGTATTTTGTAGCATCCATTGTCAGAAGACTTAAAACAGCTTGTAGCTCCTGCTCCAGGGGATCTGACATCTCTGGCTCCTCAGGGTATGGCCATTCATGTACACATACCCTCACACAGACACATAATTAAAAATAAAATCTTATATATAAATAACTGAGTCTAGTTAGTGTTGCCAGCATACACATGGAGGTGGAGCATTTTTCTGGGGACCTAGCAGCAGCCACACCCTTAAAGAACATTGACTTGCTTTCTCCAGCAGTCATAAGTTGCCTGTAGCTCCTTGTTAAGGGTGAGGCCTCAGGAGCCCCTCCGTTATCCACTCTGGGATGTTGACTGGTTTGGTCCCAGGTACTCAAGGCTGCTGTGTGTTCATGAGTGTGACAGCCATGTGTCCAGAAGACAGCACATCATAGCATCCCGTCCCATGTGTAAGATGCCTTCATTCTTCCTCTGGTCAGTCTCCTTCCACAATTTTCCCCTCATTTTCTTCACATTCCACCTCTCCCCCCTCCATTCTTTTCTTCCCTTTAGACTCAGGTACTGATTTGGCAAGTTGGGGCCCCAGAACAGGAAACCACAAATGGCCTCTTCCCCTTTATCCTTCCAGTTATGCAGAATCACAGTTGGTTGGTTGTTTACCTTTTTTCTCCATATCTTTTATTTTATATGCCTTTTTTAAAAATGTGAATGGATGTTTTGCTTACATGGATGTCTGTGCACCATGTGTATGTGTGTCTGGTCATGGAGGCCACAAGAGGACATCAGATCCTTTTGAACTGGAGTTACAGACAGTTGTGGTTTGCCATGTGGGTGCTGGACATCAAACCCAGGTCTCCTCTGGAAGAATGGCCAGTGTTCAAATCACTGAGCCATTTCTCAATCCTGGTTTATTAATTTCTTCAGTGGGTTTTTTGATTGTTTGAGAAAGGGTCTTTCTTTGTAGCCCTGGCTGTTCTGGAACTCACTTTGTAGACCAGGCAGGCCTCGAACTCACAGAGATCTGCCTTCCTCTGCCTCTATGTGCTGGGATTAAAGGCAGGTGCTACCACTGCTGGGCTTCTTTGATATTCTTGCTCCTTCAGAAATCTCTCTTACCTGATCAGATGGCTGGGGTCAGAGTGTGTTATGTGTGTGCTGGTCTCTAAGATGGACCTGAGCTGATGGCCTGAGGAGGCTCAGTCTGCTTGTGGGATTCAGAGACTCTGGGTGGCAGAGTACACCCCTTACATCAAAGTTGAGAGATTGATGTAGGCTGAATCATGTGGTGGTGAGACTATGTCTCAGATAATTTGCTTGGAATAAACTTCCAGAATCCTAGTCCCTGCAGACAGGTCTGTCTTTTAATCATTTATTTTGCACAAACTGACTGTTGTTAAAATAGCCTTTGGGGTTTGTGCTATGAAGGAGGTGCAACAACTGCCCATAACACTGGGCAGGCATCTTCTTAAAAATTTACCTTTTACTTAAGTATGTGCATGTGCTTGCACATATGAGTATATGGGCCCCAAAGGGCCAGAAAATGGTATCAGATCCCCTGGATCTGGAGTTATTGGTAGTTTTGAGCCACGCAGTGTGGATGTTAGGAACTGAACTCAGGTTCTCTGAAAGAGAACTTCTTTCAACTTCTGAGCCATCTTTCCAGCCACTGGGTAGGTACCTAACTAGATACTGGTGTCTGACGCCCACCCTGACCAATGGGATCAGCATCCTGGAGATGTGGCCTGCCTGGGAAGTGCCAGGTGATGATGTATGGTGCTGATGCAGTGAGGATGTCTGGGCTGCTCACAGGTTCAGTGAAGGATCATGCCGAATGCTCACTAGCTTGATCCTGTGCAAATAATTCCTGAAGAAGGGTGATTTAGAGGCTGGGTCTGGGACTAGAAGGCCTTCTCTGGCTTTGCTGGGCTGTACTTGGGAAGGGGTCAGTTTGGGGTTGTTGGAGGAGGGGTACTACCCACAGTGGGCTGACTCACCTAGCTTGTGAAGGGAAAGGGAAGGAATCATTTCGTTGACTCATTCTTCCAGTAAAGAAAAAGGGAAAGAGAGAGAGAGAAAAAAAGCACTGTGTGATTAAGCAAAGATGGGGCTGAATGGGGGTGGAGGAGGGGCAGGCAACTATACATTTTAAAGTACTGAGAAGGTAAAATGAAACCAAATCTAGGAAGTAAAAACTGCATGCTATTCAACAGGCAGAAAAGGACAGACATGGATGAAATAGTTTTTCAGCAGGGAAACAATGTTTTTTGACAGCATCTAGAAACACTGTTTCTAATAAGAATGCAGCAAGGAACAATGTTTTTTGACAGAACTGGGAAACACTGTTCCTAATAACCAGCCACAGCAATTAAGTACTGAAGCTACTTAGTCTTGCTCTTCTTTCCCCCATTTTTCCTGTGTGTGTGTGTGAGTGTGCGTGCACACTCCTGTGAACTTGTGTGGTTTGCATGTATGTATAAGCATGTTTCTGCATGTATGTCGGTGGTGTGCATGCACATGTGTACACCTACATGCAGAGGTTGATGTCAATCATTCCGCATCATCCCTATTACTCTTCTATCTTACTCATAAGGTAGGATCTCCATCAACTCAGCTTGCCACCTGCCTACTCTTGCTAGCCAGCTTGCTTTGGGATCCCCCATCTCTGCTTTACAAGGTTGTCGTTACATGTGGACCACCACGCCTACCTAGCATACATGCTTGAAGGCAGATGTCCTAATTTCTGACCCATCTCCCCATAACCTAGAAACGTGAAGATTGTGATGGTTGGAAGCTTGCTGTTTTAGTACTGTGTGTGAGAATGAGACTCGGGGCTGGGGAGATGGCTCAGCCGTGAAGCCTGCTCTCTGTTCTTGAGGTTCCAGAACTCACATGGCAGCTCACAACCACATTTAACTCCAGTTCCAGGGGATCTGATGCCCTCTGGCCTTCTTGATAATCTGCATACATGTGGTGCATATAAAATCATGCAAGCACACAAACACAGATAAATAAGCAAGCATACACACATATATGTATATATACTTAAAAAAGAATGAAATATGCACATTTTCCTTTTGCGATGCCTCTCCTGTGGTAGGTAAGCTCTACCACTGAGCCAGGTCCTCAGACCAAACCTATTCTGTTTTTTGTTTGTTTGGTTGGTTTGGTTTTTGTTTTAGTTTTTGCTTTTTCAGCACTGGGAATAGGGTTCTGGGGCTTATACATGCCAGGCAAGTGCTCCACTGCCTAGCTACATCCATCCCTAGCTCCCTTGTATACCCTTCTTCCATTGGCAAAATCATGACACTTGGTTTCTTAATCAACCCCAGCACTTAGTGTCAAGGAGTTTCTGGTCCTAACCCCGCACACTGATCTTCACTGTAGTTTCCATGGAAACAAGGCCCCGTGCCCTGTCACAGTCTCGACCTAGGTTAACTCTTGTCCTGGCAACCTAGCTTTACTGGGAGTGGTTGATGAGTGGCTAAAGCATACCTTTAGCGGACACTCTGTGCCGAGTGTTCTAGACTTTTTCTGGCAGATGCCCTACAGTTCCCCTGCTGTGCAGCCTCCTTGCTGCAGTTAGTCAGTGAGACTAACTGCCAGACTCAAGGGCAGTCCCCTAGGTATCTTGGGCTGACAGGCCCTGTGTGCTTAGCATCCCAACCCAGGGCCCCTTTTTGTAAGTTTCCAGCCTATATTTCTAAGCACTTGTTGAAAAGATCTGGAATATTTCAAATACATATTTCAAGCATAACAGATCAATATAGACTTTTTCTCTTTTCAAGGAAAATATTGTGTTTCTTGCTCTCCTTACTCTGGCCATTAGCCTTAGACTTCAATTAAAACACTAGGCATCCTGTGAGTATTCTTCCTCAATCGCTTATGGTCGGTGAGCTTGGCTTTCCTCTCATTGCTAGCACTGTATGTAGCACACAGTAGGTTTTCAGAAGGGAGTTCAACAGGTGAATGAGAATCTCGGCACGTGGTGCACTTTCTGACCTTCCCTTGAGTTCAGTGAACTCTGCTCCCTCTGGGCTCTGCTTCCTGGACATGCTCCCTGCTGTATCCCAGGAAGAACCAGGAAGAGGTCTAGGTGTCTCCAGTGTACTTCATGACACCTTCTTTGAACACGGATCATGGTATTTTTTAGCCCTTTGTTGGTCTATTTCTCTGTAGTCAGTTATTGGTGGCTCTGAGGAACTGCTAGGCATGTCCAGTGTGCCTTTTCTCCAGGCCTGGCTCAGCAGCCATTTGCAGAAGTCTGTGGAGCAAATGCTTCGTCTGGGACTCATCCCCAACAGGGGCTGTGGTAGAAGGGACCTTTGGAGGGTTGGGACAGGATCATCTCAGGGTGAGTCAGAAGGTGTAAGCCATCTGGGTCATCTTCTAGAAGTCACTTCCCTTGGGCCATTCCCTTGAGGATTCTCACCTGTACCCCTCTCATTCTCCTCTCCCGTGAACAGCTGTGCTTTCTAATCCAAGCTACACCCAGCCACGGTCCCTTCAGGAAGCCCTAAGGCCATGGCTGTTTATCAGTTCACATTCATTTCATGTCAGATCTGTCTGTGAGTAGAAACCAGGAGCCAACGAAGAAGGGGAGAGGGCATCTAAGCACCCCTAGGCTCTGAAAGCTTATTATCAAGTGTATCACTCAGGGTCTGGAGGGATGGCTGGGTAAGGAAGAGCATTGGTTACTCTTGTCAAGGCCTCGGGTTCTGTTCCCAGCACCACATGGTGGCTCACAAGTGTCTGTAACTCCAGTTCCAGGGGATCTGATGCTCTTCTCTGGCCTCGGGCACCAGGCATGCACATGGTACACATATATACACTTGGGCAAAGCCTCCATACACACAAAGTAAAATAAATAATTAAAATATATTACAATAGCCACTAAAAATAGAATATTATTACTTTTATTTTTGAGGCAAGGTCTTACTATGTGTTTCTAGTTGGCTTAAAACTTCTTATGTAGACCAGGCTAGCCTTAAACTGAAAGATGTAGTAGGAGGCTGGCCCGCGGCCTACATGAACCGGTATTTCTGGAAGGCAGGCTGGGGCTGAAAGAGAGACTAGAAAAGAATGAAGCCAAGACAAATTTTTCTCTGATCAAGGCCCACAAGTTTACTAAGAGACTGTGCTTATAAGGGGGGAAGGCCCATCTCTTCCCCCCCATACCCCCCCCCACCCCGCAGTTGTCACTTCAAAAGAAGCCAGCCAAGTTGGAAAGCTGCACCGCAGGTGGCCCCACCTCAGTGGTCTGCATCAGCCCACTTCAGGCTGGGGGGAGGCTACAGAAAGAGATCTGTCCTCCTTCCAGATTCCCAGTGCTAGTATTAAAGATTTACATTACCATGCCCACCTCATCTGTAGTCTATTCAAGTCACCTTGTAGTTCTTGTCTCTGGAGGGTAAGGGGCACTTGTAGCCACCATCCATCTAGAGGTGACCAGAAATCCTGGAAACAGAGCAGAGATACACATCACTACTAAGGACATCTTTAGTCTGGAAGAAAGTAAAACAACAGCACCTTCTTGTTGGGTTTTGTTGCTGCCCTGTGCATTCAGGTTTCTGCTTTTTACCTCAGCTACTTGAGAGTAGGTTACATTCATTCACCCAGAATTCTTCAGTGCACAGACTCTATAACTCATGGTCACTATGATCAGGAAATTTAACATAGCTACAGTATTTCTCGCCGTTTTTATGTGTCTGGGTGTTTTCCCTGCATACATGTATGTATGCACTGTTGGATCCCCTGGAACTAGAGTTACAGGTAGCTCTGAGCCATCGTGCGGGTGCTGAGAACCCAATACAGGTCCTCTGCAGGAGCATCAGTCCCAAGTTCTCACTTTCTAAAACCACACAGTATATTAGTTTTATTTCATCCCTGTCCCAGCCCTGGAACAGCCATTTCTTGGAGAAAACCCTGTTTCTTTTATGGACTGGGTGTCATCAGGGGTTTTTGTTCATCCTTTAGTGTCCACATGTCTTGGGGCTGTATAGTGTAGTTGATAGGAGTACTTGCTTAGCATGATGCCCTGATTCAATCCCTGGTAACATACACACACAGACACACACACACTCCATCCACTCTCTGTCTCCTTGCTTATTAAGTTGGACTCTTGCTGATGGCATGCATTTTATGAAATCATGATATTTTTTTTATTGAAAAATTATTTGAAAGCACAAGTTGACTTGGTGTTCACTCAATTCATGAACAGTTCAGTGGGGACTCTCCTTTGTATTCTCAGGGATGAAATTTTGCTGGGACAGTAGGCATGGGTGTGCACCGTGTGTGTGTGTGTGTGTGTGTGTGTGTGTGTGTGTCTTTTAAGTGGAGACTAGTTCCAGCCATTTGGGCTGTGGAGGTTAGGAAAGAACATATTTGGTTTAGGATTAAGTGCTGAGGCTTACTCTGGGCTCTGCTCTGGAGTGGAGGGGCTGCCCCATGCAGGCATAGCTGATGGGCAAAATCTGGAAGTGAGGAATGGGCTTGATGAGCCTGGGAACCTTAAGATCCCTCAGGGGAGCCATGCAGGGTCTTTACTGGGAAGGAAGGACAGGAGTTGACTGCAGTGTGAGCTGCCCTGGTAAGCAGTGAGAGGGGGGAATGAGTGGGTCAGGCCTTCAGTTTCCTTCACTGTGGTACTCAGAGAGATGTGGGACCCTGGGAGGACTTTGGGGCCAAGCCCAGAGTGCAGTGAGGCATGAACCCCCACTGTTTGCATCTTGCCCCTCATCCTTTAGCCAACAACTTCTCTTTTCCCTCACAGCTCAGTCTCGCCCTATTGGCTTTGTCCTCAGGCAGAAGGCCCAGCAGCCCTGTTGCTTGGTATCCTTTCAGTGTGCTTGAATGCCTGTGGCCTGCTTAGCACAAAGCCCTCCTATTCCAGGGCCCCTGCTCCTGGGCAAGGCTAAGGGAGCTGGCCCTGTGTTCTGTGCTTCACTGTGGCAACAGGGCAGAGAGTTGAAGGAGGGTCTGGGCTGTGAGCTGAGGCTGCCATACTTGGACTCTGCCTGGGGGAAGCTGCTCTCTGGAGGCAGAGCAGAACCTCAGAGAGGGGCCCCGTGAAGGGTGGGCAAGCTCTCTCTCTGGAGTTCCTGAGCAAGGAAGGTGCCCATGTACCTAGGGATGCTTAGGTGCTTCTGAAGTGCCTAGACTAGAGCTCAGGACAGTGGGGCAGGGAGAAAGAAACCATGGGAGACACCTGGAGGAAAGGCTCGAGAATTATATATAAATATTAAAGGTGTGTGTGTGTGTGTGTGTGTGTGTGTGTGTGTATACACATGTGACTGCAGGTACCCACAAAGGCCAGAAGAGGGCATTGGATCCCCTGGAACTTGTTACAGGTAGTTGTAAGCTACCTGATGTGGGTGCTGGGAATCAAACTTAGGTCCTTTGCAAGAGCAGCAAGTGCAGGTAGTGTTTGAGTCATCTCTTCAGCCCCAGTCATGATGTATCGTTTCTGTTTGTTTGTTTGTTTGTTTTGAGACAAGGTCTTTCTATATAGCCCAGGATGTCCTGAAACTCACTCTGTAGACCAGGTTTGCCTCCAACTCACAGAGATCCACCTGCCTCTGCCTGCTGAGTGCTAAGATTAACAGGTGTGGTGGCTCACACAAAGGTATCATACAGAGGTATGTGTCTTAATTCTCTCTGAGTTGATTTTAAGAAGCTCCCAGCCCTGAGACGCAGACTGAAGTCTCAGTGGCCTCCATCACCCACGTGGAGAATCCTAGGGACTATGGGTGAGGTCACCAGTATCCTGAGCTTAGGTACAGCCTCTGACTGAGTCTCCTCTCCTCTCCCTTTCCCTAGACATCCTTCTACGGTCGCTTCAGGCACTTCTTGGACATCATCGATCCTCGAACACTCTTTGTCACTGAGGTGAGTTACAGCCAGCACAAAGGTCTTTGCACCTTCTTGTCACTTTGGACTGTGTGGGGCATCTGAAGGGATGAGGAGGTGAAGAAACTAAGAAAGATTCGAGGTGAGAGGAAGGTCATACACCTCTCTCTGTGTTTGTAAAGCTTAGTCAATCAAGAGGCATCCCTACATGTGCTGTGAGCTTTCTCCCACAATTCCATTGGCTCTCACTGTACTCTTTTGAGAGAAACAGTGTTTCTATTATTGAAACCTCAATGTCATTGTTACCAATTATGTAAATTATATACTCAGCATAAAAGCTCAAACAGGGCCTGTACTGGCTAGTTTTGTGTCAACTTGACACAAACTGGAGTTATCACGGAGAAAGGAGCTTCAGTTGGGGAAATGCCTCCACGAGATCCAGCTGTGGGACATTTTCTCAATTAGTGATCTAGGGGGGAGGGCCCCTTGTGGGTGGGCCCATCCCTGGGCTGGTAGTCTTGGGTTCTATAAGAGAGCAGGCTGAGCAAGCCAGGGGAAGCAAGCCAGTAAAGAACATCCCTCCATGGCCTCTGCATCAGCTCCTGCTTCCTGACCTGCTTGAGTTCCAGTCCTGACTTCCTTTGGTGATGAAATAGCAGTATGAAAGTGTAAGCTGAATAAACCCTTTCCTCCCCAACTTGCTTCTTGGTCATGATGTTTGGTCAGGAATAGAAACCCTGACTAAGACAGGGCCCAAGGTGGGACTCAGTAATATAGCACTCACTCACATGTGCTAGGCTCCAGCATGGTGGGTCGGGGAGTGGATCAAGCAGTCTGGGTGTGGTTAGCAGATCAAAAGGCATCTTTCACTATGCTCCTTTCTCAGTTCCCGACTCTCCTAAGTGACCACTGGCCAAAGCTTTTAATGTCTGGTTTGTTAAGGCATTATTTGCCTCTAGAATTGTACAGTTCTATGAACTTTGACAAACATATTCAGCCACATATTCACGGCCATGATCATGAGAGAGACGGCTCAGTTGGTTGGCTTATAGTCATGAGGATCTGAATTCAGTTGCCAGCACCCACATAAAGAGCCAGATGTTTCAGTCCACACTTCTAATCTCAGTGCTGGAGAGTCAGAGACAAAAGGACCCCCTGGGCCTCAGTGGTGGGCTAGTGTATCCCAGTCAGTGAGCTCCAGGCCAAATGATAGACCCTGTTTCAGTGGAGGTAGATGGCAAACCCAAGGAGGACACTGAGGCTGTCCTCCAGCCTCCACATGTTCACATGCAAGTATGTGTACAAGCGTGCACGCAGGAACACCATAGACACATGGACTTAAAAAAAAAAAAGCCAGGTCAGTAGCTTCCTCAGTAAGCTGGGGAAGTGGAGGCAGGAGGATCACCATGGTGCTCAGTCAGACTAGTCACATGATGAGCGCCAGGTTTTTTGAAATACCCTGCCTCAAAAAAGTAAGGCATAAAGTGATTGAGGCAGGCACCTAGTGTTAGCTAACCTCTGCCCTCCACATGCACGGTGCACACAGGCATGCAGCTGCACGTGTATGTGTGCACAAGCAAATGTGTGCACGTGCGCATACACACACACACACACACACACACACACACACACACACACACACGGTATATGACAGTTGTAGCATTCTCATCGCTGGCTTATGCTTGTAGAGCCAATCCTCTCTGTCCCCAGCTCCCATCAACTTCCCGTTTCGGTGTTTCTAGACTGTAGTGCTAATAGAATTCCACAGCCACCTCTTCCCTCTAGTGTCGTGCTTTGACATTCACCCATGTTGCTGCGTCTGTTAGTCAGGAGTCTCTTAATGCTGGGAAATGTTCCATTGAAAACATGCTCAAGAATTTGTTGTTCATTGGCTTGCTAGCAGACGTCTGGACCTTTTCCAGTGTTTGACCATTATGAATAAAGTTGCTATGAATCTCCTTTGTGTGGATGTATGCTTTCTTCTTTCTCTCTCTGTTTTGCTATGGAAAGTGGGTTTCATGACCTGGCCCTGGCTATGTTGGAACTTGTTTTGTAGACCAGGTTGGCCTTGGGAACAAGATGGCCAGCTTGTAAAGCAAATGTGGAAAATATATGTTTAACTTTTTGGGAAACTCATATTGCTTTTCAAAGTGGCTCTCCATGGGACACTCTCATCAACGATGTATGACACTTCTGATGGCTCCGCTTCCTCGTGTGACACTTGCTGTTATCTCTTGACCTTAACCAAAAGGCTGAGAAACAATCAGTATTATTAAACTGAAGAAATAACTCGTTGTAGGGGCAACCTAAGAAGTGTGTCTTTTCCTATGAATTTGAAAAATGAATGTGGGGTTTCATACTCATAGAAAGAGCACACATTTATTAAGCATATGCTGAACAAAACAGTCTGAGTTTTTATTTTTATTTATTTAAAAGATGTATTTTTATGACTTTTTATTTACATGTGTGTGTGCATGAAGTTCACCACGTGTGTTCTGATGCCTGAGGAGGCCCGAAGAAGATGCCAGAGCCCTTAGAGCTAGAGTTACAAGCAGTTGTGAGCTGTCAAATCACGTGCTGGGAATTGAACTTGGGTCCTCTGGAAGAGAAGCAAGTGTCCTTCAGTGCTGAGCCATCTCTCCAGCCTCCTTATTTTTATTTTGTGTTTTGTTTATTTATTTAAAGTGTAGGTATGAGCCGGGCGTGGTGGCGCACGCCTTTAATCCCAGCACTCGGGAGGCAGAGGCAGGCGGATTTCTGAGTTCAAAGCCAGCCTGGTCTACAGAGTGAGTTCCAGGACAGCCAGGGCTATACAGAGAAACCCTGTCTCAAAATACTCAAATAAATAAATAAATAAAAATAAAGTGTAGGTATATCAAGGGGTGCGCGTTACGGGAACCGTCTCTCTCCTACCGTGTGGGTTCTGGGAATTGAACCCAGTTTATCAGGCCTTTACCCACTGAGCTCTCTCATTAGCCCTGCATTTAGAAATTGATATAACACACATATCTTTGCAGTCCATGTCATGATTCTGTACCCATGTACATGGCAGAGTAAATATGTTGGTCCCTCTCAAACACTTGCCATACCTTTGTGGTGACTGTAAACATTCCACATCCATTAGCTTATCAGAATCACAAAGATCTGTCCCACTAGAGGCTGCTATTACACACCCCATTCTACAGATGAAGAGTTGAGGTTCATTGTACACGCAGCACTGCCCCTGGTGGAATAGGAACCGGTACACTTGTCTGTAGACTTGGTGCTCAATGGCTGTGCATTCCCATTAAAAAAATTGAGTTTCAGAACTTGGCCAAGATCATTCAGCCAGCAGCAGAATTGAGCTCCATTCCTGAATGCCCTGCTCCTGACGCTCCTCACAGAGCCTCCGAGGCAGCCTCCTGACTGCCAGAACTGCCCTGTACCTGCCTATCTGGCAGTGATCCATAGGCCTCAGGGTAGACTTGCTCTCAGGCCATGTCTTCACATCTTGCCTTTGCTGCTATTGTTTGTGGGTTTGATTTTTGGAATAGGGTCTTGCTGTGTAGTTCTGGCTGGCCTGGAACTCACTAGCCCAAGCTAAGCCTCAAACTCACAATTGTCCTGCCCAGGTCCAACTCTTACATTTTGAAAGACCCCAACACAGTTGTATATCACTAACCCAAAGGCATGATGGGAGAAAATACAAGGCTTTCTGGGTACATGGCCATTAAACCACTCCCTAGTGTGCCTGGGTAGCACCCAGAACATGAAATGTGGGGATTACTCTGATACATGGTTTTCTACTACACCTCAGCAAGAGCATAAGGCCTGGACACTTTGCTATCTGGCTTTACAGCCCTAGTGGCCTAGCATCCCTAAAAGGTCAAGTCTGCTGAACACTTAGACTTTGTCTGGATTCTCCTATAATGGAGGTAACTACATAAAATTCGGAAGAGCACCAAACTTGAAAAACTACTTTTTGAGCTCAGTAATGTTTCATCCCCAAAAGTTCTAGAACTGTTCAACACCAGATGCAATTCTAGTTCTGAGATCCCGACAGAAATGCCACTTGCTTGTGCGGAGTAAATGGAGGTCAGTGCTTAACTTCAGGCTGGGGTGTTGCTGCTGGCCTTGGAGGTCTCGTGGGGGGCTGAATGGACTTGGGGGCCCTTCAGTGTTCCTCAGACCACCATGAGCAGGGAGGCACGGGGGATAGAGGAGGTGCTGCAGGGCCTGATACCATCTGTGCTAGGAGCTCACCCCTCCTCCCTTTCACACACAGCTGTTCATTCGCTGTTGACTTCCGTCTTCTACATCTTGCTTCAAATCTTTGCTTTTTTTGTTCTTGCTCATTTTGATTTTTAAAAAAAATTTAAATTAATTAATTAATTTTTAATAAAACAGGCTCCTGTTATTTAGTCTGGGGTGACCTGGAACTTACTAGGTAGCTCAGGCTGGCAATGAACTCACAGTAATCCTTCTGCCTCAAGTGCAGGGATGATAGGCATGCACTACCTCATGCATGAGCTCTTGCATTTGAAAGACCATAACTTCTTTATATGATAACCAACCCATTTGGGGCTGGTTACTTAGTATTAGTTAGTAATAATCCAACCTCATGCCTCCCTTTCCCATTCGCAGTTAAACTGTCAAAGCAACCTAGATGCTTACTAATTAGAAATTAACCCAGGCAACCCCAGCTATCAGATATCATTCAGATGCCACACGTTCCCTTCCCTCGTAGATGTATGGTGGTCTTCCCGGCCTTTCCCTTCACTGCCATACAGGACTAGAGAATCTCTAGGAGCACTGGGGGGCCTCTTGGGAATTCTGTATTCTCAGAAAATCTTGAATCCCTCAAAGTCTGCAGGGGCCCCACATGGACCTCCAGACCTGCAAGGCAGCAGTCTCAGCCCTCACCAGAAGCAAAGGTAGTGAGGGGAAAGCCTCTCTGACCTTAGTGAGCTCTGCTGGGCTGTCGGCCACATGGTATGCCAGCCCCCTCAGCCCCCACCCCCTATACTGGAACTCATGACTGACTACAAGACATTCTTTACGCTCAGGCCTGTGGCTGGTGTCCTGGAAGGCAGTGTGGAGTGGTGACTGCTTGGTTGGCAATCTGAGGACAGAGAGGACAGTAAAGGACACGAGAAGGTGGCTGTGTAAGCTGGAGGTTCCCCAGAGAGGAATGATCCCAGGCAGCTGGAGCCACCTGCAGCCCCAGATCTCAGGCAATCTTGGAGTCTGTGGATAGAATCGTCTTCAGAAGGTTCTGCAGCTGTTGGCTTGCAATTTATAACTGGCCAAGCTTTAAAAAGATTCCAACCCTTGTATGTGTAATGAGGCAGAGGCAATTTTATCCACCGTAATTTCTCTTAGGAAGAAGGCTGTCTTTGTTCTCAGAATGCCTTGAACGAGCTTCAGAGGAGGAGGAGGAGGAGGAGGCTCTGCTTGACAGCGGGGAAAGAATTGTGCTTTTTGATTCTAAAAGGGGAGAGGGGGAGAAGGAAGAAGAGGAGCAAACAGGGGGAAGGGGAGCAGAAGACAGGGGAGCTGGAAGATTGGCATATGAGGTGCACAGTGAGATGAGGCCGGGCTCTGCTGAGCTCATGCCTTGCTGGAGAAAGTTGTAACTGTACAACGGTCCCCTCCATATCTGTTCTAAGGACTCCTTGGCACAGTCAGTGTGGCTCATGAAACTGCTGCAGGTAGATTATTTGGGAGCTTGGAAGACTGAGTCTCTTGTCCAGGGTACAGAGTGCAGCATCCAGCTTAGCAAGGGAGGATTGCAGAGACCCATGAGAGATGGCATACACCCTCCCAGGGAGGCCATGGGGGCAGTCAAGAGCTCTGAAGGCAAGGCTGTACTATATGGCACTTTTTTTTTTTTTTTGGTTTGTTTGTTGTTTTGTTTTTGAGGGAGAAGAGAAGGCAGACAGGGTCTCACATTCTAGGCCAGGTTAGCTTGGAGCTTGCTATATTGCCCAGGCTGTCCTCAAAACTCACAATGTAGTTGATGCCACCCCTAAATTCCTGCATCCACTTCCAGAGTTCTAGGGCTACAGACAGGCATCTTCCCTGATTCACGATGGATTTTGTCTTTATTGTTATCTTGTTGTTTTGAGACAGTATCTTACAATGTCACCGTAGCTGGCTTGGAACTCACTATGATGACCAGGATGGCCTTGAACTCACAAAGATCTACCTGCTTCTGCCTCCTGAGTGCTAATATTAAAGTTCTGTACCACCACACTTTTTTTTTTTTCTTTTTAAAAACAGCCTCTCACCTTATAGCATAGGCTATCTTGGAACTCATTATGTAGTCCAGGCTACCCTTGAAACCATGATTCTCTTGCCTTTGCCTCCAAATATGAGACAGACAGTACACCTAGGTCTAAGTTCATCCTAATTTTATCTGAAAGTACCATGAATTGGTTATTTAAAAGTTAACAAATGAACATATTGAAAACAGAGAGTATAAACTGAAATAGTATAGTGTGTGTGTGTGTGTGTGTGTGTGAGTGTGTGTGTGTACACGGGTGTATTGCCTGCATGTATGTCTATGCACAATATGTCTGCTTGATGTCTACAGAGACCAGAAGTGGACATTAGATCTTATGGAACTGGATATATAGACAGTTGTAAGCCATGTAGGTGCTGGGAATTGAACCGGGGTTCTCTGGGAGAGAAGCAAGTGCTCTTAACTGCTGAGCCATCTCTCAGCCTCAGAAATATAATAACCCTCACTCAGTACTAATAGCAATGTAGTAATTCAGTGCTATGTTGAGTGTATTGTAGGTTAGAATAAATAACTATAGTTGGGGGAATGGGCCGGTGGCTCAACCCTGCAGTCCCAGCACTTGGGACGGGGCAAGAGAAGGATCAGGAATCCAGTGTAGTGCCAAGTACATGAAATCTTGTTAAAAACAAACACTGGTGCTGGAGAAGTGGCTCAGTGCTTTTCCAGAGGTCCCAAATTCAGTTGAACAGTTCACAGCTGAATGAAATCCCAGCTCCAGGGGATCCAGTGCTCTCTTCTGAACTCCAAGCGTACCAACACACACTTGCACATACATATGTGCATATACACAAATAAAGATAAAAATTTAAATCTGAAAAAAAAACAACCCGAGTAACTACTGGTGTTGGGACCTGGGGCTGTCATCCTGAGGTATTACATTTGAACCAGGGACATCAGTGTGAAGCCAGGTCTCCATACCATGTGTGCATGCATATATGTCTAGTACATTTCACAGATTTCTGGTTTTGCGTGCTGAAAGGGCTAAGATATGACATGTTAGTACCTTTAAACACATCAGCATTCAGGCCCTGGGCTCTAAATGTCACTGCACAAAGAGAAACAGGGCTCTTTGAGAAATGGCAAATCCGGGTTTGAGGCATGGAAAGCCACTGTGGGAAGTGAGAGATTGCTATTGAACTGCGGGATTCGCACACAGTACCTGGCTTGGAAAGACACCACTGTCCATGTTTGGACATTTGGCCTTGAGAGGATAAATGGATGGATTCTAATGCTTTGAACAGGGAGAAATCAAGGGCACAAGGGCTGGCTGGGCTCCTCTGCAGCCATGGCACCTGCTCTGCAAGCCAGGAAAACTGAGTATAATCCCTGGATGCCAAGAAAAAGTGAGAGACATGGACCAAGTCCACACAGCTGTCCTATGACATCTGAACACACATTGTAGCACACACACACAATGATAATAAATAAAATTTATAAACAGTTTACTAGTCTAGTTATACTATAATGCAGGCTGGTGGTCCCATGGCAGTTGCTGTGAGACCATCTTACCTAGTATAAACAGCTTCAATGGGAAAGAGTTGCTTTAGCTCAAGGTATTATCAGAGGCTTCCCTTCATGGTCCATGCCTCCCTTGATTCTGCATCCCTGGTGAGGCTACAGGAGCTCATGGTGGAGGTTGCCCACCAGGGCATCTCCTCTGGGAACCAGTGTGATGGCTGGAGCCTCTTGCTTTAGGACAGTGTTCCCTGGCTTTGGGAACCCTCTGGACAGAGTCCTCACAGGAATGCTTGAGTGCTTCACTGTCTCCCAGGTCCTTCTGGGCCTAATAAAGTCATGGAGCAAACCCTGTTTAACAGCAGATCTGGGCCAGGTTCATTAGTGAACACTAGTACTGAAAAGTGGAGGTTCTCAGGAACAGGACATTAATTTCCTCTCAGTATCACCTGCCGGGGCTGAAGATATGGCTCAGCTGGTATGAGGGCCTGAGTTTGGGTCTCTCACACACATAAGAAGCTGGCTGTGGTGTTCTGTGACTGTTACCCTAACAATGGAGAAGAGGGGATCCCTGGGGTTTGCTGTAGCTGGTCCATGAGCTCCAGGTTCCAGGTGAGACTGTGTGGAGAATAAGGAGCAGAGCAATAGAGAAGGACACCAGAGATGACCTCTGACCTCCACATGCACATACACCACCCACTACACTTACACACTTGAGCTCATGCACACACACATGCAAACAGACACACACCTCTGCTTACTTAGTGATTGCAAAGAGGAAAAGGTACCTTTATGAAGAGGTTGGAGCACATCCTTTAACTGAGTCTCAGCTTTGTAAACTGAGGGTTGTGACCCCCAGAGAGGGAGATGAGTGTGGAGGCTGTGAACAATTTGGCAACCACAAAGGTCTACAAACAATATAAAACCCACAACTTATTTCAAAGTCAAACCTGCTGTGATTCCAAGGTGCGATTGCTGCAGGCACCTTTGCTGCAGTGCATGTCTGAACACCCCACATGCACACTTTGCACTGTACACACCCTTCACAACACACAACTCCAGCAAACACTGCCCAACACCTGAGCTAGGGGATTCAAGGCTATTGCATGTCATGAGTCACCATGTTTTTATGGCATACACAAAGTGTTCTGTTTTTAGAGAATCATAGTTTAATCACAGCACAAAGTCTTCATATTTTCCTGTTACAGCACATCTCTGGGTTGCATTAGAGTGTATGATAAAAGTTGCTGTCTGAGGGCTGGGAGGACGGCATACTTAGTAAAGCACTTGCCACACAAGTGTGAGGACTGAGTGTGAGCCTCAGTACCTGTGTGAACAGCGGCCAGTTCAGTGACTTGTACTTGTAAAGGTGGCACTGTGGAGCCTCAGACAGGCAGATCCCTGAGGCTCACTGGCCAACCAGCTTAGCCTGTCATTCAGATCAGTGAGAGACCGTTAAGAAACAAGATGGTTAGCTCCTGTGGTGGTTTGAATATGTTTGGCAGAGGGAGTGACACTATTTGGAAGTGTGGCCTTGTTGGAGTAGGTATGTCACTGTGGGCATAGGACCCTCGTCCTAGCTGCCTGGAAGACAGCCTTGTCCTAGAAGCCTTTAGATGAAGATGTAGGACTTTCCCTCCTTCTGCACCATGCCTGCCTCGATGCTGCCTTGATGATAATGGACTGAACCTCTGAACCTGCAGGGCAGCTCCAATTAAATGTTGTCCTTATAAGAGTTGCCTTGGTCATGGTGTCTGTTCACAGCAGTAAAAGCCTAACTAAGACAGCTCCTCACCCCTGGACTACACACACAGATACAGACACAGACACAGACACAGACACACACACACACACACACATGTCTTACACACCCCACTCACATGCCACACACATACATACACATGTGCAAAAATTCCTAGAGTTGACTTGCGTTTCCTTTAAAAACAAACATTAAGTTATGAGAAAAAACATCCAATCTAGGCACAAACAAAAGCTTAAAAATTAAAACTTAAAAATCATTAAATGAAGTTTGGTGGTATTAGAACACTTGCTAGGAATTTTTAAAATGGCCCTAAAGCACACTTTTGCCACTTTGCAGTACATATTGATGTGAAGCGAGGATCTCAGCATTGCTTATAAAGTCAAAACATCTGTGGGCTCTGGAACTGTTCACGATGCTCCACATTCTGCAATTCCACATAGCCAGCCGAGGTTTAGAATTGGTGTTGTTAGTTTTGTTCTTTGGAAAGAATTTCACTATGTAGTTTTGACTGACCTGGGATTCATTTATGTAGACCAGGCCGGCCTGGAACTTCAGCAATCCTCCTGCCTCTGCCTCCTAAGTGTTGGCATCACAGGTGTGTATGCTATACTCTACTGAGATTTAATTCTTTTGTAAAAATAAACACCTTCACGGAGCAGTGAATTGTTTGAACTGCTTTGGCTCCTGGTGGGTTGTGCATGTGCTGCACCCGCCCAAGAACATTCTGGATTCACAAATAAAAGACACACACACACACACCAGCTAATTTTAATATGCCTTGGTTAACTCAATGGCTTGGCACTTCTAAACCTCCCTGTGGCACACACTCCCCTCCAGTATTCCCAGCTTATCACCTTCTAAATCTGTATTTTATCTTTGCTATCCTGTTACTTCTGGGCAGCCCCGACCCTCATAGGGCTGCATTCCCTTTCCACCTACTTTGTTGGATGCTTTCTCTCCTGCAGCTCTCAAATCTGATCCTTCTCCCTCTGTGTTATGAGGATTCCTTCTTTGTCCCCTCCCTCTCCATCCCTTGCTCACACAATCTAAAAGTCCCACCTCCATCTCCCTGCCCAGCCACTGGCTGTACAGCAAATCTTTATTACCAATTGAAGCTTGCTGGGGACAGAGACCCTCAGGTCTGGGAAGCATGGCTTTGGGAGCCGAATTAAACCAAAGCATTAAAGCCAATCCCCAGCATCTTCATCTCTAGTATGTAAATTTGTCTTGATTTTTAATACGTGAAAAATTATGTTTCCAAAATTATTTTAAAACAAATTTAAAAAATTAACATTATACACACATTATTTTACATGTATGGATATTTTGCCTGCATGAATGTCTGTGTACCACATGTGTGCAGGCGCCTCCAAGACCAGAAGAGGGCGATGGGTCATCTGGAACTGGAGTTAGATCACAGTTGTGAGTTATGTGGGTTCTGGGAACCAAACCTGTGTCCTCTGAAAGAGAGCCAGTGCTCTTAAGAGAGCCATCTCTCTAGTCCCTCTTAGTTTTTACCTCTTTTAAGACTTATTTTAGCTGGGCATGATGGAACACGCCTTTAATCCCAACACTTGGGAGGCAGAGGCAAGCGAATTTCTGAGTTCGAGGCCAGCCTGGTCTACAGAGTAAGTTCCAGGACAGCCAGGGGAACACAGAGAAACCCTGTCTCGAGATGGGATTCCTGGGGTGACAGACCCTGTCTCAAAGGAATAATGGCAGAGAGTTATAAAGCAGGACACCAGATGTCTTCATCTGGTCTCTGCACATGTACATAGTGGGTATATATATACACACACACACACACACACACACCCAACCTCCCCCAACACCTATTAAATTTTGTGTCAAGTTTTTGCCTATTTGCGTGCATTTTTGTGATACCTACCATACTGGACATAATAGGTGCTGAGAACCAAACCCAGGACTTCTGTAAGAACAACTCATGCTCTTAACTGCTGAGCCATTTCAGGGGAACACACTCTCACCTCCCCTAATAACACTGAGGCCATAGTTAGGCATACGGCCATTGCTTTCCTACAGGACATACCACCAACCCCTCACCAGAATGTACTGACTCATTTCCTTGGTCCTAAGATGACTGGAGATCAGCTTTGGGGAACGCTGTTCCCCAAACCTGTCCAGAACCTGTTCCTGGTTCTTTCTTTCTCCCACTGGCCTTGCAGAGTATGCCTCATAGCCAGGGGGAGACAAGGACTTAGCTAACCAAGTTTAACCTGTTTTCCTGGGAAGGTAGAAGAAAGGGTTTAGGATGGTGACCAAGTTACCTTTAATTATCAACCTGACACAGCCCAGAGCAAGTATTCTCAATCTGTGGGTCACAACCCCCATGGGGGCTAAAGAGCAAATATCCTGCATATTAGATATTTACATTATTCCCCACAGTAGCAAACTAATAGTTATGAAGTAGCAATGAAATAATTTTATGGTTGGGGTTGCCACACAGTGAGGAACTGTATTAAAGAGTTGCAGCGTTAGGAAGGTTGAGAGCCACTGTACTAGAGTCATATGAGAGAAAAGCCTTGTTTGTAGCATTGGCTAGATCATGTTGGCATATGGGCATGTGCGTGAGGGACTGTCTTGATTGATGTAGGAGATCCGGGTCCGCTGTGGGTGGCACTGTCCCTAGGCAGGTGTTCATGGGCTGCATATTAAAGCTAAGCATTGGCCTGTTAGTGAGTAAGCCAGAGATCATGCCAACAAGCAGTATCCCCGTGTTTTCTGCCTTTGAGTTCCTGCCTTGACTTCCCTCTGTGATGGCCTGTGATACGGAAATGAAACCAAATAAATCCTTCCATCTCTATTTTGCCTTTGTTCAGAGCATTTGCGACAGTAACACAAAGGAAACTAGAAACATGACAAGGGAAGGTCTCTTAGCAGACACAAGGCCATCCCTGAGACAAGCATCAGCTAAGGAATGGTCAAGGCAGGAAGTGGTGTAAGCCTCAGGCTTCCCTGGCAGCCGTGCACCCTACTGCCTATTAGTTCCTGCATCCCAGTCTCTGCTGTTTAGCCTTCTCAGTCTGCCTGGCACATCCTATGTACCCATTATTTGGGCTATTTTTTCTTTTTAGTTTATTGTATATGAATGCATGTTTGAGTAGAGGTCAGAGGGCTTTTGGGACTCTGTGCTCTTCATCCACCATGTGAATTCTAGGTGTTAACCTGAGGTCACCAGATCTAGTTTCAAGTACCTTTACCTAATGAACCATCCTACAGGTCCTGGGTTCAGTTTTAAATGGTAGTACAAAGGATCTTATCTTTCCTTCTCTCTCTTCCTCTTCCTCTAGTCTCCCTTCCTTTCCCTTTTCTCTTTTTCTCCTCCCCCTCTATATACCCCCTTCCTTTTCCTCCTCTCCCTCCCTTCCCTCCCTCCCCCTTTTCTCCACTCTCTTATCTCTCCTCTCCTCACTTCCTCTCCTCTCCCTCCCCTCCCTCCCCTCCTCCCCCTCTTCCCCCTCCTCCTCCCTCTCCCTCTTTCCTTTCTCTCTCCTCAGCTTGTGATCAGAAGCGCCCGCTGCCATCTTGTGTTATCTGTACTGAACAGTGATAGTAACTTATATATCTGGTTCCTTCCGGCTTAGCTGTACAGGTTCTCTAGAGAAACAGAGTTACAGGAGGAATATATATTATATAAGTGGGATTTACTCCAGTGCCTTATAGTCAGGCAGTGGTCTGACTATTCCAACAATGGCTGTCTCCTGATAGAAAATCCTAGAATCCAATAGTTGTTTGGTCCACAAGGCTGAATGTCTCAGCTGGTGCCCAGCATACACTGGACATCTGAAGACGTATGTTCTAATGCCAGTGAAGGAATGAACTTGCTACACGTGCTTCTTCTGGGTCCTGTGAACAGATTGCCACCAGAAGGTGTGGTCCAGGTTTAAGGTGGGCCTTCCACCTCAGAGGATCTGGATTTAGGGTCTTCTTGACTAAAATGATCCAATCAAGAAAAATCCCCAACAGGGACACCCTGCAGCTTGGGTTAAGTCCACACGTGGTCAAGCTGACAACAAAGAAGGCCATCACTGAGGTTTTTGAGAAATTTGCACTTTATCTGGAAATGGGGTGTGGTGCCAGGAAAGATTATTTTGGATCTCTGTGCGTTTAAAGCCAGCCTGGTCCACATAGTTTAGGATAGCCAGAGTTATGCAGAGAGACCCTGTCAAAAGAAACAAAAATAAAAAAAATACAATCTTTTTATTCTTTGAGAATTTCATACATGCATCCCGTTTTGATCATATTCCCCCCAACTCCTCCACTTGACTCCTCTCAGACTCCTACACCCTCCCCTCTTCGTGCACTGTCTTAGTCACTGTTCTATTCCCTGACGAGATCTCGTGAGTAAGACAACTCTTACGAGGAAAGCATTTCATTGGGGCTGGCCCACAGTTTCAGGGGGTTAGTCCATTGTCGTCATGGTAGGAGGAGCATAGTGACATGCAGGCAGGCGTGATGTTGGGACAATAGCTGAGAGCTTTGTATCCTAATCTACAGGCCAAGAGAGAGACACTGGGTCTGATGTGGGCTCTTGAAACCTCAAAGCCTACTCCCCAGGAAAACTAAAGCTCCTATTGTTTACAAAGAGTTCACCAATCTGACACTAAGCATGCAAATACACAAGTCTCATTCATTCAAACTACCCCACTATTCTAAAAATATAACCCACTGATTACAGTCTGTGCTGGTTTGATCCTGACAGGTGTTCGGTCAGCTACTGGAGTGTGGTCAACTTACAGAGACTTCACCCTTACCTTAAAGAAAATGGACTCTCCTCTTACCAGAAGCCATCAGCTATCAATAACTCCTCTGCTAGGGGTTGGGACTCATCAGTTCACGAGCCCCCTCCATGTTGGAATGTTAACTGGCTTGATCTTGAACAGGGCTTGTGCAAGCAATTGGGACTGCTGTGAGCTCACGAGTGCAGCGGCCTGTCTTGTCAGGAAGATGCTATGTTGCCCCCTCCCTCCTGCCTCTTCTTCAGTGATAGTCCCTGAGCCTCGGGGCTGGGGTTGATATAGATGTCCCAGTTATGGCTGAGCAGACACTTATTCTGTGCCCTTACACCAGTAGTGAGTTTTCAAGTTACCATTGATGCAGAAAGAAACTTCTCTGATGAAGTCTGAGAGCTGCGCTAATCTACACGTAGAGATAGGAATTTAGAAAATGCCCCATACTGTGTCTATTTAGCAAAATAATAGCAGTTTCATCCAGGAAGCCTATAATCTCCCCAGCCATCTGATCTTAGCCAAGTGTACAGTACCTGACATGGGTTTTCTTCTATAGGACGGGTCTTCAGTCTAACCAGAAAGCAGGTGGTTGCCCCCATAACATCCATACTATTTCTGCACCCACAGACAAATCTTGCCATATAGGTTGCTATTATAGTTCACAACTATCTTAGTCAGGGTTTCTATTCCTGCACAAACATCATGACCAAGAAGCAAGTTGGGGAGGAAAGGCTTTATTGAGCTCAGGGATGGGCCCTCCCACCCTTGATCACTCATTGAGAAAATGCCTTACAGCCGGATCTCATGGAGGCATTGCCTCAAGGGAGGCTCCTTTCTCTGTGATAACTCCAGCTTGTGTCAAGCTGACACACAAAGCCAGCCAGTACAACAACCAAGTAAAAGTGTTGATGACTTTCTTTCCCAGCTGCCCGTGCATCATCACCTTCTGGTACCAGGAGAGCGAGCCAGTAGGGCGAAGCTTTGTGATCAATGTGTACTTGATTTCTCCCTGTCCTGGGGCCTGTGTGGCTTCTTCAGAACACTTGCCTCACTTACCATCAAGTTCTGGTGGCCAACCAAGAGCAACAACAGTGTTTTATTTTATCTTATTTTTTATTTTTTTGGGTGGTGGTGGTGGTTTCTGGGACACCTCTTGTTTATTTTTTTGATACAGAGTCTCATGTAGCACAGGATGGCTTCGAACTCACTATGTAGCTGAGCTTAGCCTTGGATTCCCAATTCTCATGCTTTCACCTCTGAAGTAATAGGATTACAGATGCGCACCACCTACCCAGCTCCCACTTCCCTTTTTATAACCTTATTTCCTGTGATGCTCTGCCTCTGACCCAGCTCCCCCAGCCTCCCAGTCTGTACTTTTGCTTCCTACATCTCTGCTCATGGTTTTCCAGCAGGTCCAGAGGGTTGAGATGCTGCCCTTGCCAATAGTCTGCTGCTAGAGCAGGCCTCCCAGTGCATGTGTCTGCAGAGGGCCTCCAGAGACCACACTCCTGTGGAATAGAGAGAGAGAGAGAGGCTCATAGCACCTCTTTGAGGCATGCTGGCTGTAGGTGGGCTGGTGATGGGGACTTGGGAAGCAGCATGGTTGGCCAGTCTGCTCCTAGCCTGGGGCTTCAGGCAGGGGCCACAGGCTAGCAGCCTCCCCAGAGCCAGCTGGGCCCCTCAGAGCTTTTACATTCAGGGGCTGGCTGCCTGTTTGTTCCTGGTTGAAAAGACTTCCTGCCAAGCTCACCCAGCACTGACCTCCAGCACTCCCCCCACCCCTCCTCAAGGGCCTTCTGCCAAGCACCATAATGCAGTGGCTGGAGAGGAGGCCATAGCATGGAGACATTTCTTCTGAGCTCCAAGCCTCCCTGAAGAGCCGCCCAGAGCAGCCAGTTCCTGTGGCCTCTCCACCCAGGTGGCTGGGGACTTGTCCATCCCACAGAACCTCTGAGCAAGACTTAGGTCAACTCTGGCATAGAGGCCCAGAGTTAAACCGTTCCTTCTAGCTTCTTCCGCGCTGGGCCCTCAGGCCTGTCTGCAGGAACTTTGGCTCTCCTTCCTCCTCACACTCTTTGCCAAGCTCAGGGCTTTATTGGAACTGATTCTGTTGGCTTGAGGCTGCCTTTGATGACTGTGTCAAATGAGATGGAACCTGGCCAGGTTGTTATAGGAACTCAGGAGACTCCCTGGGGTGGGAGAAATAATGAGAATCCAGGGCCTTTTACTGCATTTCGCTAGAAAGTAGAGCATGCATTGTCCAGGTCTTTAGAGGCTCAGGCAGCAGGAGGAGGCTCAGCCACTCAGCCTTGGGGGACCTGAGCACCCCTAGGAGTTTTTGGGGTGCTTGTGGTCCAGGGTACCTGGCAAAGGTTTAACGAAACTTAGTTCAAGTGTTAAATCCTGAACTTACACCTGCTCAGCCTAAGTGAATTGAAACAACTTGGTCCAGTTTGACCGAGACACAGGCCAGTTCTGTGCACCTGCTGTCCTAGCACTGGGAAAGTTGAGGCAGGATTGTCCACAAGTTAGAGGCCAGCTACATGGTGAAATCTAGGGTAGCCTGGGCTACAAAGTGAAGCCCTACACTCCAAAACAAACAAACAAACAAACAAACAAACACAAAAACAAAGAAAGGAAAGAAATATTCAAAGTCTAAAAGAAAAGTCAAGCTGTGGCTGTGTGGTGTATGGTGTCTGGGAATGAGTTTTTATGTTTTCCTGGTTCTTTTGTGAGCTGCCATGTGGGTGATGGGAATTGAACCCGAGTCCTCAAGAAGACGCAGTCAGTGCTGTTAACCACTGGGCTATCTTTCCAGACTCCTGTCCTGTTTCTTTTGATGTCTTCATTTCCCCCTTTCTTTTTCTTCTTTTGGCCTCAAACTTGAGATCCTCCTGCTTCAGCTCCCCGAGCGCTCTGATCTCAAGCGTGTGCCACTGCACTCAGTTTCTTTGTTGTTTTAAATTTTTTTATGTGTGTGGGAGTTTGTGCGTGTGAGTGCAGTGCCCGTGGAGGCCAGAAGAGATCCTTAGATCCCCTGGGATTGTGAGACCTCTGACACAGCTGCTGGGAACCAAACTTGGGGGACCTCTGCAAAAGCAGTAGCCATAATAAATGTCTTCCTTTATAAGAGCTGTCTTGGTCACAGTGTTTCTTCACAACAATGAAACCCTAACTCAGCCACAGAGACTTGGATATGGAATGGATATGGAAACCTTCTAGAAGACTCTGGAGATTTGGATAAGGGGGTGACTATCTTTAGAAGGTCCATTATGTCATTGAAAGTCATCTGTGTTGCAAGGTAGTCATTTGTAAGGTAGTTAGTTATAAGGTAGTCACTAGGTAGTTTTCTAGATTCCATCCCTCCCCCCCACCTCACCCCATGCCTCCCTCATCAACTTGTATAGCACGGGCTGCACTTGAACTTCCTGTGTAACCAAGGCTGTGTCACTCAGATCTTCTGGTGTTCCTGCCTCCACCCCGCAGGGCTAGAATTACAGACGTACACCACCCTCCTTTCAGTTTACTCTTTAAACTGCTATATAGTCTCCTTCCTTCCTTTTCTTCTTTCCTCTCTCTGTTTGGTTTCTTGTGTAGCCCAGGCTGCCTTCAGACTTACTATGTCATCAAAGCTGGTTTGAACTCCTGATCCTTCTGGTTCCACCTCACAAGTGCTGGTATAAGGTGTACGCTACCACCTAGGAAGTAAATTTTTTTTCTCTCTCTCAGTCCTGTCCCTCGCCCTCCCCCGCCCTCCTCCAGGGGTCTGTGTAGCCCTTCCTGGCTGGAACTCACTATGCAGACCAATCTAGCTACAAACTCACAGAGATCTGCCTGCCTCCTCCTCCTGAGTGCTGGGATGTTAAATTATGTGTCATGGCGCCTGGCTTGTTGGCTTCTGTTTTGAGACAGTCTTAGTGCTTAGTGTACAGTGGCTTGAAACATAATCTGTGGCCCCAACTGGGCTGGAAGTCAGGGTTCCTCTGTCTCTGTCTCTGATGCTGATTTTAGACTGGTATTGCAGGCAGACACCACCACTCCTGGCAAATGATGTGTGGTGTTTTATTGAGCATGTATAGTCCTGTTTTCTTATTTATACTTGCATTAGTTATCTGTAGTCTTGTCCATGTTTGAGAGCTGTTGCAAACATCTTTATTTAAGTCTCTTGGTGAATGAAAGCTGCCTTCTCTACCCACTGTTCTTTGTTTAAAATGAAATTCAACCCTCTTTCCCTCCTCCCTCTCTGTCAGGTGTTGTAGTCATAAGTCCTTGAGTAGGTAAATCAGTTGGTATTTTTTTTTTTTAAATATTTACTGTGGTGTGTGTGTGTGTGTAGGCCAGAGGTCAACCTCAGATGTGATTCCCAAGGTGCTGACCTTTTGTTTTGAGAGAGGGTTTCTCTCTGGCCTGGAACTCACCAAGCAGGTTATGCTGTCTACCCAGCAAGCTCCAGGAGTCCCTTTTGCAACCCCTCTAGCTCTGGGATTCCAAGTATGCACTACCTCACTTTTGTGTTTTGGTGCATTCTAGGGATTTGAACCCATGTCCTTGTGCTTGCATGCAAGCACTTTACTGACTAAACCGCCTACTGAATTTTTAGTTCAGTTTCTGGTTGGGCTGGCTTGATCTGTTGTATCATACCATTGCTGTTGAGCCGGGTCCCTGTGGAAGGACATTTAGGTAGGAGCCTTCCTACTGTCTCATGTATATTCTGAGGGCTGTGGCCATGCAGCATGAACACTGTTACTCTGGCTGATGCTGAGGTAGTGTCACGAAGGAAGAACTTTCAGGAGTACTGGTCTGATGCCACACAGTGTCTCTTTTCTTTCCTCCACAGAAACGTCTCAGAGAGGCTGTGCAACTGCTGGAGGATTACAAGCATGGCACCCTGCGCCCGGGAGTTACAAACGAACAGGTACCTCTGCCAGGGGTGGGCAGAGGCAGGGGGAGATGATCTCAGAATCTTGTGGCTATCATACCAAAGTTTTTCTTTTTTTTTTTTTTTTTATATTTTTATTACATATTTTCCTCAATTACATTTCCAATACTATCCCAAAAGTCCCCCATAGCGCCCCCCACTTCCCTACCCACCCATTCCCATTCTTTTGGCCCTGGCATTCCCCTATATTGGGGCATATAAAGTTTGCAAGTCCAATGGGCCTCTCTTTCCATTGATGGCCGACTAGGCCATCTTTCGATACATATGCAGCTAGAGACAAGAGCTCCAGGGTTCTGGTTAGTACATCATGTTGTTCCAACAATAGGGTTGCAGATCCCTTTAGCTCCTTGGGTACTTTCTCTAGCTTCTCCATTGGGAGCCCTGTGATACATCCAATAGCTGACTGTGAACATCCACTCCTGTGTTTGCTAGGCCCCGGCATCGTCTCACAAGAGACAGCTATATTTGGGTCCTTTCAGCAAGATCTTGCTAGTGTATGCAATGGTGTCAGCGTTTAGAAGCTGAAGTTTTTCTTTTTGTTCAAAAACTTTATTTCAAAACTTTATTCCATACTTTTTAAAGAGATGTTTACACATAGTTCAAAAAAGGCCCTTGTAATAATAATAATAACAATAATAATAATGATGATGATGATGATAATATTGTGTTGTCCATCCTCAGGCCTGTTCCTGGCCACCAGGAGAGGCTCCTTTCAGTGGACTCTCAGCTGTAACTCTGTATTTACATGTGTGAATCTGTACTCGTGTCTCAGCTATATGGCTCTGTAGGTGATGGGATTCTCTTATCCTCCACTTCTGTAAAGAATATCTTCCTTCTAGTCCACCCCCTCCTCAAATATCTAATCGTGGTTTTGAGATCTGCATTTCAGTTGCCTTGTTGTTCCAGTTATTAAACAGTCACCAACCAGTCAAGTTGGTTGCATCATGGCTGTTTTATTTTTTTTTAACTTTATGTTTTGTCTGGAGTTAAGCATCGCCTATGTTTTTCCGCTAATGCATTTTCTTCCACTCTCGCTCTTGCTGCATCCCCCGCACTCTGTATTTCAGTGCCTCCTTTTACTTTGGAGCCCCTGCCTTCCATTGCCAGTTTCTCTTTGTCCCTGGTCCTTCTTTTCTTTGTGTCTTCTGTAGTTTGGGTGAAATCCTTTTCATAGTTCCCTGAGAGGGGTGAATAAGAAGAATGTTTACATGTTTGGAGTGCTCTGTTATTGCTGGTTTTTGAGATAGGGTCTCACCATGCAGCCTTGGCAGAAACTCACCATGTAGACAGGCTAGCCTCAAATACAGAGACCCACCTTAAAGGCAATGCTAACCACTCATACATACCCAACCATTGGGCGAGAAAGTCCTAGATCAACAAATATCTTTCTTCTCATAGTTTTGAAGACTACTACTTATTTTTTCCTGACCTGTATAGTATGGCTTTTGGAAAATCTGATGCCTTTAATTTCTGGTATTTTTGAAGGTTGTCTATGTTCTTTCTCTGGGGTTATTTATGGTCCTCTATCCCTTCTTCTCCTCTGTATCCTCTCCACTCTTTGTCTTCTCTCCTCCTCTTCCTTCCTTCCTTTTTTTTTTTTTTTTTTTTGGTTGTTGTTGTTGAGAGGGTCTTATGTAGCCCAAGATGGCTCTCCATCTTGCTGTATAGACAAAGATGACCATGAACTCTTTTTTTTTTTTTAAAGATTTACTTATTATATGTAAGTACACTGTAGCTGTCTTCAAACACACCAGAATTGGGTATCAGATCTCATTACAGATGGTTGTGAGCCACCATGTAGTTGCTGGGATTTGAACTCAGGACCTCTGGAAGAGCAGTCAGTGCTCTTAACCGCTGAGCCATCTCTCCAGCCTGACCTTAAACTCTTGATATTCTTGATTTCAAATTCTCTCCATTTCAAAAGTGCTTAGAGCTTGGATCACAGGCTCCTCCCTCCTTTTTCTTTTACTTTCATTTTTTTAGATAGCATCTCAGTCTTTAGCTCAGCCTAGCTGCAAACTCATGGCGGTCCTTGTGCCTCAGCTTCTTGCAAACTGGAATTACAGGCATGTGTGTCCATGCCCAGCCTATTCAAAGTCTTTTAAACATCATCATGGTGACTTCCTTAAATTTGAAAGTTCTTAGCAGTCCTGGCAAACATTTTTATATGTTATTGTTGTTATTTTTTTGTTTTTGTTTTTGCTATTGAGACAGGGTCTTACTATGGAGCTGGCTAGCCTTGAACTCAAGGTAATCCTCCTGCCTCTGGGATTGGAAGAGTGAATTCAGCTATATTGGTTTTTTTTTTTTTTTCTTAAGGTTCTGCAACTCCTAAACTTAAGATATTGGATGTATTCTGTGTGATTATGTGTCCATTGTATGCACTTGTTAGTGTGTGTGTGTGTGTGTGTGTGTGTGTGTGTGTGTGCAGGTACATATATGTGTGCAGTAGTAGTGTGTGGAAGACAGATGGTGTCTTTCCTCAACTGCTCACCACATTTATTTTTTGTGAAAGGGCCTCTCCTGAAGCTGTGGTATGGTGGTTGGCCGTTACTAGTCTGTCCCTCACATCACTGGGGTCACAGGTGTACACTGTCACATCTGGCTTTTTTACACAGGTGTTGGAGATCCAATTTCAGGTGTTGACTGTTGCATGGCAGGACTTGCTCTAGAGTGGCATTTCCTGAGTCCCACATGGTAGACCTTGTAAACTGACATTCCGGTTCCCTCCTCTCTCTAAGTGCCGGGGACTGAACCCAAGGTCTGCTGTGTGCAGATATACTGACGTTTATCTGCCTCTCTCAGGTTTCCTTGTCTCTCCTCCTTTCCATCACTCCGGGACAGAGGGCAAGGATGAAGCTGGGTGGGTGTCTTTCCTCATAGGATACCCCGCCCCACCAACAGACAAAACAGTGAAGAAAAATAATAGTGTGGGAGAGCAATGGAAGCCAAAACTTGCCCAGACTCAGGGCAGCTAGAGAACTAACTTACTTTCTTTCTTTCTTTCTTTCTTTCTTTCTTTCTTTCTTTCTTTCTTTCTTTCTTTCTTTCTTCCTTTCCTTCCTTTCCTTCCTTTCCTTCCTTCTTTTCTTTTCTTCTCTCTCTCTCTCTCTCTTCTCTCTCTCTTCCTTCCTTTCTCTCTCCCCCCTCTTTCTTTCCTCCTCCTCTTCCTCCTCCTCCTCCTTCTTTGGTGTTTTAAGACAGGGTCTTTCTGCATAGTCATGGCTGTCCTAGAATGTGTTATGTAGCCCAGGCTAGCCCTGGACTCATAAAACTCACCCTTCTTCTGTGACTTGAGGGTTGAGATTAAGGGTGTGTGCCACAGACCTAGCCTAGAAGGTTTTGTAACTTGAGGTTGACAGATGAGAAGCCTGATAATGAGGAGGGGTGGGATGGGGGTGATAGGCAAGGGAGAGAAAGGAGTGGGCAAGTTGTCAGTGGGACTGGGGCAGACAAAGATGTGGAAGACATGGTGCTGAAAGTCCAGAGAGGAAGCACCTCAGGGCAAATGTGCTAGAGTCTAGCATGCTAAACTGACCTCAGTACCTTGGCCCCGTGCCCATGCAGGGCCCGAGGGAGTGATGAGACAGGAAGCCCAGGCAACCAAGCAGGTCTTGTCTGTCTTGAAGTATTTGCCCTGCAGCCCTGGGCAGAGAGTCAGGCTGTAGTCTCACTCCCTAGTGGTGACATTTCTGTTCAGCCTTGGGTCTGCAGGATGGACCTGAACCTCCAGCCCTCAGTAGCCTGAAGGAGTCCACACACCTTCCAGTGCCTTTGTACCCGTCGAAGGAAGTCCATTTTCCGACTCTAGCCTGCTACCTGCCCCACCACCACTGAGCTGGGCCTCTTGGGACCTCCCAGAGTTTGAGGATAGAGGCCACATTATTCTCTTCGCTCCCTCAGAGAGCTGAGAGTTGCTGTCCTGCTTTTCAGCTTTGATTGTTGTCCCCAAAGCCCCTACAGGCCTCCCGGGAGTGGGGGAAGGGCCTGGAGCTTGGCATTTAGCTGTTTCCTGTGCTGCTGAGTTCTGGCTGGCAGTGGCAGAGCCTGGTGGGTCCATCTGGTGGCTAGGTGGCATAGTACTCTAGGTGTGAGCCTGTCACTCTGGTCCCCTGGAGCAGCGTCTCCCCCTCTGCCGAGCCTGAGGAATTGGACTATGTGTGGTGGCTGTCACAGTGCCGCCCTTCCTTGGGCCGCAGTCATCAATGTCACATATGCCTGGCCTTCACAGACAGGGGATAGAGAGGACAGAGATGGCATATCATCGGCTTTACCACAGCTGTGTGAAATTCAGGAGCTCCTCAGGTCCTAACTCAGGGCTGGCCCTGCTCACGCATCATGTCTGGGGCATCTGAAGAGGCCCACAGACTCTTGGACCTTGAGTGCACAGTAGCCTTGGTCTCTACACCGGTGCTCTGTCCACTCTATGGTCCTTTGGCAGGTGTGCGGATCAAAACCAGGAAGCTGGTGCTGATCACTGCAGCCGTCGCTGCTATCACAAGCCACCTGGATATCCTGTGTGTGCCCTTAGTTATCTAAGCCATCTGAGGTCGTGTGGCCTGTGGCCTTGCTTGCCCTTCTGTTCATGGATAGTCTTCTAACCTTCTCCACAGACGGTTGCCTTCTTAAATGGCTGCCACACCAATGAATGGCGTGTGGCCTGCAGGAGCTCTACAGTCTAGCATCTCTCTCAGCTTGGACGGTCGGTGTCCACCCTCAGCAGCTATAGTCTGCTTCGATATCCTTGGAAAACACCTTCCAGAATCTTCCAAGTTTCTGCTTTCCCAGATATGTGACTTTTTGTCTACCTTCTGAGTCTCATGATCTCCTCTCCCTTCTGGAAGGAATGCTTTTGTTTGGAGAAAGCTGCTGGACCTCAAGTCTCATGTGTTCCAGGCTGGCTTCCAAATCACTCTGGAGCTGAGGATGACTTTGAACTCTTGACCCTCCTGCCTCCTCCACCTCCAGAGTGCTGGGATTATAGGCCTGGCTTCTGTGATGCTGACGTGCAACCCAGGATTTCAGACCTGCTAAAACAGCCTTTTACCCACCCAACTACCTAATTGCTTTGCATTGAGGTATCGTTAGTACTTAATACAAAGTAGGTGCCTAATAAACATTTGTTCACTAAGTGAATTCTTTTATAATAGGCTTGAAAGCAAATATCCCTATCTTCATACTACAAAAGAGATATTGGAGGCTCAGAAGGACTAAGTAAATAATCTCCCGTCTCCTAGTGAACTAATGGGGGATTTGAAATCAAACCTGGGCTCCTCTGCGGGGCCTGACCTCTACTTAGAGAGAAGTTTCTTGCATAATGAAGCCACAGCTGCTGACACAGTACTGCAGAAGCAGGCAGGGCATCCCTCTTCTTTCCTGTGTCTGTAGAATTGGGGGCTCCCTGCACCCCACATAGGCTTGTATAGGTATACATGGTACCTGGAGTTACCATGGCAACACAATTAATGGTGCGCTATAATGCAATGGGCTCAACTGATCAATTAGGAAGTTTTTTGTTTGTTGAATGGAGGCGTCCTTCCCGTACAGAAGGGTCCCCTTCAGGCTCTGTTTAATTACCTTCTGGAGGTTGTTTTAAATAGGCTCTGTCTTTGCTGCCTTAGGAGGTTTAAAGAAGCAGCTTGCTAGGAGACAGAGGGGAAGTGAGTGAGCCAGACTGGGGGTGGGGCTGTTGTTCTCCCTCGGGGTGCTGGGGTGTGTCCTGCCTCCTAGCCGCACGTGGGACCCCAGCCTGCCCCTCCCTTAGTCTCCGTGGAGGCAGGTTCAGCTGAGACAATGGCCACTTCTTAAATCAGTGAAATCTGTGTGTTCTAACAGTTACCCAGATGGCTTCCCCGCACTGCCCTTTGTCCCTGTTCTCCTAGTGAGCCAAACAGAGTCTCAGCTCTCAGATCCATTACTAAAGCCAGTCATTCCCACCGGGTCAGGGCTGCACAGCTCCATGTTCAGCCAGAGGTGCCCTGGATGCTGGGCTGAGGACAAAGAAGGTCAGCTCTCAACCTGGGGCTGCAACTCAGAGTGGAGGTGCCTCTGTGTGCTTCTGTGAGGATGCTAGGGATCCTGGCCTGCACTCTCCATGTGGTGGCCAGCCGCTGTGGCTCAGCTGGCCTTGCATGCATGGTTGTAGGTCCCAGGGTGACTCTCTGTGACCTGTTTGCACAGTGGCTTGTGGAACTTGAGCTTTTTCACAGTGGGCAGCGCTTGCTGCCTTTTCTGAACCCAACAGTTAAGTCATTGGTCCAGCAGGTCACGGGGCAACGCTCAGCCAGACACTGGAACCTCAGTGCCTCGAACCGCTTCCTTTCTGAGTTGGGCCTGGTGTGGTAGACTTGGCAGGAAGGGAGCATGGGCTCCACCTCCTTATTGTTATTTGAGACAGGATTTCTTGTAGCCCAGGATAGCCTCAAATTCACTGTAACTGGGGGTGGCTTGAACTTATGATCTTTTTCTCCTCTAGCTCCTGAGTTTAGGATGATGTAAGCATGTGCCGCCATGCTCTTCTCTGGTTAATTTTTTTGAGGCAGTTTCTCTCCCTGCAGCCCAGGCCAGTCGGGAACTTGCTATACGGTGTAGGTTGTCCTGGGATTCATGCTTCTCCTGTCTCAGCCTCCTAAGGCTGGTGTTACAGGTGTGCTTTAACATAAAGGAAAAAAAAAGTACGAGTCAAAGGCGTGTGGGGATTTAACCAGGACAAGGAAAGATGGTGGCTGCCCCAGGGCCAAAGGGCCTGCCCCTGTGTAACGGTCACATGGCTTTCAGTAGAGATAAAGTACCCGATGAGAAGGGGAGAAATGTGTGTTTGGCTGGCTCTGCTCTCCCTTGGTGGTGTCCTGTTAGCATCAGCAAGGCTGTGGTGCAGCCCCCGCCTGATCCTGACACAGGAAGAAATAGAAGGTACAAGGGTAGGGAACGCTAGCCTGGGAAAGGTGCAGGTCACTTGTCGCCTGCCACAGGAGCTCAGTCACACAGACCCTCGCACTCAGCCACCCACCAGTTGCTGCCCTCTAGCTATGGGGATCTTGCTGGGACATTTCATCCTCCACACACCATGGGGCTAATGGAGGACTTGTATGCTGTGCATCCATCCCGTTACAAACCAAAACACAAAAACAAAAACTTTTTTTTCCTTTTGAGACAGGTTCTCATTATTCACTATGATGCCCTAGCTGTCCTAGAACTCACTATGAACAGGCTGGCCACAAACACACAGAGATCCACCTGCCTCTACCTCCTGAGTGCTGGGATTAAAGGCGTGCGCCACTAAGCCCAGCTCATCAAAAGTTTTCAGTTCACAGTGTGGTTGCCTTACTATACTAATCAACTAGTAGATTAAACTATAGCGGTGGCTCTCAACCTGGGGATGGACACCCCTTTGAGGATCAGATGACCCTTTTACAGGTGGCACATATCAGATATTTCCATTATAATTCAAAACTAGCAAAATTATATTATTGAAGTAGCAATGGAATGATTTTATGGTTGGAGCTCACCACAACATGAGGAACTGTATTAAAGGGTTGTAGCTTAAGGAAGGTTGAGAACCACTGATCTACAGTGTGTGTCCAGGGCCTTGAGCATGAGTGCGCGTGCGCGCACACACACACACACACACGCACACACACAAACACAAACACACAATTATTTTTGAAATGGCAATATGTGAACAAGAAACAGTATTCTAGAAGCACAAAAATAGCAAAGTTTTTGGGAGAAGGCTCATTCAGTGAAGTGCTTGCCACGCAAACGTAAGCAATCTGAGTTCGATCCCTGGCACCCGTGTGCAAGCCGGGCATAGAGGGTGGCGTGCATCTTGGTTCCCTGCATTGGGGATGGAGAGATAAGAGCGTCCTTCCATCTCACTGGACAGCCAGTCTAGCTGAGTATGACTCAGGTATGTCATTAAGGTATGAAGTGTTTGCACACACTGAGATTGACCTCTGGCCTCCTGTGAGCAGAAGCGTTGTTTGGGGACATAGCTCAGTTGGAATATAACTTCTATGCAGGAAGCACTGCATAAAAAATGTGATTGGCATTCAGGAGGGGAGGGGCAGGATTACAAGGCCATCCTTGGCTCTGAGAGCAGCCTGGGATACTTAAGACTCTGCCTTGCAAATCAAAACAAAGCTTGGGGTAGGGATAGTGACTCGCAGTTAACAGTACACCCCCCCCTCCCTTTCCTGCAGAGGATCAGAGTTTGATTCTCAGCACTTATTACTGGGAAGCTCACAGTGGCTTCTAACACCAGTACCATGGGAGCTGGCGCCCTCTTCTGGCCACTGTAGAGAACTGCACACATGTGCACAACACCAACCCCCTGCAAATGTATACGTAGTATACCCATAAATAAAAATAAAGAAAAAAAATTTTTAAAGAAGGAAGGTTGAAAGAAAAAGATTAAGAAAAAAGGAAGAAATGGGAAAAGGTAGAAAGGCAGGCAAGTAGGTAGCCAGCTTCCCATCCAGGAAGTGGTAGAGCTAGTCTGTCCCCTCCCCTTTTTCTTGCAGCACCCTGTGTCTCTCTCTGAAGATACTGCAAGGATTTCAAAGTTCTCTTTAGTTCCTGATTTGCCCTGCTCCCTCCAAATTCTTCCAGTCTCTGTGTGTATCCAGGCTCACTGAGAAAGGATCTTTTCCGTTTAGATATTTCAAATATCAGTGTTTAAAAATAAGGTCTCAAGTATCCGAGGCTGGTATCAAACTCCTGATCCTCCTGAGCTGCTGGGATCATAGGCCACTGCTTTCTCCAGTGTTGATGTTCACTTGTCACGTGTTCTTTATTTGAAAAGTGTATGTTGGGCTGGAGAGATGGCTCAGAGGTTAAGAGCACTGACTGCTCTTCTAGCAGTCTTGAGTGCAATTCCCAGCAATCACATGGTGGCTCACAACCATCTGTAATGGGATCTGATGCCCTCTTCTGGTGTGTGTCTGAAGACAGCTACAGTGTACTCATATAAATAAAAATAAATCTTCAAAAATAAAGCATGTGTTATCAAAGTGCCCACCTGTGCCTCCAGCCCTTGCGAAGTAGGGACAGGAAGATCAGGAGTTTGAGGAACACGGTATAGTACAGAAGATACTGCCTCAAAATTCCCTTGGTTAGAGAACATGGCACCCACCAGGTACAATGATTACACATATAAAAATGTCATAATGAAGATGTGTCGGTTAAAAATTTGAATTTAGCAAAAAGAAGGGAAACAAAAAAGCGGGCTAGCGCTTCAGCCTTATTGGTGGGATGCTTGTCTAACATGCTTGCAACCCTGGTTCCATCCCACGATCCTGTGAGCTGAGCATGGTGGAACACATTAAACCGCGTACGCTGGAGGTGAGGCTCCAGGTGGGTCAAGAGGCCAGGGTCATTGCCAGCTACATATTGAGTTTGGAGCCAGCCTGGGCTACAGGATATCCTGTCTCAAGAATAAATTAATTGGGGTTTGGAGAGGTGGTTCAGTGGTTAGAGCACTGGCTGCCCTCCCAGAGGACTTGATTCATTTCTCAGTGGCCACATGGGGCAGCTCACATCTGCCTATTAACTCCAGCTCCAGGGGATCTGACGTCTTCTTCTGACCTCCACAGGCACGCACATGTGTGGCATTTACTCACACATAACATGCTTCTATATTAATAAGTAAAAATAAATCTGGTGGCGCACGCCTTTAATCCCAGCACTTGGGAGGCAGAGGCAGGCGGATTTCTGAGTTCGAGGCCAGCCTGGGCTACAGAGTGAGTTCCAGGACAGCCAGGGCTACACAGAGAAACCCTGTCTCGAAAAACCAAAAAAAAAACAAACAAAAAAAAAAAAAAACCTAAAATTAAAAGAAAGCATGGCTCATAGAGCTTAAACTACAAGAGCTTTTAATTCTTCTTCTCTCTCTTTCAGCTCTGGAGTGCACAGAAAATCAAACAGGTAATTTAGTTCTGGGTTCTTTCCTCCTTCTCTGTGCTTTCCTGGGTGATTCCTCTCCCTGTTCCAGGGGCTGGCAAAAGCCCTTGTCCTATGGCTCCTGGGTATCCACCCTCTTCCCACCCCTTCCTTCCACCTAGCACCCGGGACCTTTACATGCAAAAGCTGGGGTTCTGGCCGGACTGGCCTCACCCTGGAAACTTTGGAAATTCCAGGAAAGGACTGGGTTCTGTCCACAAGGTCTGGTTCTGTGCCTGTTATGTGGCAAGCAAGGGTAAGAAGATTTCAGAGTGGGCACAGTCTTGGGTCCTATGGGGTTGGAAGCTGTGAGGAGGAGGAAGGGGAGGAGGAGAAGGAGGAGGAGGCCAACCATGGCCAAGTGTTCAGAGGCATCACAGAGCCCCCAGAGGGTCTTGTCTTGTTGGGGCTGCTGTCCTTGCCCTTATCCCATATCCTTAATACTTTTGCTTGTCCTCTCACTCTCCTTCCTATGACCAGGCTATCCTACACCCGGACACCAACGAGAAGATCTTCATGCCTTTCAGAATGTCAGGTGAGCTCCCAAGACCCTCCTGGTGCTGCCCAGCTAGAGGTGCTGGCTGTGACAGAGCTAGGGGTGGCCATGTTTCAGACATGATAGGAGTTTTCCTGGGAAGACATGAGAAAACATGTGCTCACCCCAGAAAGCCGTTTTTACCCACTATGGTTCAGAATGACGGAAAGGCTACTGTTTGCTGCCTTGCTGGGAAAGGAGACCTCAGTCAGCTGAGAATGCCCTGCCTCAGAAAGCCGGACCTCCTGTAGACTCAGCCAAGACGTGGCTGTGTGATGCTGTTTTTGTGAACTGGGCACCGGCTGCCAGGAGCCCCCGCTTTGTGGTGAGCTTAGGTAGCAAAGGCTCTGAACACAGAGGACCTAAAGTTGGAACTGTTCACATCCCTGTCCTGGCACAGCAGGTTCACACCCCAGCTTGCCTTCTTTTATATTTCTGGACCTTTCTGAAGCAGGCCTCCCTTTCAGCCCCCCCCCCCCCATTCCAACCCCCCAAACTTGGCCCTGTCCCCAGAGGGAGGCGCAGGAGAGCTGTGGCGCCAGCTCACAGAGCAGCGTTTATTTAGGATATGAACCTGGGTTCTCCATACAACCCAGGTAAGGATGGCTCCTGCCTGCCCATCAGCTGACTGTCCAGCCTAAGTCAGGCTAAGGAATAGGAGGCTGTCCACTGAGAGCACACAGGCCAGGACTTGGATGAACCTCACCCAGTGCTCTCCGAGGCTGGCCAGCGAGAACACTAGAGTTTATAAATTCTCTGTCATCTAACGTACATCCATCTCAGGCGGACAGGGAGTTCTATCCCAGGAATGCCTGTGAGGTGGAAGGTTGGTTTTTTTGTTTTTGTTTTTTGTTTTGTTTTGTTTTGTTTTGTTTTTAAGGCTAAGAAAGGAAGACACTCAGGGTTCCTTGGGAGATAAAACCATAGAGATGGTGGGGTGTGACTGTTGTGCCTCAGATGAAATGGTTCAGAGGACCACTGGTGGCCAACAGCGGGCCAGCCTCTGGATTCTGGAGGGAACTGGAGTTGTCTAGCAGTTGGGGAACAGAGAGGGTGGGGAAAACGGGGACAGTGAGTCGTCTCCTTTGGGGAGCGCTGAGTCAGGGGAGGACTGTGGTGTCTCTCTGTGGTTGTGTTGGGCTTCTTCACCAGGACCATGGGCAGAACAAGCCCCAGGAGCTTCTGGGTATCTCATGAGACCCACAAGGTTCGAGGGACCTGACGTTTTCTCTCCCCACCCACAGGTTACATTCCTTTCGGGACGCCAATTGTAAGTCTTACCTGCAAAAGGTTTTCTTTTCCAAAATGAAACTTCAAATGTCTAACAGCATCATTGTTCATAAACATGCTGGGAGAAAGGCTGTGCGAATCCTTGCTGACAAGGAGCTCTGCACCCAAGGAGTCTGACTTCCCTCCAGGGCAGGGAAGCTCCTTAGACCCTCATACTAGAGACTGGGAGCTTTCCAAGGAAGCCAGAGAAGTGGGAAGACAAGGGCACCTTGTGGAAATTGAAGTTGCAAATGAATTCAGACAGGGTTTCTGTGTTCTTTTTGTTTGGTTTTGGAGTCAGGCTTAGCCCTGCTCATGATTTCTTTCCTGTGTTAAGTATTCTGCGTTATGAATATGGATTGAGTCTGAAAAGCAGGGTTGAATGAGGAAATAGTAGCATAGTAGTAATACTCGCTGATGTCATTTATATCATGTTTAAAAATGTGCAAAGTGATAGTATATATAGTGTCCGGGTGTATGCTCTGTGTATCTGTGCAAGCGGCCCTGGGGGTGAGTTACCAGCAGGACTCACTCACTGCACCTTCGGGTGGAGAAGGGGTGGAACCCTGCGGGAAATCGGTGCCTCAGTTCCTGCTGGCTCTTACACAGAAGGCAACATTCCCACAATCCTTTGAGGAAGTAAAAAGTACGAACGGAGTGCGTGTTGAGTTACCCTCCCGACTTCTGCGTGTGCTTGAAAGACTTCATCTTATGCATTTGCACTTTTAACTTTGAAAGTTGTTTGTTTCTCCTCATATTTCCTTCTTCAAATTCAACCCTTCCCACTATGCTCGTGATGAAACTTAACGCCCTGTGCACGCAGCGCCTCTACTGTTGAGCCGCATCCAAAGTCCTTGGGGGCTTGTGCTCTGTTTTGGTTTGATTTTTTTGAGACACGTTCTCTGTGTGGTCCTGATGCTCCCGCCCCAGCCTCCCAAGTGCAGAGATTGCAGGTGTATACCATTACACTTGGCTTAATATAAATGATCTATGCATCTATTCTTGGGTTTTGAGATAAGGTCTTATGTAGTCCAGGCTAACCTTGATATGTAGTTGAGGTCAGCTTTGAACCTGTGATTTTCCTGCCTCCACTTCCTGAGTCCTGGGATTACAAATGTGCAGTACTGTATTCACCTTATGTGACCCTGTGGATGGAATGTGGGAACCCTGCAGGCCAGCACTCAACCACTCAGGCTGTATTCCCACACTCTTTGAGCTTGGCTTTCGATTTTTTTTTTTCTGGATTGTTAATTTATACTTTGTTGTTGTTCTTCCATGGTTTATATTAGAGCAACTGTTTTTGCTGGTTCTTAGCTGGTCCTATGGAAGGGAGCCCTCCTAATTCTGGTGATGACCACACACACACAATTTTATAGCACAGATAAGTTGCGTTCTCTGTATAAGCATCATCGATATCAAGATTCAAATATTAAATATGAGCCCCCACCCTGAGAAGGGGTTTAACATATGTTTGTTTGCTCTGGTCTTTGTTTGTTTTCAGCAATTATTACAGGTGCTCAGAGACTCAGCAGCAGGACTCCCAGGAAAGTGAGGTTTTTAAGATTGTGTTCCCCTAACAATTGCTTCACAAAGGACACTGAATAAGGTTGGGGACACAAAGGTGGAAAAGACAACCTGGGCCCTTGAGGACTTTTGTCAGATGGGGTGGACTAAGGTTCATCTCATTCTGAGCCTGGGTTCAGAATGTGCCTGACTGTGACCAGGGAGAGACCAAGAATTCCATCCACATTTTGGGACATTGTTTTTTTATTGAGATGGTTTGACTACATAGCCCAGGCTAGCCTCAAATTCCTAGTCTTCCTGTGTCAGCCTCCCAAGGGCTGAGATTATGGCCCTGTGCCACCAAGGCTGGCTCTTTCTCTAACCTTTTACCTCTATACCGGCCACTTTTTTTTGGAGTTGATTTGAACTCTTTATTTGTCTCAAATGCCCTGACTGTGTGGTTTTCTGTTTGGCAAATGCTCTTTTGAGTAGCATTTGGACCATCCACGGCCTGCATCTTTGCTTTGCAGGCAAAGTCTTTTTCCCCTTTCAGGCGTAAACAATGTATTTGGCTAAAATGTGTTTTCTTTTGTAAGTAAATTTTTTTCCATTTCTTTGGGAATCATTTGATATGTTTTTTTTCTTATCTTTGGAGTTCAAAAATATCTCTAGGATTAAAGGGAAAAAGATGTATATTTTATACAAGAAATATATGAATATGTTCTTTGGGATTCAAAAATACTACCAAGAGGTTTTTTTTTTTTTTTTTATAAAGAATATTTTAATGCTGGGCATGGCAGCACATGCCTGTAATCTCAGCATTTTGGAGGTGGGGATGGGAAGATCAGAAGTTTAGGGCCAGCTGCAGCTATATAGAGTTCAAAGCCCTAAGATATGTGAGCCTTTGTCTAAGAATTATTAAAATTTAAAAATAAAATATTTAAGCCGGGCGTGGTGGCACACACCTTTGATCCCAGCACTTGGGAGGTAGAGGCAGGCAGATTTCTGAGTTCCAGCCCAGTCTGGTCTACAGAGTGAGTTCCAGGACAGCCAGGGCTATACAGAGAAACCCTGTCTTGAAAAAAAAAAACAAAACAAAAATTTTTTTTTAAATAATTAGTACATGAACGTCTTCTTAGCTTTGAATTCAACCAACACAAACCGAAGCGCAGGCCCTTAGGGCACACTCCAGGTCAGCACAGTGAGACCACATCTCAAAAAGAAAATGAAATAGAAAGAAAAAGGAAAGAAAGAAAGAAAGAAAGAAAGAAAGAAAGAAAGAAAGAAAGAAAGGAAGAAAGAAAGGAAGAAAGAGAAAGGGAGAAAGGAAGGAAGGAAGGAAGGAAGGAAGGAAGGTTGGTTGGTTGGTTTCAGTTGGTAGAGTGCCCATCATAGTAGCTCAGGTGGGCCAGGTAGCTGAAGATGACCTTGAACTTCTGATCTTCGTGCCTTTGACTCCAGTGCTCTGAAATAGAGGCATGCATTGCCACAGCCGGTTCATGTGTTTCTGGGGCTGCAATCAAGGTTTTGTGTATGCGAGCCAAATACTCTACTAACTGAACTACATTTCTGGCCTGGTATTCTTTAAGCAAGTATTTTTATTACTGGGTTTTTTGGGGGTGGGTGGGTAATGTGTGTTCACAGCAGGGTACACAGATGGAGTAATTTCTCTCCTTCTATGAGTTAGGTTCCAAAGTTCGAACTCAGGCCCTGGGTCTTGGCAGCTGCAAGCTCCTTTACCACTGAACCATGCTTCTAAGGCCCCGTCCTGCATCTTTTTGTTTTGATTGCTCATTCTTTCCTTCTAATGAAAGCATTTAAGCTGTCTATGCCTTTAGAAGATACCACTATTGTGTATTGTCTTGTATATAGATACATAATGTAACCCTATGCTATTGTTTTCCAAATAAGTTGGAAATTATAATTTTGAATCCTCCTTAATTGAGATTTTTAAAAAGGTTTCTTTTTTAGTGTGTGTGTGTGTGCACATTGTGTCTGGGTGGCCACAGAGGCCTGAGATGTCAGACTTTCAGAATTCCCTGTAGTTGGGAGCACAGGTGATTGTTAGCCACCTAGTAAGATGCTGGTGTGTGCTCTTAACCGCTGAACCACATCTCTAGCACCAGGATTTATTTTATTTTTAATTATGTTCTTATATATGGGTTTGCACATGTGTGTGCAGGTATGTGCAGATGCCAGAAGAAGGCGTGGGATCCCCTGGAGCAGGAGTTACAGGAGTCTGTGAGCTGCCTGGTGTGGGTGCTGGGAACCAAACTTAGGTTCCTGCTGAGCAGCCCCTGCTCTTAACTGCTGAGCCCTCTCCAGCTCCTTACCGTGATTAAGTGACACCTTTAAAACACTGTTAATTTATTGTTATTGTTATAGCTTAATCTTATTTTCAGAGAGCATGACCTCTGTAATTATGTCACTTAAAACGTATTGTGCCTGGGCTTTTTGTTGTTGTGGTGGTGGTGGTGGCATAACTGTTAGCAGTTATGTGTGAGATCACCTGCATATTGTAGAAAATTCAGAGTAATCTGAATTTTCAAATTCAGATTTTCAAATTTTCAAAATTCAGAGTAATCTGAATGGCTTAGACAATGGTATTTCTCTTGAATGTCAAAGAAGCTTGGATGTGGTCAGAGCTGCCCAAGGCCATTAGGAACTCGGCATTCTGCTGTCACCGTTCATTCTGCTATCACTGTTCATTCTGCTGTCACCGTTCATTGTCAGTGATTGTTTCTATTGTCCATGTCACCTCCAAGCTCACATGATAGCTGCTGGAACGATCATATCATATGCACATTTCAGAAAGGAGAAAGAGGGAAGAATGAAATATCTCCCAGTGGAGTCATCTATCTCCGAGGAGTCTTCTTGGGAGTCCCATATAACAGTGGCATTTCATGGGGAATTAAACTATTATATAGTTGACTCTCAATCATACAGATTTTTATGAGTGAGAAAGAAGGGAAGAATAGTTAATAGGTAGGCATATCAGGGTCTACCAGAGTCATTTTTATGTTTGCGCATGGGTCTCAGTGTGTGTGCATATGAGTGTGTATGTGTAGGTCAGAGGACAACCTCAAGTGTTGTTCTTGGGTGTAATCCCTCTCGTTTTTGACACGGGGGTCCCCCACTGGCTGAGCACTCACCAAGCAGGTTAGGCTGGCTAGTGAGCTCCAAGAATCCTCTTGTTTCCAAACCCCCTGTGCTGAGACAAGCATTGTGTCTTTTTAAAAAGTGGGTTCTGGTGGGCTTGAACCCAGGCCCTTATAAAGGCAAGCACCTCACTGACTGAGCCATCTCTTCAGCTCTGACATAATAATTTTATAAACGTTTACATTGATAGATCATTTGGCAATATTATCAAACCAGAGACCTGGGCATCTGAGCTGGCCACTCACAGGTGGATACAGGCTCAGGACCCACTGAGTGACTAGATGGATTTTTAGCAAAGTCAGTAACTGCTCTCTGCTGGAACAAATCAACAAAACAAAGGTCCCAATTTATAAGTTAGCAAGTCAGCCTCGCTCTGTTTCATTGTGGTGGTTTTGTATGTTTTGAGACAGGGTTTAACCACAGAGTGCTACTGAGGTGCTCCGCTCACACCCCAGACAAACCCAGTGTTTCAGGAAACTGTGGCCCTGTCGGTGTCCAGGCTTCGGATGCTGATCTCCTTTGCTGTGAGCTGGGCACTGTGAAAACAGATGTGTTGAGTGGCCTCAGAGCCCATGACCAAGGGTCTCTGAGTTAGCATACAGTGTGAAGAAGGCACACCTCAGAGCAGCAGCGTGGTCTCCCCATGGAGGCAGAACAGGCAGCATGCTGAGATATGATTTCCCAGTAGTCAGCTCAGCAGCTGACCTGCTTCTGAGTCCCAGAGAGCCGTGTCCCAAGATTCAGAGCAGTGGGTCAGAGGTGAGTCTCCAATTGAGCCTGAGGATATGGCAAAACCAAGGCCATCCATCCCTGTGCTCAGACATGGCAAGCAACGTGGCAGTTTACAGGTCCCACCCTTGACTCCAGCCACCACCAGATTAAAACCTCACCTTATATGGAAGGAGCATGACTGTTCCCCAGCACTTGCAGCCTGGCTCCCTTCAGCCACAGTAGCTCCTCTAAGGTCCTGCTGTTGCCTGACATCCCTGAACATTCCTTCGTTGCTGGTCCTAAAGGGGCTGGAAGGTTCCAGTCCACACCTTCATGAAGCCCCTGGTCAGAGTGAGTAAGAAATATACTCGAGTAGAAGCCACTGAAAACGCTTACCGAAATAGAAACGAGGGTGCCAGCGAATGTGCTAGGAACTGGGCCCCTGAGTGATGAAGGAAAGGGGCGAGGAAGGCTGGCAGGTGCCTCAGCTGAGAAGTTTGTAGATTGTCACATCCAAGCAGCCTCCTGCCTACAGGAGCATCCCTGCTCGACCCCATGCCCTCCTGCTTACCCTGAGCGTAACCTCACTCTTACCCCAGGGCTCGGAGGGACGAGCTGGTTCTCTCACAGGCACGGGTGCCAGTTTAGTCAGCAGATTTCACAGATCCACTGGCACCCGTGTCGGGGCTTATTTTAAGCTTAACATTTAAAGATGGGAACTTTCCCCCACTTTCGTGTGTGGCAAAAAGATCCCAATTTATACAGAATGGCGGATGCTAAGCCAGGGTGTCCAGGCCACTTCTGCGGCTGCTGTGGCCCAGTCTCCATCCTTTCAGGGTCCTCTAAGAAGCCCCCAGCATGGGGGTGCTTCCTCCAGTCAATTCCTCTTTCCTCAGCTTCCCACTGTCATGTGGCACACTGTCCTTCCCATGAGCCCATAGTAGAAGGGGCAGGACTTCCTACCCTGGGGTCTGTTCAACTCTTCCTCCTGTGCCCTGCCAGCCTCACATGCCAGGAGCTCAGTGCCTCATGGTCTGTGCTTCCTGGGTTCATTTGTATCTCCCTTCTCATCTCTGCACTTCCGTCCAGTCTGGAGGTTTCAAATCTCAGAAGGATGAAGGACGCAGACCATGAGCCCCTAGTCAGTGGGTCTGATGCCCTGTTTGTTTGAGCTCACTAAGTAACTGAGGCCTGTGAACTTCTGATTCTCCTGCTCCGTCTCCCAAGTGCTTGGATTACAGGTGTGCATCGACACGCAGGGTTCGTGCAATGCTGCACGTGGAACCCAGAGCTTTGTGCGTGTCAAACTATAGCAACCAAGCCGCCTTCCTGGCCACAGCGTCTAACGTTCTCGTGACCATATAGGCTTGGGTCGCATTCATAGTCTCAGCTTTCTCCTACTGCTCTGGAAGCCCCCACGAGTATAGAAAGACTCAGAAGGTATTCCTGAGGTCACCAAATCTCTACTGTAATGGAGAGGTGAGGGTTTACTTTCTATCAGGGTTTGTCCGTGTCCCAGGGCTTTACAGACATCCTGAGTCCTTCTTAACACAAGCCACTTTCTCCTGTCTCCTAATCCTCATTCCAGCTCATCGCTGCCCACCTCCAGTGCCACAAATAACGATCATTTTGGCCCCATCCATACCACGAGAGAGGTGTCAGTCCAGTTAAAGCCAGACGCCACTAACCAGGGTTAGTCTTGACAAAAGCTACTTCTGGAGACTCCTGCAGCCTTTAAACCCGCAGGTCGTAAGACCTTTGGGGAATCAAATGACCCTTCACAGGGGTCACCTAAGTGCATCAGAAAGCACAGATATTTACATTACGATTCATAACAGTAGCAAAATTACAGCAGTTAGGAAGTAGCAGTGAAAATAATTTTATGGTTGGGGGTCACTGCAACCCGAGGAAGTGTATGGAAGGGTGCAGCATTAGGAAGGCTGAGAACCACTGCTTTATACAGTAGTGACACCGACACACCCAAGTGTTGCTTTTCAGATCGTTGGCCATATGAATCAGAAGGTGGAGGCAAAGCACAAGGAAAAAAAAACCTAGCAAATTGTTGGGTGCCCCAGCTATGGCAGGTCTGTGAGAGGCACTGTTGAGGATGTGGGGGTGGCATGGGGGTAGTAAGGAAGGGAAGGTATCAAAAGTCAGGTTTTCCCCTGTGAGAGTTGCTAATGCCCTCTGGCTGCTGAGGGCGGTTCTGGGGAGCCAGACTGTCAACCTGGAGCCAGCTGAGGTGACGTAAGGAGGATGGAGAGGGTGATGGGAACTTGCAAAGGAACTGAACCTCGACCTGATTGGAGAGCCCAGTAATGGGGTGGGCGCTGAGCTAAGTGGCGGTGGGCTGAAGGGTCAAGGATAGTTATTCCTATCGTTTTCTCCTCAATTGGGATAATTTGGTGGTACCCTGTGGTGAAGCTCAAAAATGTTTCACCCCCCCAATAGTTGGATCTTGTGTGTGTGTTGGGGGGGGGGTACATGCATGTGCTGGTGTGTACTCATGCGTTTGGAGGCCAGAGGTCAACATCAGCTGTCTTCCTTGTTTTACTCTGAGACAGTGTCTCTCCCTGAATCTGGAGCTCACCAGTTGTCTAGACCGGCTGGCCATCGGGCCCTAGACTCCTCCTGTTTCCTCCTCAATGATGGGATGACACACCCAAGCTGATGCATCCAACATTTATTTAGTGCTGGGGTCAGGAGTTCAAACTCAGGTCCTTATGCTTGTCCAGTGAGCCATTCACTAGCAGAGCCATCTCCCTAGTGCCCCCCCCACCTAGATTTGTTTATTTCTATTTCATGTGTGTTTTACCTGCATGCATATGCATGCACTGCCTATAGAAGTCCAAAGATGGCATCAGATCCTTTATAACTGGAGTTACAGGCAGTTGTGAGCCACCATGTAAGTTCTGGGAACTGAAGGCAGGTCTTCTGAAAGAACAAGTGTGCTTAACCACTGAGACATCTCTCCAGCCCCCTACACACACACACACACACATACACACACACACAGAGATATGCATATGTGTGTATATATGTACATATGTATGTATGTATGTATGTGTTGTGAGCACTATACAAAGTCCTCATCTGAGAGTGATGTGGGAAAGAGCAAGGCTTAGGGGCTGCCCAGGTGGCTCTGAGGCCAGTTCTTGGTGCCTTGCTTGGCCTGTGTTCTCCTCCACCCCTGACTTCAGCAGCTCAGGTGACACTCTCAGCCAGAAGCCTGGGATGTTCAAGGTGTTGTTTTCCCAGGTTAGGGCTTGTTTGGCTCAGGAGATGGCTCACTGGCTAACAGCCAGTGCTGGCGGCTTGTCCAGGGAACCTGAGTTCAGTTCCCATCACCCACACCAGTCAGCTCACAACTGCCTTGAACTCAATCTCCAGAGGATCCAAAGCCTATATATCTGGCCTCTGTGGGCACCTGCACTATTGTGCACATACCCACACACATGTACATAAATACAAATGCAAATAAGTCTTAAAAAAATAACTTGTCAGCCTGCCAGTGGTGGTGCATGCCCTTAATCCCAGCACTTGGGAGGCAGAAGGCAGGTAGGTCTCTCTAAGTTTGAGGCCAGCTTGGTCTATAGTGTGAGTTCCAAAATAGCTAGGGCTACACAGAGAAACCCTATCTTGAAAAACCAAACCAAACCAAACCAAATAAAAACAAACAAACAAACAAACAAAACCCAGAAAAATGTAACTGTCTACAGCAGTTAGGACACTGAAGGAAATGACAAAGGCGTGAGGTCTCCTGTGAACCGTCTTCCAGGTGGAAGCTACTGTACAGAATACATTCTCTACTCTGTCCTTAGAGCAGCACAAATAGTCCTTCTTGAGCTCCAGAGCCCAGGTGGGTGGGGTGCTGAGCAGGGTTGCTTGGGAGCCAACGGCATGAGTGAAGATGGAGATGCAGGGGGTACTCACCGAAATACCAGCATCAACATAGCTCTGCACGCAATGTCCCTAGAACTCTTTGTGAAGGCTGCAGCGGTGTCATGGCCCAGACACCAACACTCCTTCATATTCTTAGGGAATCTTACTTAGCTGGGGTCAACCTCTGGAGGAACTTCTGATCCTCATTGTATAGATCTATAGTTTGCTGAGTCTGGCTGACCCCTGCTCCTCCCAGCCCCCAGAGACTTGTACAGGCATGTGCACACACATGAACACATATGCAAACACATGCATGCTCACACAAAGATTTATATTTGTAAGGTGCAGGCTGTGAGGCTCAAAGAAAGTGTGTGTGTGTGTGTGTGTGTGTATGTGTGTGTGTGCGTGTGCACAGGCAAGACTGAGAGAAACCAGACTAGAGGAGGGACGATACCACTACCTGACATCCAGGGACATGTGCCAGACACTGAGCCAGATTCTGTCTGTGCCACTCTGGGAGATGTGGCCCCTAAGAGATGCCAGGGTGGTTCTTTATTTAACAGGTGAAGGCAGGGGGAGGAACTCAAAGAACTTAGCCTGGGTCAGTCTTGGCCCCAGAGTCTGATGATCACTAGGTCCACAGTAGGACACACAAGGGGAAGTACAGAAGGACAGCCACCAGAGGGCTGGAGCTGCAGAGGGGACTCCAGCCACTGCATGAACTATAAATGCAAAGACGGGATGTGTGATTTGGCCAAGGTCCTGCGGCGCGGGAGGGTGGGGGCGGGAAGCAAGCCTGGCTGTTGGCTCCCATTTCCTCCACTTCCATTTCCCTGGTCCCCATGCATTCTGGGCACCTTCCACCATGTGTGGCCGTGCCTGCCGCGCTTCCCTCTTAGAAGAGGTGTGATCCACTGGCATCAGCCGGGTGGACTGGCTCCCTCTCTCCATCTCTTCCTTCCCTTCCCCTGCCATGTTCTGGAAAGGGCAGCAGGAGGGAATGTGGGCAGGTTGCACTAGAGATATACATCTGAGAGCTGAAGGGAACATTTATTTTTAATGTAGACTGAAAAAGAAAAGGAAGTTATAAAACGCCTGCTCCTGCTCCTGCTCCTGGGACTATACAGATGGTGCAGTGCTTTGCCTAATAGGGAACGAGGCTGGCACCATGTGCTCCGGGCCCTGCCTGGCCACAGGGACCCAGCGGTCTCTTTGGTGTCCCTGGTCTCCCATCCTTACCCTCTCTAGATTGTCTTTTGTCAATGTCTGGGACATTCTTCCCAGACAGGCCAGTGGCTCGTTGTCCCGCTGCCTCAGCTGCCTGGCTCCTGTTACACATACACAAACACATGCAGACATGCATGCACTCACACACACACACACACACACACACACACACACACACACATCTCCCTTAGCAGCAGTCAACTTCTGTTTGCTAATAGTCAGGCCTGGCTTTCCTAAAGTCCTGTTTGAATGTTAGGGTCCATCAGCCTTGCTCACTCCCGAGAACCTCTTTGGCCGGTGTAGCTTTTCCTGTCTTGTCTGGTCTTTGTGTTTTGTGGTTAGGGGGTGTTTTGGTTCATTTTCTCTTTGCTGTGACAAAACTTCTACATAGATATAATTTAAGTAAAGAAGAATTTGTTTCGGCTTGTAGTTTGAGGACACTGTCCCTCGCGGTGAGAGGTCACGGCAGCTGGAAGGGAGGTGGCCACATGACACCCACTTCTCAGGGAGCACACATGAGCGCAGGCACTCAGCTAGCTCTCTACTTCTTCAGGACTCCAGCTCGCGGGCTGGGGCTGCCTGCATTCAGGGTGGTTTTTCCCACCTCAGTTAAATTTCTGCAGAACCTGTCATGGAAGCACCCTGAGGTTTGTGTCATCCTAAATTCTGTCAGTCAAGTTGACAATGAAGAGTTACCATCACAGACACCATTTTAAGTCCACTCCCTACCCCAGCTGTGCCAGAAGCCTTAGAGCACACTACATATTCTATGCCCCATCAACAGCTAGAGTGGTAACTGAACCCCCTTGTCCTTTGTGCTCATTGAGACAAGCTGGAGGAGTACCCTAAAATTAGAACCAGAGTGCCAAGCTGGAGACTGAGAGACCCGACTCTTCAATTCACTATAAAGGCTTGGATAGATTCCCTGCACATCTCAAAGCCTCAGCCAAATAGGAAGGTTGTCTCTATTTTATAGGGTCCTAATTATTGGAGAGTTATGGGAAGTGATGCATGCTTATTAAGAAGATGAAAAGCATGGAGAAGTTTCAGTGGCTCAAGGCACTGCTGTGGACACCAGGTCTGTGTTTAGCAGGCAGCAAGGGTTGTCCAACACAGTCAGACTCTTGCTAGTCAGAGCCCTGTGTATTGGGAGTGAGTCTGACATAGCTTAGGTGCAAGTTTATTTAGGGATCTGGATTGTTCTAGAGAAGATTATGTGACTTTTTTTTCGAAGCAGGGTTTCTCTGTGTAGCCCTGGCTGTCCTGGAACTCACTCTGTAGACCAGGCTGGCCTCGAACTCAGAAATCCACCTGTCTCTGCCTCCCAAGTGCTGGGATTAAAGGCATGCGCCACCACTGCATGTGTCATTTTTTTAAAAGGCATACTATAAGGATAAAATGATTCCCAGAGAAGGTTAGCAAAGGGAAGATGGAGAGGCTGGGAATGGGCACAGAACATGAGCAGTGTGGGTCTGTACTCGAGGGAGCTGGCAAGAGTTTCTTTTAATTTTATTTACTTACTTATTTAGTCTTGTTGTTGTTGTTGTGTATGCGTGTGTGCACATGTGTGCATGCACATGTATAACACCATGTATGTCTAGGTATGTGTTGTTGTGTGTGCACATGTATGCATGCACATGTATAACACCATGTATGTCTAGGTATGGAAGTCAGGTTGTCAGGTTTGGATGGCCAACACTTTACCCACTGAGCCATCTTATTGACCCTGGCCTAAGCCTCTTAATGGTCAGACACAGGTAAATGACCCAGGGTCAGCAAGACAATGCAAACCAGTTGCTTGGACATGCACTCTCTGACTTAGAAACCAGGAAATGTTTCTGAGGTGACTCAGTAAAGGGACACCACAATCCAAAGTGCAGTGACCATCCTGGACAGCAGGAGCCTGGTAATACACAGAGTCCTGGGTAATGGTGTCCGAGGACATTCTTGGTGGGTTAAGCACCATCCAGGAAGTTGGGATTTGGAGATGGGGATATATTGCGTACATAGTTTACAATATGATGTAAAAACCATGGGGTGGGGGCATGCTGTGTGACGTGAACACTTGCGAATGGTCAGTATGAATTACCCCAGTTTTTAAGAGGCAGCATTCATGCGCTTGTGTGTGATGTCCCCACTCTCCCCTCAGTCACTCTAGGTTCAGCTTCTCTTTACTCTGGCCAGAGCTTCAAGAAGGAAAAGTGCCTGGGTCCCTCAGGAGCCTTCACTATATAGGCACCTCATGGAAGATGGGGTTGCCTCTCCAGACAATTGGAAGCTGAGAATAGACTTTTGAACTGAGCTGGGGAGTGTGTAGATGGCTAAGTCTGCAAATGACTGCCATACAAGCATGAGGGCCAGAGTTCGAATCCCCAGAACCCAGGGAAAAATCCAGGCACAGTGGTGTGTGCCTGTAACACTGGCATGGTGGAGGTGGAATATGCAGACAGGGGGATCCCTAAAGCATGTTGGCCAGCCAGAGCTTCAGTCTCAGTGAGAGTCTTCCTCAGAGCATAAAGGTGGCAGGACTGGAAAGATGGTCTAGTGGTTAAGCACATTGGCTGCTGTTATAGAGGACTTGGGTTAGGTTCTCGCCACATGGTAACTCACAGCTATCTGTAACTCCAGTCCCAGAGATCCGACAACCTTTTCTGGTATCCCTAGACACTGAACATAAGTAATACACAGACATATGTATAGGCAAAACACCTGTGCATGTACATTAAGAATAAGTAATGAGGGCTGGAGAGATGGCTCAGCAGTTAAGAACACTGACTGCTCTTCCAGAGGTCCTGAGTTCAATTTCCAGCAACCACATGGTGGCTCACAACCATCTGTAATGGGCATCTGATTCCGTCTTCTGCTGTGTCTGAAGACAGTGACAGAGTACCCATATATATGAAATTAATATGACCAGAGCAGGGCTGAAGTGAGCAGGGCTGGAGAGAGCAGGGCTGGGAAAAATTAAAAAAAAAAAAAGTAATGAATACTGATTGAGAAATACACTCTACAATCAATCTCCACATGCACACACACACACACACACACACACACACACACACACACACGTATACACAAATATATACCCCATACACACACCCAGACAACACACACTGGGGTGGGTGGGAGTGGAATTGAGCTAGGATCTTCAGGGTCAATCCTTTTCTCTATAGGATAAAAAGGTCCAACTCCAGAAGGAATCAAGAATCCAAGAGCACAAGGCTAGAGCTGCCGTTGAGACCCCAGATCTCCTGACTGGATTTCAGTTCATTGTCCTAACTGGCCACTGCACAAAAGAGTCAAGTAGAGATTTCACTTTGGAAGGAAAAACAAAAAACAAAAACCCCTTGCATAGCTCCTCTCAGAGCTGAGGAATGGCTTTGCGTTCTGTAATTTTATTCAAACTGATATGGGCCAATAAATATAAATGTGCGTGTGTGTTCGCTGTTTTAAAACATTTTAATGTTTAAAACATGATTTACTAATGCTGCTAAGGATGTCTAGAATTTGATTTACTGCATAGTATTGAATGTTTATACTTGTTCCTTGCGGAAATTCTTGCCAAAGAGCCATTTTATCTACAGGAATAATAAATAAGTCAATATGTGGATGGCTGTGCACATTTTTCCCATATGTAGCTGTGCTGGGTAGATGTTGTTTTGCACACAAACACTCTAAAGGTAAACTTAAGAGACTCTCACAAGCCCTTGATGCCCAGAGTCAAGGTCAGCCAGGTGCATGCCTGTAAGCCTGGGATGTGTGAAGTAGAGGCAGGAGGATTGTGAATTCAAGATCACCCTCAGCTGCATAGGAAGGTCAGAGCCAGCCTGTGCTGTGTTAAATTCTGTCTCAAAACAGAGCAGAAGGGCCAGGGCGATGAGTCAGCGAGCAAAGCCCGTGCTGCGCTAGCCTGATGACCCGTGTTTGGCTCCTCAAGTCTGGATCCACAGAACCCGTGTAAAAAGCTGGAGACTGCATGTGCATCTATAGCCATTTCCATATTGTGATGGGAAGTGGAGGCAGGAGAATAGCCCAGAGCTCATGGGCTAGTTGACCTGGAGTGTGCAATGCAGGGACAGAGACAAGAGAGACCTCACCTTAGAAGAAGATGGAAAGTGAGAACTGACTCCTAAAAGTTGTCCTCTGACCTCCAAATGCGTGAGCCCTGGTGTCATTCAGCCACCAGTCAGACAGACAGACAGACAGACATACACACACACACATTTAGGGCTGGAGATGTATGTAGCTCAGTGCTTGCTTGGCATACACAAAGCCCTGGGTTCAGTGCTCAGCACTGTCTTAGTTAAGGTTTTATGGCTGTGAAGAGACACCATGACGAAGGCAACTTTCATAAAGGACAACATTTAATTGGGTCTGGCTTATGATTTCAGAGGGTCAGTCCATTATCATCAAGGCAGGAGCATGGCAGTGTCCAGGCAGACATGGTGCTGGAGAAGGAGCTGACTGGAAGTTCTACTTCTTGATCCAAAGGCAGCCAGGATGAGGCTCTCTTCTGTACTGGGCAGAATTTGAGCCTAGAAGCCCTCAAAGCCTGCCTACACAGGGACACACTTTCACCAACAAGGCCACACCTACTCCACAAGGCAACACCTCCTAATAGTGCCACTTCCCTTGGGCCGAGCATATTCAAACCACCGCAGCTCCCAAGCATGATTGTTTCCTGCAATCCCAGCACTTGGGAGGTGGACACAGGACAGGAAGTTCAAGGTTATTCTCTGCTACACAGCAAGGGCAAGACCAAAGTAGGACACATAAGACTCTTAAAAAGTGCGTGTGCATGCGTGTATGCATGTGTGTGTGTATGCATGTGTGTGTGTGTGTGTGTGTGTGTGTGTGTGTGTATTTTTAGAGATGGCTTAATGCAGAGGTTCTCAACCTGTGGGTTGTGACCCCTTTGGGGTTGAATGACTGTTTCACAGGGGTTGCCTAAGACCATCGGAAAACACAAATATTTACGTCACCATTCATAACAGTCGCAAAATTGCAGTTATGAAGTAACAACAAAAATAACGTTATGGTTGGGGCTACCACAATATGAGGAACTGTGTTAAAGGGTTGCAGCATTAGGAAGGTTGGGAACCACTGGCTTAGTGGTTAAGGGCACGTATTCCTCTGCCAGAGGACCTCAGTTCAGTTCCCAGAACCCATCAGGCCATTCACAAACTCCTATAACATCAGTTCTGGGGCATCCCATGCCCTCTTCCGGCCTCCATTCACAGAAACACATACACATAAATAAATAATAAAATATTCTTTAAAAAGTAGCCAGCAAGTCTACATTCCAGGTGTTATTTGGGTTTGAGGCGTAGTGGGTGTGAAGCCATATTTAGTGTATTCGTTTATCCATTCATTCACTCAATGTTAGCCTCCCATGCTGTAACAAAACGCAATGCAAAGGAGAAGCCATTTGGCTCATGGTTTCAGAGGCTTCGAACCATGGCCACTTGGTTCTGTTGCTTGGAGGCATGAGAAGAGGCAGAGCACTAGCAGGGAGCACAGGCAGAGCACTGGCAGAGCACTGGCAGAGAGCACGTCCATGATGGAGCAAAGAAGCTCACCTTATGGTGGACAGGAGACAGAGACCGTGCATGAGAGGAAATGCCTGAAGACAGGACATGCCTTATAGGTGCTGCCCCTGAGATCTGCTTCTTCCATCAGGGCTGTGCCACCTAAGAACTCAGGGATGGGCTTCATAGTGCCCTCGCCAACTCAGCCTTTAGCACATGACCCCAGGGGACAGTTTATCTCCGATGGAAACCACTGCTTATTAAACTCCCATGTACCAGTTGTTCGGCTAACCATAACTGTTAGTTTTCTTTTGATGAAGACTTAGTGAAGGCACGTTTCCAAAAATTCTATGTATGAATCCCTTGAAGGACTTTGAGATTATTTAATTCTCACAAATATCCTATAGGATAAGTGTTCAGTCTACCCGAGGAGAAGGGTCTGGATTCCTTTTGTTTGCTTGCTTGTTTTTATTGCTCCCTCCAATTATGGAAATAAATAAAATCCATTGTTAAGAAGAAGGCAGAAGTCATAAGACTATGAGAAGCTAGTCTGGAATTACTTCATAAAAATCCACAAAATAGTTAGCTAATCCTAACTATAGACGCTTTGTGTGTGTATGTTGGCAGACAGCTATTTTTTCTTTGATATAAACAGGATTGCATGGTGATGTAGTTCTGCACTTTGTTTTTCTTGCATCTCACTGTGTATTAGCATGCCAGACCACCCCAGTGTCCGTACGGTTCCAGTTCCCCCTTGTCCATGGCTGTATACTTTTGCTTTGCAAACTCCTAGGGTGGTGCTACACAGCTGTGATCCCAGTACTCAACAGGTCAAGGTGGGAAGTTTGATTTCAAATTCAGCCTGGGCTACATAGTGCATTGCAGGTCAGCCTGGATATAGTGAGACTCTGTCTCAAAAAAACAAATAAACAAAAACCAGAACAAAAGCATTGGGCATCTCTCTTGCCTTCTTCAACCTCCTACCCCTCTTGCTTCCCTAGGTGGTGGGACTTCTCTTGCCTAACCAGACGCTGGCATCCACTGTCTTCTGGCAGGTAAGAGTCTTCGCAGAGGGCTCCTGAAAGAACAGATGTGTGTGTGTCTGTGTGTGCACACGTGCATGCATGCATGCATGCACACCACACAGACACACACACACACAGACACACACACACACTGGCATGAAACGTTCCCTTCTCATTGCTTCCTGCTTCATTCGGGCCCCTGGGTCAAGTGCTCCTATCTCCTAGCACTTACTCATAAACTACCAAAATTTTGGCCTCAAATACCTCAGTGTGATGCCAGCCATTCTGTATTCCTTTAACCTTCAGATGGAGGTGAGGAGGGAGCCAGATCTGGAACATGATGGCTATGAGTGGCAGTTCATTCTGTCCTTTGGTTGCTTGACCCATGGTCAGTGACCAGAGGCCTATAGCCTCTTTCTGATACCAGCTTACCCCAAATCTGGTCTTGCTAACCCGCAAGAAATACCTGATGGTTCTGACAGAGCTTCTGTCAGGTAAAGAGGGGTCAAATCGAGGAGGCTGTGTGGGAGGTGAATTCTTCTACCTTCTGGATTCCTCTGGGACAGTTCTCATATTCAGACCTTGCAGCCAAGTGGTATCAGCATCTTGGGTACTGTATCCCCCACCCCCAGCTCACCCAGAAGTCACCTCAGGGTCCCCATCTCTGTATACATATAGAGCAGTTTCCCATGACTTCGGGCAGGACTGGAGGTGGGGTCTTCCATGGAGGTGACCCGGCTTCCCTCACTTCTCTCCTTGTTGCCTTCAGTGGCTGAACCAGAGCCATAACGCCTGTGTCAACTATGCAAACCGCAATGCTACCAAGGTGAGTGCTGCTGCCCTCTCTGCCCAGGGCAGGTTTAGGTGGGAGTGACCTGATCATCCTTTCTGACATGCCATGCCAAGTACTCTGACATTGCATCCGAGCACTGCCTTCTTTGGGTCCTTGCTCATGCTGCCATCCCTATGGGCAGGCAACACCCAGCTTGCCTGGCATGGGTCAGCGGAAGCCTCTGGGGAGGGCCTGCGAGAGGCAGGTAAGACAAAGGTCTGCAGGAGTTGATTCTGCTGGCTTCCTGGCTCGTCTAGAGAAGCTGGTTCACTCAGATATCGGGTCCAGACGGTATCAGCATCCTGAGGACTGAGCGCTCCTAAGCTTACCCAGAAGCCAGCTCAGTGTCCCCAGCTCCTAGGTTCCAGATCACACAAGCTGACCTGTGACAAGGCCACCTTTCCTTCTGGCCCATCCTCACATTCAGAGGAATCTGGGTTCCCCTCTAAGGGGTTGTTCTTGATATTTTCCAGCAGTGGCAAAGAGAGCAGAGTTGGGAGCAGGCCTTTGTAGTAGGAACTTGTAGGACCAGAGACTCTAAGGATGCCCCTTCATCTAATTCTGCATATCTAGACTCTCTGGCAGGTTTCACCAATATGGCTTCACTTAGTTATTTCCTGTAACCTTATAAACAGCTATTTCCAAACTGCAGTTGTAGCAGAGATAGGTTCTTCAGTTTTTCTTTCATTTTTTTTTTAAATGTTGGGACTTGAGATTTTTTGTTCTGTGGAACTACTGGGTAACAGTAACATATTGACAGTGAAGCCCCCTGAGTCCTGGGCTGAGAGGGCTGTAAGAGCCAGCTCGACTATAGCTGGTGAGACAATGCTATCCCACGCAGACAGTGTGCCAGGCTAAAACACCTGCTTACAACACAGCCCTCCCAGATGATACCCTGAACAGCCTGGACATAGAGGACCTATGTGGGGCCCTGTGCTTCCCACTACCAGCCAGCAGCGTCTGCTCAGATTTTAGAACAGGGCAGAAGTAAAGGGACCCAGCTATACCTGCCCCTGCCTGCCTTGTATAGTCTGTTTTAAAGATTGCTGAGGGAGGCCTGCCCCTTTGGCTTCCCAAGGGACTGCTTCTTGCTGGCCAGAGCAGGACATGGAAGCTTTGGACACCAGTATGTCTACCTTTCTGCCTGTCTTCCAGCCTTCACCTGCATCCAAGTTCATCCAGGGCTACCTGGGCGCTGTCATCAGTGCTGTTTCCATTGCTGTGAGTACCTCCTACCCTGCTCCAGGGTAAGCCACCCTGTGGGGAATGGGGGCTGCAAGGGGGATGCCCAGATGTTTTTCTACGCAGAGAAGAGGCTCTGATAGGAAGGACACAAATTGGTACTCCAGGGTGTTGGGGAGGATGGAGGTGTGGAGTTCGGGGCAGGGAGGGCCAGCCATCTATCCCTGTCTGTCCCTGTACCCAGCACTCGATTTAGAGCAGCTTTCCTGTTTGTTCCCCTGGTGCAACATTTTCCTCAGAGCAGCCTTTGGTGCACAGTCTATGGCTGTCTACGGTTCCAGTTCACTGTTTCTAAACTTCCTGGATCCAGATTCGTGAATTTCCTCTCCCTGACTGATCTAGGGGCCCTTGGACAGCAACCATCTGCAGCCTGATGTCCCATGAGTAAAGACTGTATGTGTGTGGTTTTCTTGGTCTTGGCTCTTAGAAAAGGCTGTTGGCTTCCAGTGAACTGGGGATGGAACCGACTCTATGCAGTCTCTTCAGGCTTGGTTGGAGGGTCACTCCTTTCTAAGCCTTCCCGGAAGGCTTAGAAGGCTCTTTAAGTTGAGCCTTTGCTGGAATTCGTTACAGGAATTTGGAAGTTGCCTGAATAAAAGTGGGACTGATGGTTCTCAGGTGGGGGCAGCAAGCAGGCAGCAGAGAGGGTGTGAGCCCCGGCCAGAGTAAAAAATGAACCTCTGAGCCCTTGGCTAACGTCCTTCCTTGAATGTGTGGCCCTTTCTGGATCTCTGATGGAGCATGGAGCGGCTTCCTACAACAACCCCCTGAGGGCAAAGTGGCTTTCTCAACTGCCATCTCTGTCACGAGTAACACAACAAATGCATGAATTGTTAGGAAAAGGAGGAGCAGACATCAGGGCTGAGAATGCAGCTCAGCTGGCGGAGGGCTTGTCTGGCACGCACAGAGCTCTGATTTTAGTCCCCAGCACCACATAAAATAAGCCATGGTGGTCCAGACCTGTACCTGCACTTATGGTGGAGGCAGGAGGATCAGAAGCTCCAAGTTATCATCAGGCATATAGTGAGCTTGAGTCCAGCCTGGGCGATGTGGGACCCTGTCTTAACAAAAACGGTGGCCTGATAGTCAAAATCACTGGCTGCTCTTCCAAAGGACCTGGGTGTTTGATTCCCAGTGCCCATGTGGTGGCTCACAATTATCTGTAACCCCAGTTCCAGGGGATCTGACTCTCTCTTCTGGCCTCTGCAGGTGCTGCACATACATAGTACACATACATACAGGCAACACACACACACACACACACACACATACACACACACGCACGCACGCACGCACGCACATGCGCACACACACACAGTTTTTTTTAAAAAAATTGAAAAGAAAGGAAACATAACACAATGAAAGAATTCACATGTACAAGTCTTTTGAAAACACTCCTTCCCTTATCTTTTCCGTCACTAACCGCAACTCTACACACTGTGTGATAGGAAGCCATTCATCCTACCCAGTCATTGCCACGGCTGTGGTTCTAAAGCAGAGCTTTGGGGCTGTCCTCACGCAGCCCCTTTTATTTTACTCCCACGTAGACCAAGCCACCTCCAAGTGAAAGTGGGGCATCCCTTTTTGTGCCTGGTATCTTATTCGTTCCCTGAATGCCTTGCTGCCAGTTAGAAGCCATATGCAGCCAGACCTGTGTAGACAGCTCACTGTGGAGAAACTGCCAATCTGCCGGGTAGACTTGCAACCCCCAATGGAACTTGGTTTGAGAGTCAGATAAATAGGGGCAGCTTGACTCTGCTGGGCTGAGGCCTGAGGCCTGAGGAGAGAGGGCTCCCTCCCCACCCTCTTGCTCTGTAATGCAAGAGGAGTTCAGAGCCTCCCTGGCTCAGGTGCATCAACAGCCTTTCCCTTCCTAGAGATGCTCTGATGAAGCAGAAGGACCTGGGAGGAGGGCACAGCACAGGGAAGGGCTTGAGTGGAAAGGTCCTCGCCCTAGCACCTTCCCACTGAGCATGTGGCTCAGGAATTCAACTTAGGAAAACTCTGGCCTCTCTGAGTTCCAGTCCTTAGGATCCTTCCAGTGGTGGGGTCCCATTCATTCCATCCCAACACTTTCCAGTCTGTACTTTACTCAGACTGCTTGGTGGAGGAACACAGACGCCAGCAGTTACTCAGAACTTGGGGCTTGCACCGTGGAGACACCCTCTGCTTCCTCTTCTTTGCTTAGTTCCAGATCCCCCCCCCCCGCCCCCCCGTCCCAGGAGATTTTCCTTGACCCAAGTCCCAGAAAATTCTCCTTCTTCCCACTCTCAGTCACACCCTGTCCTCTCATTGTCCCCATTTGGATTACGAGTTAGCTAGGGACAGGCATCTGTCTCATACCCCACAGAGGGAACCATAGAGCCCTGTGCCATAAATACCTATTAATTAGGCTGCTGATTGATCGCTGGCCTTGAGAGGCCCCTCCTCTCCTCTCCGGGAGCCTGAGCCCAGCAGTGTCATGCCCCTCTGCCTGACGACTTCATACAGCGAGGGGCTCACTCGGGCAGATGGAGTGGAGTTCCTGACTTGGAAAATCGGCAGCTTGCTTTCTTTTCTTTTGTGTGTATAAATCACAAAACTGCCAAAGACAGAGGCTTGATTTTATTTTCCTCTCCCTTGTTCTCTGGAACCCCAGGCCCTGCGGCCTCATTAACTGATTTCGGCTTCAATTAGAGACAAATCCCCTCCCAGGGCGAGCCTGTTAGGAGCAGATGACCTGCAAACAAGTGTCACGGCCCCAGTGGTTGGCCCAGTTCTGGCATTAATTAAAACGAGTCCCTACAAGCAGGTGGCTGGATGGCGCCTGATGGGCTGAGAGCCGGTCCCAGAGACGAAGCTGAGCTGAGGTGCAGCCTCCTCTGTGGGGTCTGCAGAGCCCCAGCTCTCTTTCAGAAGAACCCTTGCTTGGCCTTGGCCACCAGCACCCCTTCACCAATCAGGCATTCCCCCAAATGAAGCCTCATGCTGGGCCCAGGATTGTTGGGGTGAGAAGCCTCTCTGGGGCCCCCCTAAATAGATTTGGCAATGCCTGGGGCTCTTGCTTTAGAATAAAAAAGAAATCCCGTCTTAAGTTATTTTTGAAAACCTAACAGTTTGCTGTCTTTTAACAAAGGAAACCTCTCTCTGTCTTCTTTGTGTTTTTGTTCTGGAGTTTGTGTGGAAGCTTCTGGGCTGGCCACCACGATCTCTGTGAAGGGAGAGATCAGGCAGTCTCCTGACTCCTGCTGCAAGGTCTGTGATGGGCCGGACACTCTGCAGGAGCCTGGGCTGTAGCCTGATAGAGCTTTCAGGATGCCAGGAAAGTGAGTGGTGAGCCTTGAGGCAGTCAGAGCCATGGTGGTGCTGCCCCTGAAGTGTCACAGTCAGTCGCAGGGCTGACACATGGGACAGATGGAGAAAGCCAACAGAAGGCAGGGATAGATGTCCCAGAGAGAGGGCACAGCAGATACAGCGGCATGCAGAAAGATGGGAATAGATACTAGACACTCAGAAGTGTGTCTGCCACGCAGAGAGTAATGCTGATGGTAACGAATGGCAGTGGATAGCAGCAGTCATCAGGGGCCAGGAATACCACACCAGGAATCCCAGACTGGCTCCTGCAGGGTCTTAGGCAGAAATCAGAGAGGGCAGAGGCAATCCACTGACCGCTTGTTCCTGGGTGGTGATGGACCTGGGGTTGGGGAGGAAGACTCAGGGCTGATATCTTGTGTGACCGGTCAGGGGTAGGTTGGTGGAGCCTGATGATAGAGATACTTCCACGTCCTGTCCCTGACTGAGTCTTTCCTCTTCAGCTAAGCCTTAGCTGCAGTGGCTTTTCCTTCAGGAACAGTGCAGACCTCCTTTCCCCGAGAGGTCCTTTCTGTGTTGGCTGCAGTGTTTGTCTGCAGGGAGAGGCCTGGGAAACCTTCTGGTTCTCATTGCTTGCTGGCAACTCTACATGCCTCTGATGGCCAGATTAGTAATCGGCCACTCAGGTAGTAACAATGGCCAGTTCTTGCAAAGCGCTGGCACTATGCTGGTTCAGCTCCATTTTACAGATGGGGAAACTGAGCACAGACTGGAGCCAAGAGCCCTGAGTCTGTGTACTGCAGCCCAGGCTTATTCACAGGTTTGCTGAGATGGGAAAAACTAAGCAGCGCTTTAGCTTCTAGGTGGGAGAAAATGTTACTGTTCCCTTGGTAGGCAGGTCCCCCCACAAGCACCCCAAGAACAATGGAGATTAGTGGTAGCTCTTAGATCTACCATCGACCTTCATACTTGGTTTCTGGACCTCTGTCTTCTGGCCAACATTAAGTCAGTATTGTGATCCGGAGCATGCCCTGCCTCCTGTAAGACAAGATCTGACTGGCTGGCTGGCTGGCAGCAAGGGCATAGCCAGGCCCTTCTGTCCTCCTCAGGGTTCCCAGAATAGCTGGGGCACAGTGGCACCCATGAATCCTGGTCCAGGCGATCGGTCATCAGGCTGCTTTCCTATCAATTGACTTCTGGGTTGGAGGAGCCATGGCAGAGACCCAGCAGCCGAATCTGAAGTGTACCAGAAGCCTGAAGATGGCGCTGCAGTGGCCAGTCAGACCTGGGCAGCAGCCCTGAATCCGTTCTTGGGAGGAAGAGAGCCTAATGTTCCTGGCAGCCAGCACAGTGGTCCCTATCAAACACAGTTCAGGCATTAGGCCTGACCCCTGGCCTAGCAGATAAGCCCCTCAGTCTCAGCTGGAGGTGACAGGAGTGACAGCTGTTGACTAACTAGCCCATTCACCTTTGCTCTTTTGCCCCTGAACTCATTGCCAAGCAACAGGCTGGCTGAGGCCAGAAGACATTTAACCTTCACTTGGTAGCCAGGTTTAGTTTACAAAGCTGTGCCCTCTGGTGGGTATTTGTGGTACTTCAGTGACTTCCTGACCCACCCTTTGCCTTCTGGGACCCACACAAATGCAGGATCATCTGGGCACATTATTGTCCAGTCACCCAAGAGAAGTCTAAGGTCTGGTCTCGAGCCATCTCTCCTGTCAGTATCCATTGTTCTTTAGGGCCACTTAGACTCCACTGGCAGGTGCTGCAGAGTTCACAGAACCTTGCAAATAACCCAGTGTTACATGGTTGTGTCTCTGTAGAGCCCTCTTCCCTTCTCCCCCGCCCCTTCCTACCCAGCTACCTCCTGCTCACCCCCCTGGTTCAGTCAGGTGTGCTTTGACGCTTTGGTGACCTCTGGGGCCTCCTCCCCTAGTTGAGTATAATGAGCAGTTCAGGCAGCCCACAGACCTGGGCAAGTGCAGTGTTTGCAAAGGCAGATGCAGTGCTTTGCAAGGCTTTTGTTTGCCTTCATGCCTCAGACAGCATTCACTTTGATTTATTTTAGAAGCACCACAAAGTCCAGACTCATTTTACCACATACTGAGAATTCAGTGGGTGGGTGAGAGAGGCAAGCCCTGGGCCCTGGTACTACTACTCAGTGTCCGCCGGGAGAGATGGGTTTCTATTCTTTCCTTTTTCTTTTTTTTTTTTTCAGTTATCAGATGCATATATTATTTTCATTCAGAGATGTGTAAAAGGGCAAACACATATGTCATTGGAGACCGACAGATACATGGAAGGAAGCTCTGGCCTTGGGCTGGGGGCTAGCTCGGCTGGTGAAAGTGCTGCTTGCTTTGCTTTCTTGCAAGCTTGTGCTTGATTTTATAATCTACATCCAAAGCCGTGGGGCCTGCAAAATGGCTCATTGGTTAAAAACACATGCTGCTCCTCTAGACACAAGAGTTTGATTCTCACATTGGGGCAGTTCACAATTTTCTGTGACTCTAGCTCCAAGGCCCGCTTCTGGCTTCCACAGGCACTCACACATAAGTGCACATGCATGTGTGTGCATGCACACACACACATAAGTAAAAGTTAAATTGAAATTTAAAATCCACACATGGTGGCTTCTAGAGAATACTAGAGAAGACAGACAGATTCCTGGGGCTCACTGTCCAACCAACCCAACGTACTTGGTGAACTCCAGGCCAGTGAGAGAGCTTGTCTCAAACAAACAACACAAAAACAAAGCAAGTCCCTGTGGGCCTTGAAGACTTTGTTTGAAGAACAAAGTCTGAGGTGGTCCTCTGGTCTATACACAGATACACTCACACATGCAGCACACACATGGGAACACACAGAGATGTGTGAGCACACAAGAGCACATGGCGCGCACGTACGCGCGTGCACACCCACACACACACACCCACACCCCCCACATAAAGTTCCAGTTCCAGGCTCTTCCAGAAACTGTTAGAGGAGCACCTTGAGGCAGAGAGGTGGTCTGATATTTTAGGTTGAAAGTGAGGCCTGACAGGAACAGTGCTCAGAGGCCCTGAGGTCGGGGTGGGTGGAACTGGATCATGGGAGGAGCCTACAAGTCAGTAGGGAGTAAGGTCACAGGGGTGAGCGCAAGTAGAGACAGAAGAGCTACAATCAAGATGCCTGGAAACAGGACAGGTCGCTGAGGCTTGGGTGGCTTCCCTGTGGGCCTTGAGAAACTCCTGTCCAGAAAGAAATCTCTTCAGGATCTTTTGTTTTTTATGCTTTATTGTTTTTGTTGTTTCAAGACATGCTTTCATATAGCCCAAGATGGCCTCAAAGCAGCTGAAGAGGACTTTGAACTGATCCTCCAGCCTCTACCTCCTAAGGGCTAAGATTACAGATGTGCCACCACACCTGGTTTAGGCAGTGTTGGGGTCTGAACCAAGATCTTTGAACATGTCTTCAACAAACTGAGCCACAGCCCTGGCCAAAGAGGCCTGCTAGGGCTCCAATCCACCTTTAAAAAAAGACTCGCATTAAAAATGTTTAATTTCATTTCATTTTTATTTATTCATTTATGTTTTTAGACATGATCTCACCAAGTAGCCCTAGCTGGCCTAGAATTCACTATGTAGACCAGACTGGAGTCAAATTTACAAAGATAGGAAGGAGCCTTCTAGCTGGTAGCAGGGGCCGACGCCTGGGCAAAGGTGAGACCGAATTAGACAACCTTCCCTGGGGTGGGGTGGAAGCTGTAGAGGTGCTGTGCTAAGGCCTGTCCCAACAGAGCTGTCTCCAAGTTGTTGTGTGTCCAGTTTGAGGAAGGACATAGCAGATAAGAAGAGAGATGGCTTTGGCATTAGCCCACCTGGGATCTCTCTGAAGGCCTTGCAGAACCAAGGTTGCTGTTGGCTATGTAGCTAATGACACTAAAGGTTTTGTGTCACAGGGCTCCTGTCACATGCTGTTCCTGTGTGCAGCATGAAGTTTAGAAGAAAGCTTTAGGACTAGAGAGGTGGTTCAGCAGGTAAGAACACATATGACTCTGACAGAGGCCTAACGTTCAGTTCTTAGCACCCAAATCAGGCTCCACACAACTGCCTCTAACGCCATCTTCCAAGGATCTGATGTCCTCTTCTGGCCTCCACAGTCATCTGAACTCATGTGCACATGCATGCGTGTACACACAACACACACACGTACAGGCACAGACACATACACAGTTAAAGATTAAAAACAAAATTCACCAGGCATGGTGGCACATACCTTTAATCCCAGCATTTTAGAGACAGGCAGATTTTTGTGAATTTGACTCCAGTCTGGTCTACATAGTGAATTCTAGGCCAGCCAGGGCTACTTGGTGAGATCATGTCTAAAAACATGAATGAATAAATAAAAATGAAATGAAATTAAACATTTTTAATGCTAGTTTTTTTTTGTTTTTGTTTTTTTAAGGTGGAGCAGAGTCCTAGCAGGCAGGCCTCTTTGACCAGGGCTGTGGCTCAGTTTGTTGAAGACATGTTCAAATATCTTGGTTCAGACCCCAACACTGACTAAACCAGGTGTGGTGGCACATCTGTAATCCTAGCCCTTAGGAGGTAGAGGCTGGAGGATCAGGAGTTCAACTTTGAAGCCATCTTGGGCTACACGAAACCATGTCTTAAAAGAACAAAAACAATAAAGCGTAAAAAACAAAAGCAAAAAAAGCTAGCATGTCCCACATGTCTGTAATGAAATTTAGCATGAAACACATATTTATCTGAAAGTAAACCAACGTACCCAAGAGGGATCAGGGGACCACAAAGTGGAGAGAGGGGTCCATGCAGAGTTGGGAGTTCACTAGGATGCAATATGGCTGCCTCACCCACCCACTAGCAATGTGCCTGGGGTATGTGCCAAAGACATAGAGGAGACAAACGGCCACTTACTGTCACCTACTCAACGTCCAGCCATCATGCCCCCAGAACCTTGGACAGGGACAGCCTGGGAAGGATCCCAGGGAGGGCTGCAGTTCAGGGGACTGAAGCCCGTCTGTTCTTGTTTCTCGGGGTCCTTTGGCCTGGAACATTTGGTGGAGCCCATTAAAATTAAAAAGCCAAGTGGCTGGAGGCTCGGAATGCCAGCCCGTTTTCTCTGGCATGGCAGGTCCTGTTTAAGGGAACCAGCTGGCATTAATGGCACACAACGCATCGCGAACAGCAGCTAGCGATCAGAAGAATCAGTGCTAATAATCAGGTTCAGGGAAGATAATGAGATATGAACAGCCATTGCCGAGAGTCCCCCGGGGTCTGCCTTAACAGCCTCCAAATAAGCTACAAAACAGAAATTAACCAAACAGGGGCTCCATTTGGGCAGAGGGGGAAAACAAACAAGGTAGAAATTTGCACACGAATTCCTAATATGGCCATGCTCAAACTCAGGACCTGTGGGACAGCAGCCACTGTCTGAAGGAGGCAAGGGGCCTTCTGTGACCACTTGCCTCCCAGGTGACTGTCAGGTCAGAGCTGCTGGTGAGAGGCCTGAAGAAAGAGAAGACTAGCTTCCTGTGGCTCACTGGAGACTCGGGCCAGCCTTCTTTCCTACCCCATGTTCTCACTTGGCATGTGGCAAGCCAGCTAGGTCACACCTTTATGACAGTGGTCAGTGGGGAGGATGGCCAGCCAGGTCGGGGTCAGCCTCAGGCTGGCACAGAAAGTCTCATTGGTGGCTATAAGCAATTGTCTCTAGTCTCTTCCCCAACCCCCAACCCCCTGCATTCAAGCTCTGCCCAGTCCCAGAAGGCTGCCAGCCTTGGAGAAGCTTGGGCCTCCTTGTTCCCTTCCCCCATTTCTGCTTCCCATGCCTTCAGGACTTCATCATCTTTCTGTCTGTGTGTAAGATGTAAGATGTGTTCAGCCACGTGCCAGGTCAGGTACTGCCTCCCATTTGCACATCACCTGGACCCCAACCCCTAATGGCCTTTGTCAGGGGTCCCATGTTATGCACATGGTTCATGGCTAAGGGGCACCAGGCTGTTGCTTCTTGAGAAGGAGGCTGTGCTAGTTGTGTTCCCATTGCTGTGATACAAGACCTACAAGGAGCAACCTAAGGGAGCTCACAGTGAAGATACTGTGTATCACAGTGAGGATACTGTGTATCCTGGCAGGGAAGGCATGGTAACATGGAGGTGGCTTGTCATATTGTATCCACAGTAGGAAGAAAAGCAAGACTAAGGCTGCTGCTCAGGCTGCTTTCTCCTTTTTAAGTGGTCCAGCACCCTGGTGCATGTTTAGGGCAGCTCTTCCTACCTCACTTAACCCAATCTAGAAACTCCCTTACAGACATACATACCCAGAGGACTTTTCCTAGGTCATTTTAGATTCTGTCAAGTTAACGGTATTAATTATCACAGAGGCCAGTTGCAAAGTCGGGGGTGAAGCTTTGGAATCAGCAGGCCTGAGGTTCAAGTCCTAGCTTTAGCTGCCATGACATAACTGTCTGTCCTTGGCAAAGTCACTAGTCCTCTCTGAGCCTGGTTCTTCTTGGTGGAAGGGGGCTTTCGTTAAAATATTGCATGTGGCAGCTGGGATGTAGCTCATAGAACACTCGCCCAGGCTCCCAGGATGCCAGGCGTCCTAGCTTCATCCCCCAGCAGAATATAAAATGCTCTTGCAAGCAAAAGTGTCAATAGCACATGTGAGATCTTTATAGACAGTCCACTCTTCCTCCACAGCGTGCACTGTGCTCTCCATGCCTTCCCTCTGTACTTATGTTATGGCTCAAGAGGCCATTTCTGAGTCACTCATAACAGAGAGCTGGTGATACCTGTCTCCGTAAGCTCTGTCTGAGCGGTACCCAGGATGTCCCGGTGGCCTTAGAAAGGCCCTGGTGTATCATCGAAATATGGAGAAGCTGTCATTCAGTTCCTGGGACGAGGACAAGGGCTCTGAACATCAGCATGGCAGTTAGGATATACAGGCAGCACTGACAGCCCAGGCTGGAAGTGGCTGGCTGCCTAGGGGATGATTGGCTGGCACACCCTCATCCCATATCCCTCCACTGGAGCCTGGGCCCAGCCAGTACTGCTTGACTGGAGACACTCTGTCTCCCTGAGGCTTCCCAAAGCCCCAGCAACCCAAAAGGCCAAGTTTAGTGCCAGTCTAGGAACACAGAGCAGCTTGATTAGCCACCAGGAGTCCAGAGCTGAATGCGGGCCAGGTCTTGTCATGACCCTCACTGCCTCCTTTCCCTGGGATGGACCATCAGGGAAGGGCTAGCTAAGCCTCAGTCTGGGAATACCAAGATTTCTGGGTTGTATCTGCTCTCTCTTCATGTCCACTGTTCCTCTAGCTTCTAGGTGGTTCTTCTTAGATAGCCTAAGCCACCTTCAGGTCCCCAGAGTCACCTGTGTTGAACGCTCCATCCAGTTGTCTGCTTGTTCCTGTTCTACAGCCACAAGCTCACTGAGCATGTGCCCTGGGTTATTGGATACAACACTTAGTGCCGGGCACACATGGAAAAGGCCTGCAGTGGTTCCTTCCCAGAGGCCCAGGGTCAGGGATGCCAAGACGAGTGCTTGGAGAGATGCACACACCAGGGACACAGGATCAATGGTCTGACTGCCTGAGAGAGGTGGCATTGTCACGTGGCTGCACTTTCTGAGTCCTCTTGTGTGCCAAGTTCATGCCTTTTATATACATTCTTATCACAAGCCCGGAATGTGGTAGAAATAACTAAACTTTATCTACCACCAGACAGTGATGTAGAGAAAGGATAGAGCCACCTGCCTATGGTCCCACAGCTAGTAAGTGACAGATGTTGTAGACTTCAGAGCTGGTCCTGAGGTGGGTGACCTCAGGTGGGTTTGGCACCCCAGTCCTAGGGAATGGGTCAGCAAAGGCTAGAGGCCAGAAGGCTCAGTTGGCCTCAAATGGGCTGCACCTGGGAGAGGGGTGTAAGGGAAATTGGAGGGATCCCCTCCTGCTGTCCTGCCAGTTCTACTCTTCCCTCTGATGAGTCCTTGCAGCATCATGCACCTTCTTTTGTTTTCTTTCCTCCCTAAGGTTGGCCTTAATGTGCTGGTTCAGAAAGCAAACAAGTTCACTCCAGCCACTCGCCTTCTCGTGCAGAGATTTGTACCCTTCCCTGCAGTAGGTAAGATCTGCACACAGATGTGCAGGTGTGTGTGTGTGTGTGTGTGTGTGTGTGTGTGTGTGTGTATGCATGCTGCATAGTGGGGGACTTCCAAGCACCTGGGTGAATGAATGGTGGTCCTTCCACATCATTTCGCCCTTGATGCTTGCAGATTCCTGGCTGGGAGATCTAGAACAAATTCACACAGGTAGAAGAAAAGGTGCAGGACCCACCCACCAGCTCAGTGCATGAGATGCAGCTTAAGCACAGATTCTGGGGCGTTTGTTTTGGTTTGTGGTTCTGGGGATGGAATCTGGGGCTTCATGCACACAAGGCAAGCCTCCTACCAACTGAGCCCCACTCTCAGCCCTTTGTCTGTTTGAGACAAAATCTCGATCTGTAGCTTAGGCTGGCTTGGCACTCACTCTGCAGCCAAGGCTAGCCTCCAACTCCCAGGAGACTTAGCACAGAGGCAGTTTGTTTGTTCCTTTGTTTTGAGATGAGATCTCCTGTATCCCAGAGTGGCCTCAAACTTGCTGTATAATGGAGCGTGATTTTGAACTTCTGGCCCTCCTGCCTCCGGCTCCCCAGTGCTGGGATTAGTGTGCAGCGCTCTTGGTCCATTAGGCGCTATTGATCTAATCCAGGGCACCCTGCATACCAGGGAAACACTCCTATCAATTAAACCCAACCTCTAGCTCAGCACAGGGAGAGTCTGAACCTGAATCTCCAGGCTCAAAAGGATCAGCAGGCAGAACGCAATGCGTGCTGTGGACTGTGAAAAGTATTTACAATAAACCTTAACCAAAAAATGCACATTTAAATTGATTTATTTACTTACTTAGAGGGGGCTGTTTGTGGGTGTCAGACAGCTTTCGGGAATCAGTTCTCTCCTTCCATCATGTGTGTGTTAGAAATTGAACTCAGGTTGTCACCTGTAGCCCAGGCTAGACTCAAGCTCACTATATGGCTAAGGATGGCACCTGACACTTCAATGGCTATGTCTTACTTTTTTTTTTCCTTTTAAAAATCAGGTAAAAGGCATATAGATTAGCTGACCTCAGGAGTCCACACACCAGCATGTGGGAGGTGGAGATAGGAGGATGAGAAGGCTAAGTCCATCCTTAGCCATATAGTGAGCTTGAGGCCAGCCTGGGCTACAGGGAATAACCTGAGTTCAATTCCTAAGAATTGGTAAGAGAGAACTGACTCCTGACATCCACACATGCCCACCATAAGTAAATAAATAAATACATTAAAATTGCATCTATTGCTAAGTCATAATAACGGTTTTTGATAACATGTTTTAACCTCTTTATAAATCCTTTGAGTTTTGTTTATATGTATAGAAACATTATGTTCAGTCTTCACATGACTGTCAGAGGGTCCTCAGGCTGCAGGATAACTCAGAGGGTTTCTTGTTGTTGTTGCTTTGGGTGGCTGGGGGTTGGATTTTTTTTTTTTTCTCTCTTCAAGATCTGTTTCTCTGTGTAGCCCTGGCTGTCCTGGAACTCACTCTGTAGACCAGGCTGGCCTTGAACTTGGAGACCTGCCCTTCTCTGCCTCCTGAGTGCTGGCATTAAAGGCATGAGCCACCACTACCTGGCTAACTCACAGCTTATGGACCCTTAGGATGTTGCATAGCTTTGCCTGGCTTACAGAAGTGGCACCCCGTTCCAGAAAAGGAGACTACTGTGCAGTTTGTTTTTAAAGAAATAACTGTAGCTGCAGCACAAGGCAGATCAGCATGCGTTGTTCAGGGAAGGGCACATGAATACTAAGAACCCTAAGCCAGAGTCCCTGTCTTGGAATCTTTGCCAGAGGACAAAGGTGGGGGCTGGCCCAGGGCCTGAGGTTCTGTGACCTTCCTGATGTTACTGCCCAGTCTAAAGAGCCGAGTCAGCCAGGCTCATGGCCATGACCTGACCTTTTCCTCCTGTGTGTAATATGTAGGCTTGGTATTGTCCATCTGTGGCCCACAGCTGCACGTGAGGCCACAGACCAGACTCTATTGACAGGAACGTGCTGAGGAGTACCTACCGAATGGGGCAGTACCCTCCCTACCCCCCACCATGCCCAGTGGCTAATAAACTCCCAGAACCAAACACCCAGTGGAGCCTAGCCAACTCAGATAATTGCTATAGCAACTCCACAGTTGTAATGAACTCGTAGCTACTTCTGCCGTGGGCCATTAATGAAATGACTCTTTAAGGCTGACTTCGTCATGGGGTCTAATTGAGCAACAAACGTGGCTACTCAGTGGCTGGGCTGTCTATACCACCAGGGCTGGAGGGTCAGAAGCAGCCTAAACTGGCTCTGAGACTCCACTGAGATATAATTGGGATGGGGGGGGGGCTCCGATAAGAACTTTGCCAGTGGCTTGTTCCAGCCCTATCTGGCCCCCACTGTGCTCTGTGACCTTGAGCTGAACCTCTCTGGGACTGCCTTAGGAGGGGAGGCCTTTCCTCTGTTCTGAGACTCTCTCTGACCTCCTTCTCTCAGCATTAGCCTGATTCCCCTCCCATCTTTTCCTTAGGACTGAGCCTTCAGCCCTTCCACCCTCCTCCAGCCTTTCCCAAGCAGGCTTGAGGCCCCTCTATCCATAGCTGGTTGTACACACTGTGCTTTGCAATATTGTCCTCCTCACTCCCAGGCCTATCTGCAATGAGGCTTCTGTTCACTCTGCTGTCTGTGATTGCCACAGTGAGTTCAAAGCCTTCAACTGTACCTTGCACTTGTTCTCTCTGTACCATGTCCCTCCATGCCATGGGCAGGACTAAACATCTGTAAGTCACTTCCCCCTTGCTTTCTGGGACAGGATGGCTAGTCACCACCACTAGGGGCTTCTGCACTGGCTTCACCATGTGACAGGCCCACTTTCCTCTTAGGGAACAAGCGTGATGGAGGACTCTGTCGTAGGAAGGAGTGGGATGCAAGAGAGTCTGTCTGTAAGCGATGGGGATCCCAAGAAGACCACATCCACCTCTTTCTTCCTAGGCAAGCAAGGAACAAGGAAACTCCCTTGAATTGCTGTGTCCCCCACTTCTCTTGCTGGCTCCTCTACATGCCTGTCTAGGTGAAAGCCTGGGAGATGGGGTTGGATGTGTCTTCTCTAGGCTCTGCACTGTCCAGAGCCCAAATTATTCCTGTAACCCACCCAGCTTGGAATGCTTGGTCTCTAACTCTGCTTCTCCAACCTGGGACCACCTCCAAAACTGTCACATGCTTGCACTAAGTTTGCAGAGCCCACAACTCCCAGGGGCTACCTAATCCTTCCACCCATCCTTGGAGGACCTCATTTAGGACTGGGAGGGACCCAAGGCAGAGCTTACCGCCTCCTTCCACAAAAGAATACACAAACTCCAAGCTACACCTTGCGCCCAAAGCTGAGGCCTCCCTGCCTCCACCTAGAGAGCGACTCAGTCTTGTGGAGAAACCTGCCTTTGGAGCTGAGAGACTGAGGTGTGTTCCGGGGGTAGCCAGGCTGGGCAGTGTCTTGAAGTGAGCAGAGCTCCAAGCTTGCCCTGACTTCTCATCTAGGATTGTGTGAGCATTGGTATGCATGTAAGTGCCGGGTGCACAGAAAGTGAGCCCCACCACCAGGCTCCCTGCAGCCACCCCCCTCTCTCAGGCAGGTTTTCTGCACCCACAATACTGTGCCCTGGTCTAGAACAGCAGTCATGTGGGAGATGGTGGTTTCTATTTATACATGGAGACGGTAGGAAAGAAGGTGAGCCGGGAGCATGTGTGCTGGCATCGGAATCGATTGGGGACTGGTAATTAATTTGTTTAGACCTTAATTAATTCTCCAGTTCTTTCTTATTTGTGGACTGTCACGCTTAATTGTGTTCAGGAGCTCAAGCTTGGAGCAGGCCCTCCGTTAATTGATGTGTGGCTGCCGGGCGGTGGAAGTTAATGGTTTGGGAAGCTGGGCAAACAGTGCCATTAAAGGTCAACAGAGGAGACGCTGGAAAATTACACACCTCTGGGTCCAGCCACTGGGCCACGGAGCCGAGTTTGCTCCACGACAGGAGGCAGGTCCCATAGAGACCCTTTCTGTGAGGCCTTGGGGGAAATGTGGCTGGAAGGCGGCCCTAGGTGTGGGTCTCACAATAGACACTGAGAAAAGAGGCAGGTCTGTCTGTGGTCAGAGGCGGATGGATCATGGCCTCCAGAGACGTGGAAATACCAGCGGTCGCATATTTAGTGTATCTTGTCGAGAGTTGGTTTCCCTGGCTCCGTGTGTGCATGTGTAGGCTGGAAGCCCCGCTTCACTCTACCATGGAAGAGGAAACAGCAGCGAGTGCTTTTGGATAATGAAAACCTTAGCTAAACCCTGCACACCCCTGAGCTTGGGCCTCTGTATTAGTTACTGTTCTCATGCTGTAACAAAAGCCCCTGAAGGAAGGCGGGGGTTACTTTGTACACTTTGTAAGTCTGACAGTATAGTTCATCGTGGCAAGACGTCACGGCGGCAGGACGGTCATGGTGGCAGGAAGGTCACTGTCACAGGTCACTTTGTAAATGCTCGGGCAAGCGGAGGGCGAGATGCTGGCTCAGCTCTCAGGCTTTCTTTCATTCAGCCCCAGCCCTTGGCATAGGACTCCTCACACTCAGGGTCAGTCTTCCCACTCACTTAACCCACTGTAGAAATTCCCTCACAGACAGATCTGTCTTCTATGCGATTCTAGATTCTGTCAAATTGTTTTTTGTTGTCAAAATTTTTTTTCACGCCGGGCGGTGGTGGCGCACGCCTTTAATCCCAGCACTTGGGAGGCAGAGGCAGGAGGATTTCTGAGTTCGAGGCCAGCCTGGTCTACAAAGTGAGTTCCAGGACAGCCAGGGCTACACAGAGAAACCCTGTCTTGAATGTAGCTCTCCAGGAGGTAGCTGGCAGTGCTGCCAGAGCCTTGGCCCCTCCCCCATCACAGCATAGCTTCCCATTCCTCATCCCCTGGGAACCAGGAGGCAGTGCTATGTCCCTGTGGCAGCCTTGGGCCCTGTGACAGGTGTCCCCCATGGAGGTCAGTGGTGCTTCATGAGGCACCTGTGTCCCTTTGAGGCTCCTCTGGAGGCTGAAAGAACATGCCTGGGCCTTTGCTGTGCCTGCTCCTGAACGCCCTGCAGCTTTGGCTGCGATCTTCCTCTTGGCCTCTTGCTGGGCTTCAGGCACGTGACCCTGCTGGCCCAAATGCCTTCTCTTCCCCACACCTCAGTCCCACACTTGGCTGCCAAGTGCTGTGTCCCTGTGTCTATCCAGGATAGGCTGTTCAAGTTCAAGTTGGCCTCCCTCCTCAGTCTGTGTAGATGTTCCAGGATCTCAGGGTTACCATTCCTCAGCCCCCTCAGCCCAGCAAATAGTCAGGGTCTGAAGTAGCTACTTTCTCATTTCTCTGACTGAATACTGCAAAGAAGAAACTTAAAAGAGAAGGAATTTATTTTGGCTTACAGTTTAAGAAGGTGAGACCTCCCTCGGCTTGACACCCTCCCCCCATTTTTCATGTGTGTGTGTATGCATGGTTTTTTTTTTTTCCTGTGTGGGCCCATATGGATGTGCATGTACGTGTGGAAACCCCAGATTGATGGTGGGACTCCTTCTCCATCCTCTCCCCTTATATATCCAGGCTGCATCTCTCAGTCAGACCCAGAGCTGGTAGATATGGCTAGTCTTGCTAGCCAGCTTCCACTAGGGATCCTGTCTGTCCCTTCAGAGGCTGGAGTTACAGGTGGGCCACTACACTCACCCAGAATTTACATGGATTTCTGGGGATCCTGACTCCCCAGTCCTTGCCCAGCAAGCACTTTTAACTGCTGAGCCATCTCCCCAACCCTTTACTCTCCCTTTTGTTCAGCTCAAAACTGCAACCCAGGTAGGCTGCTGCCCGCTTCAGGGTGGGCCTTTCCTCCTCGGTTGAGCCTCTCTGGAAACACCCTCATAGACACCTCCAGAGGTGCGTTTCTATGGTGATTCTAAATCAGGTTGACAATGAAAATTAGCCTGGCAGGGTCTCGTGTGGGGCTTGTTAATGCTTAAACAAGCGTGTTAGGACCGAAGGTTCAGGTTCAGTTGCTCAGAGAGGAGCTCTAGCCATGACATTGATGACGAGAGTGTTTGAAGTGTTCTGGCTTTTTGTATCTGGGTCCATTCTTTGAGTCAGTAGGCCCCAGGAAAATGATCAGTAGGCCATCTCTCACTAATGGATCCCAGGCATATGCTCAAGTCTTTCTGGTCTGTGAGCACTACATCTTTGAAATGGTATCCTAGGATCATCCTGTAAGTTTCCAAAGGGGTTATACCAGCTGCCAGGGCCTCATGAGCCCTCAGTGTAGGTTAGCCCTCCATCTGCCCCTTATTGTCCTAACCAGGGTGACAAAAATCAACGATGGTGGCACATTCTTATAATCCCAGCATGCAGGAGGGGAAGAATCAATCAGAGTTTAAGACTATCCTTGGCTACACAGTGAGTTCAAGGTCATCTTGGATGGCAGGAAACGCTATATCAAAATATCAAAGCATGGGACTGGAGAGATGGCTCAGCAGTTAAAAAGTATGCAGTGCTCTTACAGAAGACCCCGGTTTGGTTCCCAGAATCCACATTCGGTGACTTGCTGCCATCTGTCACTCCAGTTTCAAGGGGGATCTGACACCCCTAGCCTCTGCAGGCACCCACTCATGTGGACACTCATGTACACTCATGTGGACAATCTGCACAGAGACACACACGCACTCTGGCATTGTGGAACATTAATTTGGAGACAAGCGTTGGTCAGATGCTCAAAATGGCACAAAAACAAATGTTCTTGTGACAAATGCTGTAACATTTTATAGAGGCTGGGGCTTGGGCTCAGTGCTGGAGTGTTCATCTAGCCTGAGGTTTGGTCACAGTACCACAAGGGGTGTGTGTGTGTGTGTGTGTGTGTGTGTGTGTGTGTGTGTGTGTGTGTGAGGGGGTGCAGTTAGACATTGTTACCAGACAATCTCCTGATACTTCCTAGATTTTAGGAATTTAACTTAATCCACCGATGTTTTAGGAAGTGTGTGTTCCATTTGAAGAGGACCATCCACTGACTTCTCCATCAGAGGAATGTGTGGCCGAGGGACAGAGATTCAGAGCACCCCAACTTATGTAAACACTCCAGGCCTAGCAGCCTGTGCCTGTAATCCCAGTACTAGGGAGGCAAACAGGAGGCTGGCCAGGCAGCCTAATCAGTGAGCTCCCAGACAATGAGATTGCTTGTCTCAAAGGAGATGGACGGAATGTCTGAGGATGACATCTGAGGTTGTCCTATGGTCTCTGCAAGCACACAGAGATATACACATCCACACTTATGAACACACATCACGTAGTCACACAAGCAGTAAGGGGCCACGTCCTGACTTACTGAGGGACTTGCAGTGAAATACTGGAGGTCAGAGGGGTCGCATGTGCTCCGTTCAGATCAGGTCATCCTGAACAGGTCCACCCTGTGGTGTGTGGCTCCTGCTGGGACAGAGCAGCCAGAATGAAGAAGGCGTTGGTATCCAGAGCGGCTCTGACACTGAGAGCCTGGCAAGGATGGTGGGACCTTCTGACAAAGCCATTGTCATTGAGATGAGTGACCCCTGAGTTTAGGAATGTGGCTCCTGAGAGGCCTGACCCAGAAAGCAATGAGGGATGCTCACCTGTGACTAAGTCACCACTTCCTAGGCAACTTGCCTAAGTCCTGGCATCCTGTAGGTGCTCAATAAATTTTACTGAACAAATAGCTTTCTAACTCAAGAGATTTGACGGTTCCTAAAACCCAGTAGGTAGAGAGATCTGGAGACAGAGAAGACAGAGAAGCAGTAGGCTTGTCGAGAAGAGCAATGAAGGCAAGAGGGGCTGGGCAGCTACAGGGCAAGGAGATGGCACCTTGGAGCCCTGGATAGGTGCTTAGGATTTAAGCCTCACACATCCCATCATCTGGGAAGCCACTGCAGCCTCCATCATGGGAATTGGTGGGCTAAGGAAGCTTTTAGATGTGTCAGTGCCTCACTTCTAACATACTCAAAAGAGGGGTGTCTTAGTAGGAATCTTGTGTTACTGTGTTCTCTCTCTCTCTCTCTCTCTCTTTCTTTTTTTTTTAGTAGGTATTTTTCTCAATTACATTTCCAATGCTATCCAAAAAGTCCCCAATACACTCCCCCCCCCAGTCCCCCACCCACCCACCTCCACCCCTTGGCCCTGGCGTTCCCCTGTACTGGGGCATATAAAGTTGGCAAGTCCAATGGGCCTCTCTTTCCAGTGATGGCCGACTAGGCCATCTTTTGATACAAATGCAGCTAGAGTCAAGAGCTCTGGGGTACTGGTTAGTTCATAATAATGTTTCTCTCTCTCTCTCTCTCTCTCTCTCTCTCTCTCTCTCTCTCTCTCTCTCTCTCTCTCACCCAGACTCTCTAAGTAGAGCTAGACAGCTCTAGGGATCCTCCTGTCTCTATCTCTCTGGCACTAGAATTACCAGCACACCCTATCACACCCAGCTTTCCCCATGGGCACTAGTGATTGAGTTTAGGGCCTGTGCTTACGCAGCAAGGTCATTACTGAACTGTCTCCCCGCAGCTTCCTCAGCAGGAATTTTATGGGTAGAAATGCCAAACTTCAGAGTTAGCTATACCTAGCTTGTACAAACTGATTTTTTTTCCAGTTTAGAAATTTCCATTCCTGAGTCGGTGACACTTCAGTATGGGCTGTGAAACTTTCCCCTGATTCTCAAGCTATTTAAAAGAAAATCTGGGCCATTTAGAGCTGCCTCTCAGATGTAGTATTGGAACATGCTGTGAAATTAAGCAAATATTAAGGTCAATGTGCCTGTTTGGTGAGCATTGCTCCTCCAAAGACAGAGGGACTGTGTTCCAAGAAGGACGGTGCCCTGGTGGTGACGAGAAAGAGTATATGAGTTGGCCAAAGTGGTAATGTGTATATGTGTGTGCCTGCAAATGTGCAGGTTCCCTGCTGCTTGGCCTGAGAGCCTGGCTATGGTAGCTGTCTCTGAAGGGAGGATGAAGCTAAAGGCCAGGGGTCATAGGAGACTGCTGTTTGATCATCTGACTTTTTATGCAGTTTGAGCTGTTTGCCATGCTGCGATGGTTAATATTGTCAACCTAACAGGGCCTAGAATCACCAGAGACTCGCCTCTGGGCATGCTTGGGAGGGATTATCCAGATTAAGTTAATTGAGATGGGAAAATCCAATACAGAGCCATGGGCTGTGAAAAATGAGAAAGCGAGCAGAGTACCCAAAGCATGCATTGACCTTTGGTTTCTGACTGGATATAAAGTGATCTCCTGTTGTAACCACCACGATGGACTGTAGCCCTTGGAACTGTAAGACAGAGTAAACCCTTTCTTCCTTAAGTTGTTCCTTGGGGTATTTTGTCACAGCAAGACAGGTAACTAGTATACATGACACATGTACACTGTGTGTGCTGTGTGATCCCAAGAAGGTATAGAGGAGGGACGAGGGCATGGGGCAAGTTTGCCTGACCCTCCTTGAAGGTGACAAAGTGGAATTTGAGAGAACTTTGACCAAGTCTGTCTGGAGCTACAAATGGTTGCTGCTTTCTGCTGCTGCTACAGTAGTTGGTTTGTTTATATGAAAAAGACTTAATTTTTTTCCTGATTATATATAATTGACATATAATATAAACCCTGTTTCCAGACACAAGCTTGTTTGTATCCTCCCAAGGTTAAGTAAACAGCTAAAAGTTTACAAATCAAAGTAGGCATGGTGGTGTCTGTTAATATCCCCAGGAAAAGGAAGGTGGAGGCAGGAGGATCCTTGGCTACTGAGCAAGGTAGCCTGGGCTAGCTCTATCTCAAAGCAAAAACAATAGCAGAAGTGTACGAATCTATGTTAATTCATTATATACATTTAAATGTAATTAAGTACAATGGGATCCTAAAACATAAACACAGTAGGTATTTTGCTTGTTTGTTTGAGACAGTGTCTGTCGCAGTCCATGCCTTGAATTCACTATTAAACTGGGAAGGACTTAGCTGACTTCCAAGACATATATCACTACACCGGGCAAATTTTGGAACTCTTCAATGAAAGTCATAAAGTTTTAACTTGCTCCCTTCTAATAGGATCCAGCCACACTTATTCTTTCCATGGCAACTTATTTTTCCAACTTTGAAATACTGTAGCCAGGCATGCTAGCCCATACCTATTGTCCTAGCCTGGGAGGCAAAGCCAGGAGGGTCACGAGTCTGGGGCCAGCCTGGGCTACAGTTCAAGCCTAAGGCATTCTGGGATATATAGCAAGATCCTGTCTCAAGAAGTTAAATTAAGTGAATTAATAATAAAGTATGAAATATTTCAAATACAAAAGAAAATCCATTGAGGTAACAGAAAGGTTAGAAACACTTAAAGCCCTTGTCCCTCCACCTGCTTGGTGATGATCTCCAAGGCCACTGCCTGCCATCAGCAGGCCCTGCCCATTCAGATGTCTAGATCCTAGATAGGCGTATGCTCCAGAAATGGCCACTTCCACCGTTTATAGCCTTTGTGTGCATGCTGTTCAAGGAGCTACAGGGATCCTTCAACCTCTGCTTCCTCAGTGCTGGGGTTATAAGCACACACTCACATATAGGTCTTGTTATTGTTGTTTGTTTTTATTTATTTTTTACATAGGTTCTGGAAAGTAAATTCATATCCTCAAGCTTATGAGGCACTGTATAGACTGAACCACCTCCAGTCTGTGTGCGTTTTAAAATTCTTATGTGGACTGGTATGCTTTTATTAATTACTTTTCTATTGCAGTGATAAAATACCACAACCAAGATGACTTATAAAAGGATGTGTTTAACGGTTTTAGAGGGTTAGTCTGTGATGGCAGCAGGCACTGCTGAGAGCTCACATCTCAAGCAGCAAGCAGGAAACAGAGAACATTGGGAATGGCAGTGTCTTTTTTAAAGCCCATCCCTATGACACACCTCCTCCAATGAGGCCACACCTCCTCATCCTTCCCAAACAGTTCCACCAACTGGGGAGGCGTATGGACTTATGAGGGTCATTCTCATTCAAATCACCACAGCTTTTAATGTTTGTCTCATTTTGGTTCCCTCTCCCTCCCCACCTCTCTCTTCCTCTCCCTCCTCCCCCTGCCCGTGTGTGTGTGTGTGTGTGTGTGTGTGTGTGTGTGTTTGTGCGTACGTGCGAACACGTGCATGCACACATGTGCTCACATAGCTGTGGTTGTGCTGTGTTGCTGTGCACTCATGATCAGAGGTTAGTAGACACCTTTCAGGAACTGGTTCTCTCCTTTCACTGTGTAGGTCCCAGGGACTGAACTCAGGTGCCCAGGCTTGGTAATAGGTGCCTTTACCCACTGAGCCATCTCGGCAGCCTTTTGCTTGTTTTTCAGAAGCTTGCTATTCATTATGGATTTGATATTTCTCTGTGTTAATACACACACACCCATTTCAGCTGCCACTGGGGGGCCTACCCTGTGACTGTCCACAGTTGATCCCTTGGGACTGTTTCCTTCCTCACTGTACAGCTGTGCACACACTCCCATGCAATCTGTCCATGTGCACAGGAATGGACTGGGCTTTGAAAACCTTCATCAGTATAGTGTCTGCCAGGGAGCTTGAAAACAGGCAGATCTGGGCTCTGCCTTGGACTGAATCTCAGAGGCATGGCTGTGCAGAGAATCTAAGAGCTGCAGCTAGAGATGGAAGGGGTGTGTTAGAGTGTTTCTGGCTTTGTAAGGTCCTGCCAGACAAAATGCAGGTTTTCAGATCCACAAGGCCTGAATTTCTGTTCTCCAGTGTCCTGTGTCCTCTTGAACACCTCTCAGCAGTCAGCACCTTTTACATTTGTGTCCATCTGAAGTAGTCTCTTCGCACATGCACATGCACACTTTGATTTTGTAAGAGTTACTTCTTGTTTTTAATTGTGTGTGTGTGCACATGTGCGTGTGTGGGTACCTGCAGGGGCCAGAGGGTTAGAGTGTCAGGTATCTGATGTAGATGCTGGGGACCAAGCTGCAAAAACAGCAAATGCTCTTAGCCTCTGAGCCATCTCCCCAGTCCACCATTTGTTTTTTTCCTCTGTAGCAATGTAGCCTATTAGGCTGGGCTTTTGTTGATCTCCCTACCTCTGTCTCATAAACTAAGATTACATTCTCATGCCCAGCTGCTATCTCTCACTTTGATTGACTTATTTTTCCTTTTAAATCCTAGTATAGTTGAGAGTGTTCTTAAGTTTATTAGACACTTGGGTCTTCCGGTAGGAGAAATGTGGTGATCTGAATTTCATATACAAAAATAAATTCCAAGGCAGATTACAGACCTAACTGTGAAAAGTAAACATTTTAAATTTTTTTGAAGAAAAATATAGATGAACAACAGCAATTTCTTAATGGCACAGAAAGTACTGGGAGAAGGGAAGGATTGCTTATTTCAGGACATATTAAACTGTGTGACAGACGATACCATCCACAAAGTGGGAGGGCCAGACCATAGTCCAGCAACAGCCATTTGCAAACCATTTGACCAATGAGGATTAGCTTCCAAAATATAAAGAGCTCTTGCAAATTGATTTTTTTCTTAGATTCAGAAGTCTGTCTTTGACTATTCATAAGATTGAGTTCATGTTTATCAAGTTTTTTATATTTCATTTCATAAAACTGTTAGTCTTACATTTTTCTGTGATTTTGACCACTGGATCTTTTTCTTAGTGTGTGTGTGTGTGTGTGTGTGTGTGTGTGTGGTGGTGGTGGTGGTGGTGGTGGTGGTAGTGGTGGTGGTGGTAGTGGTGGTGGTTTGATTTAGAATGCCTGGTGAGGTCATGTATTTGCATGTTTGGTCCCCAGTTGATGGACTGTTTGGAAGGATTAGAAGGGGTGACCTTATTAGAGGGGGTGGCTTCAAAAGTCTGAGCCAGGGCTGGTGAGATGGCTCAGTGGGTAAGAGCATCTGACTGCTCTTCCTAAGGTCTGGAGTTCAAATCCCAGCAACCACATGGTGGCTCACAACCATCCGTAACAAGATCTGACGCCCTCTTCTGGAGTGTCTGAAGACAGCTACAGTGTACTTACATATAATAAATAAATAAATAAATAAATAAATAAATCTTTAAAAAAAAAAAAGTCTGAGCCAGGCCCAGTGTGGCTCTCTCTCTCCCTCTCTGCCTGTGGATCAGGGTTTACAGCGCTCAGTACTGCTCCAGTGTGTGCAAGCTGCCATGCTTCCCACTGTGATGGCAATGGACTAACCCTCTGAAACTGTGAGCCAGCCCCAACCAAATGCATTCCTTTATACGAGTTGTTTTGGTCATGATGTCTCTTTATAGCAATAGAACAGTGACTAAGACAGTGTGTGCATACATACACATATGTACACTGCACCTGAGTGCAATGCTGGCTGAGGGCTGGGCATCAGATCTCCTGGAGCAAGAGTTACAGGTGGCTTTACCAAATGTGGGTGCTGGGAACTGAACTCAGGTCTTCTGCAAGAACAGTAAGTGCTCTTAACCACTGAGCCATGTCTGTAGCACCCCTCCCCTCCATCTCTTCCCTTTTGTAGACAGTATCTCACTGGTCTGGAATTTACTAGGTAGGTGTACTGGCTATTTTTGTGTCAACTTGACACAGCTGGAGTTATCACAGAGAAAGGAGCTTCAGTTGAGGAAATGCCTCCATGAGATCCAACTGTAAGGCATTTTCTCAATTAGTGATCAAGGGGAAAGGCCCCTTGTGGGTGGTGCCATCTCTGGGCTGGTAGTCTTGGGTTCTATAAGAGAGTAGGCTGAGCAAGCCAGGGGAGGCAAGCCAGTAAAGAACATCCCTCCATGGCCTCTGCATCAGCTTCTGCTTTCTGACCTGCTTGAGTTCCAGTCCTAACTTCCTTTGGTGATGAACAGCAGTATGGAAGTGTAAGCCGAATAAACCCTTTCCTCCCCAACTTGCTTCTTGGTCATCATGTTTGTGCAGGAATAGAAACCCTGACTAAGACAGTAGGCTACTTGGCCAGCGGAGTGGCAAGCCCCAGGGATCCACCTGTTTCTGAGATTGCAAGTTTACACTTTTTACATGAGTTCTGGGCTGGAACTCAGGTCCTACATGACAAGCACTTGGTCAGCTGAGTATTTCCCAAGCTCCTTAATAAATTTTAAAACTCGATTCTGTTTGGGCTGGATGGGTATGGATGATTGAGGCTGAAGTCAGAGTAGCTGAAGTAATACAAGAACTTGCTGCTTTCCTCAGAGCGCATCTCAGATGAGACACCCCAGCCCTGCTGCCTTTCCACCTCATCTCTGCCCACTGCCCTGTGAGCTTCTTCAGACTAGACCTCTCGTCATCAGTGTGGCAGCTGCAGCTCCAGGCATCACACCTCAGTCCTTCTGGGCTCAGAGGACTAGAGGCTCTGACTCTTCTCTCTTACCTGTTGGATGGGAGGAGACCTTTCACAGAATCCCCAAAGACATTCCTCACTAGCTAGGGTTTGGGTCTCCTGTCTCTTTCTAATCACTGACATGGGACATCTATTGGGTGAATTTTGGGGATGAAATAGCTTCAGTAACCTTCACCCTCCCCATAATTTAATTTAATTTAATTAATTTTTTGAGACAGGGTTTCTCTGTATAGCCCTGGCTGTCCTAGAACTCACTCTGTAGACCAGGCTGGCCTCGAACTCACCTGACTCTGCCCCCCAAGGGCTGGGATTAAAGGCATGTGCCACCACTGCCCAGCTCCCATAGTTTTATATAAGCAGACTTTTGTTTATCACATTTAACCAATATATTTCCCCAGTTTCTCACTCATAATATGGGTTAAAATTAGACCTTAACATCCATCGTTCCTTTTTTAATTAATTTTTTTGTTTTTAAAAAAGTTGGGGTTTTTTTTTGGTTTTGTTTTGTTTTTATGTTTTTCTTTGTGAGACAGGATTTTACTATGTAGACCTGGTTGGCCTGGAACTCGTTATATAGACCAGGCTGGCCCCAAGCTCACAGAGATCCTCCTGCCTCTGCCTCCCAAGCGCTAGGACTTAAAGCATCACTGGTATACCTGGAGACGTCCATATTTCTAAGATGGCTTCTTCTTAGGTAAATAAAACATAATTGCATTCTCATTGTAAAATTTAAATAATATAGAAACATTTAGTGTAGAAGATATAGACGTCTCTCAAAACAGGCCCCAAGTCTCAAACTGCACTCTTTCCTCTCTGGGCCGCTCTAGGAGACAGGTGTCTTCTCAAACATTACCTGTGTGTTTACGCACATGTACACTTGGCTCTATTAATGACAAGGCTTGACACAGTCACCTGCCTGCTCTCAATAGCTTTCTTCCCATCACGATTTGTTTTGGAGAGAGTCCAGTGTGAGTTCCCTAATGGTGGACATTTAGCTTGTTTCTAATTATTTGCTCTTACAAACAGCACTATAATTAACATCCTTGTAAATGTCTCTTTGTGCATATGGGCAAGCATTTCTTTAGGGTAGCTATCTATGGTTTGGCAATTTCTACTGCCTTTAATTGCATTGCCTGGTATCTGGCAGACGATCTTCTGCATGTACAATAACTTTTCGTGTCCGTGCACCATTATAGTGTAAGTTTTAAAAAAGATGTTTCAGGCAACAATTAGGAATCTAAGTTTGAGCTCAAGTTCTGTGTGGATTGCTGTGGTCGGCTGAGGTGACAGCTGAATGAAGCGATCTTCATACCCGTCGTTAAATCCACAGGGGTCCTGTCAATTATGCTGGGTAGCAGACAAGGTTCCTCTGCTCCCTGACAGCCATTATGATATTGTGTGTGTGTGTGTGTGTGTGTGTGTGTGTGTGCATGTGTGTTGTAAACTCATGTGCTACAGCACCTGTGGGGAGGGCCAAGGACAGGGTGTAGGGACTGGCTCTTTCCTTCCACCATGAAGACTCCAGGGACTTAACTCAGGTTGTTAGCCTTGGTGGTGGGAGCCTTACCCACTGAGCCATCTCACATGTCCATACCTTGTACTTTGAATCAGGGTTGCTCACTGACATCCAGTGTTCAGCTATTAGGTTAGTGAGACTGGCCAGCAAGCCATAGGTATCCTCCTGTCTTCACCTCCTCAGCATTGGGGGTTCAGGTATGTACTACCACACATAGCTTTTTACATGGGCTCTGGGGGTTGAACTGAGGCCAACCCTGTGCAAGCACATTACCAACTGTACCATCACCCTGGCCCCACACATCATAACTTTTAGGATATTAAGATGTGGGAAAAAAGCATTTCAGAGTTGAGGAGCTATGGAATCTCGTTTTCTCCAAGTCTGTGGCCTCTGGCTCTTCCTGGGCGTGTCGGAACAGTCCTCCTCCTGCACGGGCTGATGCACCTGCCTTCCCAACGGCCAGCTTCTGAGACAGGTGTGTGCTGCCTGTCCTGGCCCTGCTGATCTCTTGCCCTGTGCGAGCTCAGAGGTGGGCTTCTCAGAGAGGAAGCTGCTCCGTCTGTTTCTCACATCGTCCCTTTGACTCTGGATGCTGCTGCGTCAGCCCTTCACTGTCTGCACGGTTTTGCATGGCAGTGAGTTCATGCAAGAACATCTGTGGCAGTCAAGAGTGCTTTTGTCATTCCCTCCCCCAGTTCATGATGTCTCCCTGTATTGTTGCTCTGGTGTCAGTCATGCCTGAGTCTTGAATGGTGTCGATCTGAGTTGAAAATGTGCCAGTTTTTGTAACATTATTGCTAATAGACTGCTTAATTAACCTGCTGATATTGTCGATGATAGATCTGTTGGTGTGTCAAAAGGGAGACCCATGCTCGCTCGCTCTCTCTCTCTGGAATGGGGTAGGAGAGATCTGGGAAGGTCTCTGGCTGGGGAAAAAAGCGAAAAATTGAACGGCCCAGATGAAGTAGTTGAAGTGCAGTCCCTGCATGGGACATGCATCTTACTTGTTACGGGGGATGATTTCTACTAGGGCTGGTTGTAACTAGAGTGTAGGGGCAACAGAGAAGATTAAATGGCACATGTCATCTGCATAGCCAATCATGTCAAAGAATGCTGTCCCTGGTGGGGGCTGTTTTTACTTTGACGTTAGTTATCCCTTTTTTTCCATCCAGGTAGCTTAAATGACAGGGCCATTGTTCTCCAATGACATCCTGGAGAGACTTGGTGAGAGACAAATGCAGTCTGGGTCATCACTTTCTTGTGTGATCTTTGAAGGGTTGACAGAGGACCTCGTCTAGCCCCAGCTGGTTTGGAACTCAGTTTGTAACTGATGATGACTTTGAGTTTTTATCATCCTCCTGCCTCTGCTTCCCTCTGGAGTGTTAGAATCTCAGGTCCACATCACCACTCCTGGTTGTACTTTTTGTTGTTGTTGTTGTCTTACATGTAGTTCTCTGTCCTGCGGTCCTTACATCCACACTCAGAAACTGGAGAGAAAGTCAGTTGCCACCCTGCTCCTGACTGGCCCACTGTCCGTCACCTTCAAGGCCTGCCTCCCCACTCTCATCAGCCCCCTGTTCTATGTAAACACACACAGTGGGGCCTGTAGTCATTTGAGCTTCCTCCTGCCTTCCTGACCTGGTGGGTACAGAGGCTGGCATTCAGTGTGAGTGTAGCCTGTCTCCTGACATCTCCTGGAGACCCTAAGTGCAGTACTGGGAATGCCCAGCAGGAGGGACAGGACTCACTGTCTCCTGCTTAGGGACCACAGTTATGTCACCTTGTCCAGAACAGTAGTGCTGGAAATGGAAGGCATTTTTGAGGGTAGGGGTCCACCCTCTCAGACAGAAAACCCTACTTTCCCACTCAGTGACGTCACTTTTCAGAACATAGGGCCTGACAGCCCAAAGGCCAAAGGGGTTGCAGAGTATCTCTGAGGCCACTAGAGGGCAGGTCACCAACAGAGGCCAGGAGCTGCTTCCCAAGGCCATCTAAAGGCCTGAAGGGTCCTGAGCAATCCAGGTCTATCAGGAGCTCGCCTTTGAGACCAAGTAAAGAGAGAGAGAGAGGGAGACAAAGTCGGGAATGAATCCCAAGCCAGAAGACCCAAGCCCATGCACCTTGCCCATCATCTTCCATGGCCTTCCCTCTCACCCCTAGTCTTTACCTCAGACCCCCCTTCCTAATTCTGCCTTTGGATGTGGTTAAGGTAAGGGTTTCTCAGATGTTGTGGAAACTGCATTCTGGAGGCTTAGGCAGAAGAATGGCCAGTTTGAGAATGGTCTGGGCTACATGGAAAGACACTATCTCAAAACAAACCAGGGTGTGAGTGTCTCTGTCGGGGCACTTTGGGGCCAGGTAAGAGGCCGTGTTTCACAGCCTCACTGTCTCTGCCAGCCATGCGCCAATAATGCTCCCACCCCAACGCCCAAACCATGAATAATAAAGAACATTCTCCCCGCGTGGCCCCTGGTTGATTTGTGTGTACTGTGGGAACAGGAGTCAGAGGCTCGAGTCCTTGCCACAGAAAGTCTGCCATGGTGAGTGTTGATCAGCATCGTGTGGAAACAGTGGAGACACTCAAAGATAGCATATGCGCTCGAAATACATTTCAGAGCTTGTTTGCTCTCCGGCTTTCCCTCTCCAAAGACTGCAGTGCCTCCTGGTCTTCGCCTCGGCTGATTCCACCTCCCTACTTGATTACAATAGGACAGTGAGTCTCAGAGAGCCCTGGTTCCCAGCTCAGCCTTCACCTGCAGAATCCTGTCCCCCAGCTGTGAGCACCCTGCACTGCTGGGCTCCCCAGCCCTTGGCTCAGGTCCCAGGAGCATCTGTGGGCTCCCTCCCACTCCACTTGCCCACTGAGCCTCACCACCCTCCAGCTCCCCAAACCCGGGTGCCCCCCCACTGGAGAGGGGGAAGCAGCAGGTGTTGATGCTAATCAGCGTTCACAGCCCAGAACTGCAGTCGCTCCCAGGCTCACACACTCCCCAAAATTAAACACTCATTATACAAAATTAATTGACATTAATTAGCAAAAATTAAAACTTTAAACACAGCAAGGCGCTTTGGGGGGAGGAGTGGAGCAGGCAGGCTCTGCATTTGTCACCCCCCCACCACATTTCCCACCACCCACCTACCACCCCCAAGTCTCCCCATTTCCATCATGAAGCAGGGCTGGAGGACTTCAGGCCAGATCTATATCAGTACAGCATCACGGGCCTGGCCTGTGCGTCCCTGTAAAGGGGATCAGGGCAACTGTACCAGCCACCTTCATCTAGTGCTTCTCTAAGGATCCAGGAACCTCCTGTCGACCTTAGGTCTCCAAGATCTCAGCTGAGACTCAGGAGGGAGAGGTGTGGCCAAGTGGAGCAGGTGAAGCACAGGAAGACTCCGCTTGCTCCCCCCAGATCCCGTCTTGGGTACCTGAGGTTCAGGCACCGAAACCTTTCCACTCTGTTCCACTTTGCTGTGTGACTTCAGTTAAGTCACGCTTGCTCTCTAAGCTTGTGTCCTGTGCATATGATGGGGGCGGGGAAGGGGGGAGATGCTGGGCAAGCACCGAGGTCTGCTCTGTCTGTCACCTGCTATTGTGGATGCCCGTCTCTTGGTTGGCTTTCGTGAGACATGCAGGACTGAATTTGGGGAGTGGCATTTAAAAGCATTTTATGTAGCTAAGGGACAGAGTTGCTGGTGGTAGAACATCAGGCCCCAGGGGGATGCATCTTAGGGCCAGAGCTCTCTCTTTCTCTGTGTCTGCACATCTGCTTCCCCTGCCTGGAGACTGGCCCTAGAAGAGAGGTGAGCAGCGCCCTCTATAGGTGGCAACTCCCAAAGCCTTCGCCATATTTCCACCTGCTACTTTTGGTCTATGCTTCCAGGGTCTCAAAGGGCCTTAGGATCTTTTGCCCCAGCTGAAAGCAAAATAGAGGACTCCACCTTTCTGGATTCACAGAGCTCTTGGGGGTTGGGGAACCATGGCTGGAGGTGGAGCCAGGTGGGAAGCCATCCGTGCCTCACTACCCCTCTCTGTATTCTTCTCTCCAGCCAGTGCCAATATCTGCAACGTGGTCCTGATGCGATATGGGGAGTTAGAGGAAGGAATTGATGTCCTGGATGCTGATGGCAACCTCGTGGGCTCCTCAAAGATCGCAGCCAGACACGTGGGTTTCCCAGGGGCTAAGCCCTGCACAAATGGATTGATGCTCCCATGCATAGCTTGTGTGTTCCTTGAGGTCTTCTGGTCACAGGACCTTGGCTTGCTTCTCTAGCTGTCTCCTCCTCATTCCAGTTGCCATCTCTCATCTGTGAGAGCCCTTGGCCTCAGAGTCTGCTCTCTGCCAGGCTTGTTCTTCTGGATGGTCCTTCACTGTTCTCCAACCTCCTCCTTCTTGTCTCCACTGTGAAATGTCCCCATTTTTTTTTTATCCCAGCCCCTCAGGACCCAGCTCTTCCTCAGAGGTGTTAATTGGAGAGGGCAGAGGAGCCTCCCCAGGGCTTTCTCTCCATGCCCTAGGCCTTCGCAACTTTGTGGGTTGTGAATGGGAAGCTGCAGGCAGTGGTATGAGGGCTGCTACCTCTCTGGGAGCAACAGTACTGTGAACACTGGAGCTTCAGGCTATGGAAAATGCCATGGCTCCTGCAAATGGTTACTTATAAGGTCCTCTTCACTGGCCCTGCCCACTATAGCTCTTGTGTTTTACACACACACACACACACACACACACACATACACACACAAGAATACATGTCCTATGCTTTCTCAACCTTGCTGTTGATGGTGGTTGATGGCTTGTCCTGCTGTCCTGAGCTCTAGCTTATGAGGCATGGGGATGAAACAAAGGGGCAGGCGTGAGAGGGTAGAGCATCACACATGCACCAGTGTCTGTTGCTCAGCAGAGACCTTGTTGATAAGCCTCTGAGCTTCTCTTCCTTCTTCATCCATCTCGGGGCAAGTCAGGGCCCATTTAGATCCTATAAGGGCCAGGGCTGAATGTCAGACCAGCAGTACACTCTTTGTCCCCTGCCCTGGCTTTAGGCCTTCACATCCTGCCCATAGGCTCCCTTTCTGAAACCTGAGAAGACCCTCTTCCTGGGGATTACTATCAGCCCCAGTGCCTCATTAGGGGGAATCTGCCCTACTCTATCCCAGCCCCACCCTTTCATGGTGCCCTGTGAGGATGGTAGAGGTGATAAGGCCATCTGGGCAGGTGACCCAGCTCCTCTGCAGCCCTGGGCTTCTTTCAACCGGGCTTGGTCTATCTCTGTCTCATCGGAGAGACTTGGGGATCTATGAGCTGTGAGACATTCCTGAGCATTCCTCTAAGAGCAGGAGCCCATGATTCAAAGGGACTCTGTGTGGTGGCTGTCCAAACACAAATGGCCCCTTAGCTGGGCCTCAAGCTATGTCTCCCTCGATCCCATGGAATCCTAAGCACACGCCAGGGCAGATCTCCATTGGATCTGGAACATACTCAGCTAAAGCTTGTGCCCCTTACAAAGCTGGCCTTTTCTTACCAAGGCTGTAGCTCAGCTGGAAGAGTTCTTACATAGCACACGCAAAGCCCTGAGTTTGATCCCCAGTACCACATAAACTGAGGGGTGGTAGTTCATGCCTGTAATCTCGGTACTTAGGAAGGAAAGGCAGACGAGTTTAAGGTCAAGACCATTCTCAGCTACATAGTTCAAGGCCAGCCTGGGGATACAGAAAGAAAAAAATAAAAAAGGCTTAGAGCCAGGAGACAAAGCTCTTACATATCTTTGTTTTTAAGGGATGTATTTTTTAAAAAAGTATCCCACAGCTTCACTCAGCCTGGGAACGCCTCTGGCTCTGCAGGCCCCAGCAGTTTGTTCTGGCTTTGTTTTAACAGCATCTTAGGCCCTCTGTGTACCACTTCCCCAACCCCTGATCCCTGTACATCCCAGGTTGGGGAGGCTGCCCTCAACTGCCCTTCCCCCATGCAGAGAATCTGCTGTCTGGAATCCAGCTCTGAGCACTGCTGTGAGCGAGCCCAGGCTGCCAGATGTGCTGAGCAGCAGTGCACACACCTCACACTTGGGGTGGGATTGGCTTCCCTCGCGGATGTTCTCCACTCACCCCAGCCTGTCCCCATCCTCAGGCCCTGCTGGAGACAGCCCTGACACGTGTGGTTCTGCCTATGCCCATTCTGGTGCTCCCTCCAATCGTCATGTCCATGCTGGAGAAGTAAGTCAGGCTGTGGGAATCGGGGGAGATGCTGGGTGGGGAGCCATGGCCCCTACCTGGTGTGCTTCTGGGGGTGGGAGGCACCGACTCTGTCGCCTGCTGTACTGGGCAGTGGTGTTAAAACTCATGACTTTTCCCAGGCAGTTGGCTGGTGCTCAATGCTGTCGGGTCACCCATGGAAAAGCATGGTTCTGCCCTGGTGGAGGGACAGGGTAGCTGGCGGACTGGATCAGAGTCTGTGTGACCCTGTGAATGTAAACCCAAGCACTCAGGGAAGAAGCATGTGGATCTCTGTGAGTTTAAGAGCAACCTAGACTACATAATGAGTCTCGGGCCACATGTCTTTTTAAAAATTAATTAATTGTAATAAAGCAAAAGTGGAATAATAATGATCTCCCTGGCTCCCTTAGAGGACAAACCACAACTATTTGTTATGTCACTGTCCATAAGACCGGTACCACAATGCTAATAAAAGAGGGCTCTTATTATTAGCACACATAAAAAAAGCCCTGTAGACCAGGCTGGGCTTGGACTCAGAGATCCTCCTGCCTCTGCCTTCTGAGTGCTGAGTCTGTAGGCGTGTGCCACCACCTACTTATTTATTGGTGAGCGTGTAATAGGAGGGTGAAGCCTGGGGTAGAGCTGGGAAATGGCTGAACAGAGAAGGAAGGAAGAACCAGGGTCCACCTGCCTACGAAGGCCTGGTAGGCCTGGGGAGGGGCAGGGAAGGGACCTGGGTAAAGCCTGGTTGGTACGTGCACATGCTGATAAGCAGGTAGATGCCCCTCCCTCTTGTGGGGACCCTCTGGGATCCAGTATGCTTAAAGGAAAGCATGCCCATTGGGACAAATAGACAAAGGTCCTGGGCACCCACAGGAGAGACCCTTCAATCCCAGAAATGGGCAGAGCCTTTGTATCTGAGCATTGAGATTAAACACGATTAATCTGGGACAGGTATAGTGTCCCAGAACTCAGACAGATGAAGCAGGATTGTCATGTCTTTGAAAGTAGTCTGGGCTACATAGTAAGTTCCAGCTTGGGCTAAAACATGAAACCCTGTTTTGAAAGCACTTTAAGAAAAAAGGGAAGGGAAGAAAAGAGAAGGAAAAAAAAGAAAAAAGAAAAAAGAAAGTTAGCATGGAAACTGACAACAAATAAACAACAGCAAAAATATAGATTTGAAGAGGGCAGTTCTTTGTTTATCTGGTCTTGGTGTAGCCCTCTCCTGTGAGTCTCAGGACAGATATGCAGACCAGGGCCAGGTGAAAAGGGCATGGCTTTCTGCAGTGCGGGGGGGGGGGGGGGGGGGGGATCTGGGGGGAGGGGGAGACTGTGCTCATTGAAAACTGGTTAGTCACCTGTCATTTGTGCAAGCCTGGTAGGACAGAGCCCTCACCTGGCAGCTCAGGCAGAGAAGTCTTCTTATAGACACATACACAGGCATCAAAGGGCAGCGGAGCTGGGGAAGCCTAGGACTCCTACAAACTTGTCCCGCAAGGCTCCAGAGAGCTGCTGAGGGAGAATGCAGTCTCATCTCCTCAGGCTGGGATCCAGAAGCAGCTGGGGGATCCAGAAGCCCTTGGCTACGGCAGGTTTTATGGCCCAAGAGAATTTGGCTTGCTGGGATAAAGCAGGCAAATCCACTGCAGACAGCAGGAGCACAGCTGAAGCTCCAACCCTCCTCCCTGGAGCAGCCGGCAGCTGGCAGCCAGCACAGTTTCCAGGTCCCTCAAAACTACACCCAGGAGTGGGGAGAAGCCTGGCTCAACTAAGGCCAGCCAGAGGCCCGACCTTCAGCGTGGATTTGCTGGAGAGGAGCATGACCTGCCGTGCCTTCCCAGTTTGCATAGGAACTGAGTTGGCAAAAAGTTGAAGGAGGGTCAGCATGCCATTGCTCTGTGGGCTTAAAGTTTATTTTAGGACTTATAGGAGGTGGGGTTATTTTGACTTTGAACCCTCCCCAGACTAAGGGGAGTCAGGAGTGCTACAGGGCCTGGTTCACCCTGGAGGGAGCCATGGGCTTGGGAAATGAGAAGTCAGTAGTCAGGGTTCCACACAGCCTACTAAATAGTTGGTCCTCTCCTGGGGCTCCTGGGATGATTTTGAGGGAGAAGAGACCAGTCTTAGTTCCCTCGGGAATGTTAAGGTGGATAAGACTCAGTTTGTACACTCAAAGACTTATTAATCTCATGCCCACTATAAAACCACCGGGACTGGATGGCAGGAGAGGCAGGTACTGGAGCAGAGCCCGCTAAGGCTCCTAGTAGGGAAGTTCGTTCTTCCAGCCTCAGTTTCCCACAGAAAATGAGGACACTGCCCTTCCTGCTCTTCCAGGCTTGGCATTTGTCACCACTCCAACATCTCCCTTTCCTGGACAGGCAGCTGTGCTGTCCAGAGTTCTTGGGTGCAGGATTTCAGGGCTAATGAGAGGGGGCAGCCCCCACCCTCCCGAGCCAGGTTGGGTGAGGAAGTCTGGACAGCCAGGGAGAATAGACAAAGGCACACTTACAAAGCAGCTGACTTGCAAATTAATGGAGCGCAAAGTAGGGCTGCGCTGCAAGTGCTGAAGGAATGCACAGCACTGGGGGGGACCAGCTGTTGTGTGGCAGCAGCCTGGCTTGCCTCTGGCCTCAGTCTATCTATCCTCTCCGTCAGGAGCACTGGGGTCTTGATTCTGGGCCTCCAGCTAGGATTAGACAGAGGTGAAAAGAGACTCTGTGTGCCCATTGTCCTTGCCACTGAGACCAAAAGAAGTCTGAGGTGTGAAGTAAGGGACCACCACCTATGCCGGAAGTGCCCCCCCCCAACCTCATATTCCACACCTTCCCTGTAGACCCTACCAGCCAGGAAGCTGAGTTCAGATCCAGCACTGGGAGGCCCCCAGATTCAGTTCATCGGTACAGAGGCAGGTGTCAGTGTAGGGACAGAAAGGATCCCCAAGCCTTGCAACCCTGGCTCAGGATATACTGGAAGAGTGAACGTGGGTGGTGGAAGCTGGGTGGAGGTCCGGGCCCCACTCATGGTAGATCCCCGAGTCCACTCCCCAGCTCCTTCCCTGCCTGTGATCCGGGTCTTCCCTTTCTCCAGGCATTCGCACATCTCTCCATCTGCATATTTTAACTCCCCCAGCTGCCTTTCCAATCCCTGCCTGCCATTTCCCTCTTCTCCCCTCCCCCCATACTGCTGTGTTCTCTCTTGGGGGCTCTGGACTAGACTCCCCAGGCTTCCCAAAGGTTGCACCCCTGGGGCTCCCTGGACCCACCTGCGCACCTACGGACAAGGGACTTCAGCCTGCCTCCCCTGAGGAGTAAAGGTCATGCCTTGGGAGTTGTCGTCGAGTGTTACTTCCAGGAAGTCCCAGAAGATCTGTCACCCTTCTCTGCCCTATGTGACCCTCAGGGCTGTGCCTCCAGGAACCCTATACTCTTAGAGAACTGTCACAGGCAAGGAAGACAGCCCTAAGTCCCAGGCATGAGAAGATGATCAGAGATGGTCTTGGCCTCATTCCAACCTCTGTGTGACACCCCAGAAGCCTAAACTAGAAGGATAATGGGGTGCCACTTCTCTTGGGGCTGAGCTTGATTTTGGCACCCTTTGTCTTGTTCTTCTTATTTCTTGGGAGAGCCCTTACCCCAATCCCCAGTTACTCAACCTAGGCTTTATCCAGCATTCACACAGAGCATGGGGTCTGGGCCAGCCAAGAAGGGCAGGAGAACATTTCTACTGGCAGGATTTCCCATCCTTCATGCAGGGAGCAGCGGCAGCGGCAGAGATGATGTACACTTACCTGCTGCCGAGCTGGCTGACCTTTGGATTTGCTCAGAACTGATAAGCAGTTGGGTCTTGGTTAACACCTGACTGAGAACATGAAAGGCAGCACCTCTCAGAGGTGCGATCTGGAGACTCATGAATGCCAGTTCCTGGGTCTAATGCCAGCAGAAGGAGGGTCCCAGGGAATCAGGAGCCACTTTTAACTAGACCATTCCAGGGTGCACTGCGAGTCTGAGAACTGCTACTCTCAACCACATGGTCTGCTGAGGGGGCAGGTGTTCTTGAGTTTGCCCCAGAAGGTAAGAGTGAGTGAGGGTTTGCCTACCCCCATCCTTGGGATCCTGACCACAGAGGGATGGATTCAGTCAGTCTTCCCTCATTCGGATAAACATCTGAGATAAGGTAGAAACCCCTCGGTTTCAGATGGTTTCACCTGTCATCTAGCCTTAGCCCTGGGGCATCAGGCCAACGTGGTGTGCATAGGAGCGGAGCAAAGCTGGCTCCTTTATAGAGTGGGAAATGTAGTAGGAGAGGGACTGGACTTCTCTTATGTCCCTGAAGGGCACCCCACCTCAGTGAACTGAGACCACCCACTGGACCCTAGCTCTTAGCTTCTGCCATCTCCCTACATGATCTAAACCTTTAATGTGTGGCAGCTTGCTAGACTGTGTACAGCAAGGGCCTCTCCTCTATGACTGGAGCCAGACCTGCTCTAGTGGGGGGGGGGGGGGGGACATGAGTAAGAGCTCCTGTTGTAATGTACTCCACAGGCCGGCCCTGTGAGGCTGCTGTGGCCACTGAGGTCGGTTTTAGGGCCCATCTAACATCTTTGGCAGATGATCCAGGTATTCATTTCTGCTGGCATTACCCACTCTCCAGGGGCAGAATGCCACAGATCCTGACAAGTGACCATTTCTGTAAGTGTTGTGAATAGGTACTTGTCAGCTAGAGTGGCCTACCTCAGTCCCAGGAAGTCATTCAAACTCAGCACATGGAATCCTTCCCCCAAACCTGCCATAGGGAGTGTATGATAACTACATCATGCAGGGAGGTGTAGCTGTCAAAGGGTCCTGAAGTCAGGAGCCAGGAACAGCTATGGTGATAGCCACAAGGGGTATTAGAATCCAGGCAGCTGCCTACAGAATTACCCATGGCCATGTCTGCCCACCCCATGGCCCTTGGATGGAAGTGGTAGTCAGTGGGATGTCTTCATTTTTCATGCACAGGACAGGACTGCATATCCCTGGTCACATGTATGTGTTTGTACATGCACATGTGTGTGTGTGTGTACATAAGTGTATTCGGTGTCTACTTTCTGGATGGCACATACTGGGGTTTTCCTGCTGTTTAGTGTATCTAAAGGATACCTCTCATACGTGTGTGTTTCTTTAGGAGCCAGGGATGACAGTCACTTTCTGTCCACCCCTCCCTATCACCATGAATAGGGGCTAGACACATTGTACATGAGTGGTCCACTCTAAGAATCATGTCATGTAGCTGAAGGTTCCTGGCTGGGTCCAACACTGTCCTTCATAGCCATGTGTGGGGAAAGCAGTGGTAACTAACAGAAGCCCCAAAGACAGTGCCCACTGTTTTACTAGGCTAGAGATACACCGAGCTGCTGTGGTAGCATGGGACCCAGCTTGGCAGCTCATGGCTAGCCAGCCTAGGCTATATACATCATGTGGCCTTCCTTCTCTCCACAGGACAGCTCTCTTGCAAGCACGCCCGCGGCTACTCCTACCTGTGCATAGCCTCGTGTGCCTGGCAGCCTTCGGCCTGGCCCTGCCGCTGGCCATCAGCCTTTTCCCGCAGATGTCAGAGGTCAGTGGGGCTCCAGGGCATGGCAGTGCAGGGCAGGGCAGGGAGGAGTCATTTATTATCAAAGACTTAATCCAGTACTGACTGCCAGTACTGAGCCGGGCTCTGTGGTGAGAGCCATGCATGAATCCAGGTGTGATGGCTTATGTCTATAATACCAACCTTTTAGGCTATGGCAGGGTTGGGGTGGAGGAAATGAGGCAGGAGGACTGCTGTGAGTTTGAGGCCAGCTTGAGCTACAAAGTTGTTTAGAGATCAGCCTGAGCTACAGAGTGAAAATCCTTTTTAAAAAAATCACTCACTCACTCACTCGCTCAATCAATCAATAATCAATCAAGTGAATCTGGCCAAGGCTTAGACCTCTCAAAATGACAGGCAGAGAGCAACGCAGGATGCTATGTAATAGCAAATGAAGCTCAAGGAAGGTTAAGGTGAAAGGAAAGAGGCAGCTGGGCAAACAGAATCTGAAGGGAAGTGGTGCGTCCCGGGGACGTGCAGGCTGGGTTGGAGTTGACACACAGGCTAAGGATCAGCTGGTGTGAAGATTCTGAGGTAAGGCAGTACACAGCATTTGATACCTGAATGAGGTCTGCCCCGTGAGCAATAGTGGAGAAAGATGACGTAAGCCAGGTAGAGCAGGCTGGACCTGGGTGGGTCTGGGAACTCGTAGGCTGAAGCAGAGGGGAGAGGAGACAGCATCCAAAGAGCTGCACAAAGGATTCTTGATTGTGAACGGATGGTCTCCATGGATGCTTCATGAAGCTGAGTTGGAGCTCTGGAGAGGGAACCATCAGGAAGCTGTGGCGGGCATCCAGTGAGAGATGATGGCGGCTTGGACCAGGCTGTTGGCAGTGGGCATTGAGAAGTGGGGCCATTGTGAGAGCGGGGCAGCCGCTTCCTTGGGATTTTTGTGTGAAGAACTGCATGTGGCAGGAGGGGAAGGGAGCCGGCAGGATGTGCGCCTGGCTTTCTGGTTTTGAAACCAGAAGGTAGATGTAGTTGCGTTGTCACAAGATGGAGGCAGGAAGAGGGGAGAGTTGAGGTAGGACAGAGCCAAGTCAGTTTTACCTGGGGCGGGGGTGGGGGAGCAGGAGCCATGTTAGTGGAGGTGTCCTGTGAAGAGCTGTATCCAGGTTTACAGTGTAGGACAGTGTCCTAGGCTGCAGGGACAGGATGGAAGCCACCAGGTAAGGGCAGAGCCAGAGTCACTGAGATGGGACTGTCCAAAGTCTTTGAGGTTAGAGAGTATCCCTGTCCTTAGACTCTGAAATTGAGAGTGAGGCTTGTCAGGGAGCTACCATAGACCTCCAGAGCTTTTTAAAAAATTTGTTTGTTTGTTTGTTTTTAAATAAGGAGAAAGAACAGAGAACTTCAGGGAAAGAGCAAAGTCCATGAAGAGATAAAAGGACTAGTGTACAGCCCAAGGGACCAGCCTTGGCAGGGGAGAGCCTTGTGCTCCTGGTAGCTGGTGGAAAGGGTGGGCAGACGGCAGGTGCAACTGTGGGTGGGGGTACAGGTCATGACCAATCAGAGGCAATGGCCAAGAGTGCACAGAGCCAAACTGCTGTTTACAACAGCTGAGCTCATGGCTAGAGAAGGCCGGTTCTGAATGAGTGATTTGAGGACCAGCCCTGCTTCAAGGAGTGCCCCAAATGGAGGAGGGAGGGCAAGCCAGGGTTCCTGGGGGCAATGGCCACAGGGGGTTAGTGAAGACAGAAAGCTCAGTGTAGGAGCTAGAATCACTGTCCCTTACTAAGCATTCAAGTTTGGGACACTCAAGGCTCAGTATCCAGTGTGCTATGCGAGCCTGCAGCTCTCCCGTGTCCCCAGCTTTCTCCTGGGCAAGCTGAGCCTAGGAACTCCCACTGGAGCCCAGGGCTGGAGGCACCGCTAAGCCTGGAGACAGGGCAGAGGTTATTCTGAGATCTCTGGGACCACCACTGTGCTGGAAGCTCTCCCTGTGGAGGGACCCAGGACAGAGAATCCCCAGATCACCAAATCAGAAGCTGTCCCGAGTGGAAAGGGTCACCCCATGTATCATCCTCCTGGCTCCACTGGAAAAGAAGGCTGAGAACATCCATGGATGGGACAAGCCCTCAGTCACAGAAGCCATCGTTGACAGGAGGGGACACTCTGGGACCACACCCATACAGGTTGGAGTCCAGTCAGCTGCTCCAAGAAGCTCTAGTCAAGACCCAGACTCTTCGGTTCCCCTTGTCTGCTCTACTGGCTTGGGAAGCAGAGTATGAGGTCTTTGTCCTTCAGAAGGGAGGGCCAGAACGTGATGTTCAGAACTCCCCACTCAGCTGTGTCTCCCCCAGCAGGGTTCAGCCCAACCTGGGCATTATTATAGGGTATTTGGAGGCTGTGTCTGCAACCCATGGCACCGAAGCCATCAGCCAATTGGCTGGGAGGCGCTCGCTCCTTTGTTCACCCTCCCAATTAATTCTAACGAGGCACTACTTGTGCAGTGCAGGGATCATGCCTTGTGTCCCGGAAGCCAGGGGAATTTGCCATATGAGTCTGGACTTGCTCGAGCTGACCCAACCTTGCCAAAAATCACCAAGGCTGTCAACAGAAGTAATCGCTGAAGTACTAATTAATTAACTTGGAGACCTGGAGACCAAGTTCAGGAACTAGGGTGGCTAGCTTGCCGTCACTGGTGTGGGGTCCGACTCTCTAATCCCAGAGCGTGAGGAAGAACTTGCATTTCTCCCTCCATGCCTAAGAGAGTTTTACTCTTCTCAAACGATTGTTTCTGCCTATTGAAATGGCACCAAGGGTCAATTGCAAATAGTAATTATAGTTATCTTGACTGAGGTCACATGCTAGGTCTCTGCTTGCTTTTAACTCCTTCGAGTATAGTTAAATATCAAGATGTTACCTAGTCAGTCAGAGGTGGTTGTTGACAGCCCTGGGGGGAGACCTGGCTGGAGACAGAACTTTTGGAGCATCGAGGGGACTGAAGCCAAGAAACAAAAGGTCAAGATTAACCAGAGACAGGAGGATAAGGATAAGGGATGTGGAGGGAGGAGGAGGCTCTGTGGAGTGAGCCACACATGGGACCCTGGGAAGGGGCTGAGAAGACCTGGTGAGGTTTTTAGACCCATCAGTCTAGGAGGCAAAGAGAAGTGGCTTAGAGATGGGCAGAGGAAGTTTTATAGCCCCACAAGGCTATATGTCACCACATGTCACCAACATGTTCTGGTTACAAATGAGGGCACTGAGGCAGATTAAAGGTAATTATGTTCATGTTGGTCATGAGAGAGGCAGCTTGTGAGGACAGGATTGTGTCACGTAGCCCAGCCTGCCCACATCTCACCATAAGAAGAGAAGCCAAGCTTGAGCCCAGACGGCACACTGCTTATTATCAGTAGACCAGAAGAGCCTCCTCTAGACCGCTTGCCTCTCATAGGGAAGCTACCTTCATAGCTCTGGGACCTTCTGTGGGAATATTGCTTTGTTTTCTAATGTAGAACTGGTCAGGGTGGAGAGGTCTAGGGGGCCAACAGGTGGCATCTGAAATAAGCTCTGGACTTGGGTATGAGAACCAGTCTGGCCTCCCTCCCATTGGGCCTCACACTCATTGCCTGGACGAGGAGAATGGGGTCTGTTCTTTGATCTAGAGGGTAAGGGTATGGTGGAGCACTGGTTAGATAGTGGCATCTAGTCAACAACTAGAATAAGTTCCCTGCCCAAGGTCGCTCATGAAGACTAGGTGACTGTCTTTTGTGACTGGGACAGGCTTCTAATGGCTTTTGATTTCCTGAAGCCTGTATTCTGACATTGAAAACAAGTTTAGCAACTAAATGTCCCTGGCTCACACCTGTGATCACAGCCCTTGGGAGGCAGGAGGGGGATCCCCACAAGTTCAAGACCAGCCTCATCTACAAAGCAAGTTGTAGGCCAGCTAGGATCACATAGGGTTGATCTTGGGTCAACAAAACAAAACAAAGTAAAACTGAATGTAGTAGCTTACCCCTGAGGCAAGAGGATCAGGGGTTCAGGGCCATTCTTGGCTACATCATGAATTTGAACCTCAGTGTGGGCTACCTGAGAACTGGTCTCAAAAAAACCTGAAATAAAATCATCTGAGGGTGACAGTTAGGATGGTGGTAAAGCTAGGGACTGTGCTCTGGCTTGTCCCAAGGCTCCTTGTGATAGGGTAGGTTGTGGAGGGCTCTCTAGTTGAAGAGGTCCCAATTTAGGGTAACCTTTCTGGCTCTATCCTGTGAAGATTAGGATTCTAAACAAGACAAACCTGGTCACCTCTGTCCCTCTGTCTCGTCTACATGTACAATGTTGTCTTGGACTCTTCCAGTGTTCAGGCCTTGGGTCCATGAGCTTGGCTGTTACTGGAGTCTGGATTGGGCAATGACAAATGCCCTTCCAATTCTGACAGCCGGTGTTCTGTACCTGGGAGTGTGTCCAACCCTGTGGTTTAATGAGCCTCAGGTCTCCCAGGGAGCAAGAAGCAGTGGCTGGCCAAGCCTCAGTCACCCTTGCCTCTGCCTTTCTTAATTCCTGAGTCCTCTGGGACTCTCCCTTATCCCCTTATCCAGGTTGCCCCTCCCCCCGATGCTCCCTGGGGAGCTCGGGGGGCTAAGGAACCCGCCGCTGTACAAGCGGGAGCTATTGTTCCACAATCTGGTTTTGTCCTCATCTTGTTGGCAGGCGGCAGGAGAGGAGCGAAAGGTTAATGAGGCGCTGTGAACGGGGACTGCAGCGGGCGGGCGCCGGCTTGGTGACAGGGAGCTAATTAGGAGCAGTTTAACAGGAGGAAAAAGTGAAATCTCCTCTTCACCAACTGTCAATAATTAGCCGATTTGGTGAGGTTGAAATGTGTCCACAGGAGAAGGCGGGGCTTGTCTGGGGACGCTGGTGTGTGTGTGTGTGTGTGTGTGTGTGTGTGTGTAGGGGGGACTGAGGCTAATCTCCATCTCTAGGTGTGTATGGGGGGGGTACAGGCCATCACGGGCCATTTCTTCTGCCCCCTGGTTGGCTTTTCCCAGTTTGAACCCTATATGGCCCCAGTTGAAACCTCAGCTGAAAGCAAGTGTTAGGACTAAGTTTCTTCCAGTGTCTGCCCTGTAGGAACCTGGAAGTGAAAATAAGAGGCAGGTGCTCTGATCAGGAGAAGGATGGCAGCCACGCTACCCGAAGTCTCACGCTGATCCTTAGGCGCCTGCCTTTCCCGCAGCGCGAGTGTGCCCTCCCAGTAGTAGCTAAATGGTGCCAAGAGGAGGCTGGGCAGGGCCCTTTGCCTGCTGTGCGCCTTGAGCCTGCCTTCCTCAGAGTCCCCTGGGCCCTGTCCTCCCAGCTACAGCTAAGGCAGGGCTGGAGAGGAGGATCAGGCCCTGAGCGGTTCAACTGTGGCTGGAAGGATGCTGCAGAGGCCTCCTGGGGCCCAGGAGTCATGTTCACCAGCCAGAAGGTTGCTTCCTGTTGGGCCTGTTTGTGCTGTCTGTTGTCTTGTCTTTTGTTGGCCCCTGGCCTTTGGCCTTTTCTGACCCCTCAGCAGATGGCAGCCTCCTCCCCAGACTCCAGCTTCTGCTGAACACCTTAGCTGGAAAAGGCATCAATCAGCCCTGTCAATCTACCCCCCCACCCTTGCCCCCGCCCCCACCCTCGCCCTAACCACTCCCAGCTCAGCTCTAGAAGGCCATCAGGGCCTGAGGCATGCTGAGAGGAAGGCTGAAGCCCTCTTCCGGTCCTTAGCATTATCTGCAGACTCTAAAGTAACCCCTAGGGCCACATTCCTTCCCTACTGAGACCCTACTCCTCACCTCTTCTTCTCCCTCTGTAGTTTTCAGAGCTAAGAAGCAAGATGTACCCCACCCCAGAGGCAAGAACATGCCCTTCCCCTGGGTACTGGAACCACTCTCTGCCCTCATCAGCCCTGCAGAAAGTGGTAGCACTGCTGGAGCAGCTTGGCAGCTGGGATACACCCTCCCCACGTTGTCTCCCTTTCTCTGAGAACAAATTTCAGGGAAAGAGTTATGAATCTTCTAGAATGCCCCGTCCCTGGGACATTCTCTCTGATATTCAGGATCTATCCTACCTCAAACATGTAAGCTCTGGTCCCATCGCCCACCTTAGGACAAGACCTCTCCCTCCCTCCATGTGAGGCTGAGAACCGACTCTTTAGCAGCACCGGGTACAGACCTAACTCTTTTAGGCTTGCCCCGGCTCTGTTGGCTCCTGTTCCTCAAGGCAAGGCGCAGTGTCTGGTGCTGTGTCCCTCCTGAGTCCACAGCACCTTTCATTGTCCCTAGAAAAGCAGCCTCTTCCCTCCAGTCTCACATCTTTGCTATGAGATGTTTGTTTGGGGTTTTTCTCGTTTGCTGGTTTTAATCAATCCCCACTGAAAGCTGAAGCAGGCTATTTTTGCTGTCAGAAATCTGCCGCCTCCCCGCCCGCTGCTTTCTTGGAATTTGCCCACAGGACCCCCCAGGAGGGACAAACGGGGATGGCAAAGCCACTTGGATCCCAGGAACGCCAACGCCACCTGTCATATTGCCTGTTCCCCACACCCCCCCATCCTAACCCATGCGTGCACACAGGCCCGCACACGTGCATACACACCAGTGTGCACTCATTCTCAACGATAGGCTTTAGAAAAGCCACCTCCCAACTTGTCTCTTTGAGGTCTCCCTGCCAGAACCTTCTAGAATACCTCACTGATTTCAAGAGTGGAGGCCTAGCTGGGCAAAACTTCCACTGAGTGAAAGGCAGTAAGTGAAAAGTGTTTGGCGCATGCCTGTTCCTCAGCAGGAACCCAGCCCTGTGAGGGGGCTTATCGGCTGGGCAGGATGGCCATAACCTCACCTTTTCTCTGTAGCATCACGTGAGTTCCTACTTCCTCCTAGGACTCCCCCACCCACTTCTAGATGTAATCTTTTTCCTAAAAAAAATTTCCCTACTGTACAGATGGAGAAACTGAGGCCTCAAGGCTGAGAAGACAGAAGAGGGAGAGAGACTCTGAGGTCAGCCCAGCAGAGGGCACCCAGGAACAGTGGAAAGTTCTGACGTGTGGATGGGGCTTGGAGTGCTTGCTGGGTCTACTAAGTCCGGGGGAGGAGCCCCACATTGGGGTTGGGGGTTTAGGTTCAGTTTGACTGAGCCAACTCGAGGGGCTCTCAAGTGGTGTAGATGTGGGGGCTGCAGGTCTGCTCCCTTCCTGCTGGAGTCTGCAACTAGAGATGCGGTGAATATGAAAAAAAGTGCTGGAGATGGAGTGTGGAGTAAGGCCACAATCATGGGTGTGGCATGAGATGAGGGGGCCCATGCAAGAGGAGGCAGATACAGCATAGCCTCATCCGTCAAGGGCAGAGCATGCAAAGAACCGAAAGAAAGCCCCAAGAGCCCTTGAGCAGGCCAGGCACGCTCTTACAACAGTGGAAGCTCTGCCCAGCCAAGCCTGTCTACCAAAGTCAGTGAGGTATTCTAGAAGGTTCTGGGAGGGACATGCTGGGAGATGGCTTTGCTGAGCAATCTGGTTTGGTTTTGTTTAAGACAGAAACTTGCTACGTAGCCCAGGCTGGCCTGGAGCTCTCAATCCTCCTGCCTCTGCCTCCCAAGTGTTGGGAGGATAGGCATGAGCCACTATGCGTAGCTGGAGGGTGACCGTCAGTGAGAAGGTAGTGGGAGTCTGTCATCAGTACCCGAGGCCTATCCCAGGTGCTCAGGTGTCCATGTCCAGGCCTCAGCTGCTCCTGTACCCTGTTTACCCTGGGCCTTCAAAGACTCTCAGATCAATCTCAAAGATGGGCCTTGATCTGCAGTGTGTATATGAGCAGGACCCAAGGCTGTCTTAGTCTTCGTTACAAAAATAGGATGTGGCTGTTCAGTGGACCAGCCAGGCTTTGGGAACCTATGTCAAGTGCTGTGCCACCTGCCTGCCTCAGAGAGGCCCAGACCCCTGGGCAGGCACGGAAGTGGCTTTAGGCTGTGTCATAGGGTCAGGCTGAATGTCCCACCCCTCTGCCCTTCTCTTTGAAAAGGAGGTGGAAAAGCCTGTCCCAGCAGAGAGAGGCAGGAGGAGGGAGTGCTTTGTAGTAGGGAAAAGCCCGGGAGAGTGGGGCACCGCTGGGGGATCCAGTTTCCTGTTTATGTCTCTGCACCTTAGCTCCCCGGTTCAAATATGTAAACTATCCACTGGGCCTGGCTGCAGGTGTGTGTGTGTGTGTGTGTGTGTGTGTGTGTGTGTGTGTGTGCTCCCAGGCTGGAAGGCAGAGGTGCCCCCAGTGCATTCCTGACTCCTGGCCCCCACCCCAACACAGTGTGTCTGGCTACAAAGGCAAATAACTCAAGGTTAACCCTTCGCAGGCCATGAAGGGAAGCTGTAGGGAACTGGGGGTGGTGGAGCTGCTAACTGGGCCTTGAGGTATTTAAGAGGAGACACTAGATATGGTGCTCTGCGTAAGGGGGTGTCTCCTGAGAGGGGCTTCATGGCTTGAGCTTGGTCTTCACGATGGAGATGAGATTGGGTAAATCAGTCCCAGAGGGGTGGTAGTGCTTATTTCAGAGCAGGCTGGACATGTTCATGCTATCTGCAGTTTTGGAGCAAGAGGTACCATCCAGCAGGCTCTGACCAATACCTTCAGCATCCTCTGTGGTCACTGCCGCTCCAGCTCTCTTCTTCCAGATCCCTTTGATGGACTTTGCCTTCCTGCCCTCATCTTGGACAGATGAGGTGACCTGCAACAGGTTTACTTGGTACAGAGAAGAGGAAGAAATGGTGGCCCCATTGACACAGGCATCACTCAGGTCCTTGTCCTGGCCTCTCCCAGTTGAGCCCAATAGTGAGGGCCCTCAGTGATCTCCTCACACACGAGACCTGAGGATCACAGATCATTGGCCCCACGAGGTGTTCTCACAGGTGGCTAACCGCCATGCCTCAGCATGAAGAGCCTGCACTCAAGGTCACCACTGAGTTGAGTCTGGGAAGTCTGGGTTCTCCACAAGCTAGCTGCCAGGAGCAGCTAAAGCTCTCGTCGGGACCACCGTGAGACATCACTTGGTACCCAGATCTTTGAGGTGTCTGGTACCCTATGTCAATGTTCAGCTGCTCCTGCTGGCTGCCTTCGTGGGCTCATTCCCTTCCCCGCCCCTCGAATGTGCCTGTTCCCCTCCATCTGCTCTTCCGGGCAAGCTCCCCCACTCTGGAGGCGCTGGCTGTGCGTACACATCCGGCTCCCTCCTGCCCAGAGCCCAGAACCTGGGCCCATCTGCCTCTCAGGCCAGTCTACCCAGGAGACCCACGGGCACTCCAGCTTTGGCATGGCCAACCCACCCCCGTTCCCGTACTCCTTGCCTCGGAGGATGGTATCACCACCACCACCCCAGCTCATGAGCTAGAATTAGGAGTCATCTGCCGCCCAGTCATCCTCGACACCTCCCTCTCACCCCCACATGCAATTGGTCATCAACTCTGTGGATGTCATCTTCAGAAAGGCTCCTTGGCACGCTCTTCTCCTGCCCCATGGGCAACATCAGAACCTAAGAACTTTCTGGCTCCAACAGCTGCTCCTCTGGGAGGCTTTCCTGCCTCCTCGCTCCCCTCCCCCAACCTCCACTCTGCCATGCTCAGAAGGCCCTTTCTGAAACCCAGGTGTGCCCACGCTCCTGCTCACCTAATGGCTCCCTGATTCTCTCAGATAATGGCTGACATCTCCAGGCAGCCAATGGCATGCCTATCCTGCCCGCACCTTAGTATCCTTCCATGTGTCCCCGGTGACCACCGACTCTCTTCCTTTCCACAGCACATGCTGACTGACCGACCTGATGCTTTCTTCCCCTTCATCCGGCAATTATTGTCTGCCTTCTCTGATCCAAATCTTCCATTCTCTCCCTGGCCCACCTCCTCTGAGAAGTCTCCCTTCCTTGTTCCTTCATCAGTACATGGTAACCCCTAGGCCCTCCCCAGTTTCCATGGTACTTTGCTTGTCTCTCAGGAATCCATCTGCTTTCACTTTCTGACTCCTCCCCTAGACTTCCAGCTTCTCAAGGGCAGTGAGCTGGCCCTGTCCATCACTGCTCGCCCAGCCTGAGTGTGTGGTGTTGGCTCACGTGAACATAAACACACACTGAATCAAAATGAACAGGAATGGTGGCTCTCTCTGTCCCCAAGACCCTAACCTAGGATGCCTGGGCCACCTCCCCCAGGAGACTTCCACTGTCTGCATCCCCTTACACCACACCGTGTTTCCATTCTACCTGCTACCCTCAGCTCAGTGGGGGCCCAGGGCAGCCTGGGTGCCATGAAGGAGTGGCCTCCGTCTTGTGGGGATGCTGGGTTCTATGGGGAGTGGGCCCTGCAGGCCACGGCCCTGGGCCTCGGTCCTCCACCTCGGTGGTGAGCAGCCTCTAGGATTTTAATGCAGGCCTCAGTGCTTCAGTGAAAGCTGCATGGGGAGCTGCTAATAATGGCACTAAAATAAAATATGCTACATCTGTTATGGGTAGCAGAACAAAATTAGCTGCTCACACCTCTGACATCCAAGATGTCTTAACTTAAAATACTCCTTGGCTTACTTTACATCATTTACTGATTATATTTAAAAGAAATACAATTTTGCAATTACTGTTCTTTCCAGTGTGGTATCTATGCATCGTTTTCCTTTTATGTTTATATATTTCTCCTTCATTAGTGCAGTCTGAAGGGTGATTAGGATTCTTCAAACATTTTACAGAGGTTAAACGTTGATTAAGATTTAATTATTACTGTAAATAGCTTGGAATGACATATGGTGCAAAAGCCTGACATATGTGCATTTGAATAAATGAAGTGCTATTTCCCAGGATGCCTCGGTAGCTGTTTAACAGCTTTCCCGAAGGGTTATGTTACACCTCATGGTAAGATTGCTGGGATGTTATATTTTGTTGGTTTTTGCAGCTGAAAGCTAAGAACAGTTTTCCAGTTTTTTAAAAACATTGAATATTTTAAATACCTAAATTGTTTTGCACAAATTTTTGCTAATTTGTCTAACTAGGTTAAACATTTTCAAAAGCATTTAGATTTTTAAGCGTGGGCGCTGTGCATTGTGTCAGTGGCAGCATGGGGACGAGAAGAGCCGTGGGGTGGCGGGGACTCAGGGGAGAGGGCTGGGGCAGGAGAAGGCAGTTTTAGGAGAGGGGTCCTGGGTCCTGAGTGTAGCTCTTTTTTCTTTGGCTGGCTCAAGTAGCCAGAGTGTCAAGGAGGGCTTTTCCAGGATCTCTTCTGTGCCCACCAGCTCTAACCCTCACCCAACTCCCCCTTGCCTGACCTTGACCTACATACCCTGGTTTGACTGAGCTCCCTGAAGTTTCCCTAGTCTATGCCACACTCTGGCCACAAACTAAGACTTCTGAGGGTTCATATATAGCGTGTACCTAGGATCAGGTTCAGCTGAGCTGCAGCACAAAGGCTTGGTAGTTCTGGGATCTTGCCTGGGGCACATGACAAGCTAGTAGGTTGGGTCCCTCCCTAAGAGTGTGTCCCCCTCATTGACCCAACCTGGAGCCAAAGGCCAACATCTGGGTTGTGTGGTTTAGGGAAGGATCTATTTTCTAGGTGCTTGCTACCCATTTTCTTTCTACCCATTAATTCAACCACAGAGTCTCGAGCACTGTTCTAGGCCATAAGGATTCAGAATGAACAAGATCTACAGGTCTCCTGGTTGGGAGAGGGACACTTGTCATCTGACATGGAAAGGTAGAGGATGTGTGAGCAGTCAGTCCCCCAACACTGTGATATCACTTGGTTATAAGAAATACAGGGGTATTGGGCCAGAAAGGTTGTCTTTCTCAGCCTAGGTAAGCTTTGGTCTATAGCTCGGCCCATAAAGCTGACGAAAGACAGAAAAATAGGGTGGGGGTGGGAATGATGGTAGGAGGATGCCTCTAACAGACAGAACAGCCCAGGCAGACCAGAAATGAGGCAGGGAACAGCCAGGTTTGTATAATGAACACAAAGAGGTACATATGCCCTGTGTCTTCAAGATAATGGGGAGTGTAGCAGTGGGAACTGAGGGCATGGGTGCAGGCTGCTGAACCATTTTTTTTTATAGTGAGGGTGGGGGTGACCAGACCTGAGATTCAGAAGACAATGGGATGAAGTGGATAGCCAAGGGATAGGAAGGGAAGGGGTAGGGAGGGGAGGGGAGGGGAGGGGAGGGGAGGAAGAGAAGAGGGCCCAGGGTCTTTGGTCATTCAGCCATTAGATAAGGTGTTATTGCCCACAACGTGGAGCTGGGCTGGGGCATAGGCTCAGTTCTATTTCAGAATGCTTGAGTTTATGCACCCATGAAGCATCTACCATCTTTGACTAGCCAGCAGTCAGCTGTTGGCCTAAGGCTCAGGGGAGAACCACAGCTGGACACATCAGAGACATGACAGGCACCAGGAGTCCAACCAGACCAAGCCTCAAGTACTCCAAGAAGCAGCCAGTAGGTGGTGTGAAATGAGGGTAACTGACCTTGGAAAGAGAGGTTTTGTAAAGCCAGATTTGCTGTGGGCTGAAGCCAGTGGGAGGTGGACAGGTGGATTTGACCAGAATGGACAATTTAAAGAAGCATAGTTGCTGGGGAGAAGCAATACCAGGCCATAGGCAAGCCCAACAAGGTAAAAAGGAGTTTCTTCAGATGCAAGGTTCTTGTGGCATGTGTAGGACTCCATGGACAGCAAAGTTGGGAGAGAAGAAGGAGAGGACAGAGGCAGAGGAAGGAGGAGAGAGGTGGGTGTCTGCCTTCCAAGGGGAAGGGACGGACACTGAAGAGGGCAGGAGGGATGTGCAGGGTGTGGCAGGCTATGGGTTTGATCCGAAAGCAGTTCCCCACTAGTGCCACTGAAGTAAGAAGGCCCAGAAGCTCAGGACTGGGAAGCCAAGGGTGAGCAGCTGAAGTGACTCCAAAGACTGAATGTGGCCTCTGTAGAGGACAAGAGATGAACTTGACCAGGCAGTGTCTGGAGGAAGCTCTTGCCACCTGCTCCAAGGACTGGGAGGATTAGGTGTGTGGGCAGGGACCCCTAAAGCTGGGCTACCAATCAGAGCTAGAAGGACCCTTGAGGCTGGGAAAGAGCTGAAGTAATGGTCCCTGAGACCTGAGTTGGTGTGTGTGTGTGTGTGTGTGTGTGTGTGTATGTGTGTGTGTGACAGAGTATTTGAGACCTGCAGTATTATTGGTCCAGGAGAGCAGAGAATGGGGTACTGCCAGGGAAAAGGCTTAAAGAAGACTAGACAATGGGTCCTCAAATGTGCCTGCAGTAAGAGGAACTAGGGTATTTTCAATGAGGGAAACCCAGAATCTAGACAAGAAAGAGGCTAATCGTGAGCTGATGGAAGAGAAAGCACGCATATCTCTTGCTAGGACATAGAGGTACCAGCTAGGGGACATGCAGAGGAAAAGAACTGTAGGTACCAGGTCAGGCCTTAGAGCCACTGCCCTGGCACTCCCCACCTCTGCACTCTTCTCTTTCTCTCCTCAGATTGAAACCTCCCAATTGGAGCCTGAGATAGCCCGGGCTACCAGCAGCCGGACAGTGGTGTACAATAAGGGGCTGTGAGTGAAGACCAGCCGGCCTGGGCACACAGCACTATCCAGGCCGGGCATTCGGGGTGGGGAGAGAAGTCTCATGAGCTGTCTCTGCAAGGAGGGGCTGTCTGGAAAGCAGCCAACCTCCATCAGTAGGGAGACTAACCATTCACATTTTAACATAGGGGAGAGGAATTCTGACACATTTCCTACACAAAAAGAATCAAGTGCATCTCTGGGCCTTACATGGGGTCGGCTAAACTCCACTCAGCACAATTTCGTGTGAGCTAAAGAACTGTAGAGTGCTTCTGGGGTAGTAGTATCCTTTTATATGTTCTTTTTTTTTTCGGTTTGTTATAATTTTTTTTTATTAGAAGCAAGTCTGAGCCTTGGTTGCAGCTGACCAAAAGTAGCAGGACAGGTGGCGGGAGCCAGAGGAGCCTGGGAACTGGTTTGCATTGATGGGAGGGGAGTATAATGGTTAGGCCTGGTGGGCCCCTCGGGTTAAGAGAAGGGAAGGGAAGGGAGGTGGTCTGCACCCCACAGGATGAACCAAGGTTCTTGGGAATTGGGTCCCTCTATCATAGAGCACTAGAGACCCCCCTGGAAGATTCCGGGAACACCAGGCTCTGAATGTACCCAACTCCTACCCACCCACAGCTGAGGGAAAGTCAGATGACCCCAGGCATGGGTCATCTTTCATGGAGCTCATATTGATTCCAGGTCCCTGAGAGTACCCCAGCTCTAGTCAGGGATCCCCAAGAAGCAACACTGTTCTGTGGGAACAAGGAGAGAGGATCCTGCCTGGGCTTTGCAGGAGGGTTCTTTTCCACAAGTAGCTAGAGTTTCCTACGGGGACAAAGGTGGGCTGAGCCCACTGTGGTCCAGTCTGCAGCCACTGAAGCTGTCACACTCCACACCTTTCTGCAATAGAGGAGTCTCCTGCCTGAGGGTGCAAGGCCGGATCCCTGGCAACTCCCTGAGAGGTCGCCTCAGCAATGGACGAGCCACCCACATCTCCGAGCTTCCATTCCCTCCCTGGAAGCAAAGGACTGAACTGGGGTTCCCCCCAAGCCTGGGGCTCCTCTCTACCTGCTTCACTCAGATGTGCACATTCCAGGCATCTCGAAGGTGGATTCTGGGCTGGAAAGTGCATCAGGCCCTTCTGGAAATGGCCAGCACTTAGCCTACAAAAGGACCTTACCCTTCTGTATGGACTCCCCTACATCCTAAAAAACCTTGACTTGTGCCAAACCCTTCCTGGCTGTGGAGGAGGCAGTATGGATGCCTGAGCTGAGCTCAGGGGTCACACGGCATGCCCTTCCTCACTGCTGCAGACTTGGGGCCTCTTGCTGCTGGCTCCATCTCATCACGTGTAGGCCACAGAGGAAGAGATAGCTCTACCTAAGGAGGCAGGGTCTGGGCGAGCTGAACAGGGTGACTCCTGGTCCAAAGGACCCACAAAGAGGAGATACACTGATCTCTACACAGTCCTCATCTGTCCACACTAGGATGGGAGCCCTGGCTCATGACCCTGGAACCTGACTCAGGACGGGTCAGGCTGAAGATCAACATGTATGGTTGCAGAAAAAGGCTGGCGCGAGGCAGCAAGGACAAGGTCACAGGTTCCCTGCCAGCATCTTAAGGCAGGTGTAGCTGCAGCAAGATGGGCTGAGCATGGGTATTGGTCTCCGGGCCTTGGCTGGAGACTAGATCTGTTTGCTTGGAGCCTCTTTTGAAAAGTTCATTCTCAGCTTTTTTTTTTTTTTCTGTCCCCACTTGTCCTGGAGCCTTGTCCTTATGCATTTATTATGGGACCAAAACCTCCCTCCCCCAGGCCTGCCTGCTCCAGAGGTTCTTCCAGCTCGCCCTCTGTGCTGGCTGTCCCCGTGGCCTCAGTACCCCTCATAGGTGTGTTTTGTCTGTGGAGTGATTTCTGCCATGCTCCAATACACCCTGAGCCCAAGTGAGCTGAGGGGGCAACTCCTTTGGATTTGCTGTGACAGATGGTCCTTGTGGCCCACAGTGATGGTGACTGAGCGTCTTGGGCCATGCTGTTAAACCCTGTTCTGACTTCATAAAAATCCATAAGGGAAGCTTTCTGTGAATGCAAATGTCCCTATTTGCTGAGGCTAGGGGACAGAAAGAGGCCTGGAGGAATGGCGCCAGATTACCTCTTGTTGGGTGTGGTTTTGCCAGCAGTAGGGGCAAATCTACAGCAGGCTCTCCCGCCCTGATGTTCCTGGCCAACTCTCCTCTGGTAACTTTTAAACATTCCCTAAAGGATGCTCTTCCATCTCTGGAAAGCAATTTGGGAGTACAGGAACCAAAAGTCCAAGATGCCAAAATGGCCACCGAACCAAGATGTCTGCACTCTGTCTCATTTCCTAATTGTGGCTGTCTTATGAAAGTCTCTGGTCTGGGGAAGGGTGGGGCACTGAGGAGAGGAGCCAGTGAGAGGCAGGTCCATGCTAAGCTTCCAGCCTTGGGCAGGTATGAGTGAGGCTCCACACGTATGCCTCAGCATACCTAGGGACTTCAGACTGCCTTTTTAACCTCAGAAAATGTCTCCGTGTATGTGATTTATGTCATACTAATGGGCTGTGGGCAATAAACATGAATTTAAAACACACAGGTGTGGCTTTGTGAACTATAGGGCAATGGGAGGAAAGGAATGAAGAAACACAGAGGGATTAGGTAAAGGCAGCTAGGGACTCTGCGGAAGAGTTCCCAAAGGAAGGACATGCCCGGGGTTCAGGAAAGGCCCAGAGGAAAGGGTAAAAGAAAAGAGGAGGACATCTGAGGGCAGGGAGCTGGTAAAAGAAGATTTGGAACCACAGAAGAGGGTTGACTTAAATGGCTCAGCCAGGGAAGAGCATTGCTTTGCAAGCCAGGGCCACTGATTCAATCTTCAGAACCCATGGCAGAAGGAGAGAATTGATTCCTGAAAGTTGTCATCTGATTGCTGTGTGCCCTCTCATGTGCACCATAGCGTGTGAGTCCCCAGCCCCCTGACCCCAACCACAAAAGAAGTCCTGTGGCTGAGTGGTTGCTGAAGAGGCTTACCCTAAGGAACTGGAACACTCTAAGATTTCAGTCGGTTCTTTCGCTGTGTGGGTCCACAAAGCTGGAGGGTGAAGGAGAGGGGACCGCCGTAGCCTGCCTATGGCTTGGAGACCTATGAGGGATCTCAGCCAACTACAGATATGATGTCTTCTGTGTGTATGGTCTCAGTCCTGGAATTCTGCCCCCTCCCAACTCTCTCAGAGCCCCTCATGTGTTGGGTAGTTTTTATGTCAACTTGTCATAACCATAGTAATATGAGAGGTGGGAAACCATAATTGAGAAAATTAAGATGGTGTGTAGGATATTTTCTTAATTAGTGATTGATATGGGAGGACCCAGTCCATGTGGGTGGTGCTATACCTGGGCTGATGGTCCTGGGTGCTATAAGAAAGCAGGCTGAGCAAGACATGGGGAGCAAGCCAGTAAGGAACATCCCTCCATGGCTTCTGCTTCAGCTCCTGCCTCCAGGTTCCTGTCCTGTCTTCAGTGAGGAACCTGTGATGTGGAAGTGTAAGCCAAATAAACCCTTTCCACCCCAACTTGCTTTTTGTCATGGTGTCTCATCACAGCATTAGTAACCCTATCACCTGATAGACCTGGTTTCCCTCCCAAACTGCCCCCTAGAAGTCCATATGGGAGGCCTGCCCTCTCCTATGGGACTACTGAGCATCTTTCAGCCCTGCAGAGAAGGAAGCTGATATGGAGAGAAAGCATTTGGTAGGCAGATGCTGGTCCCAGCATGGCCAGTGGCTGTTGTAAGTACTTTTTTGTTTGGGAGCATTCAGGTGCACATATGTGTACACATGTGAATGGAGGCCAAAGGTCACCTTTGGGTATCATTCCTCAGGAGCCATCCACCTTGATTTTGAGGTCTCTCGCTGTCCTAAAGTTTATCAAATTGGCTGAACTGGCATGAGCAAACCCCAGGATCTGCCTGTCTCTACTCCAGTACTGGGATTTATAAGCATGACCCAGAACAACCTGATTATTATTAGTAGTAGTAGTAGTAGCAGCAGCAGCAGCTTTTAGTTTGCTCATTTTTTTGAGACAGAGTCTCTCTCTATATATAGCCCTGGTTGTCCACTATGTAGACCAGGCTAGCCTCAAACTCATAGAGACTAACCTGTCTCTGAGATTAAAGGCATTCACCACTATGTCCAGCCCCCTTGTTTTTTAAAAGTTGGTTTCATTACTTTGCCAACTGAACTCAACTGAACAGAGACTTGGTGCACTTACCTACCAAACGCCAGCTCACTGGTGGGGAAGGCAACAGATTCTTCTCTCATGCCTCCTAATTATCTGGGGTGTGGGTAGGAGGCCAAGCTCTGGGCCCCCTTGGAATGGATGAAGAGTGAATAGGAAAGAGGGAGGGGATGGGGTCTCTATTCAAAGTGATACCTTGAGGTCAGGAGGCTACTGGTCTCTGGGGAATTTCTTTGTAAGAGCTAGGATGGGCTACACAACCCCCATCGGAACAGCAATCCTTGACTCTCAGGACATACACAAATCCCTCCTGGGAACTGTTTGTTGTTTTTAGCTGGATTGGGGACTGAGCTCCTGCCCAGCTCAGAGATCATTAACACTTGAAGAATGCAGCCCATGGACTGACCTGGATCTAGGCCTCTTGCTCCCCACTCAATCAAAGAGTAGGAGAGTCAGAACACTGGGGGCAGGGAGCTGGGTGTGAGGACAGTGATGAGTGACCCTTTCCTGAGGCCCAAGGAGCCTGGCTCTGTATTCAAAATGGAGACTCCTTCAGCATCCTGTGTCCCTACTGCAGCTGCTGTTGGGCCTGCCTTCTTGTCTACTCCCGAGTCTCTAGTTAGGCTGTCGAGTTGGAATTTCTCATCAACTGGGTCATGCTTGTAAATCCCAGCACTAGAGAAGTAGAGACAGGCAGATCCAGGTTTGCTCATGCAGTCTAGCCAACTGGAGAGATTTAGGACAGTGAGAGACCTCAAAATCAAGAGAAGGTTCCTCCCAAGTAATTTCCCCACTTTTTCCTGTTGCACCAGGTAACCCTAATGGCAATGGCCAATAACTGCCTCCCCCATACACCCCTAGGCAACTCCTGGTAGCCCTTTCTAAGGTCAGGGGACTCCTCTTTAGCCAATACAAAAACCTGGGCCCCACTACAAAACCCCAGGGAAGATAGAGATGGAAAAAGAATAGATCAGGGAAAGAGGAGATAACAGACAGCCAGGCAGGCAACCAGTTGTCTCCCTGGAGACTCCATGCATCCCTAGTGAGGACAGAGGGGCTGCTATCAGCCCTGAGCCACCTGACATTGCTCTCTTCCTCTTCTGGGCAAGAGTGGGAAAGGGAGATGAGCACAGGAAACTCTGACCACTCCAAGAATGAGCCGTAAGAAATTCAGTTTGTTTCCAGAGCAGAGGCAAGATCCTGGACAGGTGAGTGGTGCTAGATGGAGCTGCGGAGGTCTTGTGGAGAGAACGGCTTCATTTGAGGGTAGCTTGGAGAGATAAGCAGACACAGTGCATCTGCTGAGAGACAGGTAGGGGACCCTGCTTGGCCATGGGAGGGTGGAGAGTCAGGGCCTGGGCCAGCATGGGAGACAAAGGTAGAGAAAAGTAAGGTCACTGAGGAGAGTGTGGCAGCAGGGAGCCAGCTGATCCCCCCAACCCCCCCCCCCCTGTTTGTAAAACTGAGGAAAAAGGATGCTACATTTTGGGGGCCTACAAAGACAGGAAGGAGATGAAATGGCAGGGGAGGCAGCCATTCCATCTCAGTTCTTATAGGGTTCTGGAAGACAGCCAAGAGGAGATGTCAGGAGACGTCAGCAAGGGCTGGATATATAGGCTTGCATACTTGGAAGCCCATTGAGGTGGCGCATGCCTGCTGTCATCCCAGCACCTGGGAGGTAGAGGATGGAGGATCAGGAGCGGAGCACAAGGTCAGTCACTCTCACTGGACTCTATGAGACCCAATCTCCAAAACAAAAGACCTGGAAAAGACCTGCACTTGATTCATTTATTGACTGCCTCTAGGAGTACAGTAAGTTAACCGGAAGAGAAGGTCAAGGAAAAAGTCCTGTGCATCCCCAGCCCAAAGAGAGACTGGGATCTGCCAAGAAAGCTTGGCCAGTGAGAGCTGAGTGGTCACAGCATGGTCAGGGCAAAAGCCAGCTTTGTGGGCTGGGAAATCAGTAAGCTTCTGGCTCATAGCCTGTGGAGGTGTGTGTGTGTGTGTGTGAGTGTGTGTGAGTGTGTGTGTGTGTATGTGTGTATGCGAGTGTGTGTGAGTGTGTGTGAGTATGTGTGTGTGTGAGTGTATATGTGTATGTGAGTATGTGTGTGTGAGTGTGTGTGTGTATGTGTGAGTGTGTGTGTATGTGTATGTGAGTGTGTGTGTGTGTGTGTGTGTGAGTATGTGTGTGTGAGTGTGTGTGTATGTGTATGTGAGTGTGTGTGTGTGAGTGTGTGTGTGTGTGAGTATGTGTGTGTGAGTGTGTGTGTATGTGTATGTGAGTGTGTGTGTGTGTGTGTGAGTGTGTGTGTGTGTGAGTATGTGTGTGTGTGTGTGTGTGTGTGTGTGTTTAGGTAGCCTCAGAGGCATCAGATCCCCTAGTACTAGAGTTACAGCCACCTAACATGGGTGTTGGGAAGTAAACCCAGGTCCTCTGCAAGAGCAGCGTGTACTTCTAACTGCTGAGCCACCCATCTCTCCCTCTTTCCAGCTGTGTATCTTATTCTTTGAGCCAGGGTCTCTCACTGAACTATTTGGCCAGACTGTCTGGCTAACAAGCTTCAAGGAATCCTCCTATCTCTGCCTCCCCAGCACAGATATTTTGATTTGTTTGTTTGTTTGTTTGCTTGCTTGTTTGTTCTTACATAGGGATCAAGCTCAAGACTGCATGCTTGCATAGCAAGCACTTTACTAAGCCCTACATGGAAGGAATTCTTGGCGCAGATTTGGTTGTAAGCTCTATGTCATGGTATCCTGACACTGCATTCATCGGTTATAGGAGGGAGAGTCAGGCAGAGATGTGAGAAGGTATTAAAGGCAGGAAAAGATCAGCAGCTGAAGAGTGTCTTCAAGAACAGATAGACTGGAGCCTATATCAGAGAGCTCTTGGGACTTCCAGGAGGGCCATGGAGATTACAGGAGGCAGGTGGAGGATGGAGAGACCTGTCAGAGTACCTGCACCCTTGTTCACAAGCCTAAGAGGTGGTCTCATGGGAGAGCTTGCGGCCTAACTTCACCATTGGAGTCATGAGCAGAAAACTGGGATTGGCCAAGCAAGACTGGGGGCTTTACCCACCTGGCCCTCCAACTTCTGTGGACTTCTCTCCATCCACGGCCGTAGCTCCTGTCTGGGTTCTCCAGGTTCTGCTGGTCACTGCTCCTGCCCCTTTAGACCTAAGGGCTACACAGTTTTCCCATTGTTACTAAGGGCTTCCCATGTTACAAAGGAATGCTCCAACATTCTCATGGCTTTCCCAGACTTGTTCATTGTTCCTTTTTGTCAGCTCCCCTCTGCTGCCCAGACTAATGGTCCCTTCTCTAAGTGATGTGGAGGTATTCCTCCCAAGGCTCATTTTTCTCTCTGAAGATGGAAGTCATGAAATTGGGGGTGTAAGTGAGTTGGCAGTGCTTGCCCGGCATTTCATGAAGCCCTGGATTCAAGTCCCAGTACCACTTAAACTAAGCATGGTGGTACACCCAGGTAATCCCAGCATTCAGCAGTTGGAGTTCAAGTTCATCCTCAGTTTTATATTAAATTTGAGGCCAGCCTGAGATACCCTGTCTCCAAAGGGAGAGGGGGAGGGAAGAAGGAAAAAAGGAAGGAAAGAAAAGAAGATGAAGTAGGTTCCCTGCTGACAGTGACAGAGACAACTAGGGGCGCAGCAGGGTGACAGTCTAAGGCCTCTCTTGTAGGGAGCAAGAATAGATCTATCAAAGAGAATGAGGGCTGTGCTGAGACTGAAACTTGGATTCAGAGTGTGTCCCCACCACACACCATCACCTGGTGTCCTCCTGCCTCAACAGAGTAGGTGGAGATGTGGTTTGAGTAGACTTGGACCTCTGCTGGCTTGGTAAACCAAGCATAGCCAGACAAGGGCCTATCAGAGAAAGAATGGGGGAGCGGCTCAGAGTGTCCCGCGGGCTCACACTCTAACATGGATGGGAGAGTGAACGAGCCAGCCAGAGCACCCCAGCAAAGGACATCTGAATGTGTGATTTAAAAGTGTTCTTCCCGGGCATGAGGAGAGTGACAAGAAGCTGAAGTGCCAGGTGAGTTGTCCACTGAGACCCCCAAGTTCTTCAGGGGGGCAGGAAGGCCAGAATCTGCTAGCTTCAGTCTTGGACAAATGAAGGGGCATGGCCAGGATGTGGAGCTACACTCTGCGCACGCACGTGCACAGCCCACATGCACAGCCACACGCCCACACCCACCCACACAGTCACACTCTCACGCACGCCCGCCCGCACGCCCACAGCCCTCCCAGACACTCCAAACACCCTCACATGCACTCACCCTCACACGAACCCCAGACAGCAGATGGGGCGCTCGGGTAATTGGTTAAACCTGTTCCCGATGTCTGGCTCCGCCTTGGCAGCACCGTCTGACAGGAAAGCTGGCTGGGCCTACACCGCTAAGCCTTCTGCCCCCCATCCCCTCCCCCTGTGTGGCTGTCCTGGAGCAGGGTCCCAGCGAGGATCCTCTAGGACAGAGCCTGGCTCTCAAGTCAAAGATTGCACGAAGCCCCAAAGGAAGCAAGCACAGCACCCGTGAGGAAAGATTGATAACGAGAGCAGGTGCCACACCTCTGAGACGCCAGAGGCCAATCTGGGAACGTCCCAGGACAAGAGGAAACAGTGTGGTTGTTCATGGAGAGGAAGCGTGTGGATTGCGTGCCAAGAGTTAAGAATTCCTGCTTGCTGCACTTGAGGCTCCTGTAACTCTGTGCTCTTAAGACAGGTGCTCAGAAGAGTCAGGCCCTCATTCCTAAGGACTCTGGAGGTCAGCACCACTGATGAGAAATGGCCAAACAAGCTTGCTTAGAGATGCCAGCCCAGCAGCTCACCCAAACATAGATGCGGGGAAGGAGGCCAGTGTCTACTCTTCTGGCCCTCTGCGGGCCCTCGCTCCAGGCAGGAGCCACCCTGGGGAGCGGGCAGGAGCAGCAGTCCTGTCTCCTTGCTGTTCGGCTGCATCTGCGGCTCCTTCGTCTCTTTCTCTTTGGGAGAGACTTTGGTTTGTTCCCTGGAGAGGGCCCAAAAACTCCCAAATTAGCAAACCTGGCAAGCCCGCAGCTCAGAAAATAGTTCATCCTGATTCCATGTTTTTCAGGCTCACAGAAGCCTTTATTAATGAAGTCACAACACCAATATTTACCGTCTGCGGGAGAGGCACAACATGGGGGGATGGAGGGGCTCCCCGCCCCGCCCCAGCAGGCCTGCCTAGGAAGACTGGCAGGTTTTTAGATTCTTCTAGTCCTTTATCTTCTTGATGGGGCGTTCTGCTGTGATCGTTCAGGACCCATCCCCCATCCACCCCCCCCCCCAGCCAAGCACTGTAGGATCTTCAGAGGAAGGGCTCACCCATCCTGTCCCCCCACCAGTAGTGCTGAAGGCGAGCCTCTCCTCCCATCCTACCAGTTCATGGACACCCCCACTGCTTCCCTCCCTCCCCCAATATTGCTTGGCAGGGAGAGTCGGTGAGGGTTTAATTCAGACTTAGCTGGGTTAGAACTTTTAAAATTTGAGGGATGTGTTCATTTGATGGAAGAAGGAACAGGAGGAACAGAATCTTTTGGTTTCCAGAAACTGGAGTGGACATCCACAAGACAGGCAGCGTAGAAAAGGTAGGATGGTGGGACTAGGCCTGTTCTCAGCAAAAGAACCTTGTGCGCTTGGCTTTCTGCACCTAGCCCAGGCAACAGGAATGGGCCTTCAGCATAGATCAGGTACTTCAGCATCCACAGGGTACTCACCAGCATCCCAGATGGAAAGAACAGCACAGGCCAGCAAAAGCCATGACGGCTCACTCAGGGACACCAGGAGCGACGAAGGAGAGGCCACAGGTGGAAGAGAAGCAGCAGCATAGTACAGAGTGGAGAAAGAGGAGGCATTTTCCTGCCTGATCAGGAGGATTAGAACCCCCCCCCCGCCCCCGACCACAGTGTGGAGGGCCTTCTTCAATAGTCACAGAAGCCACATAATGTCTGTGTTCTTCCCAGAGAGCGGCCAGGGCCAGAAAAGTGGCAGGGACAACTGAGGGATGCTACACGAATTGATGTGTGACCAGACATCACTGTCTAGCCAGGAATAGGTAAGCTGAATAGGAGAGACCTGAGGTGTGGATGAACCAGAGGAAGAGGAGACAAGGGACCCAAAATGAAAACATAGGGGTTAGGGACACAAGGGGGGCCTCCGAGCAGATGAAGGAACAGATGAACCAGGGCAGGAAGTGGATGAATGTGTCCAAAAGGGGAGCTTGGGACAGTGGCTGTCGTTCACATCAGGAGAGTGCTAGGATGGACAGTTGGAAAGTTCATGGGAGGTGAAGTAGACACAGGCCTGGGTGCTGGGAGGGAAAGACTGTTGGAAATACAACCACACTTCTCCAGGATGGTGGGCAATGTGTCAAGAGGAGAGGACAGACAAGCTAAAAGGTGGATGGACAAGAGTCCATTGGGCCTGCCTTGCCTTCCTTTGTTAGGCCAAGGTGTCCCCAAGCCACAATGACCTGGGCAAGCTCACCATCAATCCCATGGGCACTGGGTGTGGTGGCTCATACTTACAATCCAGCACCTAGAAGGCTGAGGCAGGAGGATTGCTGTGACTTGGAAGCCAGTTTGGGTAACAGAGTGAGACCTTGTGTCTAAAAAAGAAGCCAGAACAAGGTTTTTCAGGACAGGTGCACGTCTGTGTGGGGCCTGGGCTTGGAACCTCCTTACCCAGCCCCAGCTCTCCTTCCCTCTGGGTGTTCCTCAGTTGGAGACACTGCTGGAGTCTACAGATGTAAGGAGTCTCTTGCCTCCCAACCCTCCACAAGTTTGGAAAGATGTGGCTGAGGCTTCCCTTCAGGCTCCTGGCCCTGAGCGCTCTTGCTGACCAGCCCCTACTATACGGAGAACCAACACCCAACAGCCCAGGCTCTATGGTTGAAGATGGAGAGCTACGTCATAAAGAGAGAGATTTTTTTATTATTCCCATAGGGAAGGGGGACATGAGAGGATGTCACTAAGAACTACAGCAGGACCTGGAAAATAAATTAAAACAGAAATGTCTCAGAACAAAGACAGAGACATGGAGAGCAGCTGGGGGGCTGCAGTGATGGGCGGTCCACCCAAGCAGCAGGCTCTCCACCAGAAGGCTGAGCAGTCCCAGGCCTCAGCCAGCCCATTCTCTTGTCCCTCTGACAGTGATGGCCCCAGGCTCCAAGCCCTGTGGGGCCGTGACTCGAGGCCTCCCTGCAGCCTGGCTAAGGAGTGGCCAGAGTCCAGCATGGGCTCCCTGGAGCCTTGGCCAGCAGCAAGCAATGCCCTGCCCTTGTGGGCTCTTGATTGTTCCCCTAGTCATTGGAGGTGACATCAATGTCCTCCCCGTTGGCCTGCTTCGTGGCGATGCGCCACCGGTTGATATGGTGGGAACCCTTCTTCTTCTGCTCAGACTCCGGCCCTTCCTCTTCCAGCTTCTGCCGTTTGTATTTTGTCCTCCGATTCTGGAACCACACCTTCACCTGGGCCGGGAGGGAGGGGCACAGGTAAGAAACATCCAAAGCAGCCAGGATGGTCATGCTGCAGCTGAGGTAGGAGTCAGATGGGGGACCTGAGGCCACCCAGGCCAGGGCTCTCTCTTCCAGGCATCTGCCACCCTTCAGATGCAAGTGAGGAGGGCAGAGAAAGGACTGGGCTAGACATAAGGGTAGTTTTCCCAGATCCACTCAAAGACAAAGGAGCAGGTATGGCTGCTGAGCCTCCAGGTCTCTGCAGCCACAGTGACCAGGCAGAAGAGAGCATCACAGGCCATAGCTCTGCCGATGTCCAGAGAAGATGGAGTCATCCCCAGAGGGCCCAAAGCATCCTCTATCTCCTGTGCTGGCCTCACACTACCACACAGAGACAGTCATGGCTTCAAACCTGGAGGAGGTGTCTACACCAAGAACATGGCCTGTGACAGCCAGACAACATCTAAGATCCCAGGACCATTAATGGGCACTGTAAACTCACAGGCTGCCTGTACTCTGTGAAATTTTCCTACCTGCTTCAGTAGTAGAATTGTGCAGACCAGAGCTGTGTGCTAGGAAACCCCAGTCCCTCAGGTGCCAGCTCCTTAGAGCCGTCTAAAATTCACCCATGATCACTTGACCTTGGACAAACAAGTATGGGGAGAGTTCTGTCTGTAGCCCTACCCGCCACACAGGGTTAGCTCTGCACCTCCTGGTCCAATAGCACTGATCCCCATGGCCCATCTAGATGTCACAGGTCACACAAAGAACAGTCAGAAGAAAACTGGAGGGCAGAAGTGAGTGCTTATTTGATCTCCCACTTCTGTGCCAGGAAGCCTTGCCTTGTGTGAGGCTTGTACAAGGGGAACAGCATCCTTCATGATGGCACAAAAGGTCTAGGCATCTCCAGGAAGCCCCATTTAGTTCCATCTCTACCATCCTTCCTTCCTTCTCTCCTAGCTCCAGTCATCCCTCCCAGCATTGCTGGGTGTCCACGACACGGCCCTCACGTCCTCCCGTAGGTGGCTCCCCACACACTCTCAGTTCTTGCATATTGCTTTGATTACACATCGCTTTGTGGGCCAACCAGGTCCAAATCCTCCATTGTGCTAGCAGGAGGAGTTTGAGTCCCCTTCTCAGCTAAGTCTCTTCTCTGGACTGACACCCCTCATCAATAGGAGAGATGCTTTGGGGGGCCCTTTGCTGGTCCAAGGCACCTCCTGGACTCCTGTGCCAGTGGAGCCCTTGGGTAGGGGATGTGGGGCAATGGGTTTGCAAGTCCTGGTGTTTTCCTGGGAATATCAGCACAGCTTAAACCAGGCAGAGGCTGCCTGCTGTGGCTGTGCGTGCGGACAGCACTGGTAAGTTGTTTGTGTACTGTGGTGGTGAGGATTTCAATTCTGGCAACTGCAGTGACTGCTGAAGGGAGAACTAGAACTCAGGGCAGGGCTGAAGGCAGCCCTCGGAGACAAGCAGCAAAGGCAGGAAGGGGGCCTGGCATCCTGGCTGTAGGATGGTTTTGTGCCGGGGATGTGCCAACCTCACAAGCCTTCCTCTCTATCATAGAGGCCCTTGAAGGTTCTCCTCACAGTCCCTGCTCACAGAGGCCTCCACTGAGCCATCTGTCCTGCCACTAGGTTGGAGGTGGGGATGCTGGTGCTCAGTGTTCCAAATGCCACTAGCTGGAGATGAGTCCAGGGAGCATCCGGACACCCAGCCTTGGTGAACGAAGTTAGGACAAGGCAGGGTTCAAACTTGTAGCCTGCGTGCCTCTTCTCAGGTAGTCAGAGAAGGATATCGGCTGCTCTGAACTCAGGACTTCAGGATCCCATGCCCACCTAAGCCCCAGTGTTCTCAGCATACGCTTGGCGGTCAGCCCAGTGCCTGCCCTCTACCCCCAGAGCATACTGTGACTGTGCCAGCCAGTGGGTGGATGAGTTTACCCTGCCTTCTGTGAATGACTCAGAACTCTGTACAGGACATCATATCTGACAAGCCCAAGTGGGATGGATGCAAGGGGCAGTGGGCAGCACCCAGAGACAGGGGGTCACTTTCTGCACCTTTCTCCCTTACCCCATCCTCAGGTTTCCTTCTGGGAACTGATGATTACAGTGGCCTGTAACAGGACAGAACCAGCATGCTGCCCTTGCCTGTCAACTCTCTCCCAAAGGAGGAAACGACAAATGGCAGAGTAGAGCCCAGGACAAGGCTGTAGGCCTAGGCAGCATCCTGGGACACCACACATTAGAGAATCCCAACTATTTGTTTTCATAAGAGAACTAAAGTCAGTTGGGATATAGCTGTTGCTCAGTCGGTAGAGTCCTTGCTTAGCATGCACCCAGGCCTTGTGGTCTAGCCTCAACATCACATAAAGGAGAGGATTGTACACGCCTAGAGTCCCAGCACTTGGAAGGTGGGGGCAGAAGAGTCAGAAGTTTAAGGTCATCCTCAGGTATATAGTGACTTCGAGGCCAGCCTTGGTTACATGAGACCCTATTTCAAAAAACAACAGCACCAGGGGCAAGACCCCCCCCTCCCGAATAGCCCTCTCCACAGGCAGCCTGGATGTCCTCTGCCGAGCAGCTCTGGGCCGGGTATCCAGATACTGTTTATAAACCCTATAATAGCAGGGACAGTTGTGACTTCATCATAGTACAAAAGCCAGGAGGAACAGTGTTGGTGTGTGAAGTCACAGCCACGGGAGACAAAAATGTGTGCACGGGTGAGACAGAAGGGACTGGACCTAAACACCTAAACCTCTCTTTGTTCCCTTAACTTTTATTCTCCCAATACCAATATATATTCACCTCTCTCAGCCCCCAAAGCATGCTAGAAATGCTGGCTGGAGGCCTCACCCACCCATCTTGATCCCTGTGTTTTGGGGCGAAGCTTCTGTGATCTCCTAAATCACATTTTACTGTGTACCTCCCAGTTTCTTGGGGGAAGCCGAATAGGTTCTTCTGAGAGTCCCCATTTTGCACTGGGTTACGTAACCTGGAACTCTTCTTGGCCTTTGAAAGCCTGCTTGGACACTCCTGGATCTCAGGGAGATTAAGCACTGTCCTCTCTGGCTTTGGAGTAGAGTCCCAAGACCCAGAAGGCCTGTCCGGGTATGGTATCCAGTTGTACAGAGGTGGAGTAACCCAATACTGTACTGCAAGCAAGTGGTGCCAGGGACAGATCTGGGAAATGGGAGGAATCAATGGAAGAGGGACTGGAAGGAACCAGAAACAGGGCCGGAGAAGCTAAGTGCTATGTAGCTCTGCATAGCCTGGAACTCCCTAAGTAGACCAAGCTGTCCTGAGCATCAATTCTGAATTCTGCACTAGTTGGTTTGGGAGAAATTGAACCATCTTGGCTAGCTTTAACTGCCAACTTAACACAATAGAATTTTCTGAGAAGATAATCTCAATTGAGGACTTGCCTAAATCAGATTGGCCTGTGGCCATGTCTGTTAAAAAAAAAAAACTCTCTTGATTGTTGATTAATGTGGGAAGACCCAGCCCATTGTGGGCAGCACCATTCCCCGGGCAGGTGGTCTTGAACTATATAAGAAAGTTAGGTGAGCGAAATCCCTGCTTGCCATCCAGAAAGCAGCATCCTTCATGATGCACTTCTTTGGCTGTGAAGTGAGTTGCTTAATTAAAGGCTACCTTGTGTGGAATAGCTTTCAGGCTACCACCTGCAAGTACTTGCTTTGACTTCCTGTCTTGACTTCCCTCAGTATTGGGCTATAACCTGAAATTGTAACCAAATAAACTCTTTCCTCCCTTGAGTTGTTTTTTTCTGTCAAGATATTTTAGTCGCAGCAACAGAAATAAAACTAGACTAGATAGATTTGTACACAGGAATTTGAAACCAGAAAGAGCACAAGGAAGCATTAACCTCTTGCTGGAGGAAGCTGGTGAAGAGACACCCTTTGTAGAGAGGGGCGTTGCTCACCTTGAGTCAGGCAGGATGAAGAGCAAGAAACTGTTCTGAATGTGCCCACGCAGCACTTCCTCAGAGGACAGAGCATTATATGCTATGGTGGGGACACGCGTGTGTGAATTCATGAGTGGCTGGACAGTGGGTTTACAAATAGGTGGAAAACAGCTCCTGTCAGTATTTTGGAGACCACACTTAACTTCTGAGTAATCTGCTGTTTTGAACAAGGGAGGGGCCCTTCCACCTCACTGACACCTCCCCCCTGCCCCCAATCTCAGCCTCTCAGCTCCAGGTGCCTGTATACTTTCCAGGGAGGACCCTGTCCCGGCTTTAAGAAGTCCACACATCCCTGCCAAGATCTTGTAACTCTGACATGGGAAGTTCCTCCTTATGTTCTATTGCGCTCTCTTCTGCTTTAATTTAAGCATGTCTCCTTAGTCTGTCGGCCTCAGGCACAGAGAAAGTCCTTAGAATAGACAGCTTGGAGACATCAATCACGCCACCGTTCAGCCTGCTCTCTTCCCTGCCCTCTCTCGGGGGATCCATTTCCTATCAATTGATCATGTCAGACTTCCTGCTCTCAGAATCAGATCAACCCTCATCCCCCCCAAGCTGGCGTCACCCCCAACTCCTCGAGCCACCTTATATCCTGTTCCCCCACCCGTCCTAGATCTTCTTTACCCTACCCCACAGGACTTCTAGGCTATAGGAATATGGAAACACCTGATCCTGGACTTGGAAGAAAGGGTGTGTCATCCCAGAGCCACAGGGAATTACTGGCAAACTTTTGACTTTTCCCTAAAATTCAAGTCACTTAGCTATCTCCTGCCAATGGAGACATTTCCCATCCCTTCAAAGGCAGGACAGTCCATGGTAGGAAGCAACCACCCTGAATGTCTGTGAGGAAAACCCATACATAGGTAAAGAAATCCCTGAGCACTTCCAAGTCCTCCCTCTCCCTGCTCTCAAGCCTCAAGGTGGCATCTGGTCTTGACACTGCCATCTCTGTCTTAATGTGCCCCCTTCTAATCCTCATGTCCCCACCTCCCCACACCACCTATAATCCTATACATTCTTCTAAGCCTTCCAGGTCAGAAGTCTGCTGGGGACCTCCCACCTATCAGGTCTCCTCTGATCCCCTCATCCTGAGATGTAATTCAAGAGGACTCAGTTACCCTATCCTTTTCATGGAGGCCTGTAGGACAATATACTTTAATTTAACACATTAATCAACAAGCAAGAGAGTTTTCTATCCTTGTCCTGCAGGCACGGATAGACTTATATATACGAAGACTCTCCAAGGCCCAAGACCAAATTTCCTGTTTTTCTCACAGCTCAGCAAAAGTAGAAGACAAAGTCAAGAGACACGGCTGACCTACTTTATTCTAGGGACTACTGGAACATGTAATTGGCCAAGAACAGCACTCACCCCCATGTTCCCTGTGACTGCCCACTGGCATCTGATGGGTACCAGAGGGATTGCCTGGCCTTTCGGTGCCCATGGAATTCAGCCTGCAGGTGTGTCATATGGTGGCAACACACCCTCATGGAGGTGCTGATCTGACCTAGGTCTAGATTTGCCAAGCAGTCACATGAGTGCAAGCTTAGATGAGTGCCTTCTTGGTCACACCCCAGGCTGCACCACAGTCATGAGAAGCAAATGAATACAACCAGAAGGGATAACTGGCTGTGGCCCAGGGCCCATCCTTCCACCTCTTGGACTCCTAGCTAAGCTATACAGCTCACTACCAGGTATCTCAGGCTGCCCAACGCCTCAAGCTGGAGCTCTGCCAGCACAGAGCTCTCCTCTGAGACTTATCTATTGCCTGTCTTTGTGCCATCAACACTAAGTATGACATTAGGACTGGACAACCACAGGGGCAAAACAGTGAGGGAGTGACCAAGGCAGGGGACAAAGGAGTAAGCAATTCGTAATGGCTGGCTGAGTGTGTGGGATCAAAACAAACGACTGTTCAGTGGTGATTGGAGACAGGGTCTCAGTCTGTCCACAGATTGACATTAGCCAGGCCAGTTTCAGTATAGCTCCGAATGACCCAGAGTTTTAGAGACTCCTGCTTCTACCTCCCAAGTGCTGGGAATATAGGTGTACACAGCCTGCCTGACTAAAATAAAATTTATTTTTATTTTATGTGTATGAATGTTTTACCTGTATATGTATGTGGACCACAAGCATGCAGTTCCAACAGAAGCCAGAAGAGGGTGTTGGATCCACTGGAAGTAGAGTGGCTGTGAGCTGCCATGTGAGTGCTGGGAATTGAATCCCAGTCCCCTGGAAGCTCAGCTAGTACCCATAACCACTGAGGCGTCTATGCAGCCCCATGCCTGGCTTTCATTCAGCACATAATTACTGAATATCTACTCCAGGCCAAGCACGGTGCTGGATCCCGTGAGGAAATAAAGTTGACCTCTGCTTCCCACAACCAAGATGCTCAGACCCGTACTGTTCATCATAATTACCCAGTGAGCTGTGGGAAATGTTTCCCTCTTGGACTGCATCTTGGATGTCCTAAGACCATCTCCTGGGTATCCCTGTATTTTAAGATCTCCCTGAGAGATGGATACAGCTGATCTACAGCTTGACATATGGACATGACAGATAATTAAGTCATAACAGCAAAATGTGATGCATATTTGGAACGGCAAGGGGGACACTCTGAGTTCTGGGAGAATGGAGGAAGGATCATAACTAACTCTCTCTCTCTCTCTCTCTCTCTCTCTCTCTCTCTCTCTCTCTCTCTCTCTCTCTCTCTCTCCAGAAAGGTCAGAAGTAGAAAGTGGATGGTGAGCCTCACAAATTCAGGGCTGGGGATGACCCCGGCATTCTTTCTTTCAACCACAGTAATGTAACAGTGCAAACCTGGGAGAAGACAGAGCCAGAGCTGGTTTGGCAAGATAATGAATAATCATCAGCAGGTAGGAAGATGGTGTTAGTTGCTGGTAGCTCTCTAGAGATGGATGGTGGACAGAAGAAGACAAAATGGGTGAGGTAATCAACAGATGGGTACACGGAGGTTGTTGTTAAAAAGAAAGGTATATGTATTTTGGAGAAAAACATAAATTTCCCAATCTGGGGAGACAGCTAATGAGCAGGGGCAGATACAAGTTGCTAGATAAAAGACAGTAACATGTAAGGGGTGGAACACAGAGGCCTGGTTGACAAATGTAGGTATCATGTTAGAAACACAAAGCAGGGAGCTGCCTGGAGTACCACATGCTTGACAGATAGCAGATAACTGGAAATGACAGGTAAGCTTGCATGGCGAACACTGAGGGGTGGATGGTGACCTGATTCTACAGTGTAAGTCCAGAAAGCAAGTGACAAGGACAATAGAAAGGTAACCGATGACAATGATGATGATGATGATACTGAATGTGTCAGGAAGAAATATTGGCTTAAGGGAAACCGAGGCAGGGCCTTTATTATGCTACTAATTTGATGGATTAATTTAAACAAAGAGAGCAGAGCTGAGAGGGAATGGGAATGGGTGTTACTTGGGTTCATATAAGATACTTCTAATCCTCAAACCTGTTTTCTTGGTGAAGAGACAACTGAGAGATAAAGCCCCTTGCCCATTGTGTGAAGCAGGCAGGCAGATGGGCACTGGAATTCCATCCGCCTGACTTGGGCCTCTGCTTAGCTCACCTTCCCACCTCAGGGGTTTTACCTGCAAAGGCAGAGCTACAAGGAAAACCTCAGCCCCTTCAGGTATTCTTTGATGGGAGAGGGGCAGAGCTGTTTTATATGTAAAAAGAACCCCATTCCCCCAGCCGGGGTGGGGGTGGGGTGGGGTGGGGGTGGGGTCAGGATTAACCAAGAGTCCCAAGGGTTAGCAGAACAGATACACTCTCTTTGGGTTTGTTCTAAAGGCATGTTAGAAATGTCCCATGATAGAAATGAAAGCAGCAACCAGCCTATCAACTATGAACTGGCATTATAAGAACTAAAATTGACAGGAAGATAGATTCAGTTTGAAAGAAAATTAATTAAACATGTTCTCACTGTGCTGAAAAATGGAAAGTTTAAAAACAATGCCATGATTTCAACAAGTGCTAATCTGTGGGTGGCAGGATTATAAACTGTTTTGTTTTCTTACATTCCTGCAATTAACGTTTAATAAATATTACTTTTTAACATGAAGCTAATTATAAACACCATTCTTAAGTTGACACCTTGTTTTAAACAATAATTGCAAAGCGCTGTTTGCCAGGAGGGAAAGAGGTGTTATTTTATTAGCTTATTTCTTAAACATTGCTTTCTTTAAAACAGTTTTAAAAACTAACTCTGTTGCTTTGTAATATTTGTTTGTTCAGTAAGAGCTGTCAACTAGCAACTCTAGAACCCACAGGTTCTGTGCTGGCCTGGAAGGAAGCCCTGATTCTATTGTTTTATGGGGTTCCAGTTTAGGGAACTGGGGTGCAGCAAGGGGTGGCCTACCAGACCAGTGCCCCTGTTACCCCAGCTGCTAAGGGAGAGCACAGGCAGACCCCTACCTGAGAAGGGGTGGCAGGGAATTGTATAGCAGGGGCAGGGTAGGAGGAAAGAGCATTTAGCACCAGCAGAGACGGAGGTCAGCTTCTGAGAGCTGGCAGGGTCTATAAACCTATATTAGAAAGCAGTCCAGTACAGCAGCCAGGCTGGGAGTCCCTCAGCTGCTGCGGTCCTCCTTCACAGCAATGGACCAAATGTTTAATGACACTTTCACTGGATGTTCATGTATGGCGAGGTCCTTACCAACAAAACAAAACAAAACAAAACAAAACAACAAAACCCCCTCATGTTTGCCTCTTTACCATTCCCTAAACATCTTTCTTTTCCTTTAAATAATCAATTATTGCTAAACCCTACGTGGGAACTATAACGTCATCCAGTCAAAGCCCCCCAACACCAATGGAGTTCATTCCCTCAACACTCCACAGACCCTCTGTGCCTAAGTCTCCTGACAGCTCCCTAGACACTCTTGGAGGCTTATCGCGTTAAGGTAACCGCGAATGAACCACGGTTCTCAGAGCCCTAGTGAATGTCCTGTGCCTGGATTAGGGCCACTTTCCAGTTAGGAGCTGACCTCAGGTCCACTCATTCCTCAGTTGCAAAGCTGACACTGGCTTTCTTTGCCCAAACACCACAGGTACTTGAGGTCAGATGAGGTCTCCCCGGTTAGGCCAGGGCCTAGAGAAGACCGGGCCACTCCCACAAACTTGTGGGTACTGTGTCACCTACACTGCAGACGGGGTAGGGATCTTTGCAGCCTGGGTGCACCACAGACCAAATCCGGCCTACTATGCTTCTGGTGGGATCCTTAGCGCGGATTATAAGATCGGGGAAACTAGGCGAGTTGACTTATTATATATGCCATCCCAGAACGCACGAGACAGAGACCGGAAGATTGCTTTGAGTTCAAGGCCAGCCTGGGCTACATAGCGAGACCGAGTCTCATTACAAAACAACACCCCTGAAACTTAGCAGGACAAGGCTAGAGAAAGTGTAGGGTTTCCAGGGACGCGACATCAAGGTGGCTTTTGGAACCCGAAGGGTAGAGAAATCTGCACCCAACCGCCCACTTCCTTAGGCTGTGGCAGGAGAAGGCTCACCTGCGTCTCGGAGAGGCTGAGGCTGCCTGCCAGCTGCTTCCGCTCGGCACCCACCACGTAGTGATTCTTCTCAAAGGCTCGCTCCAGCCGCAGCAGCTGCGAGGGCGAGAAGGCCGTGCGAATCCGCTTGGGCTTGCGTGCGAAGGGCCCGTGCAAAAGCAGCCCGTCCTGGGGAACGTCGCTTGCTGCAGCCCAGAGGCAACAGCGGCAAACGCAGGTACAGACAGAGAGAAGGGGCGCAGTGAGTAGCAGGCCTCTGCCTTGGGGACGCCCTGCCACCTCTGCAATCCTGCCACCTCCACCGCCTCTCCCATATCCCTTGTGGCTGCCCTGAAACCACACTCCAGAGCTTCCCACAGGGAACGAGGAGCAGAATCCACTCTTGAGCCAAGACGCAAGCCCAGACCTGATGAGGGTCCAACAGGCTCAAATCCAACGTTGCCAGGGGCAGCAGAAAGGCCAAGGGATGGCAGAAATCCCTTAGGTCTGTTCCTGAGCCCTTACAATGCTACACCCAGGCCCCAACGATTGATTAGCTTTTTAATTATTTAGTTCCAAAAAACGTCCCCTTCCCAGAGGACAGGATCTGGGCTCAGAAAGGTGATGGGGAAGAACAAGGCTGATAGGAAGACTACCCAGAAGTCCTCCAAAGACTCTTAACCGGTGCTTAAAGCACTCCTGCAGCTAAGTGCTCAGGTCACTATTACCCTGCTGAAAAAAATCCTGCCAGCAGGCCAAGGCTCCCCCACCCAGGAGGTGAAGGCAGGCTGGGTCCAGCAAGCAGGCAGATAGACCCTGGAGTTCTCAAATCTACTTCTCCCTGCTCCTCCCTTCTCTCCTCAGGCCCTAAACACTGTGAAGGCTGGCCCACTGTGAAGGAAGGCTGGCAGAGTGGAAGCCATTCTCATGGGAAAGGCTCCTGCGTTCTCTCTGTGTAGTCCTGAGTTGAAAGAACATATAAGTACACACTGATATATTCATTTCCCTATAGGTGTGTGTAAATAACACCCGGCTTCCCCTTTGTCTCTTCCTCCCTTTACTGTATAAGAGTTCAGAGAGTGACTGTCCCTTGGCAAAACTCCCACACTCCACTCCTGCACTGCAGAGGACTGGATAAGACTGGGGTGGTGGTCAGGAGGTATAAAAGCCAGAGCAGGCTTCTGTCCACAGCTCCAGTTTGGTTCACCCCTACCCACCCCCAACCCCGTCCCACAGTTGCACATTCTCAAGGACTCAAACAGTCCCTGGTCCATCACACACTGACCCTCATACACTGCAGTCCCTGGACCATCACACACTGGCCCTCATACACTGCAGTCCCTGAGACCATCACACACTGGCCCTCATACACTGCAGTCCCTGAGACCATCACACACTGGCCCTCATACACTGCAGTCCCTGAGACCATCACACATTGGCCCTCACACACTGCAGTCCCTGGACCATCACACACTGGCCCTCATACACTGCAGTCCCTGAGACCATCACATACTGGCCCTCATACACTGCAGTCCCTGAGACCATCACACACTGGCCCTCATACACTGCAGTCCCTGGTCCATCACACACTGGCCCTCATACACTGCAGTCCCTGGACCATCACACACTGGCCCTCATACACTGGCCTGTATCAGTTCCCCTGACCCAACTACACAGAGCCCTAGATGAGATGTTTTGACAGAGTTAGCTGTTGAGATTGACTGATCCAATTAATTTCCTCAGAGATGGCTACTGTCTGGGTTGACTCAATTGGACCCACGACTTTACTCTGAAGACAGCAAACTGGACAATTCAGATGAGACCTCCCGTTTCTGGAAAGAGCTATGCAAGTGAAAGTCACGTAATGAGGTGCCCTTGTTAAAATTCAGCTGGTAGACTAACTATATCCCTCTACTGGTTGCAAATACCTGACTGTCTTTGGGCTTTGGAAGTCTATGCCAGTCAACTGGGTTGCTGGGATCTTCTTTGGAACAGCTGCCTGGGATTGACCTCCCATCACCTACGCATTTTAAGGGGCTGGGGCTGCACTACTATACAACAGGACGAAGGAGTGTCACTGAGGAGTGAGGGATGGACATCTCCCCCTAAGGTTGGTGCCAAGAGCAGACCTAGGATCCCCCCTGGCCTGGCTGAAGAAGTAGGGGTTTCAGTTGGGAAGTAGAGGGACAGTCAGGGAAGGTAGTCTGTCTGCCAGAGAGACTAAGAGGAGAAAAGGAAAAAGCCTACTCCTGGAGTGACTAAGAAGACTCAAAGCCTTGGGTGAAGACCAGTCTGGAAGTCCAGGGGAGGGGAGAGAAGTGGATGAGAAGCCTTTATTGAATAAATTGCTTTGAAAGCCCACGTTGTTCAGAGTCCAGGTAAACCTCCAAAGGGGGAGGGGGGTTCCTCTGGACAGATGAGCCAGAGAAGAGGTTGTAGGGAGAGGCCTTTCTATCTCAGCATTCGTGGGCTTTGATCCCAGTTACTCAGTTGTCTGGCCTACCCTATACAGCAGTGAGGTCGCAGTGTAGAGGGCCACGCAGGTCTGAGTGAGTGGGATGCAGTGGTGTGCAGGGAAGCGAGAGCAGAGAAAGCAAGACTGGGCTCTGCTGCAGTGTTTTGTAGTAGCTGTAGCGAGGTGCTGGGGGCGTCAGTCACCTGTATAGTGGAGGAAAGCTCTCCCTGTCTGTTTAAGCCCCATAGGTTGAGGATAGCCCTTTCCTGACCCAAAGCTTCTTTGCCTCCACTCCCCAATCTTGCTTAGTTCGGGGAAGGAATGTCCCGCTGTAGTGGTTAGCATGTGCCCCAGTGTGTGTTCATATGCATGTGTTGAATCATAGGGTCTTCTTGACCCAAGCACGAAAGAAGCTCGAGGCTACAAAATTATCCAAAATACTGATAAACAATGACAAGTTATTTAATTAAAAGAACAAAACACCAAAGCCTTTCCCAGTGAGAAAGATGATGTTTAGTGCAAAACCAAACATCCGATGATATTGATCAGTGGCTACATGTTACTGTAAGGACAGGGGTGTTGAGGTGTCTGTACTGGACGCCTCTCTTTTTAACCTATGGGAAAGGGTCCATCTCTCCCTACAGGTCCTGACTGAGCCACAGGACAGACCAAGGCTTGAGGCTTGAGGCTGAGGTGCAGCCTGTTTGGACGAAGTAATTTCGGGCCGTGAGAAAAGGTGTCAGTTTTAGACACCCTTAGGAAAGGAACATGAACCCATCGTTCCCTGGAATTAGGAGTTAGGATGTGAAAATCCCCACATTCTTTCTCTCCAGGCCGCTGCAAGGCTGATGGCTGGGAGCTAGCAGCGGAGATACTAGGAACCAGGCAGCGGAAAGCGGGAGCAAGAATCCGAAGCTCCCTGGGCTGGGGCTGCAGTCCTAGATGGAGAGGCCGCATTAGCTACAGACTTAGAGCCTGGTGCCCCAGAGGAATGGCTTGGAGCTAGAACCTGGAGCGGTCAACAGTAAAGCGGAGATAGCCCCTTCCCTCTTCCTCCTGACTGAACAAAGGCGGCCTTTGAAGCGAGTGCCCACAACCGCAGCAGGATTGGTAGGGCTGAGTCTCCCTTAGTCCCCTTCAGACGTAGCTTTCCAACTCATAAAGTTCTTGATCCCCGGGAAATATCACCAAAACGACGCCAACCTCGCTTAATCTTCGCGGGTTCTTCCCGTTTGGCCCCCAGTTCGGAGGTCCCGACCGTGCACCCCAGCTTTTCCTCTTTGCTTAGGGGAGAAGCGGCTTCCAGGCTCTACCCGCTCGCGTTGCCCGGGAGCGCTGCGCACAGAACGCATAAGCCGGTTCCGTTTCGTTCTTGTAGGGTTTCGTTTCTTGCACCAAAACGGGACTGAAGTGAGCATCGCGGAGACCCGGTTCTCCAGAAAACACGGCGCCGGAGGGCCTGGGACTGCTGGGTTCTTAGCCCGGAGACCCGGTGGAATCTGGAAGAAGCGGCGTCGCCGGTCTGCAGGCTGCAGGGCCGTGCCACTTCGGAGTTGGAAAGGGTTGATCAGCACCCATTGGACTTCCGAGTTCGCAAGCGCGGTCACACTCGGATCCTTCTCCGCGTCGAGACGCGGTTCTGGAGAGAAAAAGCCCACCGTTTGTGTAACTCCAAAACGTATCCGCTGGGACCGATGGCTCAGAGAGCAGCGGAAATTTCCTGGAGGGTTTTGCGAAGGATGTATTGGCCTCGCTTGGCTGGGGATGCTCCGAGCCCGAGAGCTGATCTCTCTCAAAAGGCACATCCAGCCTCGGGCGAGCGGGATCAGCGCGCGGGGCCAGTGGTGTGAAAGGTGGAGAGAAAAACGTGAGATTCCGAGATTCCGGACTAAGGGCCGAAAAAGCCCCATCCAGGAAGCATCTTGAGTGTGCTGAGGCACTGGACTAGGCTAGGAGCCCTTAGCACCCTGTCTTCCAGGGTCCCGGATCCTTCACCAAGGGTTCCAGGTCCCTCGAGCCGTGGGCTCACATCCTGGAAGAATCAAAATTCCGCCAGTGGGCGCGAAGCTGAAGATAGAGTCCCCCTCCCCTGGAGGGGGGACGCGGGTAGTTGGCTAAATTAGAATAAAACCTCATTTTAGTAGTAAGCATTGATGTTAAGTGACGGGAAATGTTACCTAAAGCAGCTAATATCTTAGGCTTTTCCGCTCCCGCCTGGGCACTTTTTTTTTGGCGGGGGGAGGGGGGACGACAAAAATATACCCACGATACGCGCCGAAGTAATCACACTATTGGATCCACAGGAATTTCTCGTATGTAGTGGCCAGGGAAGAGCGGGGTCATTGATAAATCGGGCCCTCTCCAAATAGCCTTCTCCAAGTCAGTCAAGCGACTATAACTAAAGGTTCAAGACATTTTTCCCTTTATCATATAAATAATTGTATCACATATCAGATTCTCTTTGGCCGCGTAGCTCTGGCTCAATGTCAGCATAGCTCCTGGGGCTGCTGTTTTACGAAACGCTAAATTTACCTGTAAGTAAAGTCTATATCAAAGTGGGAACTAAGCAATTGCTATAGGAATCAAGGCCAAATTTTTCTTTTAATGAAAGAAAAGAAAACTGCACATCCAAGGAAGAAAATTATCTGCAATGAACACAACTCTCTCTCTCTCTCTCTCTCTTTAGGAAAGTCAGATAACTGGTGTGTGTGTGTGTGTGTGTGTGTGTGTGTGTGTGTGTGTTTGTGTGTTTGTGCGTGTTTAAAGCTTTTGGAGGGGTCTTAATTAGCAAACCAGATGCGGCTGCAGACGGGTGGGGTAAGACTAGATATGACCTTAAAAGCCCTCCTCTGCCACTACCCCTCTCAAGAGGACTGTCCTGAGCTCTAGCAACCGGGTGGGCTCCTGGAGGAGGTCAGTGGTGAAGAAAGCAGGTTTGTTTTCGCAAGCCTTTTCCACTTTGGGTCGGAGAGGGCACATGTAACTGGGAAAAGTCTGGCCAAGGTTGCTGAGAAACGTCCCAAGAAATTCGAGTGAACGCACCACGCTGCCCTGCTTCTCACAGAGCCAGCGAATGCAGGTGGACTTTCCCCTGCCCCGACGCGCCAAGAGTAGTGGTGACCAAAAGAGCGAAGTATGGTCACAGCTCAGAGCTCTGGCGCGGGAAGGGTAGAGGGCCAGCATTTTCAGGGTTGGGACTGGTTTAGTCGGAAAGGAGCTTAAGGTTGGCCACTGGAGGGTCTGAAAAAGCTCCTAGGATGCTCTCGGCCTTCTATTCCAATTGGCTTCATTCCCTGAAAAGCGTGGCGGTCCCAACCTCACTTCTTGGGTGGGAGACCAACGCAGCAGACCACAGGCTAGTCGCCTGCGCACAGTCCAGGCTGATCCCTAAGCCTTGTCCCCCCACAACTTCTGAACATCCCCGCCGCCGCGCCGAGCCTCCCCCGCATCCCCAGGTCACGAACACGGCATGGACACTCACCCTGGAAGCGGTGGCCAAAGAAGCGATTCCGAAGCACCCAGGGGTAGAAGTGGAGAGGGTCCCGATGCTGAGCGCTGAAGAAAGAGTGAGGGGGTTGCAGCGAGGAGGAGCCCAGCTGGTGTGCCGGGTGCACCGTCAGAGCCGGGTGGTTCATGGCCTCTGGGAACACCAGCTCCGGCCCTCCATAGAGCGAGCGGCCGGCGCCCGCAGCGGCAGCGGCAGGGAAGCCACTCACGAAGGCCGTCTCGGCCGCACTGGGGTGAGGATAGTTGAGCGCCGTGGGCCTGAGCGGTTCCTCTGATGCGGCCACAGCCAGTGGATGGGAGCCCGCGCCCCCGTTGCCAGGACTCCCGCCGGTGCCACCATCCTTGGCCACCAAGGACTCTATGGTGAAACCCCGCTTAGCCGCGGGCTGGAACATTGTCGCGGCCGCCGAAGCGGAGTGAGGTAGCGGGGCTCTGGGGAACGCTCGGTGCCCCGGCGCTGCCGCCGTGCGGGGTGTGCACCAAGCCTGGCACATGCACTCACGCCCGCACCCTTCACCTCCCCCGCCCGCCCACCCGCCCGCGCTCGGCCCTTGCGGACCAGCCAGGAGCGGGGCGGCGAGGGGCGTGCGAGAACCCTAACACCGAGTTGGGCCACTGCGCACCGCCTGGAGCGTGGTCCCCGCGGCCCAGCAGGCAGCTCCTCGCAAACGCCCGGGCGCGGGCTGCCTGTGCTACTGAGAGCCGCTTCAGCGGTCCTCCTGGATCTCTCCCTTACTAATCAAGCTGTGACCGACCACCGCCCGTGATCTTTCTAGCTCTCCCGGGCCAGGCCTGGGCTGCAGCTCTGCGAGGAGAGAGTTAGCGGGCACCTGCCCCGCGCTCCCCCATTGGCCACCGCTCACCTGCCCCAAGGTGGGGGGCGGGGCGGGGCGGGGCGATGGATGGCGGGTGGGGATACGGTCCCCAGTCGGAGGCAAAAGCCGGACTGGAGCATTAGTGCTTGATCTAGTGTCCTCCTCCTACCCTCCACTCTGCATCTTGATTTTCTGACTTGGCCCTTTAGCCTCCGCCACACTCTGCCCTGAGGGGGACATCTACAAAGCCTGGGCTTGAGGAAATATACCAATCCCTCTTCTAGCACGTACCTCAGTTGAACCCCCTCCCTTCGTCCTGGGATGTCGTTTCAGTTCTTAGAGAACTTGGATCCAAGCTTAGGATGGGTGTTTGGGGTCCAGCCTAGATTCTCCAGAGAACCTGGTCTACGTTCGCCTAACCTAAGGGAGGTCTCCCCCTCACCCACCATCAGCCTCCGGAGCTGTTTTCTGAAGCTGAGGTTATGTTTCTGAAATTTCACATTTTATGGATTTGGGGAACAGTGCTTCAAACAGGATATGCATTCTTTTCTCAGGGGCCAGGTTCGCACTGTCCGGGGAGGAGCCACATAACCCATCACTCCGCAGCTCTCCCGCGGCAGCTCTCAAGCGTTCCAATGCAGCGGTTTTACCAGCCTTCCCCCTCCCTCCCTCGCGCTGCGACCATCTCCCACTGGACCGCGGGGCTTAAGCTCAGAGTGATTTCCTTGGGCGTCAGTATTGGACGACAAGGCCAAAATGGGGTCTTTGGGTCACTGTATTCTAAATTGGAGCTGGCCTTGCTGTTCGCATGGTTCTCCAGAGGACAGGCCAGTGGTCCTTGGTGGGAGGGGAGTGGCATCCTAGCTTCTTGGACATGTGACCTGCGACCTGCGACCGCGGGCCAGTGTCCCATTCTGCTCAAGTTAGTTTCCAATGCAAGCACTAAGTCCGGAGGGCAAGAAGGCGGTTGACCATTAGAACCTGTACTCTGTAATCTATCTACCCCAACCTTCCAGGGTACTGTGGCCTAAGGGGGCTCTTGGTTAGGAGGTCCAGACCCAGTCAGTCCTTGGTCGCATATGGCGGGAGAGGAGGAGGGCGAAGATAATTTTCCTTTCTTGACGCTGCCCTGGTGAGTCCAACTGGCCACAGCAAAACCCAAACGCTTACCTCCTAGCTGGGCCTCCAGAACCCCGAAGGGCAGTGGGGTCTATATCCCCTACAACTATGGGGACTCCAGGCCAGGTCTTGCAGCGGCCCGCCGGAATGCCGGGAGCCTTGGTCCGGAGAAGCGCTCGGGGCGCCCTCGCAGCTACAAAGCGGGTTAAAGTCTATTTTCCACTCCACTGCTCCGAAAAGCCCCCGCAAGCCTGTACCATTCCGACCCCCGTGGGCGAGGTGAGGAGGAGGCGGCGAGAGGGGGCTGAAAGAGGACCGCACCTTGCAGCCCTTCCCGTCCTGGGTGACCCAGGACCAGATACTTGGGTTTCCCACTCTTTACCAGATTCACGCTACTCACCCTGTCTCACCCTGCCTTCTCCGGATCTCTGCAACTTCTTATGATGCTTTGCCGACTCCCCCAACCGGATACATGACTCAGATCGTCCCTTTTCAACTCCTGCTTCCTCTGTCCACATAAGGACCAATCTTTCCCTCTTTTCCTTTGCCACATACTGGATGGCAGGGCGGGGTGGGGGTGTTGATCACTAAAGTGGCAGAGGTGGGCATCAGAAGAAGGTCTCCTTGGAGCAAGGTCTGGGCAGAAACGGAGTTTCCATTGAGTAACACTGTCTAGGCTTAAGCTCTGGGGACAACCAAGTGTTGGGCTCTATGGGGGAGACGACAACAGAACAGCCCCCCACCCCACCCCACCCCCCGCCCCTTGCTGATCTGTGTGCTCTGAGTCCCACAGGTCATCCTCAGGCTCCTCATTCTTCCCTCATGTCTAGCCCGGGCAGTAGCTAAGAACCCCTTAAAGGAGGCGATCAGCTGGGAAGCTGGACTGTCTCTACCATCCCAGTCTTGCATCTAAAGAACCTGCTGGGTTCATGACTGCTCCTAGGCAGTTAGTTCTCCACTCGCCTTCCTCCCTATTCCTCCCCAGAATTCCCTAATCCCCTCCTGTCAGTCTGCAGGCATTGACACCTGCCTGGTTTCCTCACTTCTGCTCCCCTTAGGGCCTCCTCTTCCTAGCTACTCCCCTGCAGCAGCTGGAGAAGTAGCCAAGGCTTCCATCCCTTTCTGGATTAGGCATGGAAGTTCTGACCTTCACCCAGTTCTCTCTTCCTGCCCTCCACCCTGCTCTGCCCCCGCCCCCACAGCATGCACACCTCTTCTTCTACCACCATCCTTTACCAAAACACACACACACACACACACACACACACACACACACACCTTTCACCTTCAGACTGCTGCCCACTTCATCATCCTGTGGTCTCCCTTCCCATCCAAACTGTTGGGCTCTGCAGGAGAGGAAGGCCCATCACACACAGTAAGAGCTCCTACACTCCACACATGTGCCTGGCTGTGCCAGCTCATTCCACATCTGTCCAACCTTTTCCCTCGATTTCTTCAGAGATCCTGGCACCTACTCTGCTGATCCAACCTGAACCATCTGGACCATTCTGTCTGTCTCTCTCCCCTCAGTCTCTGAGATGGCATGACCAAATGCAGACTCTGTGTACTGGACCATGAGACTTGTTCAAGCATCCTGCCTCCAGTGCATAGCTTGTAAGTGACAAAGGTTCTATGGGAATTCTGCAGAAATTCAATCAGTAACAGATACTGCCCAGGGCCAACACCCATTCCATAGAAGCCCTGGAGAAAAACCACCTGGGAAGCAGCTACCCTCTTTGTTGGAATGCACTAAGGGAGCATCTTCAAGACTTCCCTTTAGCGTCAGGTGGTTGTGCAGTATCTAGCCAGGCCAGGTAATTTCTCCATCACAGCCTTGGCTATGAGGGAAACCCCATCCAATGTAGTATCCTCACCTGCCCCCTCTCTCTTCTAGTTTTCATTTCTTCATTTCTTCTCCAACCAACTTCCTGTTCATGTCTCCCACCCTTCAAAATATTTTTCTGTCATGTTTCCCTCTGTCTCTTGACTTTTCTTCTTAATCATCCACCATCATTTTTTCTTTCTGAAACAGGTAAGGTCTTACTCCAGAGACCTTGAACTCACTATTTAAACCAGGCTGCCCCAAAATTCAAAGTGAATCTCCTGCCTTCCTCTTTCCAGGAACTGGGATTTTAAGTATGTGTCATCACACCTAGCTGACCCTACAACTTTCTGAATCCCTTAGTCTCTGGCAAGTTCTGTCACTGCCTCTCTCCCCACATCCTCACAGTCAGACTTCTACCCAATCCCAGCAGAAGAGTGGTTTGCAAACCTCCGGAACTTTCATGAGCATTTCCTTGTAAGAGGGATACTTGCTTAAGACAGCGACAGGCACAGCCTCTTGGAGTGATTGTGAAACTAAATGGGTTACAGTCTCCACATGGTAACCTCTGGGCAGTGCTCAGCGCATAGTAAACCCTCAATAAACGCTAGCTGCTTTCTAGAACTGTCTTCTCCAATGTGGAAGCCAGGAGCCACATATACTAATTAGGTGGATAAAATGTTGGTGGCCCTAATTGAAATGTTCTGAAAATGTAAACATGTAGCATGCTTGAGCACACATGTAAGAAGTCCATTAATGTAAAACAATGGACATCATATTGGATCGTTGAGTACTATACAGTCAGTAATTTAAAAATGTACAAATTTTATTATTTTTTTATATTAGTTGTACATCATAAAGAATATATCTGGTTAAATGAAATTTTATTAAGATTTTTTTTCTGTTTTTGTTTCCAGTTTTTTTTTTTTTGTTTGTTGTGGTCAGGACAAGATCTTATCAGCCCTGGCTAGTCTGGAACTCACAGAGGTTCATCTGCCTCTGCTACCACACCCAACCCTGTTTTCTTTTTAACTCTTTAATACGGTTTCTATAACACTTAAAATTCTGTGTATCATATTTTTTCCTATTGAACAGAGTTGCTACAGAAAATAGATTTAAAAATAAAAAGAAAAGAAATTTGGGAGAAGGGAAAATGGATTTAAAATATGTATTTATTTTATTGGTTTTTGAGACAGTTTTCATGAATTTCCAAATGGTCTTACTAATGTAGTAAAGGATGGCCTTGAGCTACACTCTGTCAAGTGAGCTGTGTTCCCAGCCCCAACCAGGAAAGTCTTAGAGCAGATCTGTAGATCCCTGCAGTTAGTTATATGGGTTCCCTTAAAAAAATTAGAGGAGGAAGAAGAGGAAGTGGAGGAGGGAGGAGGAGGAGGAGAAGGAGGAAGAGGAGGAGGAGGAGCTAGATGACCCACACATGTAATCTCAGCACCCAGGAGGCTGAGGCCAAATAATCTCAAGTCCAAACTCAGAGCAACAGGGGACTCACTTGTACAGTTTTATAACATGCTTCATCAAACTTTTCCAATCAAAAGCATATTTGGCTCTCATTAAATATTCACCATTGGACATTTTTATTCTTTATAAAGTTTCACAGGACTGAACTGTTTGTGTGTACATTGTGGGATCACACCCATCCAAGTGTTTGTGCCTCTGCCTGTGTGTGTGTGTGTATTAAGGATGGAACCCAAGGCCTTATGCATGCTAGGTTAAGTATTCTACAACTGAGCTGTACTGCTGCCTCTTACTCAGGCCCCTAGCTATATCGTATTGCACGTCCATCTTTCTTTTCTATGTAAATTTCCTGAAGTGTATTTTCAGTCATAACTGTATTAGGACTCTGCAGCCTCAAACACTTGCAAGTGCCCTGTCTTTCAAAAATCCTTAGAAATTCCCTTCCCTCATTTTCCAAAAGGGCCCGAGTCTGAGTCCACTGCCCTGAGTGCGGCTCCTTCATGGTGTCCATCACAGTAGATGTCCATCACTGTGTCCTTTTCCTTAGTCTAATTCTCTTTTTAGCCCACTCAATTATTCTACTATCATCTGATCTGTCTACCTGTAGCCACCCATGTTTGAATGTGCACACCAGTACTGCATTTGTGTGGAGGCCAGAGGTCAGTCTTGGATGCCTTTCTCAGTTACTCTTCACTGTGTGTGTGTGTGTATGTGTGTGTGTGTGTGTGTGTGTGTTTTCGAGACAGGGCCTCTCTGTGTAACCGTCCTGGCTGTCCTAGAAGTTTCTCTGTACAGCAGGCTGGCCTCAAACTCACAGAGGTCTCTTTACCTCTTGGAATCAAAGGTACAGTGTACCACCATGCCTGAACTGTAGTTTGTTTTGTTTTATTTAAGACATAGCCTTACTCTGTAAGCCTAGCTGGTCTGGAATTTGCCCTGCAGACAAAGCTTCAAACTCACTGAGATCTGTCTGGCCCCTGACTTTCAAGTGCTGGAGTGAGGCCTTGCCTGGCTCCACTTTATTGTTTGATTCAGGGTCTTACTGAACTTAGCGTTCACTGATTTTTCTAGACTGGTTTGGCCAGCAAACCCTGGGGCTCTTCCTATCTCTACTTCCCTAGTTTTGATCCTTTTCAATGTCAATATGCCACAACTAAAATCCAGCTGAGAAGAGAGCCTCAATTCAGAAATTGTCTAGACCAGGTTGACCTCTCTTTGTGCCTCACTGAGGGAATTGTCTTGACTGTTAAGTGTTGTAGGAAGACCCAGCCCATCATGGATTGTACCATTCCCTAGGCAAGCAGTCCCAAGCTCTTTGAGTTAAAAGAGACCTAGATGATGCAGGCACCTTTTTTTTTTTTTTTTTTTTTTTTTTTTTTTGGTTTTTCGAGACAGGGTTTCTCTCTGTGTAGCCTTGGCTGTCCTGGAACTCACTCTCTAGACCAGGCTGGCCTCGAACTCAGAAATCCGCCTGCCTCTGCCTCCCGAGTGCTGGGATTAAAGGCATGCACCACCACGCCCGGCTACAGGCACCTTTTGAATGTTTTGTGTCTCGCCTAGCTTGATTGTGGACATTCCACAGATCAAACCACCAAACAGCACAGGTTTATGTCATATCTCCCTGTGTACCCCTCAGGCCCCTTAGACATTCACTGTACTCCATAATTGATCTCCACCATGAGGGCCAAATGTGGCTCTCTTTGGACTCCCTCTCCTGGTAGTGGCCCACCTTTGTGGAGCACTTGGATGCAGGCTCTCAGAAGCATGGGAACCTCTCTTTCTCAGTGATGCCCTGGGAGTTCAATCCTAACTTTTCTTTCCAATTCCAACTCTGTTGCTTGGCTCATTCGAGCTTTTGTTTCTTTTCTTTAATGATTCTCTTATAATAAGCACTTAAGAACTTGGCAATTTTTCCTCTCTAAAATTCATTTCAAACATGGCCGCTAAGACTCCAACATTACAATTCTACACTGTTAAAATCTTTTCGCACAGTGGTGGGATATGGGAGAACTTTGCAAATAAACTGTGACTGTGAAGATAATAATCGAATGCCTCTTTTTGAGGGAACTAAGTTGGAATGAGTTAGAATTGATTCCTACTAATGCATTACTCTTAGCACACCGTCCGTACTCCACAAGCAAAAACTTTTAGCACGAGTACTCCTCCCCCACACCACTGGTAGGACAGGGTCTGTCTGGCCTCAAACTCACAGAGATCCTCCTGTTTCTCCCTCCCAAGTGCTATTACTTAAAGACATGTGCCACTATACCCAGCCATAGAAGTTTTAGTATTTAACATTTTTGCGTTTGTTAACTTTGAGACAGAATCTCACTGTGTAGCCCAAGTTGGCCTTGAACTCACAGAGATCTGCCTGTCTCTGCCTCCCAAGTGCTGTGATGAAGGTAGTATATCATCACCATGTCTGGCATGAAGTGTTTGGCCTGCATGCATTGTGTCCATGGATATCAGAAAAGGTCATCAGATCCCCTGGAACTGGGGTTACAAATGGCTGTGAGATGCCATGTGGGTGCTGGGGACTGAATTAAGTCTTCCACAGCAGCAGCAGCGAGTATTCTGAACTTCTGACCCAGGTTTCCAGTCCCTTTTTTTTTTTTTTTTAAATTAAAGATCTGTTTTTATTTTTAATTCTGTGTTTGTATGTGAATGTGAATGGGAGTGCAGGTGCTTTCAGAAGCCAGAAGAGGACATCCAATCCCCTGGAGCTAGAGTTCCAGGAAGTTGTGAGCTGCCTGATGTAAGTGTAGGAACTGAACTCCCAACTTCTGCAACTTTGCCACTGAGCTATCCCTCCAGCCCTAACTGTTTTCAGCATGGTTTAAAATCTTTAGCTTGACCTTAAGGACCACCATAAGCAAGTCTTTCCTTTCTGGTTTCCTGCCCTCTGCTCTTCTGTGGGCAGCATGAAGCCCTGGAACTACTGCCTGCCAGAGTGCTCACCATGGGCGCTGTCCAGTGCTGGCACCACCCGCCATGGGCTAGACCCTCCCACATCAATTATTCATCAAGAAAAACTTCCCACCGCCTTACCTGTACGTCAGTGTGACACAGGTGATGTCTAACGTTTTTCTCCTTTAAGTTCTGGTCAAAGCAGTGCACCAGCTGCAGGTACCAGCCTGACTTCAGAGAGGAGGGAGATTGTCACCAGTGTCTGCAGTGAAGGACGTGGAATGTCAGTGCCATGAGAATTTTTCCATCCTGTTCGTGGCTGTGTTTCTAACGCTCAGGCCATGTTTGCCTGACACACAGTCAATACTCATTAAAGATGTTTTTGACTGAATGTATTAATTTGAGAAACACATTTCAAGGTTATATTTGTTCTGAGACAGTGTGAAAATGCAACTCCCTGCCCTGGGAGGCTTGCTGTGAAGGAAGAGGTGTGATCTACTGCCCCCCAGTGTGGACTTCCCTTCTAGGACATGTGGGAAGGAGACTCCTTCTGTAGGGTTCTGTACTGCTTTGGAAGAACACTCAGATATCTTGATCTTGGAACCTGCTCACTAATGGGAAACCTCTTGTCAGCTTGATACGAAGCTAAAACCATCCAGGAAGAGGGAATCTCACTGAGAAATCACCTGAATCACACTGACATACAGGTAAGGCTGTGGGGAATTTTTCTCGATTAATAATTGATGTGGGAGGGTCTAGCCCATGGCAAGTGGTGCCAGTCCTGGACGGGTGTGTTCCTGGCTTGTATAAGAAAGGTAACTGAGCAAGCCAGTAAACACTGCCCCCTCCCCCCCCCCCCCGCCCCAATGTCTCTGCTTCAGTTTCTGTCTCCAGGTTCCTGCCTTGAGTTTGTGCCTTGGCTTCCCTTAGGGATGGACTGTGATATGGAAATATAAGCCCATGTCTAATAAACTATTTTCTCCCCAAGTTGCTTTGGGTAGTGTTTATTATAGTGATAAGAAAGCAGACCAGGGCACTGGCAGTGAGCTGGTCAGGCAAGATCCTTGGCAAATCCAGATCCTTTGAGTTGTAGTGTGGACAGTATGTGATCATCAAAACCATTGGAATAGGAAGATTTAGTCAGTGAGAAATGAGCAGAAGCTGGGAGACAAGATCTCTTCTTTAGACCACAGTGCTTTGAACCCTGAGACAGAGGAAGTTAAAAGCAGCAGATATGTGGACCACACAATGAAAACCTGTCCTTCTGTGGAACTCAGTGCCAAGGTAGGCCAACAGGCCTGTCCCTACCTGGCTCTTCCAGCCTGTTCAAGGCTCACCTGCCTGCTGTCCATTCACACAAATGTGCTCACTCGCGTCAAGGTCCGAACAGCCTTGCATTATACAGCACACACACTCTTCCTCTTTTTCACAAGTTGAGTGATCTGACTTGGATTCCACAACCTCACTCTGTCCTGAATTCTGGACCAAAAATGTTAGAGAAGCCTAAAAGATCCAGAAACTAAAAATGTAGTAACTGCTCCAACCCCCCAGACAAACACGTAGCAGTGGAAAACATTTGTAAACCAAATAATACACACAGACAAAGTTCTAAGAAAGGGTGTGTGGTTCATGCCTTTAATCCCAGCACTTCAGAGGTAGATGCAGGAGGATCTCCAAATTAGAGGTCAGCCTGGCCTATAAAGTGAGTTCCAGGACAACCAGTGCTACACAGAGAAACCCTGTCTTAAAACAAAACAAAGCAAAACAAAACAAAACAAAACAAAACAAAACAAAACAGCTCTAAGAAAGGTTAAATGTGAGGGGGCAGTGCACAAAATACATAGAGACAAAATTATCGTGAGAGGTGGCTAAACCCATAAACTATAGATCAGATTTGCAAAAACCAACATAAATTAGAATTTAGAAAGCTGGTGCTTTAGCTCAGTGGTAGATTGTGTGTCCAGATTCAAGGGGTGTTGAATTTCAACAGCTAGAGTAAGGGAGAAGAAATAAGGAACACAGAATATTGAATATCCTACCAAAAAAGCCCCAAAATGATATTAAGCAAAAATTTAAGGACCAGCAAGAGGAGTTACTGGGTGAGGGCAGTTGTGGGAGTCTAAGCCTTTAAACTCATGGTGGAAGGAGAGAACCAACTCCTGGAAGTTATCCTTTGACCTCAGTTAGTAGAGGCCCTGCCTAGCATGTAGGAAGCCTTGGCCTTATTCCCCAGAACTAGATAAACCAGACTTGGTAGCACACACCAGTAATCCCATCACCAGGAAGATGGAGGCAGGTGGACCAGGGGTTCAAGGTCAGTCTTGGCTACATGGGATCCTGTTTCTAAACAACCACAAATGATCTATACATAAACAATGATTACCAAAGAAAAGAAGCAGAGAGTAATGGCAGGTTCTTAGAAAGTAAAGACAAACTAACTCTCAACTGTGCATGCCAGGAGAGAGCAGGATGCATCATCAATTCACTGAGAGAAAATTACTTACAAGCTAGAATTGTATTTTTAGCAAACACGGTCTTTCAAGACTAAGAATGAAAGAAAGACATTTCAGACAAATCAAAAATGAAAATCTCCACCAACCGAACCTCAGTGAAGGAATTTCGGGCAGAAGGGAAATCGCTGCAGAAGGCAAGAAACCTTGGAGGGAAACTGTGAACGGTGCCCGCAAAAAGTTTAAAAGTTGAAGGGACTTAAACGTACTTGATCAAATGCCCATGGCCGTAATCAGAGGCTCATGCATGGATTATTGCTTCCTTATAGCAAAGGAGGAAAAGGTAGGATGGAAGAAAAGTGGCGAGGCAGACAATTAAATGACAGTAATCCCCATCCCAATGAAAATATAATGAAGACAACTGGAGAGGAGGCTCCTCTGTTCGGAGGGCCTGAGTTCTGTTCCCAGCACCCACAGCAGGTGGCTCACAAGCTGCTTCTAACTCCAACTCCAGAGAATCTGACATCCTCTTCTGGCCTCCATGGGCACTGCACTCACATGTGCACACATGTGCACCTACCTAAAGACACACATAGACACATATGTAAAAAAACGAAACCTAGTCATTATGGTGTGAGACAAAACAGGCAGATCTCTGTGACATGAAGGCCAGCCTGGTCTACACAGACTGTTTCAGGGCAACCGTGGATACAAACAGAGAAACTCTGCCTAGAAAAACCAAACTAAACCAAACAAACAAAAAGATAAACTAGGACTGAAGGGATGGCTCAGTGGTTAAGAGCACTGGCTGCTCTTCCAGAGGTCCTGAGTTCAAATCCCCGCATTCATATGGTACCTCATAACCATCTGTAATGGGATCAGATTTCCTCTTCTGGTGTATATGAAGACAGAGTACTCATATAAGAATAAATAAATACATAAATATTTTTTAAAAAGAAAAAAAGATACTAAACTAAGCAGAAACCTTGCATGCAAGGTTTCTAAAACAGTACAGGAGTTTGTCAGGAGGCTGAAGGAGCCCTGCTCTGGGACACTAATCTGGTTAGAAAACAACTGAGAAAACATGGAAAGCAGGCATCTTAACAAGAAGTGTTAGAGAATCTGTCACCGGCGGTCTCTTCCCGGAGACAGAACACAATCGCCGAGCGACTCTAAATAAACACTTAAGTAACAGGAATCTAAAAATTGATGTCAAAACAAAAGTTTGAGTTTCTATTTCTCACAAAAAAAGATCCCAAGAGTTTATCATCAAATTTCCATGTCTGTAGTAGCAGAGCAGGAAGGAGGGATTTCTCCAAAAGGATGAAAGTCTGGCACACACGCGTGTGGGTAGCGGGGCAGCTCATTTCTAACCAGGGCTCCACAGGTGATCTGAGATTTGGGGGTGGGGGAGGGGAGTAATAACTACCAGCACCCCAACAGCCTAAAGTACACAAAGCTAAAGGCAAATGCAGACACTCGTGTTTGCTTGTTGTTTCTATGTGTGCATGCATGCCTGTGTTTCTATGTGTGCATGCATGCCTGTGTTCCTTGTTTCTATGTGTGCATGCATGCCTGTGGAGGGCAGAGGTGACCTCTGGGTTGTGGATCCCTGGGTACCACTCACCTGGGATTTCTGAGACAGAATGAGACCTCATGCTAGGCTTCCTAGCTAGTGAGCCCCAGAGATCACCTGTCCTTTCCTCCCTAGAGGTAGGATTACAAGCACAACCCACCATACCCGGCTTCTAATGTGTGTGTTCTTGGGATCAAACTCTGGTCCTCAAGATTGTGCAGCAAGCACTTGGCCGTCTGAGTTATCTTCCCGGCCCTGAAAAGGATTCCATGCTTTAGTAATTGTTGGATATCGTAGAGCATGCCTGTCCTCTCAGACTCTGAGAAGAGCAGGCAGGAAGATGGGGAGTTCAGGACCATCCTTGACTACACAGTGAGTTCCAGGGCAGCCTTGAGCTACAGGAGCCTAGCTCAGAAAACATTACACGGGTTGGTGAGATGGCTCAGTGGGTAAGAGCACCCGACTGCTCTTCTGAAGGTCCAGAGTTCAAATCCCAGCAACCACATGGCGGCTCACAACCATCCGTAACGAGATCTGGCGCCCTCTTCTGGAGTGTCTGAAGACAGCTACAGTGTACTTACATATAATAAATAAATAAATCTTAAAAAAAAAAAAAAAACATTACACACACACACACTCACTCACACTCACGCACACACACTTTAGTCGTTGGGTTGTGTTTATAGAATAAAGCATTAGTGTGTTGTATTGTCAGCCATTCCCTTTCTGCTGTTCAGGGAAGAAAGAACAATCACAAACTAGGAAACATCCTGGAAAATTTCAGAACACTAGGAAATGCAAATGATGTATACTTTGTGACAACATAGTTCTCATGGCATGGCATGGTCTGATTTAATTTTTTTTTTTTTTTTTTTTTAGGCAAGGTCTCACAATGTAGCCCACGGTGGCATTGAACTCAAAGCAATCTTCCTGCATCAGCCTCCTGAGTGCTGGGATTACAGGTCTGTGCCCCCACAGCCACCTTAACTGACTGGATGATGCCTAAGGAGGAAAGCAGTGTCTGAACTGAAAATCTTCTATTTCAGGAAGGCAGTGATGGTGCATGCCTTTAAGGTGGATCTCTGAGTTCAAGGCCAGCCTGCTCTACAGAGCAAGTTCCAGGAGAGCCAGGGCTACATAAAGAAACTCTGTCTCAAAAAAACTAAAAAAGAATAAGAAGGAAGAAAGAAATTAATCTATTGCCTAGAAAACCAGGTTCCTGCTTGGGTTCCTGTCCTGAGTTCCCTTATGGTTGATGGTGATGTGAAAGTGTGAGTTAAACAAATGCTTTCCTCCCAGGTTGGCTGTGGTCAGTGTTTTATCTCAGCGAGAAGGAAGTAATACGGACACTGGTGCAGAGTATGGGGTGTTCCTGTGATGGATCTGACCATGTCGTTGTAGAGGAGGACTGTAGAAAGATTTTGAAACTTTGGGCTTCAAAAAGCCATTGAGTGCTTAGCCTTAACAAGCAATTATGAAGGCCTGGAATATAGGAAATACTGAGAGGGTATAACGGACAGAGTCCTGGCTTGTGACAATTCAGAGGGAAGCAAGGTACTCTATCAGGGCTGTCCATGGGATGGTTTGGATTAGGAATCTGCAGAAGTGAAATCTTTGCTTTGCTGGGACATTCACCTGGGTCACCAGGTGCTGAAAAATGAGCTGTGTTTAATAAGAGACTAACATTATTGAGATGAAATAACCTAGGATGTTGTGCTGACTAATTTTATGTCAATATGATACAAGCTAGAGTCATCTGAGAGGGTGCAATCCAATTGAGAAAATGTCTCCATAAGGCCATGCCATAGGCAGGTCTGTATAGCATTTTCTTAATTAGTGATTGATGTGGGAGGGTCCAGCCTATTGTGGGGTGGTGACCATCCATGGGCTGGTGGTCCTGGGTTCTCTGTGAAAGCAGGCTGAGTAAGTGATGGGGAACAAGGAAGTAAGCAGTGCTCCTACGTGGTCTCTCCTTCAGCTCCTGCCTTCAGGTTCCTGTCCTGTTGGAGTTCCTGTTCTGACTTCTGTCAATGATAAACACTGATATGGAAGTGTAAGCCAGATACACACTTTCCCCCCAAACTTGCTTTTTGACCATGTTATTGTATCACAGCAATAGAAACCCTAAGTCAGAAGTGTTTCCCCAGGGTAACCACACAGACATGGTGGGCCACAGGAAGCCAAGGCTTCATTAAAAGCTGGCACCTGAGCGTGGAATTGTGTAAGAGTCTCCCATGTGATACTGGTTTTGAAGGCATGAATGTGCACTTTTCTTGTTAGCAGCTGAGGCTTGGCACTGGGAGAGGTCTAGGGGAGGGCACTGGCGAGGGTGTAGCCTCAGTGCAATGGAAGCCCCAGGATTGAAAGGGTCTTAGAGGCTGAGGTTCATCACCATGTGGCAGGTTTGGAGTTCCTAAAGAGAGGTCAGGAGACCTTTGGTGAACTGCAGCCTCGGTTGCCATGGAGATCCCTGGATATTGGAAATGTCACAACTGTAGGAGGTCTACCAGGACAACAGCAGAAGTTCATGGAGCCAAGAGACAAGCTGTAGGCTGTGGATGGCAGAGCTGGGAACTGTTCAAGCTCTTTGGAGCTCAGATCATGAGCCCCAGACACTGGACATTGATCTATTTACACTATGAGATTTTAGTTTTGCTTTGATCTTATTGTAATTGGGCACTAGTTATTTCCTCTTAGAATAAGAATTATTTAACATGTTTTTAAATTTATAGGCACCACAATTATGTGACCATGGACATTTAAAAGAGACATCAACTTCTTTTTTGTTGTTGTTTTTTGTTTGAGATGATCTCACTATGCATCCCTGGCTGGCCTGGAACTCACAGAAATCTGCCATCCTTTACATTCTGAATGCCACTATACCTGGCATGATATTAAACATTTAAAGTGTTGAGAAAATTGTAGGATTTTTAAAAGTTGGATTGTGTTTCATGATAGTATCCTAAACTCTTGAGGATAAAGAAGAAAGGAAAGGCTATGGTTTGATAGTGATGTAAGGAAAGGCTATGGGTTGACAGTGATGTTTTATGTGTCAGGTTAACATGTAACTTGTACTGGTCACTTTTTATCAAGCTATACAACCTAGAGTCTCCTTGGAAGAGGAAATGTCCATTGAGGAATTACCTCCATGTGATTGGCCTGCGGGCATTTTTTTTTTTTTTTGACTAAGGAGTAATGTGGGAGGGCTCAGCCCACTGTGGCCAGATGATGCTGTGTTGTGCAAAAGGTGGTAGTTAAAAAAAAAAAAAAGCAATTCAGTAAGCATTATTTCATGACTTCTGCTTCAGTTCCTGCCTCTAGGTTCCTGCCTTTAGTTCCAGTCCTAGCTTCCTTCAATAATGGACCATAAGCCAAACAAACCCTTTCCTCCACAAGTTGGTTTTGGTTGTTATTTTATCACAGCAACAGACAGCAAAGCAGGACTATCAAAGGCAAGTATTTTATAATGCACTCAAGCTGGCTTCTGGAAACAGTGCAAACTTGTGTTGAAACTGGCAGATTACTTAACTTACAGGGATGGTTTCCTTAACTGAAAATTTGATCTGATCATGGAATCTGCCTGGTGTTTACTTAATCAGGATCAGTGAGGAAATGCAGTGGATACAGTGAGACCATTGCCTGGTGCACTGCAGAGATTTACAAAAGTGAGTGAGTGTGTGTGTGTGTGTGTGTGTGTGTGTGTGTGTGATAGAGAGAGAGAGACAGACAGAGAGAGACAGAGAGAGACAGAGAGACAGAGACAGAGAGATAGTCAGAGACAGACAGAGACAAAGAGACAGAGACAGAAACACACATGCAGACAGGGAGACACTGAGATAGGCAGACATGCAGACATACACAAACAGACAGAGACAGAAAAGGTATGTGCTAGTGTTTGTGTGAGCACTCACCATGGCATATGTGTGGAAGTCAAAGGAACACACCTGAGCTTATCCTTGCCTTCTACCTCCTTTGAGACAGAATCTTTTGTTACTTACTGTAACCTATGCCAGGCTAGCTCCCTCACAACCTTCTGCCTCCCCTCTTACAGCAGGAGCACTGTGACTAAAGGTTAGATTATGAAATGCAGACTGGAGCGAATGCCCTCCCATTTGTTCTGTTGTTATTTCATCTCTGCTGAGCATCTCTCCTCCCGGTACTTAACTTAAGATACTTACTGTGAATATTGTTTCCAGAGGTTACTACAAGCTGCAGTGAAACAGTTGATGGTGTACTGAGGCTTAGCTCTCAACTCCACTAGACAGCTGAAGACAGTCTTGAACTTCTGACCCTCTCTCCTCTTTCCACCTCTCAAGTACTGGAACTCCAGGGGAGGCTGCCCCTCTTTAGTTATGCCAGTACTCAAGACTGCCCCCGCTTGAGTTTGGTTCCGATCATCAGAGCAGCTCTTCCTGAATCTTAAGGGAATGGTTTTTACAAAATGCACAGCTCTATCTACACTGGATCCATGTTCACCCTCGGAAGGCTTAATGGAGCCTCTGCATCTGTCGAGGTTAAGCCAAAAGCTTCGTCCACACATTGTCATGCACATAGTGGGGATTTAATGGTGCTGAGGTTGTCAGGATAAGAATGAGCTCCAAAGTCATCACAGTACTGTCAATTCTCTGCATGGCACTCTTCATACATCTCTGAAAAGCTGGCAGTTCTTCAAAACATTTGTGAGAGGAGTGAAGGCAAGCACGCAGGGAGCTCAGGGCTGCTGGAAACGTGGTGGACAACTGTGTGGGACTGCCGTCTGCAGATTGTTCTAATCCGGGAAAGTTGGATCAGGCCATTCGTGACCTGCACAGGTGCCTGGGGCAGGGAGGGCTTGGCTGAGTCTGGTCCCTAAAATCATCTTCACCTATAGTTTACAACAATCCAAAACAATGGACTAAGCATGGCAGCCATTTTTTTTTCTCCTAAAGAGCTTCTAATTGAAACTATAGACACTTTCTCTCTGCCATCAAAGGCTGAAATAAAATTTCAAGGCTTGTCATCTGAGAGAAGCGATAAGTATTTCAAAACCAGTTGGGACGAAACAGAGAAATCACACCGATAACCAATCCCCCAGGGGCTCAAAGTGGGAAATTTTTTTTCAAGGAAGAAAATGTTCGTGTGAATTCAGGTAGTACACTTTCCTCCGGAAAACAGTTTATAATAGATGTTTGTTTCCAGTAAATACTTGGCCACAATTACTAAACTAGTGTTTTCCTCAAACCAGTCACAGCTGGTGACAGTGCACTCCTTTAACACCACATTTAAGATGCTAAGGCAGGGGGATCATGAGTTTGAAGACAATCTTGGTTATGTAGTATGTCCAAGGCCAACCTGGGCTGCATAATGAGATTTGGTTTTAAAAAGCCAGAGAGGCTGGGGGATGGCTCAGTTGGCTGAGCAAGCATGGGGCTACAGTCTGGATTCCCAGCATCTGTATTAGAAACCCTGGTACAGTGGTGGATGCTCGTAACCCTGGTGCTATGGAGGTGGACACGGGTGGCTGTCGGGACTTGCATGTCAGTCAATCTAGCCCAGTCCTTAGAGAGATCTTGTTTCAAAAAAGAAGACAGAGATAGCTTGAAGGTGACATTTGATGTCAACCTCTGACACACACACACACACACACACACACACACACACACACACACAGACACAAAACAAACAGAAACAGCAGAAGGAGAGGAGCCTCAGGAACTCTGAGAAAGTACATTAGATGAAAAAGTGTAAACATTTGAAAATGTTCAGTATCTTTGCCAACTATCCCCATACCTGTACACACCCTGTCATGGTCTTTGGTGGATCCTATGACCTTCCTTCAGATCACAGCTGACTGTTAGAAAGGTCTCTATGGGGTTTACTTATGATTTGGGGTAAGACTCAAACAATGAGTTCCTCTCATAAGCATCTGGAACCAAGAAATATCAGAAATAGCATCATTAATAGGCAAGAGGATCTGAGAAGGAGTGTCAGCAACCCGGGAGACAGGGAACTGCCTGAAGCACTGAGGGCTGGCTCTAGGAACCTATGGTAGCCCTCCATTCTCCCTACAATGGCAGCCCTCCTCAACCAGGGCCTGCCGGCCTCATTTCCATATGCCAGCACTCCTCTAGCTCATGCCCTTTGGAGTCTAGAGACCACAATTCATGGTTGGCATTAGTGTAGTCAAGAAAGACATGAGGTAGGGATTCAGGAAAAGAATAGGATAGTAGGTGGGCGTGGTTCTGAAGGACTCCAATCCCAGCACTGAACGGAGGGATGGTGGCACCAGGAGGACCAGGAGCTACGCCTAATTTTCAAGGTAGCCTGATTTATGAGTCCCTATGTCAAGAAGCAGAAAATGGGAGTCTGGTGGGAGGGTGGAAGGAAGAGGACAATGAAGTAGAGAATAAGAGTAGACACCCCTCCCCCTTTCTGTCTCATTGAACAGAACAGGGGTCCAGGGGGAGTTCTCTCTCCTGTATCTAGGGTTTAGTTCCCCCAATTCTGCTCGGAATCCATTCTCTCGCCATCTGCCCCCACAGAGGCATAAGGAATACACCTGCATCCAGCAGAAGCCCACTCCACCCCATCTCTGTCTCACCCTCCTGCTGTGAGCCAGGCTCCAGACCCAGCCCCTTGCCTCCATTCTCCCCTTCCCCAGTCCATGCCTCCTCAGGCAGGAAGAGCAGAAATCTCAGCCAGCCAGGGCCTCTCATCCTAATGCATTGGCTGGAAGGCCTCCTGGAGACCCTTCCTTCTCCACAGACAGATAATAGAATCTGTCCCATCATCTCTACCACGTGGTCCTGCCCTGCCCTTCCTGCCAGGCGTCACTTGCAGTATGAGCTTCAATCTCCCAGCCCCTGCCACCCTATCTTCCAACCTAACAATGAGGCTACTGAAACAACAACCCAGGCCATCCAAGCTTTCTCCCGCTGCCATGGAAGCTTTTCCTTCTGCCACATTTGTTTTTCCTTCACGATGCTTTCCATAGCTGTGCTAAGTCAAATTTAGCCGGGCTAGCCAGTTCTAGACAGAAAAGTCTGCAGCCCCCAAATGACTCTGTTGTGTGGGCTCGCCTTGTGCTTTCCCATGAGACCTTGGTAAGTACACGGAGTAGTGTCCTTAAAGGATATGCTTCTCAGTGGTCAGTAGAGACTCACCTAGCATCTAACCTGAGGCAGCGATTGGGCTTGGGCATGGGATAGAGCCACAAGCATGTCAGAAAAACATGGTTGCCTCCCTCACAGAACTTAGCATTGAAGCTCATTGGCTGGAGTAAAACAAGCAGGGTGATAGTAACACAGTGTGGCTGGTACAGTGTGAGCAGCAGGTGTTTGGGGGGCGCATAGTAGGAGCACACTATCAAAGATGACATCATTTGCTATCTCCCAGCAGACCCTCATCTGAGAAAACCCAGCCCAGAAAGTTATTTCCTAAATCACGTGAGCCCAGCACCAAACCCCAACCACTCCATAACGTATCAGGTGGCCATTCTCTCCATGGAAGCCAATCCACAGCCTGGACCAATTGGATTCTTGCTTTCAGGTTGAAGATGTGGCTCAGTTGGTCGAGTGTTTGCCCAGCATGCTTGAAGATTTGGGTTCCATCCCCAGTATGGTGTAGAGCCTGGTGTGGCAGCCCACTTAACATACCAGCCATTAGGAAACTGAGGCAGGAGGATGATTGTGAGTCCAAGGCCCACTTGATCTATACATCAAGTGCTAGACCAACCGGGGTTAAACAGGGAGACCCTGTCTCAAAAACAAGGAAGTAAACAAAACGAAAACAACAACAAAACCAAAACAATAAAATCCAGCAAAACTATATTCTTCTTGAGAAGGACTAGCTCATTTTTCTACTCTTCCTCCTTTCTTCCCTCCATCCCTTCCTTCCATCTCTTCCTCCCTCCCTCCCTCTCTTCCTCCCTCCCTCTCTCCCTCCCTCCCTCCCTCCCTCCCTCCCTCCCTCCCTCCCTCCCTTCCTTCCTTCCTTCCTTCCTTCCTTCCTTCCTTCCTTCCTTCCTTCCTTTCTTCCTTCATTCCATTTCTCCCTCCTTCCCTCTCTCCCTCCCTTCCTTCATCCCTCTACCCCTTTCTTCCTTTTTCCCTCCCTCTGTCTCTCCTCCTTCTTTCCTTCCCCTCCCCTCCCTCCCTCCCCTTTCTCACACCCCTCCCTACTCCTTTCCCCAATTACATTACCTTCTCTTACCAAGTAACCCATGCTCACTATGGGGAAAATATGTTGAGAGGTAGAAATCAAAAATGAGCTAAATATAACTTCTAAGATCCCACTACCCAGATACTATTCTTTTCTAACTTGCTGTTACCAATACTAGCTAACACTTTCCTAGCTCTAGATACAAGATGCAATTATTGGATTTACTCTGCTTATTCTACCAACTCCTTACAACCCTAAGAGATGAGTATTCTTATCTCGCCTAACAGATGAGGACCTAGCATACATGGAAAACCAACACCTGGATCCAGGGAGGCTGATTCAAGTGTTAAAATTTTGATATACATATTGGTAAACTTAAAAAACAACAGCAAAAAAGATGTTGGCACTTGCCTTTAATCCAAGCACTCCAGAAGGAGAGGAAGGTGGATCTCTGTGTGTTCGATGCCAGCCTGGTCTACAAAGTGAGTTCCAAGATAGCCAGGGATGTTACACAGAGAAACCCTGTATCAAAAAACCAAAACCAGACCAAAAACAAAAAAACAAAAACAAACAAAATCATAAAGCTACGTGGACTTTTTTCTTTTTAGTTTTTTTTTCTCAATACTTTTAAAAAATTTACATCCCAACTGCAGCCCCCTCCCTCCCTTCCTCCTAGTTCTGCGCTTACAAATTCCTTGCCCCATTATCCTTCCCCTTCTCAAGAGAAGGAGATGCTCCCTTGGGTACCACCCTACTCTGGGACATCTAGTCCCAGCAGGCTAAGCGCATCCTCTCCTTCTGAGGCCCAGTCAGGCAGTCCAGCTAGGAGAAGGGGCTCCAGTGGCAACTGTGTAGGTGCAGCCTGTGCGTGCTCTTTGGTTGGTGGTTCAGTCTCTGAGAGGTCTCCTGGGTCCAGGTGAGTTGACACAGTAGGTCTTCTTGTGGTGCTACTTTTAGTTTTAAAATGCATATATTTGTGGGTGTGTGTGTACATGGGTGGGTGCACATACTATGGAGCACACATGGAGGCCAGATGATGACTCTGGGTGCCAGTTCTCTCCTCCTACCTTAAGGGTTCCAGGTGTCAAATTCAGGTCTTCAGGTTTGGCCACAACTGCCTTTACACCAGCCCATCTCATCAACCCCTCTGTCTACTTCTTCAAAAACATATATTGAAAGAAAGAATTTCAAGTAAGATGCAGTCCCACTTTGTGTGCTATGTATTACTTAAATTATTAAAATTTAAAAATTATGAGTGTGGGGGTGGGGCTAATACACCGTGATGCGTGTGTGGTTATCAAAGCAGAACTCGGAGGCATCGAGTCTCTCAATCCACCTTTATAGGGTTCCAGGGATGGAACTCAGCACTGTACCCCATGAGTGATCTCTTTGGGTCCTCAAATAAAACATTCATACTAAAAAGCAAAAAAGAGATGCGTTAAGAGACAACAAATCTTTGGCACTCCTCCCAGCAGACCAGCACAGACACGGAGCTATCACCCACCATAGCTGTTGTAGACGTCGGAATGAGAGCACAGATGCAGTTCCGAACCCAGACTATCACCCCAGAAAGCTTCCAGGAGCTGGAACTGCTGGATGTGGCAGTTAGGTGCACAGTGGAGACCGTGGACATGTTTAGAACCAGATCACTGATGTTGACTGTTGGAAAAAAAATCCTTTTACATAGGTTTGTTTTAATTTGTATGTAGTAAGTGGGGTCAAAGCTCAGGCCTTGTGCATGCTAGGCAAATACTGTACCTCAAAAACCCACCCTGCTGCCCTGGATACAAAGTTGTTATAAACTGTTGTGGCTACAGGAGAGAAAGGGAGAGAGAGGGAGAGAGAGAGAGAGAGAGAGAGAGAGAGAGAGAGAGAGAGAGAGAGAGAGAGAGAGAGATTGGGCCCACTGACCAACAAAGCTGGACTCTATCCTGAGATGTCCAAGCTGGGGGAAGTCCCTTCGGACCTGGCCTCAGTGTCGTCATCTGTACAGTGAGCAGGAGCAAATCTGAGTTGGAATGAACGTCGCTGTTGGGTTATCTGCCGCGTTCAGGACGATTCCTGACACGGTTCCCACCCAGTTCTGGCACAAGAAACAAGAGGCCGGGAATATGAAAGGGCCGAGGTCAGGGCACACCAAAGGCTTAAGGACCCCCAAATGAGGGTATGAGTTCTATTTTCCTGGAGGGCTGGGCCAGCCAAGCCGATTAGGGGCCCCGAGCAGCTGTGGGCCGCAGGGGCCGCTGGGAGTGAGGGGATTCAAACAGCTCTTTCCCACCCTCTCCCCCACCAGCCTGCTCTGTGTAAAAATTCCAAACTCCCAATCAAACCCCCTTCTCTTTTCTCCTTTCATTCACCTGCCCATCTTCCTCTCCTCTTCTCTCCTTTTCTATCCAAACTCATAATTAATCGCTCAAGGCAAAAGTAATGAATGTTAATTGGCCATCTGTAGGAAGACTAATTAAAATCTACCACGCTGGGGTTTAAACATACCTATAGCAACGGAGTGAATCGGGAATGAGGCAGGAGGGATTGAGGTAACAGCTGAAAGACTGCAAAACACCATTGGGCTTAGGTGTGAGGGAAGGACGCCAGAGAGGGGCCGAGATGCTGGAGAGGGGGGAACAGAGACGTGGAGACAGAAGGGAAAAACCTCCTGGACTTGCTAAGGCCACTGCCGGGCCTGGCGTCTTGTCACTGTTCTGTTTGGAGTTTAATGAACACGTTTGCACGGACATGGCGGAAGGGGTGACTAGAGTTTGTCAACACACAGTTGTCCCCAGTCATAGGTCTGACTAAACTTAGTTCTTCAGGAACACCTGCCCTGTATAAAAGTTGTTCATAGGCACACAAGCACGGCTTCGCAGACCTCAGCTCAAAAGGTGAGAGAGACTCTGTCCCACGTGCGCATCCCGTTTGTGAACTGAGGGCAACCCAGGGACAAAATACATGGTTAGACACAGTCACCCACAACTCTATGTATACACATGGTTGCATGTGACATGTAGCTTAAACATACAAGCCACAAGTTATCAAAATACAGATGGTGACACACACTCAAATAGCTTGTTATTCAGATGCACCAAGTAGCTTCACCTGTGCTTGAACCCATGTCTGCTGTGCGTACTGTTAACTGGGACATTCTACATCCCAAGACTTACACGCAGGTTCACATAGCTGTTTTCCAATACACAATAGAAGCTGAATGCTCTATTCTATGTGACTAATAAAGGTGAACACACACACACACACACACACACACACACACACACACACACACACCCTTACCCTCTATGGGCACTCTTCCCACAGTGGACTATCCTCCCATATACACTCCCCACTCCCCACAGAATGGAGCTGATCCTTTCTAGATATAAATACAAATACCTTGCCTCAGTGGAGCTGCTCTTAGCCTCCAGGCCACCTCAGATACTCTCCTCATAGCCTGCATTCATTGTTGCCCAAAGGTAAGAACATGTAGAGATTACAGGCTAATGTCGGGTGCCTTCCTCGATCATGCTTCATGATTTTAAAAACAAACAAACAACCAAACAACAAATAAATAAACAAACAAACAAGCAAGCAGTATCACTCTCTGAACTCAGAGCTTCCCGGTTCTGCTAAACTGCTTGGCCAGTGGGCTTAAGGGCTCTCTCTCTCTCTCTCTCTCTCTCTCTCTCTCTCTCTCTCTCTCCCCCCTTCCCTGGGGTTATAAGTATGCTCTGCCTTGCTTGGCTTTTCCATGGCTGCTGAGAATCTGAACTCAGATCCTCATGTTTGCCAGCAAACATTTGTACCCACTGAGCTGTCCCCCCGCTTCAGGAACAGGGACTTCTGGTGTACAGCCCCCATGTCACCACACAGGGATAAGGATGGCTTCCTTGCTGGGGAGTTTCATTGCTGTAAAAGCATTTTCTAATGAGCTTAAAGCAGGAGAGGGAAGAGACAAAGCAAGATTCTGGTATTGAGGAGCAATACCTAGAAAGGGCACCCAAAGAAAAAGGCACAGGGCTCCACCCCAGGGCCTCTGACAAGGGGCCAGCCCTTTGTGTTCCTAGAGGCTCAGAGTCTGAGGTTCCCAAATGTCAGGGAGTTCAGAGTCAATCATTCTCAAGTCCCAGAAAAAAACCAGCCAGGATGACTGAGGACAGTGTCCCAGTGTCCCAGACAGGGCTGTCACATCCTACAAGACAGAGATGGACACAGAAGGGGACTCCTAGGGAGCAGGCTGAAGACAAGCCCGGAAAGGCCTTGGGGAGGTGTGAGATGACTGAGTGTATAAGGCACTGGCCCTGCAAGCCTGCTGACCTGAGCCCTATTCTCAGAGCCCTTGAAGGTGAAAGGAGAGATCGGACTCCACACCTTTGTCCTCTGACTGCCACACACCATACACAATAATAGTAAATATTAAAAGTACAAAAAGAAGGCCAGGAGGCCCAGGCCTGACAGCCTACTGCCTACCACACACACACCACGAGTGAGAACAACAAGTGACTCCCCAGGGTCACCTGGCTGTCAGGGACCTAAGCAGACTAGGTGAACTGGTTTCTATCTCTGGGCCTCTGTCTGGGATAGACTGGGCCTGCATCCTAAAGCGTGGATTTCTGGAGAGCCTCCTGAGATCTTGGGGTCTCCCTCTACCTGCTGAGTCCTCTCAATCCCCTGGAGGACCAGTCCCCCCCACCCCCTCTTCACACACTTTCACACTCACTCACGCACACACCCCTCTGACAGCTTCTACATTTGGAACTGACAGATGTGCAAGGTAGCAGCTCGGCGCTGCCTGTGCAGCTGAGGCCCCAGCGTTGCAAATGAAAGGGATTATTTCCAGCAAGGCTCAGGATGGCTGCATGAGTGCATGCCTTGTGCATGTGTGTGTGTCTGTGTGCGTGTGTGTCCGTGTGCATGTGTGTCTGTCTCTGTGTGTGTGTGTATGTGCATGTGTGTTTGTGTAGGTGTACATGTGAAAGTAGGAGTGTGTGGCTTCTTCCACCATAAAAGTCTAACTTGCTGTGTCTCAGGATCTTGCTTTCCTCTGTGGGTTCCCTGTTTCTGGCTCTTTCTCCATCATGGTTTTGCTCACCTGCCCCAGTCTTTCATCCTGACCAGGCCTAGTTTGTTTTCTGTGTCTGATGCTCCAGCAAGCAAAGAGATATTTCCTTTCTAACTTTGCCCCTGGTTGCTTTTGGGTCTCATGCAAGTCTTTGGGGCACAGGAAATGGCTCAGATGGTAAAATTCTTTCTGCTAAAACATTAAGACCTGAGTTCAGGTCTCTGGCAGTCTTGTAAAAAGCTGGGTGCAGTGGTACCCAGCCTGTAATTCCAGTGCTGGGGAGGTAAAGACAGGAGGATGCCTGAAACTCTCTGCTCAGCCAGTGCAGCTGAATTGGTGAGCTGTAGGTTCTGTGAGAGACCCTATGTCCAAAAAACAAAAACAAAACCCCAAAATAAATAAAAACAACAACCCCCCCCCTCAAAAAGAAACCTGAAAGTAAGAGGAAGATGCCCGACTTTAATCCTTTAATTGCTTGCCTCCATAAGTATGCTATGTATGCCATATATATATATCTCACATACACAATAGATGCACACACACAAGAAGCACCCAACTTTCTTCTAGAGAACAATGTTTCTCTCCTGTCATGTGCCTGGGGTTCACTCTGCTGAGTGAACACACACACACCACGAGTGAGAACAACAAGTGACTCCCCAGGGTCACCTGGCTGTCAGGGACCTAAGTCACTCACTCACTGACCTTTCAGAAAATCTCAGCAAATGGCTGTAGTGGCCTGGGCCTAGTTAAAGGTCATGAGATATAGCTTCTTCGGGCTAAGCTTGGAAAATACCAAGCCTAGATGCCAGTACTGCCTGAGCCAAACAGCCCTTAGCAGCGTGGGCCAGAGACTTCTGAAGCTCTGAGAGCGTCCCTCAGGTCTGGGAGGAAGCGGGAGCCTCTCTTTCTTTGCTTCAGGGAAAGGGTACTGGTGCTGAGAGACCTTTAGTCTGTATTCAGGTCTCTTAGCTGATGTGTCACAGAATCTCTGGGTCATATGTGGGAGGTTCTATCATGTGGGGGACCCCAAAACATGAGAGTAATTTTTCTTCTCACCTCTTCAATAAAATTAAAATTCACTAAAAATTAGGTTGACTTCCTAACTCCAGTTAGGGCTATTAGATCGGAAGGTGCTGTTTCCTAAGGGACAAAAGGGAAAGGGGGAGAATATCTGGGGTGGAAAGTGACTCAGACCTCCTAGGGTGGGCTCTATGATGTCTCAGAGAAGCCCAGCGCCAGTCCCTGCCTCCAAACTACAGAAAGAAGACAGGATGACCCCCTCCCCTTCCTCTATTCAAATCTCCCTCATTTAGCCCCTCCCTCCACTGGGCCCCAGGGCAAGGCTTGGAGGGATTCTCCACCCAGTTATCCAGCTTGCTATCAGGGAGCTTCTAGTCCTAAGCCCATCTTGCTTGCACACCAGGTCATTGAGATGTAATTCCTATTGGAGAGCTGTCACCCTGGGGTGTCTCCTCTCTGGTGACTGGGGAGGCCCACTGCTCACCTCCTTCAGTCTGAATGAAGGACACAGCTAGGCTCTCCCAGCATGTTCACACAGGGGTGTGTCCCCATGGCATGTGAGTCCAAATTGCTGGACACACATTAGCACGTAAGACCATGGTCTTCGGGGAACGATTTGGGTGGAGCCAGTAGGCAGTGTCCCAAGGCCCCAGTGTCCTTATCATGAGACAGGAGACTCAGGGGAATGAATCATGTCTAGGAAAGTGATCTGGAGTCAGGTGTTTAGGTGGCACTGATACCCCCAGGCTTTGATGAGAACTCACACCTGCTTTGCTGTGGGGCATGTGGGCATATTCATGGGAGAAGTTCCTGACCAATCAGAGCCCAGCTGGTTCCATTTCTGGGTAGAGATACCACAGTTCCATGGGGGTAAGTCTAAAACACTCCCACCCCCTCCCCAGCTCCGCAGGACATAGCTGCTAGGCCCCAGCTCAGACTATTAAACCCAAAACAACCAAGCGCAGTGACAACAAAGACAAAGAAAAGCCGTGTTTGCCTTTTGGCTAATCCACAGTCCCGCTCACCCCTGCAGCTGGACTCTGTGCATGTGCAGGCATGTATTTATGTATGTGCTTGCATGGGTTAATTGTTAACGTGTGAGTTGACTAAGGCCAGGCTAGGAGACAGATGGTTAAGGCCCTGGCAGCCAGCATAAACGTTCCAGTTCTGAGAGTTGTCCTGTAGACAGTCATGGGCTGGAATTGATGCTGGAGAAATCCCAGTGGGCATAGATGGCAGCAGGTCACTAGGGTGGCCATGGGACCTCCCAAGAAGAGTCACTCTATTCCTTTCTGACTCCTTCAATCCTTTGGGTACCCCTGAGGATAGAACAAGGGAGCTCTTAGGACAGGAAACCTCTGCATTCAGAAGATGTGAGAAAGTCTGCCACCTTGTGGAGACAGGCGGTACTCCTCCCTGAACTGCTGCTCTATCATAGAGAAAGTCAGGGTGACCTCACTAGGGTTTGGGCTGGTGCTGGATGCTTCACACCCTTAACTTCCACTTCTCCCCCAAAAAAGCAAGAGGACTTGGAGGAACTCGTGTGCCTTCAGAACAGAAAGCCACCCTAGATTAGCCCACCTACTTGCAGAAGACAATGCAATACCAATCCCCTATGCAGCAGGGCCAATCTGGAACAGAGGTTTGCAGAAAACAAAACAAAACAAAAAACCAGAATGAAACAAAACAGGGATTTCTTTGTCATTAGGAAACAGAAGCTCAGAGACGGGTGGGGGCCTGCTCAAAACAAGCATGGGAATGTCTAGGCTCTGGAATCTTATGTGTTCTCCTACTGGTCTGAGAGAAGCTATCCAGATGGAACCTCGGTCCCCCTGAAGACGCTGACACAGGAGCAGTGCAGTGCATGAGAGATCTTGCTACAGGGCAGCAAGGGCAGGGCACCTGGTCCCTTAGAGAGAAGGCTGTGTGTGATGTCACAAGGCAGTAGTGGAGGTGGTAGTGTAGCTCAGTTGGAAGTGCATACCCATGCATGAGGGACTGGCCTCCATCCCCACCACTGCATAAACCTAGGCATGGTTGTGCATGCCTACAATCCCTGCCCTTGGGTGGACGCAGGAGGATCAGAAGCTCAGGGTCATTATACAGTTTGAGGGCAGCCTTAGCTGCAAGAGGCCTTGCCAAAAATAAAACAGGCAACAACAGGGTTTTATCAACCCTGGGGCATTCAGTGCCAAACACAAACACCAGCCTACTCTGTACTCTCGACGACCCTTTGGGATGGGAGCTATGATTTAATTAAGTGTGCTATAATGATCAGTCTTTTCAGAGGCACAGAGCAACTGGCTGTGGGTTACAGCTTGTAAGCAGCAGCCCAGGGGTCTGAACTCAGCCATTACCATTCCAGAGACTCCACTGGGAAAGGGGATAGAAGCCACCTAACCCCTTCCACCTTGGGGAATCCTGCAGGACCTGCACAATAGAGGCATAGCCTGAGGGAAGGACAGGCCCCACCTTTCCACGTTGCACAGCCCCAGTCTGCCCTCTGCTGGGCACAAGGAGAGTCAGCGGGTTCTTTTAACAAGTAGATGCAGAGCAGGGCTGTCATTTTGTTGTTTGTTTTTGATGGCTGGGGACTGTATGGCCCTTGTCAAAAGATGTGCCAAGAGGCTGGCTGCAGACCAGTCCCACTGAGTGTCCAACCCATGACTGTGGACTGCACAAGAACCAGAGTCCTCAGCACGACCTTCATGGATCCTGGCTCTCCTTTCCTGAAGGCCTGTTGGTCCTGAGTCTGTACCACAGTAGGCCAAGGGCCACAGGGACAGTGCCAAGAGGGCTTTTCATGGGAGCTGGGGCCTTTTCATAGCACCGCCATGTGGGCAGGGTATGAAGTGGCTATCAAAGCACTCACTCACTGCCACTTTCTAACAAGCTTTGTCACTTTTACTTGCATTTCTGGAAAATGTCTCCTGTTTGCTTATGGAATTGTGAAACCTCCCAAAATTTAATGGTGTTTTAGGGGCAGAAACATCACAAGGACTGGAAGAGCACTTGGCTAACATTTGAAAGTCCTCTAGCTAGATCCTCCCTTGTTCCTCTTGCTCCCTTGTATTTTGAGACACTCTCTTGTAGCCCATGCTGGCCTCTAACTTGCTGTGTACTCAGGGCTGACTTTGAACTTCTGCTTAATTCTCAACTGTTCTACCTTGCCCAGTTTTATCTCCTTGAGCACCACTGAGCAGAGGCTTGCTATCTTTCCTAACGGACATTTCCGTCTTTGTAACCTGTTAGAAGAGTCTTCCAGAGACTGAAATGAAAACTAGGCTGGCCCCTGTTGTCTCCAGGCTCTGGGGGAGGTTCTCAGTTCCTCCATGAAAACTGAGGCAGCCTCCAGAGAGCTAACTTAGCTCTGGGCCCTTCTGGAACTGGCTCCCCTCCTGGCTAGGGTTTACATGTGATCGCTGCTGACTGAAGGAGCCTAGGCTGAGCTCAGAGCAGGTGAGCTGGATATTGGAACAAGAAATATCTTGCATGTGTGCATAGGGCAGGTGCTAGATAATTTGAGGAAATGCAGAATAGATCAAGAAGTTAGAAGCAAGCTTAGATCCTGGTACTGCCTTCCTCCAGCGTTAGACAGACCATTTTGCCTGTGTCTCCAGAATCCTGTCCTAGTCCAATGAGGTACAGACAATTGGATCTCACCCCTTAGCTGATCATTCTATTACATGTTGCTACCTTTAAAGCAGAAATCACAAGTTTAGAAGAAAGGCACGGTGGCATCTTAATAGTCTAGAGGGACAAGACAAGGTCTCAGAAGTCCTTGTACCCTTAAATGTCCATAAGAACAGTGGCCCTGTCTTCTCCATGCTAGCATCCTCTGCATTCTATTCAGTGTACAGCGCGGCTCAGTCTGAGGTGCTCACCACTATCTCTTTGCTTGTCTTTGAAAATTCCATGTGTCCATCCTCCATACAGCTTTATTGGGTGTCGGGCACACATGGAGGAACAGTATGTGTCCCTTGAGGGACAAAAGCAGACAGCTGCACATATAAAGGCATTTTGTTTTTTTAGTTTTAGTCTTAATTCATTTTATATGTCTGGATGTTTATCCCACCTGCTAATCGGACAACTCCTGAGGCTGAGTACCTCTGCCCCTGACTGCTCCAACTTCTTGGGAGTCTGCATTTTTCTTGCAAAGTGAGGAGTCATTACCAGAGGTAGTAGGGGCCCGATAGTCTTTGGATTCTTTACTGAGAATATAGATCAGGTTCCCCTCCTTGCCCAGCCCCTAGAAAGGTGCCATGGGCCACCCCAGTCGTGTATGGGTGTCCCTGGAAGTAGGGTCCTTGAAGCTGGGTTGGTAAGGATTCGGTGATGACAAACAGAAACAAACACAGAGGCAGTTTGATTCTGGGAGTATTTTGCAGCTCTCAAGCAGGGGATTTTATACATTAAAAACCAAACATTACATCTCTTAGAAACTGTATCCAGTGAGACAATCACAAATACCAACAAAAATCATTTGGCACAGTGAAGCACAAAAATCATCCAAGGATTACAACTCTGAAACTATGTATTCAGTGAACCACAAACAGAACAGGTAACATCATTATAAATCATCAAAATATAACAATTCTAAAGGGATGTATTCAGTGGGGGCTGTCGTCCAAGGCTTGTGGCATATTTCCAGGAGCAGGTTAATAAATCTTTAACGGTCAGTGCTCTTAACTGCTGAGCTAACCCTCCAGCCCCATGGTCAATTATTATTTAACTTCTAATGCCTGATTTTTTAAAATAAATCTTCAATGCGTAAATTTAAACTATTTTAATTCTTTCTAATTAAGGCTTTCTTTACCATATACCAAAATCCACCTCTGATGACACACATATGAAATTTTACTGTTGGGAAAGTTCTTTCGTTGTTTGTTTGTTTGTTTGTTTGTTTTTGAGACAGGGTTTCTCTGTATAGCCCTGGGTGTCCTGGAACTCACTTTGTAGACCAGGCTGGCCTCGAACTCAAAAATCTGCCTGCCTCTGCCTCCCGAGTGCTGGGATTAAAGGCGTGTGCCACCACACCCGGCTATTGGGAAAGTTTTTATCTATCATCATAGTTTTGTAAATGATTTACAAAGTAAAGTGTTGGTTTCCCTGGGGATAAGGTCATATAGTGACCTTTATCTCTAGGGATGGTTTCTGACCCATTATTCTCACTTAACATCTTGGTCTAGGCTATCAGAACATGTAAATAAGAAAAGGAATAAGAGAAAACAAAACAGAGAGATCGCCATGAGACCTGCAGCTCAATAATTTTTCTCCGGCAAGACGTTCCACAACGGCTTCCAGGAGGCCTCCCCATTTTGAGGTCAATCTCCTCACTCTGTGGAATTTGTTACACAGATCCTACTGGAGGTGGTGTGGCAGAAAGGTACCAGCTAAGTCTAGGGACAGCACTGTCAGGAGCACCCACCTACCTGGAGCATAGCTCAGTACCCGCACACTTGGTTCCTCAACAGCCAGGACCTGGTAGAGCATGTCTCAGGCAGCCTTCCCTGCACAGTACAGACCCCAGCCCTTGAAGGGCTGCAGGGCACACAGAGATGAGATGTTAACCATAGTCTTGCTCAGGCCAGGGCTATCCCGGAAGGCATTCAAGGTGCCGGAGGTCAAACAGAGCATGGAGGTCAGGTTCAGAGCCCAGTAATTGTTCACCTCAGCTAGGTCATTCACGTTGAGGAAGCCTTTGGAAACATCCCCAAGAGTGCCTGAAAACAAAAACAAAAACACCAGGACCAAAGAGATGGCACAACTGGGGCGCTCTTCTCCCTCAGCCTTCCTCAGTTCCTCCCCATAGGCTACCCCTCTGCCCCAGCTCTGCAGACACCCCTAATGCAAGCTAAGACTACACCTGAATGCTCTTTAGTGAAGCAGAGAGATTTGTTCAAAAAGTCTTGACTCACACACCCGCCAGGAGGCACCATCACTCATCAGTGACACTGGTACACCCTCTTGGACTTTGGACTTTTGCGGACTTGCCCTCCTCTTACCCAAAAGGTGAGAGCTCGCAGCCCGGGTCTGGAAGGGAGTCTCACCTGTGTCGTTGATGAGCAGCAGGCGTTGCAGCCCCTGGGGCCTCGGGAGCCTCACCACCGTGCTCAGCAACCGCTGCACGCTGGCCTCGGTGCCCACCCAGAGCGACAGCTGCCCGAGTGGTGAGTGGAGCGGGTGCAAGCCGGGCTGCTGCGAGCCCAGCTCCTCCTTCAGTTGCCACAGCACGGACTCACTGCGTGCGCTTAGGAGCATCACCGAACCCGGTAACTGAAACCGGGCTAGCTGCGGGGCCAGGGTGGGACATAAGCACCAGGAGACCCCGGTCAGCAAGCACACAGCGCCCCCAGCCTGCCACACTCCTTGTCTGGAGCTCAACTTCATGGGCTGCTACCTAACCATCATGGGGCGGAGCCTATCCTTGGCTTTGGACAGTGGAAGTTCAGGCCAGCATCCACTGGTGTTTGGGTGAAAAAAGCGACCGATAGCCAGGGAGCCGTGGCTCGGCAGGAAATCCCAGTCCCCTTCCTAGTGCTTCAAAGTTCCCCTTGAACGCCACAACCAAATGTTCAGCCCCTTTCTGGGAGGCGCGTTCTCAATTTCCACCCTGTTCCAGGATCATCTTCCCCCTCCAGGGTTGGTTTGTCTTTATCCATACAGGACATATGTAGACCAGTTAGAGACCAGTGACAGCCTTGGATGAAGTCCTTGCCTGCGTCGAGCTTGTGGTCCCTTTGCACTCTGATTAACAGAAGCCTTCTCCGGAAGAGCACAGTAGCTTCCCCAGGAGGTGCTAGGCAGACAGAACCAGAAAATGAAGAGCACACACAGGGGAAGAGAAAGGCTGAGAATCACAACAATCTCACGAACAAGACTCATCACTGTCAGTGAAAACACTTGGTTCCTTGCGACCTGTGTACAGCAACCTTATCCTTTAACCTGTGTCATGCACTCTAGAAACAACTTTATAAGCTCAAATGGGAAAGAAAAAATCCCAGCTCTCTGGAGATGTCTGAGGAGGACAGGAGAGAAAGGCATAGAGATTGCTTTGATCCATTTTTAGTCTGAGGTGAGCTAGAGTCCATCGGAATTACAGGCAGGCAGGCTAGCGGCTAGCCCCTCTTTGTTTCAGGAAAGTTCAAGTGGTAGGACTAGGCAGTTCTTAGCTAGGGCAGATTGGGAAGCCAACCATCAGAGGGCACCCCTCTCAAGTTCCAATCTTTTGGCTCTGCAGTAGTTATAAACTGATGTTATCCTGCCCCCTTCTGGCCGCTCTGTAGCAACACCCTGTCCTTCCTTTTTTCTATGCACGCCATAATAAAGGAACAAAATACTTTTCATACTTGGGCTGCCCAGGGAAAGGTCCCTGGAAGAAGTTGCATAGACACTTGCTGTTCCTGGTTCTCGGGTCCTTAATGAGAGTTGGCTGGGCTGCAAGTCAAGAGTGGGAGAGATTTAGAAGCACAAGAAGGCTGGCATAATGACCTTTTCTGTACTCACGGTGCCTGCTTCCCATGTGAGATCTGAGTTTATTCCCCAGAGTGCAGAGAAGACTCAGCACTTGAAGATGGAGACATATACACTTCCCTTTTTTCATGTTTTTTTTTTGAGACAGTGTTTCTATATTGAGCTCTGACTATCCTGTAACTCACTCTGTAGACCAGGCTGGCCCAGAACTCACTGAGACCCATCCCCTCCTCTTCCTCCTGGTTAAAGGCATGTGCCAGGTGCATTTCAAGTTCGATGGCCTTGCAAATGCCTGTGTCTAAAAGTCCAGGTGTTCAGCATCTGTGAATTGACATTTGTACATGTGTAGATGTGTGCAATGCACATATAAAGTTGAGCACACATGTGCATGTCCACAGGACACTCATGGACAAGAACACAAGTTAAATATATCATGTGAGAGTGCACATGCATGCAAACTAAATATACTGATGAAGAAGTCCACAGTCGACTTAAGCCCCAGGTGTCCCTTTGCAAGGCCTGACCTTCCTGCAGGAGCATCCTGGTGGGTAAGACATAGAAGACGCAGGCCGGGTGATGATGCTGACAACTGCAGGAAGTTCTTCCATGGATGCTGGGTGGTTTGGGGAGGCTCATTACTACTGAGTAGGTTCCAATTGGTGCCTGGCAATGTGATCCCAGCTTTGTCAGCCCTGTGGGTCACCTGGATGTCTCACTTCCATGCAGCCTGGGACCAGGCACCTCTGAGAAGCCAAGGCAGATGGCCCTGCACTGAGGAAAAAGGAAGGCCGCCTGGATCAGTTCTTCTAATGTTAACCTTCCGCACCCCTTAATCATGGTAATGTCTTCTATAATGGAAATAAAATCCCATTGTTTAAATGGCATTTTTTTGTTATGTTGTGTTTTCTTTATTTAGATTTTAAATTTTTATTGTTTTTTTTTTGTGTGTGTGAACTTCATTCACATCATCTACCCCAATCCCACTCATCTCCCCTTCCCCTTGTACCCATCTTCCACTCTTGCATCCTTTCCCTGCAATACAGAAAAAACATCTCTTGAGAGCTGTAGTGCGTCAGTGTGCCCATAATATTCTTTTTTGTCCACACTTCTTCGCTTGTAAATGTTCATTGCAATGACTTGTTCGTCCAGTATGGAGCCTCTGGCTTGTGCTACTCAATAATGGACCATCACTGGAACTCTTCTTGGATATGCCGGTCTTTCCCTGAGTCATGGGAGTCCTGTAGTTTTGGATCTGTAGAACCAGCCTCTTAGTGCACTCCAGCAGTTCACTGATAGGATAGATGTTGGGGTGAACCAACTGAAAGCCTGCATCTGGGCCTGAGAGGCTCAGAGACAGTCAGCCTGCTGGCTCTCATGCGCCCATGCCCATGTGGCCAGCTCACCCTCAACCCCCACAACCAGTGCCAGCTCTACCCTGCTGCCCAGATGAGATGCAGGGACTGCCCCTGAGTGCTGCAGCCAGTTAGGGACATGGCCAGTTTTCCCACTCAGAATCCTTGGCCAGCTTTCTTGTCTGCCATAGATGGTGATGGAGGGGCAGAGTGTGTGTCAGCCCTCCCACAATGCCCGGGTGAAGGGTGGGGCTAGTCCTGCACAGCCTTCAGACATCAACATGTCCCCACAGCAGGCCAGACTAGGGATATCTGCCTGCCCTTTGGAAGTGACAGATTCCTGCTGCTGCAGGGCCTTGGACCCAGATGTGGCCCTCAGTGTCAACACAGGACTCCACCATGGTCCCAAGTGACATCACCACATCAGACTGGTCTTCACTACCCTCGACTCTCTAGTTCTGCCTTGCTTGGTCCTGCCCACATCCTTCTATTTCTCTTTCTCTTCCATTTCTCTACCACCTACTTGCTCCACTTAGTGGTGCGGGGGGGGGGGTCCCTGAGTGTCTGGGATCATTTCAGATGGTCTTACCAGTGCTCTGCTCTGCTTACAAATTATGGTGCATGGCAGGGGTCATCTCAAGTGTGGTGTCTCTCCCCCAGGCCTGGCCACTGGATGATATTCACCTCACGCTAGCTCCATATCTAGGCCTGATGGAGCAAGTATTGTGGTCATTTCAGGTTCGCTCCTCTACAGGCCCACCTGAGTGTCCATCTGTCTTGGGCTCACTCCTGCTTGGCAGGGTTGTTCTAGTCTCTGGCTTGCTTTCCATTCTGGGAACCTGTCCAGTTCTGCCAGGCACCAGAGTGATGGTAGTCTCAGGCTAGCTTGGTGACAAACTTGTGGTCTTCTTAGGCTAGCTTTTTTTGGGGGAGGGGGGTGTTAGGCTACTAATCATTCAGCTATTCATAAGTCAACACACTTAGCATAGACAGCTTCTCTCCGCTCTGCCACCCCATGATGTACATGTGACACAGCAGCCTCTAGGGGTAGGGCTTTTTGTGGTTCTGAGAAGGTCTTTAACATGTATCTCTGCTTTGCATGGCCTGGTAGTATATAGGCCATGCTGGGCTTAAATTTGAGGCAGTCTGGGCCAGAGAGATGACTTAATGGTTAAGAGCACTGACTGTCCTTCCAGAAGACAAGGGTTCAATTTCTAGCACCCACATGGCAGCTCAGAACTGTCTGTAACTCCAGCTCCAGAGAATCTCACACCCTCAGACAGGCAAAACACTAATGCACATGAAATCAAAATAAAAATTAAAAACAAACAAACAAACAAAACCAAAACCTGAAGCAGTCTGGCACAGTGTGAGTGGCTGAGGTTATAGGCTCTCTGCCTTGCTCCCTGACTTACGACACATTCCTCTAACTCCTTGTCTCTATCTTTGACTCTGTTTCTCTTCCTATTTTCTGTCTCCAGCATTGCCTACATCCCTGGTTATCACAGAACTCAGGAAGGTGCAGAAGGTGCCCTTGATGTCCTGAGCTTCCTGCTTCTACCACTCACAGCCACACTGGTCTATGTGCTGCTGTCCATCAACTCCAAGCTGCTGTCCACACTGGGTGAGCATTCTGCAAGCTGAGCTGAACTTCAGCCCATGATGTCCCCTTTGCTCATTTCTTTTTCTTTTCTTTCTTTCTTTCTTTCTTTCTTTCTTTCTTTCTTTCTTTCTTTCTTTCTTTTTTTTTTAAGATTTATTTATTTATTTATGCATATGAGTACACCATTGCTCTCTTCAGACACACCAGAAGAGGGCATCGGATTCCATTACAGATGGTTTTGAGCCACCATGTGGTTGCTGGGAATTGAACTCAGGACCTCTGGAAGAGCAGTCAGTGCTCTTAACCACTGAGCCATCTCTCCAGCCCCCTTTGCTCATTTCTATTCACAGTTCTTCCCTGGGTAACTCATGTTGCCCACTATCCTTTGAAAATGCTACAGCTTATTAAAAATATACTTTAAAATGGCCTCAGCACTGTGAGGCCATTTTCCTCTGGCTGAGGCTGTCTCCTGTCCTTACAGTGCAGGAGCTGTTGCTTGGCTGGAGAGCATTTGGACTTCTAGGCTGGGAGCCACTTCACTTGGATCTTCAGGATTTGTTGAATGTGAGCATAGTGAGTTTTCTCCTACATTCCTATGTTTCAGTTTAGATGTTTTTATTTTCTGGATTTAAACTAATTCTCTCTTCCTGTCCTTTCTTGGTTTGAAGTATTATTGGGGGAATTTTTATTTTTATTGTTAATTAGACTTTTAAAATTAGTTTTAAGAATGTCATATTTCACATGACTTTATTCCTTTCATTATGTTGGAATGTTGATTTATATTAACTACACAACATGAGCAATCTCACAGTGACATTTCCATACGTGTACAGGAAGAATATTGACCACATCCCCTGATCTCATGGCCTCTTCCCCGCCCCTTCCAAGTCTCTCCCTGTTTCCCTTTCTTGTTCAGACCCTTACTTTTCAAGTAAAGGCCTAGTCACATCAAGTCTTCCTGTTCAGAGGACTGACAGGATGGTGTCCTAAGGAAGGGCACTAATGTGTCTCCATGCTTTAGCAGGAAGCCTCCTCCTACCTGGTTATCATAGGATCTTCCTAGCAGTTCAAACGTCCTGACTCCACACAAAGTCAAAGGCAATGGTCAGTACCATTCTTTGACGCTAACTATGGAACTGGGCCGCTGAAAAGAATCCAAAGACAGGATAAATCTAAGTCTCAAAAGAGTCAATTTTGTACTCCAGGAAGAACTTTCCTTGGTGGGACACAACATAGCCTGTCCCTGCATCTACTTCGGTCCCTCTGTCTGCAGCTGTCATCCCATGGGGTACCTTCTGTATTAAGGAGGTGAATATGGCACGAAAGCTACTGTGTTATCAGGCACAGGAGGTAGAGGCAATAATGATATCAAAGCAAAGGATCAAGCCTGTGCCCTTGAGTTCTGCTGGCCAAAGAGCTCAAAGAACATGTCCAGGGACAGAAACAGACTACTGCTGGAATGGTCTGCCCAGCACTCCACAGAACCCACCTCCAAACACCTGTCCCTTTGGAAAAACGGGGGGGGGGTGGACTTTATGCTGACAAGGAGAAGCTCCCCAAATATCCAAGCCTAGGCTTGATAAAACTCTTTCCTGCAATCCCAATCTTTTCATCTTTTAGTGGTGAGGCAGGGGGAAGCAGAACCTTCATGGCCCAGCAACAAAACCCCTTTCAGGTTCCTTCCTGTTTTCCAAGGGGTTGCTGAGGAGTGAGGGTCTATCCTCTGTGACTTTCAAAAATTAAATATGTGATTAGAGAACTGGCAAGTAGGGCTCTGCTTCCCATTGCTGGACAGTACCTGTGTCTCCCTTTTGGTGTGTGATGGTTTAGCTTGGTAGACTTGCTAGCCAGTGCTTAGTGTGGAATGTGGAGACAGGTGCTGCCTCCAGGTGACGTTGAACATTTTTATTAATAATGTCCTTCTTAACCCCTGCTAAACTGCAGTTCAGTGCCTTTGGTGTTGTTATGGAACTGGTTCTGGGTGGGTCCTGTGAGGTCCCTTTAATGTGTAAAACTGATGACATCTGGTGGGAGGTACCTTCCTGTGCATGGAAATGGCTGACCACAGCCCTCACACCTCAGTCACTGATGTCATACTCACTTGTGTCTATGCCTGTATCATTCAGCGATCATTAATTTTTTAAGCATTGGGAATGAAGATCATGGAGAAAACAAAGGCAGTCCTTTCTCCTCTTTTGTTATCTTTTGTTTTTGCATTTTGGTTTCATGTGACAGGGTTTCCTGGGGCACAGGCTGGCCTCAGCATCACTGTGCAGCCAAAGATGACTTTAATGCTGATCCTTCTGCCTCCACATTCATAAATTTTATAATTACCATGGGCTCATCTTTATGGGACTCTCCTGACTTTCACTTTGTCTCATGACTCAGTTGACCTGGGAGGACTCTCCTCAGGCTGGGCACAACTAAGTTGATCATATCTAGATGTGTGATGTGTTGTCTGTGTCCTGCCAACATCCTCTTCAAACTTCAACCCCAACACAACAGTAGTAAGGATTGCGATCTCACAAGCACTAGAGACTTGCTACAGAGCAGAGCATGTGGCCTTTAGAAAGGGCTTATAGACTGATTTCATGCTTTTTCTTGACTGTCTCTGGGAATACATACACAGTACCATTTAGAGTTAGCAGCCCTGTGACACAATCAATCAATCTGTCTCTTGTTTTTGCGGTGCCAACATCCAGATGCATATAACATAACTGGGTTTTTAAAGAAACCAAAACTCCCACTACAGCTACCTGTAGTTCCACTTCCAGGGAATCGATGCCCCTTTATGACCTTGGGAGGTCATATAAATAAAACTATATAGAATAATTTTATTACTTTTTAAAGTTTAATGTAGTACCTTTGAGTGTGCTGTATGGGTTCCCTTAGAGGCCAGAGGTGGAGGATCTCCTGGAACTGGAGTTGGGGAATTGACCTGGGCCCTGAGAACCAATTGAAGGTCCTTTGCAGGAGTAGCAGACCTTCTGGACCCCAGAGCCAGCTCCCCAGCCTGGACACTGTGGGTTTTGGGGTGTCTGTTGTCTTACCCACTTCTCTTGAACCTGATTGTCTTGGTGCCTTGGCTCCCAGTGCTTGCTGACATCAGGTGAGAGGACTGTTGTCCTTCCCAGTGAGCAGCTCTGACTGTCTGTGATCCTTTGTTGTGCTCTTTCAGTTTGCAGTTGGTCCCTGTCAACCAGACCTATGTCATATTTTCTGTCTACTCCTTTGAAAGGTGTTTTGTCTTTCTCTTCCCCAGCATTCAAAGACCTGACTAGGTTGTCTGACACGTTTCTGACCTTTATTTTCTTGTCTTTTTGATGCAGGATAGTTTGTAGCTATAAACATTCTTTTGGGCCCGATTTTAAATGTTTTTATTTTTTAAAAAAAATTTCAATGCAAGTTTAAGTTTGCTTCTAGCCACATCAAGGAGAGCCTTATAGAGCAGGACCTGGCCCGAAGGCCTGCTACTCTATCAAGGAGAACTTCACCGCTGAGTAGAAGACGATGATGACCCTGGGCAAAGGAAACTTTTCAGTGGTCAAACTGGCTACCATGTGCGCACACTGACCCGTGTGGCTGTAAAACTTCTCAGGAACAGCAAGAAGTATGCCTCATTTATTACAAGGAAGTCATCACTATGAAAGCCCTTACCCATCCTAACCTTATCAAGCCGTTTCAAGTGTCCAGAGGAGAGAGGTCATGTACCTGGTGATGGGGCATGCCTCAGAGGGGAGTTTATTGTACAGCGTCTAAGAGTAGTGGTCTTTAGAGGAGAGGGAGGCTCGAAGGATGTTTGCCCACATTCTGCAAGCAGTGCATTGCTGCTGTGACCATCGCATTGCCCACAGAGACGTAAAGGCCAGCGACATTTTGATTGTCTGCAGCAGAACACCAATCTCTGTGATTTTGCCTTGGCTGCTAAGTGGTTCCTGGGTAGAAGCTGGTGGATTTCTGCGGTGTGCTGCTCCACTAGGCCCCAGAACACTTTGAAGCTGAGGACGATGAGGGCTGTCCCATCAATATCAGGAATTCAGGGGTCCTCCTCTTCCTCGTGGTGGCTGGGCACTTGCCTTTCCGAGGCAGGTCTCAGGTGAGGTGAGGTGGCAGATCATTGCTGCAAACTTCAGCATTCCTCCTCTTGTTTCAATCAATATTTTCCATGTCATCTTTGAACTGCTGATGATCGTTCCCAGCAGAAGGCCCATCATCCACCAAACTATGGCATGCCCCTTGGTCAGGGACAATGAGGCATGCTTACAATCGACTTCAGCAGAGAGTTACCCAGGCACCAGAACCTTGGCAGTGTCAAGACCATGAAAGTCATGAGGTAGAAGCCTGAGAAATCATTGACCCTCTGAGAGAGCAAAAATTCAACGAGGAGAGGGCAACCTACCTGGTTCTACAACAGCAGTCACCCAGGAGCAACTGCTCCCACTACCGAGGGAAAGCCTGGAAATGCATGCAGCCAGGCCTGGGAGATCTTCACACCTCCCCTGCTTCCTACTGAGAGCTTCTGAGCCTCTTCTCTCCACCTTCACCTTCTCCTCACCTTCATCTAAGCTCCAGGAGAAGGAGGAGGAGAATTCCAGATGGGGGCTGAAAGCATGCTATGTGCTGCCAGCCAACGTGGACCTAGCCTCCCCACTCTCCCACCTGGACTGTCCTGTGACTGACTCCCTCATAGGCAGCAGGTTGGATACCAATGAGAGTTTCTCACAGTCCAAGATTGTGTTATTTGGTAGTTTGACTGCATGTGTCCAGCCATCTTGAGTTCTATGTACCTTCCTTCCTAGAACAGACAAGAATGAGTGGAGCTCTGGAGATCCCTACAGGCAGCTAAGAGTGTTCCTCCTCTGGGGATATCTTGCAGAAAGAGACCATCATAGGGGGAAAGACCATCACTAAGGAAAAGGACATTAAACAGGAAGAAGCCACCATTCAGGAAGTGATCACCACTAATGGCCAGCCTCAGGATGCAGGTCCAGCTTCCCCTGGTAACCAGCATCGACACTGTGAGGGGATGATGAAGACAATCATAAACTGCCTCAGAAACCTGTGCTGCTGCCTGCCACTACCAAAGAGAAGTCAAGCCTACTGTAAGAACCTGAGCCCAAGGAAAGGGGATCGTGGAGTCACCCACAGGACCAGGTTCTCATTCATTTCATCCATTCATCCCCTTGTCCTTTGTGACAAATGATGAGTGTGCCCACTTCTGGCACACTCAGGAACTTAACAGTGTGTCACTTCAAAAAAACCAATTCCATAGAAACCCCTGAAAGGCCACCTCAAGCTGTGGAGCCAGAAGAGGACTGCAAAGATGCTGATCAGAGCAGGGAGAGGAGGAGGTGGAGGCATGGCCAAGGGAAGCAGAGAGTCCTTGGAGAACCCCTGGAGTGGTATGGCACTGCAGGGCCAGCCAAGTAAGTCCTGCGTGTTTCAAAGTCACTAATAGCCTCCTTCCTGTGTCTTTCTGCTTTGAATCCCTAAAGAGGACCAGCTCCAGCTCCATAGCTTGTGAGCCACGGGTTGGGGGTCAGCCTGGCTGAGAATTGGACAACCCCTCAGGGGAGCCAAGCCAGATGTCCAGGAACCAGTGTGGTCGCAGGCCCCTCCTGCACAAGAAGAGCTGTCCACCCCAGCACAGATCTGTCCAGGTAAAATCCCAGGCAGGAAGGGCTGGTGCTCACTGGGTCTTGCTCAGAGGAGAGGGCTAAGATGCAAAAGTGCCCTAAAGCTGTATGTGGAACAGTAGCCCATCCCCTCTCCCCCAGCCTAGGCAAACAGAGCAAAGGACACATCTCATCATGTTCTATGGGGCATGACTGTCCTTTGCTCCCTGTTTCTTGCAGGGAACATGGTCTTGTTCAGGAGGTAGCCTTCTCTCCCCAGAGAAGTCTCCCTAGTCAGCCTGTCCCACCTGCCCCAAAATGGGTTCCCATGTTGAGAATGAGGCCTGCAAGTGCCCATGTGGGACTCCTGTAGAGGACAGTCTCCTGCCAACGTTATATAAGCCTTCCCCTGCCCTCCCCACAAAAGCCATCACAGCTTACATTGCTTGAGTCCTCAGACCAAACTCAAACCACTTGTGAAAACCACAGCTGTGGAGTGACTCCAGGGGCACCTCCTGCCTCTTTGAGCTTGTGCCTTCAAAGCCACCATTCACATTGGCAACACAATTCCACACCTATCACCATGTGCCACGAGTGATAGTTATCATGATCAGGTTAGAACTAGAGATCCTTACGATGGGGCAGCGACTTTCTGTGGACCCATGCCAGAGGCAGGCCTCTACCTGGAGTCTGCACTCAGAAGGCCAAACCCAAAGGTTGCTTGAGTCTCTCTGAGTATTTGCAGGTTGCGTGCTCTTGCCCAGGTAAGCAGCCTTGCACATCCTTTGAGGGAGCTTCAGGGAAGCTTTCCCTGTCCCTCCCATGGTCACATCGGTAAGATGTCATCTCCTGTGTTTTTTCTCCCTAGACCGTGCCAACATCTGTCCCAGCACGAGGTGGAAAGAATCCTGTGTGACAGACATGGAAGGTCTCTTCAACCAAATGTCTCCCCAAATTTGAACACAGGACAACAGGGGATCCCCTGCAGGGATATCTGCCCAGTTCATCATATTGTCCCTGTGGTACTCTGCCTCTGTGAGAACATTCGTGTTTCTTATCTAGTCTGTCCCGTGAGCAATACTGAGTTCTCTTAGGACAGACATTTTTTTCCCTGCCTACCTGTGAAGAGATGGGTGTCTTATTCCACTCTGGCAGGAAGTGGCAGGAACAGGACCCCATGTTCCCCAAGGCACAGTGCACAACTCTAGGAAAGTTCCTTTCATAGGTTCTGTGCTGGCTGCAGCCACTGGACCAGGCTAGCCAAGCAGACAAAACCAAGGAGGACTTCACGGAGGCTCTGGCCGGCCTGGAGAGCTGGGCTCATGTCCTGATGAATCCTCACCATCAGGCACTGGGATATGGAACCTCTGGTGAAGCTCGATCTCTGTGTGTGTCTGTTTCTTCTTGTATGTGAACAAATTCCAGTCAGGCAGGTCTCACATGCTGTTTCTTAAACTGGGCTCCTAGGGATTCATGTAACACTGAAGATGGCCTTAGGTGGCAAACACAAAACACAAACATAAAATCACAATCGATGGAAAGAGATACATGAAATTAAAAACCACTATGCCCTGTCAAGTATCAAAAGTTCAAGGCCATTGTAGGCAAGAGTAAGTTTCAGGCTGAGTGGAATCCTGCCTGAAAAAGGACATGCACACTCTTAAATATTTTGAAATATCAGATCTGGTCTCTGGATCCGGGGAGACAGGTGTTAGGTAAAGTGTCACAGTGCAACTAAAGGACCCAGTGAAACCAGACAAGGTCCTTGTGTCCTCCTTGGCCTGGAGGTCCAGAGAGGCAGAAATGGGAGCTTGCTGGCCTGAGATCAGTAGCAAATCCTGTCTCCAAATTTATGGTGGAAAAGCATTTGATGATTATTCCTGTCCTACACATGTGAGGACAAATAGATACACACACACACACTCACACACACACAGACTCTCTCTCTCTCACACACACACAGAGACAGAGAGACACAGAGTCAGAGACAGAGAGAGTCACAGACACAGAGAGACAGACCTCTGTGGTCACGTGTGTATCATGCACATTTCAGTCCTTATAGCACTATCTAGAGTCCCCAACTCTGTTGTTACCCTTCCCTCCTCACTACTGACTGTCTATACTTTAGACTCACGCCCTTTCTTATCTTTACCAGTGAACATGGAGTTAATTCTCATGGTGACATAACTGTCAGGTCTTTCTACTGAGAAATGTTTTTATTTTCTGTCTCCTCTTGTTTTGACTCCAGTTTGCTGTGTGCAGACCAGGCAGCCAAGGATTGTTGGTCCTCCTGCCTGCCGCCAACTGATGTAGGGGAGATAGCTGTGCACCTAGCCCTCGTTATCTTCTTTTTAAATCTATGTAGCTGTGGGTTACCTGGAGTTTTGAATTCTCTCTCTCCCCGTACTAAATGTAGGGATTACACGATCTACCTGCCAAGCCCGGTTTACTTGGTTGTGGGGAAGAAACCCAGGGCTTCCTGCCTGCTGGGCAAGAGCTGTTCCAACTGAGGTGTCACACCTGGAGGTCAGGCTAGCCTGGGACTCACTCAGAAAGTGAGGATGTCCTTGAATTCTTGCTCTTCCTGCCTCCACAGTCTACACAGGTCTACACTGCTGACCCTGTGTTTCCTTTCTTCCTTCCTTCCCTCCCTCCTAGATGCCTTGTTTTTCCTACTGGGAGTATGTCCCAGTACTACAGATGTGAGCTGTAGCAGGACTTCCCCCTTCTGAAGCTGCTGAGCTGTGAGCTGGTGGAGGGAGGAACAGGAGGCTGTCCCAGTCTCATGCCATCCCAAGGAAACCCAGGTCAACATGCAGAAGTTTTCAGGACTGTCCCCTGTGTGGCCAGGTGGCTTTGCAGGTGTGTTCTGACTACAGCCTTGGGCTAACCTCATCTAACTTCTCCATGGAGCACCATGGACAGAAGAGAAGGCACAAGCCACCACAAGCCTGAGCTCAAACATGCAACTGGCAAATTAGGAAGATGGGGTCTCATGCCCACTGTTTGCAGGTTTAGTCCCCTCACCCCTTGGGCGATCTCATCCGCCTCACGTTTAGCCAGTTCTAGGGAGTTTGTGGATTTTTCCTGAGACTAGAAATCAGAGCTATGGTGAAGATGTATGCCTGTAATCTCAGGACTCTGGACACTTAGGTTGGAGTCAAGGTCTGTCTGGACTATATAGGGAGCAGTAGTCTAGCTTTGGTGGCAGCGGGAGACTTTAAAGTCAACAACAACAGGCCTAGTGCTATAGCTCAGTGCACCTAGTATGCAGGAGTCCCTGGGTTCTTGGCCAGCATCAAATCAAATCAGGTGGCTCATGACCAGAATCCTAGGATTGTGGGGTGGAGACAAGAGGAACAGACGGTCAAAGTCATCTAGAATGCGTGACATTCTTTAATAACAACTCCCCGCTCCCCTGCCCCAAATCTTATGCCCAAATCTGAGAAAAGTGACATGGCGGCTCACAACAACCACATATTCCTCGTGAATCAGAAGTCCTCTCTGTTGGAGAGAAGAAAACCAGGCATCCATATGTGCAGTCATTATTTCCTGGGACTCACATCTGGTATGGGCCTGAGCATCGAGTTCCTCCCCTGTGCACAGCAGTGAGGAGCTATGAAGTAACTATTCCCTGCTGGCCCTGTGGGAGGTGCTGGGGATCTGTGCAGCCCGTGTTCCTTGCTCTCCCTGTGGGAAGCAATAAGGACGTAGACATCCAGACATCCAGTGCTCCCTGGTAGTCCCTTGGGAGGAAATGGGGAGGAAGGTTTGGAGAGCATGGAGACACCAACCTTTGCCAATAAGAAGGCAGGAAGGTTGCTGGCCATGCAACCAGTCAGAAACGGATATTCTACTGCCCTCTTGTGGCTGTTCTACAGCAGCACCGTGTCAGTCAGTGTACCTGGTTTGCTGGAGTCTTTGCTTCAACTCATACCAACAATGGGTGGTGTGTGTGTGTGTGTGTGTGTGTGTGTGTGTGTGTGTGTGTGTGTGTGTGAGAGAGAGAGAGAGAGACAGAGACAGAGACAGAGACAGAGAGACAGAGAGAGACAGAGAGACAGACAGAGAGAGAGAGAGAGAGAGAGAGAGAGAAAGGGAAGTGCGATGGAAAATCTACTTAACATAATATCCTTCCTTTTTCTCATGCACACTATAATAAAGGAACAAAATTCCTTTCATACCTGGGCTGCCTGGGAATGTCCCTGGAAGAAGTCCCATAGACATACTGCTGTTTCTGGTCCTCAGGTCCTTAATGAGAGTTGGTTGGGCTGCAAGTCAAGAGTGTGACATCTGCAGCCTGGGTGAGACTGAGAAGCACAAGAAGGCTGGGATGATGACTCTTTCTGTGCAAACAATGCCTGCTTCCCATGTGAAATCTGAGTTTATTCCCCAGAGAAGAATCATCATGCTGGCCGAAGCTTGTCACCTAGCACTTGGAGATGGAGACAGAGACACCATATATACCCTTTTTTCCCCATGTTTTTTTGAGACAGTTCTTCTATATTGAGCTCTGACTATCCTATAACTCCCTCTGTAGACCAGGCTGGCCCAGATGCCACCGAGATCCTCCTCTTCTTCCTCCTGGTTAAAGTCGTGTACCACCACCATCCAGCTAGACAGGTGCATTTCAACCTCAATGGATTTGCAAAAGCCTGTGTCCCAAAGTCCAGGTGTCCAGCACCTGTGAAATGACATTTGAGCTTGAAGTACTTGTGTAGGCACACACTATGTATACATAAAGCTGAGCACACACATGCATGTGCACAAGGACACAGGTTAAATGTATCATGTGTGAGCACACTTGCATTATCCTAAATATAGCGATGAAGTCCACGATCGACTTAAGCCCCGGGTGTCCCTTTGCAAGGCCTGACCTTCCTGCAGGAGCATCCTGGTGGGTAAGACGTAGAAGATGCAGGCAGGGTGATAATGCTGAGAACTGCAGGAAGTTCTTCCATGGATGCTGGGTGGTTTGGGGAGGCTCATTACTACTGAGTAGGTTCCAATTGGTGCCTGGCAATGAGATCCCTGCTTTGTCAGCCCTGTGGGTCACCTGGATGTCTCACTTCCATGCAGCACCTCTCAGAAGCCAAGGCAGATGGCCCTGCACTGGGGCAAAAAGAAGGCCATGTGTATCAATTTCTAACATTAACAACCCTCACCCCTTAATCATTGCGTATTTCTTATATATTGGAAGTAAAATCACATTGTTAAATGGGCTTTTTGTTATATTGTTTTGTTTTGATCCTCCTGTCCCAGCTTAAATTACTGAAATTACAAACAGCATCACCAAACTCTACCATTTTGTTATATTGTTCAAAAGATGAAACTGGGGCTGGAGAGATATGGGAGTAGTTAAGAACAGTAGGCTACTCTTCAAGAGGATTGGTTTTAACTCCCACTAGCCACATAGCAGACTGTGTCTGCAGTCCCTGGGGAAGCAGAGGCCCTCTTCTGGCCTCCACTTTGCATTGCACACATGTAGTGCACAGACATACATGCAGGCTAAAACCCATATGCACAAAAAACAAACAAACAAATAAAAAGATGTTAAAAAGATACTTTTAAAAAAGAGATATAAGGCCTGAAGAGATGGTTAAGAGCACTGACTGCTCTTCCAGAGGTCCTGAGTTCAATTCCCAGCAACCACATGGTGGCTCACAACCATCTGTAATGGGATCTGATGACCTCTTCTGGTATGTCTGAAGAAAGGGACAGTGTACTCACATACATTAAATAAATAAATGATTTTTTTTTAAGGAGAGATGTAAACAGGACCCTGCATGCTTACTTTGGTTTAAGAAATTCTTCTTTTCCTGGCTTTGTCTGTATGTCTGTGTGTGCTTATTCCTCTGTCAGCGGATGAGTTGGGGGTGGAGGCCAGAGGACAATGTGTATAGTTCTTTGTGCTTGTCCGTCTTTCAAAAAGTTTTGGTTTTGTTTTTTGTTTCTTTTATTTTGTTTTTGTGACAGAGTTTCTCACTGTGTAGCCCTGCCTGGCCTGGAACTCACTCTGTAGACCAGACTGGCCTCAAGCTCAGAGTCACCTGCTGCTGTATCCAGACAGCTGGGATTAAAGGTTTCATTGCAGCCATTAAAGGTTTCGTTGTATAGCCCGGGCTGTCTGTCCTGGAACTGGCTTTGTAAACCAGGCTGACTCAAACTTACAGAAATCCTCCTGCCTCTGCCTCTACCGCCTGTGTGCTAGGAGCACCACCATTGCCTGGTCACACCTAGTGTTTTTAATGTCGGTTCTGGGGTTCAAACTCAGCAAGGACTGCATGATGGCCTTGAACTCACTATGTGTGTTGAAGATCCTTCAACTACTTTGGAAATAAGATAACAAACCCAATAGATTAGTGGTAACTAAGTAGTTTTAAATATACAGTTCTGCTGAAAGGGAACTTTGGCATAGAGAAAAGGCATTAATGACTAAGGTGTTGATTTGGCACAAGACAGTGTTTTTAAAAAACCTATAGAGAGACATTCCGGCCCTCTTTTCATATAGGCCTATAGGATTTGCATCGCTCTAGGTCCCCTATCTCGTTGGCCTAGGACAAAAGCCTCATCCAATAAAAAAATTGGAACTTGAGAATGGCCCCTACTGATTGCTGGTTTCCCAATCTGACCAGGCTAAGTGACTAGTCCTACCACTTGAACTTTCTGAAACAAAGAGGGGCTAGCCGCTAGCCTGCCTGCCTGTAATTCCGATGGCCTCTAGCTCACCTCAGACTAAAAATGGATCAAAGCAATCTCTATGCCTTTCTCTCCTGTCCTCCTCAGACATCTCCAGAGAGCTGGGATTTTTTTCTTTCCCATTTGAGCTTATAAAGTTGTTTCTAGAGTGCATGACACAGGTTAAAGGATAAGGTTGCTGTACACAGGTCGCAAAGAAACAAGTGTTTTCACTGACGGTGATGAGTCTTGTTCGTGAGATTGTTGTGATTCTCAGCCTTTCTCTTCCCCTGTGTGTGCTCTTCATTTTCTGGTTCTGTCTGCCTAGCACCTCCTGGGAAAGCTGCTGAGCTCTTCCAGAGAAGGCTTCTGTTAATCAGAATGCAAAGGGACCACAAGCTCGAATCAGGCAAGGACTTCATCCAAGGCTGTCACTGGTCTCTAACTGGCATGTCCTGTATGGATAAAGACAAACCAACCCTGGAGGAGGAAGTTAATCCTGGAACAGGGTAGAAATTGAGAACGCGCCTCCCAGAAAGGGGCTGAGTTTGTGGGAGTGGCGCTCAGGGGGAACCCGGAAGCGCTGGGAAGGGGATTGGGATTTCCTGCCGAGCCCAGGCTGCCTGGCTTTTTTCCATCCAAACACCAGTGGATTCTGGCCCGAACTTCCGCCGTCCAAAGCCAAGGATAGGCTCCGCCCCGTCCTGGTTAAGTAGCTGCGCGTGAGTCTGAGTTCCAGGCATGGAGGCAGGCGGGCTGGGCTGCGCTGTGTGCGTGTTGACCGGGGCCTCCCGGGGCTTTGGTCGCGCCCTGGCCCCGCAGCTGGCCCGGTTGCTGTCGCCCGGTTCGGTGATGCTCGTAAGCGCACGCAGTGAGTCGATGCTGCGGCAACTGAAGGAGGAGCTGGGCGCTCAGCAGCCTGACCTGAGAGTGGTGCTGGCAGCCGCCGATCTGGGCACCGAGGCTGGCGTGCAGCGGTTGCTGAGCGCGGTACGCGAGCTCCCGAGGCCCGAGGGGCTGCAGCGCCTGCTGCTCATCAACAACGCAGGTGAGACTCCCGTCCAGACCTGGGCTGCGAGCTCTTACCTCATAGCCTTTTGGGTAGGTGAAGGGCAAGTCCCTAAAGTCCAAAGTCCAAGAGGAGAGAGGGTGTATCAGTGTCACTACGGGGCGACAGTGCCTCCTGGCGGATGTGTGAGTCAAGACCTTTTGAACAAATCCCTCTGCTTTACTAAAGAGCATGCAGTTGCATTAGGGGTGTCTGCAGAGCTGGGACAGAGGGATAGCCTATGGGGAGGAACTGTGGAAGGCTGAGGGAGAAGAGTGCCCCAGTTGTGTCATTTCTTTGGTCCTTTTTTTTTTTTTTTTTTTTTTTTCAGGCACTCTTGGGGATGTTTCCAAAGGCTTCCTCAACGTGAATGACCTAGCTGAGGTGAACAACTACTGGGCTCTGAACCTGACCTCCATGCTCTGTTTGACCTCCGGCACCTTGAATGCCTTCCGGGATAGCCCTGGCCTGAGCAAGACTGTGGTTAACATCTCATCTCTGTGTGCCCTGAAGCCCTACAAGGGCTGGGGTCTGTACTGTGCAGGGAAGGCTGCCCGAGACATGCTCTACCAGGTCCTGGCTGCTGAGGAACCGAGTGTGCGGGTGCTGAGCTATGCTCCAGGTAGGTGGGTGCTCCTGACAGTGCTGTCCCTAGGCTTAGCTGGTACCTTTCTGGGGGCTAGGCAAGGAGGGGAACCAGATCTATATTCTCCGTAAAGAATCCAAAGGCACTTTATATGCCCCAGTACAGGGGAGTGGGAGGGTAGGGGAGCAGGGCAGAGGGAGGGTATAGGGAACTTTCGGGATAGCATTTGAAATGTATATAAAGAAAATATCTAATAAAAAATAAATTAAAAAAATGTGACACACACACACACAAAGAATCTAAAGACTATCGGGCCCCTTCTACCTCTGGTAATGACTCCTCACTTCGCAAGAAAAATACAGACTCCCAAGAAGTTGGAGCAGTCAGGGGCAGAGGTACTCAGCCTCAGGAGTTGTCCGATTAGCAGGTGGGATAAACATCCAGACATATAAAATGAATTAAGACTAAAACTAAAAAAACAAAATGCCTTTATATGTGCAGCTGTCTGCTTTTGTCCCTCAAGGGACACATACTGTTCCTCCATGTGTGCCCGACACCCAATAAAGCTGTATGGAGGATGGACACATGGAATGTTCAAAGACAAGCAAAGAGATAGTGGTGAGCAGCTCAGACTGAGCCGCGCTGGACTCTGAATGGAATGCAGAGGATGCTAGCATGGAGAAGACAGGGCCACTGTTCTTATGGACATTTAAGGGTACAAGGACTTCTGAGACCTTGTCTTGTCCCTCTAGCCTATTAAGATGCCACTGTGCCTTTCTTCTAAACTTGTGATTTCTGCTTTAAAGGTAGCAACATGTAATAGAATGAGCAGCTAAGGGGTGAGATCCAATTGTCTGTACCTCATTGGACTAGGACAGGATTCTGGAGACACAGGCAAAATGGTCTGTCTAACGCTGGAGGGAGGCAGTACCAGGATCTAAGCTTGCTTCTAACTTCTTGATCTATTCTGCATTTCCTCAAATTATCTAGCACCTGCCCTATGCACACATGCAAGATATTTCTTGTTCCAATATCCAGCTCACCTGCTCTGAGCTCAGCCTAGGCTCCTTCAGTCAGCAGCGATCACATGTAAACCATAGCCAGGAGGGGAGCCAGTTCCAGAAGGGCCCAGAGCTAAGTTAGCTCTCTGGAGGCTGCCTCAGTTTTCATGGAGGAACTGAGAACCTCCCCCAGAGCCTGGAGACAACAGGGGCCAGCCTAGTTTTCATTTCAGTCTCTGGAAGACTCTTCTAACAGGTTACAAAGGCGGAAATGTCTGTTAGGAAAGATAGCAAGCCTCTGCTCAGTGGTGCTCAAGGAGATAAAACTGGGCAAGGTAGAACAGTTGAGAATTAAGCAGAAGTTCAAAGTCAGCCCTGAGTACACAGCAAGTTAGAGGCCAGCATGGGCTACAAGAGAGTGTCTCAAAATACAAGGGAGCAAGAGGAACAAGGGAGGATCTAGCTAGAGGACTTTCAAATGTTAGCCAAGTGCTCTTCCAGTCCTTGTGATGTTTCTGCCCCTAAAACACCATTAAATTTTGGGAGGTTTCACCATTCCATAAGCAAACAGGAGACATTTTCCAGAAATGCAAGTAAAAGTGACAAAGCTTGTTAGAAAGTGACAGGTCTCTCTCTCTCCCACCCCCACTCCCTCTGTGTGGTGTATGCGCGCGCGCGTGTGTGTGTGTGTGTGTGTGTGTGTGTGTGTGTGTGTTTTGCCTGAATGTCAGTGGTTATCACATGTATGCAGTACCTGCAGAGGCCAGATGAGGGCAACATATCTGTTTAACTGGAGTCACAAATATTTGTCAGTTGTCTAGTTGGGACTGGGACTCAAACCCCAGTTCTCTGCAAGAACAGCAGCTGCTCTTAGCAGGGAGCCGTCTATCTCTCCATCCCATACACTCAGCTTTTTACTGGGGATTTGAACTCAGGTCCTCAAGCTTGTACAGGAAGCACTAGAGCAACGAAGCGGCCCATCCAGGGGTTGGGGAAGCTGTGCAGGCCCAGAAAAGTGCAGCCAGATGAATTTATCAGAAGGCTAGGAGGAGGTCTTGAAGTAAGGAGAAAACCAAGGTTGTGACACGCACCTAACTGCTTGTCGGGGTTTGAAGATGCTGAAGGTCTCACCTGTCCCCTGGTTGGCTGTAGGTGGAGTAGGGAACCTGCGAGGTTACCTATCTGTTAGTACAATGGGAAGTCAGCAAGCGGTGTTACCTAGACAACAGAGGATGACTTGATTTTGCACAATGAGACTTAGCTTTGAACCCAAAGCTCAGTCATAACGTGGGATGGCAGTCCTCACCTGCAGTCCAAGCACTGGACGACTAAAGTAGGAGGGTCCCCAAGTTCAAGAATACAGAGAAAAAACATAACTGAAAAGAAGAAAGACGTTTAACAGGCAACGTAGTAGAGCCTTGGCCAGTCCTGACTCGGCTCTACCCTCCACACACAGCAGGGACCTACAACCTCTGCTCCTGTCTTGTGCCTTCCACCCACCAGGTCCCCTGGACAACGACATGCAGCAGTTGGCTCGGGAAACCTCCAAGGACCCAGAGTTAAGGAGCAGACTGCAGAAGTTGAAGTCGGATGGGGAGCTGGTGGACTGTGGGACTTCAGCCCAGAAACTGCTGGGCTTGCTGCAAAAGGACACCTTCCAATCTGGAGCCCATGTGGACTTCTATGACAGTTAAGCTCATGTCCTGTCACAGTGGCCCCCTTCTCCCCTCACAAGCCCTGCCTAACACACATATAAGCCCTTCAACCCAGCCAGCAAGGAGCGGTGGACACTGCCAGTCATCGGAAGGCTTTTGCAGAGGCTTGGGAGCGAGCTGATGTGCACTGGAGTTCTCTGACCCCTGGAAGAACGCTTTAGAGGTGGGAAGAGCAGGAGAAGCAGAAACACTGGACAGATGAGGTTGAGGCTCTTGTCTGTGGTCAGTCTGTGGGGTGAGGAGGGTGGGCTCTGATGCACAGAGAGGATGGAGGGCATCACGTCTGGATGGATGCTCCTTGAACTTCATTTCTTTGTTGTACTGCCTGCATCCTGTGGTGTGCACTGGTCTTCCCTTGATTCTGGTCCAAATACATAGTTATGAGGCAGATGCAATAGAGTGTGGGCTGTGCTTCATGAATGCCTGCTAACCTCTTCTAACGGGCCCAGGAGTGACCCTGATTCTTCAGACAAGAACTTTACTGCTCTTAGTTTTCAGAGCAAAGGCAGAGAGCTGTCTGCTTTCTTTCATCGAGGTCCACATAGTGGTAGGCACAGGTCCAAAGTCATCAAGATGGATGTCCCGGGAGACCTGTGCCCTTCTCACGCTTCTGTCCACACTGACCCACCTGGGCTGACATTTCCCTGAGGGTCCTAGAACCCAGTCAGTGACTATCGACCCTCAGCGCCCAGCACACAGCAGATAGTGCTGACCAGTGAGTGCTGCTTTGATAGCCACTTCACACCCTGCCCACATGGCGGTGCTGTGAAAAGGTCCCAGCTCCCATGAAAAGCCCTCTTGGCACTGTCCCTGTGGCCTTTGGCCTACTGTGGTACAGACTCAGGACCAACAGGCCTTCAGGAAAGGAGAGCCAGGATCCATAAAGGACGTGCTGAGGGCTCTGGTTCTTGTGCAGGCCACAGTCATGGGTTGGACACTCAGTGGGACTGGTCTGCAGCCAGCCTCTTGGCACATCTTTGATAAGGGCCATACAGTCGCCAGCCATCAAAAACAAACAACAAAATGACAGCCCTGCTCTGCATCTGCTTGTTAAAAGAACCTGCTGACTCTCCTTGTGCCCAGCAGAGGGCGGACTGGGGCTGTGCAACGTGGAAAGGTGGGGCCTGTCCTTCCTTCAGGCTATGCCTCTATTGTGCAGGTCCTGCAGGATTCTCCAAGGTGGAAGGGGTTAGCTGACTTCTATTGCCTTTCCCAGTGGAGTCTCTGGAATGGTAATGGCTGAGTTCAGACCCCTGGGCTGCTGCTTACAAGCTGTAACTCACAGCCAGTTGCTCTGTGCCTCTGAAAAGACTGATCATTATAGCACACTTAATTAAATCATAGCTCCCATCCCAAAGGGTCGTCGAGAGTGCAGAGTAGGCTGGTGTTTGTGTTTGGCACTGAATGCCCCAGGGTTGATAAAACCCTGTTGTTGCCTCTTTTATTTTTGGCAAGGCCTCTTGCAGCTAAGGCTGCCCTCAAACTGTAAAATGACCCTGAGCTTCTGATCCTCCTGCGTCCACCCAAGGGCGGGGATTGTAGGCATGCACAACCATGCCTAGGTTTATGCCGTGGTGGGGATGGAGGCCAGTCCTTCATGCATGGGTAAGCACTTCCAACTGAGCTACACTACCACCTCCATTACTGCCTTGTGACATCACACACAGCCTTCTCTCTAAGGGACCAGGTGCCCTGCCCTTGCTGCCCTGTAGCAAGATCTCTCACGCACTGCACTGCTCCTGTGTCAGTGTCTTCAGGGGGACCGAGGTTCCATCTGGATAGCTTCTCTCAGACCAGTAGGAGAACACATAAGATTCCAGAGCCTAGACATTCCCATGCTTGTTTTGAGCAGGCCCCCACCCCTCTCTAAGCTTCTGTTTCCTTATGACAAAGAAATCCCTGTTTTGTTTTGTTTCATTCTGGTTTTTTTTTGTTTTTTTTTTGTTTTTTTTTTTTCTGCAAACCTCTGTTCCAGAATGGCCCTGCTGCATAGGGGATTGGTATTGTATTGTCTTCTGCAAGTAGGTGCGCTAATCTAGGGTGGCCTTCTGTCCTGGAGGCACATGAGTTCCTCCAAGGCTTCCTGCTTTTTCGGGGGGGGGGGTGCGGTTAAGGGTGTGGAGCATCCAGCACCAGCCCAAAACCTACTAGGGTTCATCCTGCCTTTCCCTGTGACAGCAGGAGTTCAGAGGGGTGTACCACATGTCTCCACAAGGTGGCGGACTTTCTTACATCTTCTGAATGCAGAGGCTTCAGCCTGTCCTAAGAGCTCCCTTGTTCTATCCTCAGGAGACCAAAGGATTGAAGGAGGTCAGAAAAGGATAGAGTGACTCTTCTTAGGAAGCCCCAGGGCCGCCCTAGTGACCTCCAGCCATCTCTGCCCACATAGATTTCTCCAACACTTAACAGTCAAGACAGTTCCCACAGAGAGCTCAACCTTGTTTAGAGGATTTCTGAATTGAGGCTCTCAAGGGATTTTTTTTTTCATTGTGGCAAGTTGACATTGAAAACGATCAAAACTAGGGAAGTAGAGATAGGAAGATCCCCAGGGTTTGCTGGCCAAACCAGTCTAGAAAAATCAGTGAATGCTAAGTTCAGTAAGACCCTGAATCAAACAAAGTGGAGCCAGGAGTGATGGCGCATGCCTTTAACTCTAGCACTTGAAAGACAGGGGCCAGACAGATCTCAGTGAGTTTGAGGCTTTGTCTGCAAAGGAAATTCCAGACCAGGTAGGCTTACAGAGTAAGGCTATGTCTTAAATAAAACGAAACAAACTACAGTTCAGGCATGGTGGTACACACCTTTGATTCCAGTAGACGCAGAGAGACCTCTGTGAGTTTGAGGCCAGCTTGGTGTACAGAGCAACTTCTAGGACAGCCAGGACTGTTACACAGAGAGGCCCTGTCTTGAAAACACACACACACACACACACACACATACACACACACACACAGTGAAGAGTAACTGAGAAAGGCATCCAAGACTGACCTCTGGCCTCCACACAAATGCAGTGCAGTACTGGTGTGCACATTCAAACATGGGTGGCCACAAGATAGATCAGATGATAGTAGAATAATTGAGTGGGCTGAAAAGAGAATTAGACTAAGGAAAAGGACAGAGTGATGGACATCTACTGTGATGGACACCATGAAGGAGCTGCACTCAGGGCAGTGGACTCAGACTCGGGCCCTTGGGAAGACGAGGAAGGGGATTTGTAAGGATTTTTGAAAGACAGGGCACTTGCAAGTGTTTGAGGCTGCAGAGTCCTAAGACAGTTATGACTGAAAATACACTTCTGGAAATTTACATAGAAAAGAAAGATGGACGTGCAATACGATATAGCTAGGGGCCTGAGTAAGAGACAGCAGTACAGCTCAGTTGTAAAATACTTAACCTAGCATGCATAAGGCCTTGGGATCCATCCTCAACACACACACACACACACACACACACACACAGGCAGAGGCACAGACACATGCAGGGGTACCATCCCACAATGCACACACAAATAGTTCAATCCAATGAAACTTTATAAAGAGTAAAAATGTCCAATGGTGAATATTTAATGAAAGTCAACTATGCTTTTGATTGATGGAAAAGTTTAAGGAAGAATGTTATAAGACTGTACAAGTGAGTCTCCTCTCCTTCTGAGACTGGACTTGAACTTGAGATTATCTTGCCCCAGTCTGCTGGATGCTGAGATTACATGTGTGGGTCATCTAGCTCCTCCCCCTTTTCCTCCTCCTCCTCCTCCTCCTCCTCCTCCTCCACCTCTTCCTATTCCTCCTCTTTCTCTTTTTCTTCCTCCACTTCCTCTTCTAATTTTTTTATTTTAGCTATTTATTTATTTATTTATTTATTTATTTATTTATTTATTTATTTATTATATGTAAGTACACTGTAGCTGTCTTCAGACACTCCAGAAGAGGGAATCAGATCTCATTATGGATGGTTGTGAGCCACCATGTGGTTGCTGGGATTTGAACTCCAGACCTTCGGAAGAGCAGTCTCAGGTGCTCTTACCCACTGAGCCATCTCATCAGCCCCTAATGTTTTTTTAAGGGAACCCATATAATTACTGCAGGGATCTACAGATCTGCTCTAAGACTTTCCTGGTTGGGGCTGGGAACACAGCTCACTTGACAGAGTGTAGCTCAAGGCCATCCTTTACTACATTAGTAAGGCTAATCTGGAATTCATGAGAACTTGCCTCATAAAATAAAAATAAATAATGTAAATTCATTTTCCCTTCTCCCAAGTTTCTTTACTTTTTATTTTAAAATCTATTCTCCGTAGCAACTCTGTTCTCTAGAAATGTAATATGACACATAGAACTTTAAGTGTTATAAAAGCTGTATTGAATATTTAAAAAGAAAACAGAGCTGGATGTGGTAGAAGAGGCAGATGAACTTCTGTGAGTTCCAGACTAGCCAGGGCTGCATAAGATCCTATCCCAACAACAACAAAAAAGGTTGAAAAGAAAACAGAAAAAAAATCTTAATAAATTTCACTTAGCCAGATATGTTCATTTTAATGTACAACTAATATAGAAAATATTGAGATATTTTATATTTCAAAATTACTGTTTAATATACATTGCCCAATATGATGTATATTATTTTACATTGATAGACTTCTTGGCTGTGTGTTCAAGTATGGTACATATTTTCATTTTCAGAACATTTCAATTTGGGCCACCAACATTTATTCACCTAATTAGTATATGTGACTGCTGGATTCCACATTACAGAAGATAGTCCTAGAAAGCAGCTAGCATTTATTGAAGGTTTACTATGTACTGAGCACTGCCCAGAGGTTACCATGTGGAGACTGTAACCCACTTAGTATTACAATAACTCCAAGAGGCTATGCCTGTCATTTTCTTTTTCTTTTTCTAAAAAGATTTATTTATTTATTATATGTAAGTACACTGTAGCTGTCTTCAGACACTCTAGAAGAGGGCATCAGATCTCTCATTATGGGTGGTTGTGAGCCACCATGTGGTTGCTGGGACTTGAACTTAGGACCTCTGGAAGAGCAGTCAGTGCTCTTAACTGCTGAGCCATCTCTCCAGCCTGTCATTTTCTTAAACACATATTGCCCTTGCAAGAATATGCTCATGAAAGATTGAGAGGTTTGCAAACCACTTTTCTGCTGGGATTGGGTAGAAGTCTGACTGTGAGGATGTGGGGAGAGAGGAAGTGGTAGAATTGGCCAGAGACTAAATTATTCAGAAAGTTGGAGGGTCAGCTGGTTTGGCCACACATACTTAAAATCCCAGTTACCAGGAGACAGAGGCAGGAGATTTATTTTGAGAGGGGGGGGGCAGCCTGGTTTACACAGTAAGTTCCAGGTCTCTGGAGTGAGATCTCGCTTGTTTCAAGGAGAAAAAATGATGGTGGGTGATCAAGAAGAAAAGTCAAGCAACAGGGAAACATAACAGGGAAATCTCTTAAAGAGTGGGAGACATGAAGGGGAGGTTGGCTGGAGAAGAAATGAAGAAATGGGGAGACGAAAACTTGGGGAGAGAAAGAGAGAGAAAGGGAGGGAGGGAGAGAGGGAGAGGGAGAGAGAGAGTCAAGGTGCTTGATCAAGCCTCATGGTCCAGTACACAGAGTCTGCATTTGGTCATGCCATCTCAGAGACTGAGGGGAGAGAGACAGACAGAATGGTCCAGATGGTTCAGGTTGGATCAGCAGAGTAGGTGCCAGGATCTCTGAAGAAATCGAGGGAAAAGGTTGGACAGATGTGGAATGAGCTGGCACAGCCAGGCAGATGTGTGGAGTGTAGGAGCTCTTACTGTGTGTGATGGGCCTTCCTCTCCTGCAGAGCCCAACAGTTTGGATGGGAAGGGAGACCACGGGATGATAAAGTGGGCAGCAGTCTGAAGGTGAAAGGTGTGTGTGTGTGTGTGTGTGTTTTGGTAAAGGATGGTGGTAGAAGGAGAGGTGTGCATGCTGTGGGGGCGGGGGCAGAGCAGGGTGGAGGGCAGGAAGAGAGAACTGGGTGAAGGTCAGAACTTCCATGCCTAATCCAGAAAGGGATGGAAGCCTTGGCTACTTCTCCAGCTGCTGCAGGGGAGTAGCTAGGAAGAGGAGGCCCTAAGGGGAGCAGAAATGAGGAAACCAGGCAGGTGTCAATGCCTGCAGACTGACAGGAGGGGATTAAGGAATTCTGGGGAGGAATAGGGAGGAAGGCGAGTGGAGAACTAACTGCCTAGGAGCAGTCATGAACCCAGCAGGTTCTTTAGATGCAAGACTGGGATGGTGGAGACAGTCCAGCTTCCCAGCTGATCGCCTCCTTTAAGGGGTTCTTAGCTATTGCCCGGGCTAGACATGAGGGAAGAATGAGGAGCCTGAGGATGACCTGTGGGACTCAGACCGCACAGACCAGCAAGGGGGCCTGTTCTGTCATCTCCCCCATAGAGCCCAACACTTGGTTGTCCCCAGAGCTTAAGCCTAGACAGTGTTACTCAATGGTAACTCCGTTTCTGCCCAGACCTTGCTCCAAGGAGACCTTCTTCTGATGCCCACCTCTGCCACTTTAGTGACTTAGCCCCCACCCCTCAGGATGTGGCCAAGGAAAAGAGAGAAGGATTCACCCTCATGTGGTCAGAGGCAGCAGTAGGTAAAAGGAGACAGTCAGAGACAGGTACAGGGTTCTGGAGTGGGGAAAGTTTCACAGGGGCAGTAGAAATCCAGAGACAGGGCACAGAGTGCTGATCAGGTAGAAAGTGGGAAGCCCAGTGGCCAGCCCTCGGTAGTCCAGAATGAGAAGGGCTGGAAGGTGCGGTCCCCTTTCAGCCTCCTCTTGCCACCTCCTCCCTACCTCGCCCAAGGGTCCCCAGAATGGCACCTGCTTGCAAGGTGGGGGTTGGGGGTAGATAGGGACTTTTCAGAGCAGTTGAATGGAAAATCGACTTGAACCATCTTTGTACCTGCTAGGGCTCCCAGAGCTCAGAGGGTTCAAGGCTCCCAGCATTCCCGCGGGCCTTGGAGTCCCCAGAGCTGTAAAGGATGTAGATTCCACTGCCCTTCAGGGTTCAGGGGGCCCAGCTCTGAAATGAGCACTCCTGGCTGTGCTCTGGCTAGTTGGACTCACTCACGGGGCAGCGACTAGAAAGCAAAATTCTTCTATGTCTCCTCCCCGTCATGGGCGAACAAGGACTTACTGGGTCAGGACCCCCTAACTCAGAGCCCTCTTAGCCCCAGCACCCTGGAAGGTTGGGGTAGAAAATTTGCAGAGTATAAGTTCTACTGTCAGCAGCCCTCGTCCCCACTTAATGCCTGCAAAGGAAACTAACCTGAGCAGATTGGGGAAATGCCCTACAGTTCTAGGTAGCAGGAGGGTCGACCTGTTTGTTCCCAGGTTGCACGTCCAAGAGGCCAGGTTGCCACTGCCAGCCATGGACCACTGGCCTGTCCTCTCAAGAGCCACGTGTACAGCAAGGACAGCTCCAATTTAGGAAACAGTGACCCAAAGACCCTACTTTGGTCTTGTCATCGAATATTGCAGCGGGAGGAGAAGAGGGGACCTGGCAGATCCGCTGCATTGGAGCACCATGAAATGCTGAGGGAGAGCTAGGTTCTGTGGCTCCTCCCCAGTGCAAACCTGGCCCCTGGGAAAAGAATGCACGTCCTGTTTGAAGCAGTGTTCCCCTAAATATCCATTAAACGCGAAATTTCAGGATCAGCACTTCAGCTTCAGAATGGGATTCCAAAGGCCAAAGGTGGAGGAGCAGGCACCCTTAGGTTAGGTGAACGCAGACCAGATTCTCTGGAGAATCTAGGCTGGACTCCAAACAGCCTTCCTAAACTTGGATCCAAGTTCTCTAAGAACTGAGACATCCCAGGACGAAGGGAGGGGGTCAACTACGGTTCACACTAGAAGAGTGGTTGATCTTTTTCCTCAAGCCCAGGCTCTGCAGGTGTGCCCCTCAGACTCGATGGCCCCTGAGGCTAAAGGACAGAGTTGCAGAGAGGAGAGTAGGAAGAGGATAGTAGAGCATGCATCAATATTCCAGTTCGGTTTTTGCCTTGGACTGGGGACCACTTCTCTACGGGCAATCCATCGCCCCACCCTGCCCACCCCCCACCCCCTACCCCCCACCCCCCCTCCTTGGGGGCAGCAGAGAGGTGGCCAACCAGCGAGCCGAGCGTTGGGCAGGAGCGTTGGGCAGGTGGCGGCATCAGGAGAACGCCAGAAGAGGCTCTCAGTAGCACGGAGAGCGCGCGCTCCGGCGGTTGCTCAGAGTTCCCCGGGGGCCAAGGGACCACGCAGGCTCTAGGCGGTGCGCAGTTGTCCAACTTCGTGCTAGGGCTCTCGCACGCCTCTAGCTTTGGTGGCCGCGACGGTGTTCCAGCCTGCCGGCAAGCAGGATTTCACCACAGAGTTTTTGGTGGCCAAGGATGGTGGCACCTGTGGGAGTCCTGGTAGCAGGGCACGCGGGCTCCCATCCGCTGGCTGTGGCCACCTCAGAGGAACCGCTCAGACCCATGGCGCTCAACTAACTCACCCTAGTGCGGGCCGAGGCGGCCTTTGTGAGTGGTTTCTCTGCCACTGCCGCCTGAGGCGCGGGTCACTTGATCTATGGACTGCCTGAGCTGGTGTTCGCTAGGCCACGAACCACTCAGTGATGACAGTGCACCCGGCACACCAGCTGGGCTCCTCCTCCCCGCAACCCCCTCACTCTTTTCAGCGCCCAGCATTGCGACCCTCTCCATTTCCACCCCTGGCTGCTTCGGAATCGCTTCTTTGGCCTCCACTTCCAGGGTGAGTGTCCACGCTGTGTTCCTGACCCAGGGATGCCTGGAAGACTCCTTGAGGTGGCAGGGGCTGTACAGAAGTTGTTAAGGACAAGGCTTAGGGATCAGTCTTGATTGTTCCCAGGAGATTAGCCTGCGGTCTGTCGTGTTGTTCTCCCACTCAGGAAGTGTGGTTGGGACAGCCACATTTTCCAAGGAATGAACCCAGTTAAGATAGAGCATAGATGCATAGAGCATCCTAAAAGCTTTTTCAGACCTTCCTTTGGCCAGCCTTATTCTTCCTTATGACTAAACGGGTCCCATCCCTGAAAGTGTTGGCCCTCCGCCCTTACTGCTCCAGAGCTTTGAGCTGTGACTACTACTATGCTCTAGTAGTCACCAGATCGCTTGGTGCTTATGGGCAGCAAAAGTCCACCTGTAACCCTTGGCTCTGTGGGAAGCAGAACAGCGTGGTGTTCACTCAGGTGTCTTGGGACGTTTCTCAGCACCCTACGCCAGACTTTGCCCAATCACATTGGCCTCTCTGACCCAGAATGGGGCAAAGATTGGGATCAGCAAACCGGCTTTCTTCACCGGAACCCACTGGGTTGCTAGAGGTCAGGACAGTCCTCTTGAGTGGGAGGTGGGAGAGGAGGGCTTTTAAGGTCATATCTAGTCTTACCCCACCCCGTCTGCAGCCGCATCTGGTTTGCTAATAATGCTCCAAAAGGCTTACACACACACACACACACACACACACACACACACACACTCACATTATTTGACTTTCCTAAAGAAAAGAGAGTTGTGTTCATTGCCGTTAATTTTCTTCCTGGGCTTTGTACTTTTCTTTTCTTTCACTGAAAAAAACAAACAAAACAACAACAAAACAAAAAAACCCATAAAATCAAAAACAAAAAACAAAAACAAAAGACAAAGAAAAAAGAAAAAGGTTGGCCTTGGTTCCTATAGCAGTTGCTTAGATCCCACTTTGATAGAGACTGGACCCCAGCATTTTTAGTTTCCATAGGGAAATTAAGCATTTCCTGCCACAGGAGCACTTGAAGTCCTCATTGTCAACCCAGGAACTCACTTTGGGGCAAGTAAGTCAGGCTGACTAGGGAGCCTCCCACTCTCTGGGGAGAGAAGTCTACTCTATGAAGAAGACTGTGTTCCCTACGAGAAACAGGGATCGAGGCAAGGTACTTCCCATAGAACAACCTCTAAAGTTCACCCAGGGTGGGGGAAGAGAGGGTGGGTCTCACAAGCCAGAGAGTGGAGCTTCAGGACTTCAAAACAGAAAGACACAAAAGGAGGCTCTTAGTGACTTTGAAACACGCAGGACTTATTTGCCTGGCCCTGCAGTGCCATTGCACTCCAGTGGTTCTCCAAGAACTCTCTGCTTCCCTTGGCCATGCCTCCACCTCCTCCTCTCCCTGCTCTGATCAGCATCTCTGATACCAATTTCTGGCTCAACAAACATGAGCTGTCCCTTTGTGGGTTTCTAGGAATTGTTCTTTCTGAAGTGATAGATTGTTATGGTTGTATGTGTGCCAGAAGTAGGCACACTCATCATTTGTCACAAAGGACAAGGGGGAGTATGGATAAATTAAATGAGGACGTGCACCCCCCTGGTCCTGTGGGTGACTCCACGATCCCCTTTCCTTGGTCCTGACACTGCTAGGGCTCTGGTGTCTCAGAAACTCTGTGTGGAAGTAGGTGGTAAGTGTGCCTCGCTGTCCCTGATCAAGGGGTGTGTCATGATTTAGTGTATGGGACCCTCCTGCAGGGACTGGTCACCAGCACCTCAGTGATGATGTCAAAAATACGGGTGGAAACATGAGGAGGAATGCTGAAGTTTGCAGCAATAATCTGCCGCCTCAGGTCAGCAAAATACCTGCTTTGGAAAGGCAAGTGCCCGGCCACGAACAGGAAGATCACTCAACTGCAGATACTGCTGGGGCAGCCCTTGAATGAGTTCTGGTGACAGTAGGGCAGTATGCCAAAGCTATCCATCAGCTTCTGTCCAGGAATCACTGTAGCAGCCAGGCCAAAATCTCACGGCTTGGCGTTCCTCCTGTAGTTGTTCCAAAAGTTGCTGACACAAAATATGACATAGGTCTGGTTGACAGGAACCAACTGCAAACTGAAAGAACACAACAAAGGATCACAGACAGTCAGAGCTGCTCACTGGGAAGAACAACAGTCCTCTCGCCTGATGTCAGCAAGCACTGGGAGCCAAGGCACCAAGACAATCAGGTTCAAGAGAAGTGGATAAGACAACAGACACCCCAAACCCCACAGTGTCCAGGCTGGGGAGCTGGCTCTGGGGTCCAGAAGCTCTGCTTCTCCTTCAAAAGACCTGCATTTGGTTCCCAGGAACCGGTCCGGTGATCCACAACTGCCCTAACTCCAGCTCCAGGACACTTTATACCTAGGCTCTAAGGGCACCCGTACAGCACACTCAAAGGCACTGCAGGACACTTAAAATAGCGATGAAAAGCATTCTGTATAATGACCTCTGAAGGTCAGAAGAGGGCACCAGATTCCCTGGAAGTGGAACTATAGGCAGTTGTAGTGAGCATTTGGATGCTATAAAAACCCAATTACATTATGTGAATGTTCTAATACCAAGTGTGAAATAAGTGGCTCCCAACCACCTGTAACCCAGTTCCGGAAAATCTGACTCCCTCTTCTGACTCCATAGACGGCACCAGGGATATGGTGCTCAGACCACATGGAGGCAAAATACTCATAAAATGAAAATAATGAATTATTCTAACTGAAGAGCATTACTTAAAAATTAAAAAAAAAAAGTAAAATTGAAAATAATGAAGACCATGGAAGTGTAAACACAAGAATGAAGGCATCAACTATACAAACCCAACCAAAGAAAGCAAATCAAAGTCACCTAGGTGGAGAGAAACTCTCTCTGTCAGGGTCCAACAGCTCCAGAAAGTCAAGTACAATCTCTCAGCAGCATAGAACTCCAATCGATTTCCAACCAACCAACACCTTCTGTGCTCTAAGGGCAGCAGGCAGCCTCAGCCAGAGCTGTAAAGTGGACAGGTGTCTGTCAGTCCTCACCAGGGTTCCTTGTGAGGTCAGAGCAAGGAACGGGCCAATTGTGGCTGGGCACAGAAAAAAGCTTTTTTTCCTTTTTTCTCTCCAAGGACAGGAATACTGGTCATGGTGAGTGGGGCAGTAGAGGGCTGGTTACACTCAAATGTCTATCTCCCAGGTTGTCCAGTGACCCACTTCTTCCTGCTAGGCCCACTGCCCAAGGGCTATTTTCCAACCAGAGGAGACACCAGGTGGCAAACATTGAAACTCTGTGGGACACCTAAACTTTAACAAGGACGGGTTTCTCCTTGACAATCAAACAAGGAATCTCAAGGATGACACTGCGCTCCAGGAGCCTTGGCCCTCTCTGGGTTATGGTCTCTGACATTCGCTGGCAGGTAGATGGGCAGTGTTTTGCTTTTCACTGGACCCAGCCTTTATGGTAACTTTGTAACAACTCACGTTTACACTCAAAGCATTCTATTTATTTTTCTTTAAACTCAGACTGATGGGGGCTAAAGGTCGGTAGCTCCTGACTACATTAGTAGTTGTTGCAAAATACTATCTTCCAAGACCCCCCCCCCCAGAGTATGAGAGTTCCCAGGGGGCTGAGAGGAGGTGACACCAATCATCCTATGTTCCCCATGATGCCTGGGCCTCTCACCAAAGCCGAGGATCCTGAGACAGTGGGATGACATGTTCAAAATGATCAGGAAATCAGTTGCCAGTCAGGGTTCTATAAACAACACGTGGGAGATAGAGCAATTCCTTGGCACCCTATGCCCTTCTGCTCTCAAAATGCCTTAGTTTGTCCTTTAAAAAAAAAAAAAACAAAACAAAACAAAAAAAAAAACAGAAATTGATTGCTTGTGCATCTGCATGTTGGTAAGGCAAGAGCAAGAGGCCAACAGATTGACTGTGTCACAGGGCTGCTTTTTTTTGGTGTGATTATTTATTTATTTATTTTTATCATTTCCAATTTTTTTAATTAGGTATTTTCTTCATTTACATTTCAAATGCTATCCCAAAAATCCCCCATACCCTTCCCCTCCCCTACTCACCCACTCCCACTTCTTGGCCCTGGCGTTCCCCTGTACTGAGGCATATAAAGTTTGCAAGACCAAGGGGTCTCTCTTCCCAATGATGGCCGACTAGGCCATCTTCTGATACATATGCATCTCCAGGGGTACTGGTTAGTTCATATTGTTGTTCTACCTATAGGGTTGCAGACCCCTTTAGCTCCTTGGGTACTTTCTCAAGCTCCTCCATTGGGGGCACAGGACTGCTTTCTAACTCTAAATGGTACTGTGTATGTATTCTCAGATGGTCAAGAAAAAGCATGAAATCAGTCTATCAAGGCCTTTCTAAAGACCTTGTTCTGCTCTGTGGCAAGTCCCTAGTGCTTGTGAGGCCACAAACCTTACTACTGTTGTGTTGGGGTTGAAGTCTGAAGAGGGAGTTGGCAGGACACAGACAACACATCACACATCTAGACATGATCAACTTAGCTGTGGCCACCCTGATGAGAACCTTCCCAGGGCAGCTGAGAGATATTAGACAAAGTGAAAGTCAGGATAGTCTCATAAAGATGCCCAGAGCGAGCCACAGTACTCAGGGGCCCAAATAGTGCAGGAGTTTGGGGATAGCTGGCCCCTAGGATGCTGGCCCCATGGTAGAACTGGCCCTACCATTAGTGTCCTTGTGGTAGTGTGAATGAGAGAGGTATATTCTTCTGTACTTAGCCCTCACCATCTGCAGCAGGTAAGAGACCTGGCCCTGGGTTCATAGGAGCAGGAGAGCTGGCCCTGCCCTTCGCTGACTGCAGTACTTGGAAGAGCAATCCCTGAACCTCACCTGGCTAGCACAGCAGAGCTGGACTGAGATGTGGGGATTGTGGGTGAGATGGCCCAGAGGGCATGAGTGTGGCTGCCTCTTGTCTGCTGTGCCTTGGCACGGCAAGGGAGAGACCCCTTCCTTTGTCTTTGCCCTCGCCATGGAGGCAGGAGGAGAGTTGGCTCATGAGAGCTGGCCCTGCCTCTCACCGGGGCAGCACAGTAGAACTGACCCTGATGGCTGGGCTACAGGGGAGCTGGCCCTGAGGATGTGCACATGGGAGAGCTAGCCCTGCCTCTCGTCTGTTATGCAGCAGTGACTACCACCCTAGTCCCTAGCAGGCAGGAGAGCTTCTCTGGGCTCATGAGAGAGGGAGAACTGTCCCTTCCCCTCCCAACCCCCCCACCTGCTGCTTGTCTGCTGGGCACTGGTAAGAGGCAGAGACACACACTCTGCTCCTCCATCACCATCTATGGCAGACAAGAAAGCTGGACACAGGATTCTGAGTGGGAGAACTGGCCATGTCCCTAACTGGCTGCAGCACTCAGGGGCAGTCCCTGCACCTCACCTGGGCAGCAGGGTAGAGCTGGCACTGGTTATTGAAGTTGAAGTTGATCTGGCCCCAAGGCATGGAGCACGTGTGAACCCCCAGGCTACAGTGTCTTAAACCTTTCAGGCCCTGACCCAGGGCTTTCAGTTGGTCCTTCCCAACATCAGTGAACTGCTGGGGTGCACTAAGAGGCTGGTTCTACAGATCCAAAACTACAGGATTCCCACGACGCAGGGCAAGATCGGTGGATTCGAGAGGAGTCCCAGTGAGGTTTCATTATTTATAGAGTAGCAGAAGCCAGAGGCTTCACAAAGGATCAAGGAGTCATCGCAGTGAACATTTACAAGCAAAGATGTGTGGACAGAAGGGAATAAAGCGGAAGACCCTGTGAGACACTGCAGCTTCCACAAGAATTTTTTTTTTTTCTCTGTCGCAGGGGAAGGTTGCAAGGGAGGGCAGCAGGTATGGGGAGGAGGAGGTGAGTGAGATTGGGGTCTATGATATGATATGAAGTTCACCAGGAACCAATAAACCTTTTTTAAATTAAAGAAAAAACAACCCCACAACAAAATGCCCATTTAACAATGTTATTTATTTACAATACATAAGAAATATGTAATGAAAAAGGGTGGGGAGGCTAGTTACTCTTAGAACTGATTCAGGTGGCCGCCGCCTTCTTTCCCCAGTGCAGGGCCATCTGCCCTGACTTCTGATAGGTGCCTGGTCCCAGGCTGCATGAAAGTGAGACATCCAGGTGACCCACAGGGCTGACAAAGCTGGGATCTCATTGCCAGGCACCAATTGGAACCTACTCAGTAGTAATGAGCCTCCCCAAACCACCCAGCATCCATGGAAGAACTTCCTGCAGTTGTCAGCATCATCACCCGGCCTGCGTCTTCTATGTCTTACCCACCAGGATGCTCCTGCAGGAAGGTCAGGCCTTGCAAAGGGACACCCGGGGCTTAAGTCGACCGTGGACTTCATTGCTATATTTAGGATAATGCAAATGTGCTCCCACATGATACATTTAACCTGTGTCCTTGTGCACATGCATGTGTGTGCTCAGCTTTATGTATACATAGTGTGTGTCTATACAAGTATTTCAGGCTCAAATGTCATTTCACAGGTGCTGGACACCTGGACTTTGGGACACAGGCTTTTGCAAATCCATTGAGGTTGAAATGCACCTGTCTAGCTGGATGGTGGTGGCACACGCCTTTAACCAGGAGGAAGAAGAGGATCTCGGTGAGTTCTGGGAAAGCCTGGTCTACGGAGTGAGTTATAGGATAGTCAGGGCTCAGTATAGAAACACTGTCTCAAAAAAAAAAAAATGAAAAAAAGGGGAGGCATGTCTGTCTCCATGTCAAGTGCTAGGTGACAAGCTTTATCTAGCATGCTGCCTCTTCCCCTTGCAGTCTCGGGGAATAAACTCAGATCTCACATGGGAAGCAGGCATTGCTTGCACAGGAAGTCATTGTCCCAGCCTTCTTGTGCTTCTCAGTCTCACCCAGGCTGCAGATGTCACACTCTTGACTTGCAGCCCAGCCAACTCTCATTAAGGACCTGAGGGCCAGGAAGAGCAAACAGTATGTCTATGCGACTTCTTCCAGGGACATTCCCAGGCAGCCCAGGTAGGAAAGGAATTTTGTTCCTTTATTATGGTGTGCATGAGAAAAAGGAAGGACAATATCATGTTAGGTAGGAGTTCCAGTGCACCCCCCACCCCCACCCATTGTTGATATGAGTTGAGGCAGGGACCCCAGCAAACCAGGTTTGCTGACACGGTGCTGCTGTAGAACGGCCACAAGAGGGCAGTAGAACATTAGTTTCTGACTTGTTGCATGGCCAGCAACCTTCCTGCCTTCTTTTTTTTTTTCTTCCTGCCTTCTTATTGGCAAAGGGTGGCATCTCCATGCTCTCCAAACCTTCCTCCCCATTTCCTCCCAAGGGACTACCAGGGAGCACTGGATGTCTGGATGTGTACGTCCTTACTGCTTCCCACAGGGAGAGCAAGGAACACGGGCTGCACAGATCCCCAGCACCTCCCACAGGGCCAGCAGGGAATAGTTACTTCACAACTCCTCACTGCTGTGCACAGGGGAGGAACTTAATGCTAAGGCCAACCCAGATGTGAGTCCCAGGAAATAATGACTGCACATATAGATGCCCAGTTTTCTTCTCTCCAATAGAGAGGACTTCTGATTCATGGGGAATATGTGGCCGTTGTGAGCCATCATGTTACTTTTCTCAGACTTGGGCATAAGATTTGAGGCAGGGGATGTTTGTTTTTAAAGAGAGTGTCATGCATTCTAGACTGGCCTCAAACTCTGTGTTGGAAGATGTCCTTAACCCTAGCTCTGATTTCCAGTCTTAGGAAAAATCCACAAATTCCCTAGAACTGGCTAAACGTGAAGCAGGTGAGATCGCCCAAGGGGTGAGGGGACTAAACCTGCAAACAGTGGGCATGAGACCCCATCTCCTAATTTGCCAGTTGCATGTTTGAGCTCAGGCTTGTGGTGGCTTGTGCTTTCTCTTCTGTCCATGGTGCTCCATGGAGAAGTTAGATGAGGTTAGCCCAAGGCTGTAGTCAGAACACACCTGCAAAGCCACCTGGCCACACAGGGGACAGTCCTGAAAACTTCTGCATGTTGACCTGGGTTTCCTTGGGATGGCATGAGACTGGGACAGCCTCCTATCCCTCCCTCCACCAGCTCACAGCTCAACAGCTTCAGAAGGGGGAAGTCCTGCTACAGCTCATGCCTGTAGTACTGGGACATATTCTCAGTAGGAAAAACAAGGCATCTAGGAGGGAGGGAAGGAAGGAAGAAAGGAAACACAGCATCAGTGGTGTAGACCTGTGTAGACTGTGGAGGCAGGAAGATCAAGAATTCAAGGACATCCTCACTTTCTGAGTGAGTCCCAGGCTAGCCTGACCTCCAGGTGTGACACCTCAGTTGGAACAGCTCTTGCCCAGCAGGCAGGAAGCCCTGGGTTTCTTCCCCACAACCAAGTAAACCGGGCTTGGCAGGTAGATCGTGTAATCCCTACATTTAGTATGGGGAGAGAGAGAATTCAAAACTGCAGGTAATCCACAGCTACATAGATTTAAAAAGAAGACAACGAAGGCTAGGTGCACAGCTATCTCCCCTACATCAGTTGGCGGCAGGCAGGAGGACCAACAATCCTTGGCTGCCTGGTCTACACACAGAAAGCTGGAGTCAAAGCAAGAGGAGACAGAAAATAAAAACATTCCTCAGTAGAAAGACCTGACAGTTATGTCACCATGGGAATTAACTCCATGTTCACTGGTAAAGATAAGAAAGGGCGTGAGTCTAAAGTGTAGACAGTCAGTAGTGAGGAGGGAAGGGTAACAACAGAGTTGGGAAACTCTAGATAGTGCTATAAGGACTGAAATGTGCATGATACACACGTGACCACAGAGGTAAGTCTCTCTCTCTCTCTCTCTCTCTCTCTCTCTCTCTCTCTCTCTCTCTCTCTCTCTCTCTCCTCACACATGTAGGCCAGGAACATTCCTCAAGTGCTTTTCCACCATAATTTTGGAGACAGGATTTGCCACTGATCTCAGGCCAGCAAGCTCCCACTTCTGCCTCTCTGGACCTCCAGGCCAAGGAGGTCACAAGGATCTTGTCTGGTTTCACTGGGTCCTTTAGTTGCACTGTGACACTTTACCCAACACCCATTTCTATAGCCCCAGGGACCAGATCTGATAGTTCGAAATATTTAGACTGTGCATGCCCCTTTTCAGGCAGGATTCCACTCAGCCTGGAACTTTCTCTTGCCTACAATGGCCTTGAACTTTTAGTAATTAACAGGACCGAGTGGCTCAAAACTGAAATTTCTGCATTTGGGAATTATAGACATGAAGATGACCTCCTGCTCAAGGTCATCATTGGCTATGAGATGGCCAGTTGGGTTTCTTGCATCGTAACCCTGACAAAAACACCAATGCTAATAGTGTTAACAGTGCACCTAAGGAGAAACTGAGGCAGCAGGGTCCACAGGAAGTCAAAGCCAGCCTGGGCCACACCCTGACTTCCATTCCTTCTGAATTATAGGTGAGACTGTGTGAACACTAAAACCAGCATAGCAATACTATTCCTACTAACCAAAGTAGAAAAAATATACGGTCAGAATATACAATGGAAGCCTGCCTAAGACATCTGAATACATCTATCAGCAGAAAAACTGATTTCCATCTTTTCTTGTAAGTGGGATGGATGGGTTCCCTTAGCATGCTTCTGTGACTCTGTTACTATGCGCAACGACACATTCGAGGTTTTCTGTTGTTAGTGTTGTGTGTCTGTTGATTTTTAATTTCCATCAATTGTGATTTTTAATTTTATGTTTGTGTTTTGTGTTTGCCACCTAAGGCCATCTTCAGTGTTACATGAATCCCTAGGAGCCCAGTTTAAGAAAGAGCACGTGAGACCTGCCTGACTGGAATTTGTTCAGGTACAAGAAGAGACAGAGACACACGCAGAGAGCGAGCCTCACCAGGGGTTCCACGTCCCAGTTCCGGATGGCAAGGAATCATCAGGATGGTGCCAGCTCTGCAACCCAGGCCGGCCCAGAGCCTCCGTGAAGCCCTCCTTGGTTTTGTCTGCTTGGCTAGCCTGGTCCAGTGGCTGCAGCCAGCACAGAACCTATGAAAGGAACTTTCCTAGAGTTGTGCACTGTGCCTTGGGGAACATGGGGTCCTGTTCCTGCCACTTCCTGCCAGAGTGGAATAAGACACCCATCTCTTTTCAAATTAGGGAGAAAAAAAAGTTCTGTCCTAAGAGAATTCAGTGTTGCTCCAAGGACAGTGCAGCTATGAGATACTATGTTCTCACAGAGGCAGAGCACTGTAGGACGACGGTACGTCCAACTCAGCAGAGTCCCAGCAGGGTTACTATGCCAGGAACCTTGTTGTCCTGTGTTCAAAATAAGTGAGACATTTGGTTGGCAGGACCTTCCATGTCTGCCACAGGGGCTTCTGTGTGCCTCATGCTGTGACAGATGCTGGTATAGTTTAGGGAGAAAGGACACAGGAGATGACATCTTACCGATGTGACCATGGGAGGGACAGGGAAAGCTTCCCTGAAGCTCGCTCAAAGGATGTGCAAGGCTGCTTACGGGGCAAGAGCACGCAACCTGCAAATACTCAGAGAGACTTGAGCAACCTTCTGGATTTTTCCAGCTGAGTGCAGACTCCAGGTAGAGGCCTGAAGTTGTCAGGAGACAGGGCCACAGCAGCTTGCTGCCCCATCATGAGGGTCTAGATATTTACCCAGGTTGCAATAGATATTACTACCTCACGGTGTGGCATGTGGTGGTGAGTGAGGAGTTATGTTGCCAACTTGAAAAAGAGTGGCCTTGAAGGAACAAGCATAGAGAGAGAGAGAGGAGTTGAGTTATTAGAGGGCAGAATTGGTGGAGAGAGAGAGGGCACAGCTGCCCCTGGAGTCACTCCACAGCTCTGGTTTTCCCAAGTGTTGTTTTGAGTTTGGTCTGAGAACTTAAGCAATGTAAGCTGTGATGGCTTTTGTGGGGAGGGCGGGGGAAGGCTTATATAACGTTGGCAGGAGACTGTCCTCTACAGGAGTCCCACATGGGCACTTGCAGGCCTCATTCTCAACATGGGAACCCATTTTGGGGCAGGTGGGACAGGCTGACTAGGGAGACTTCTCTGGGGAGAGAAGGCTACCTCCTGAACAAGACCATGTTCCCTGCAAGAAACAGGGAGCAAAGGACAGTCATGCCCCATAGAACATGATGAGACGTGTGTGACTGTCCTTTGCTCCCTGTTTGCCTAGGCTGGGGGAGAGGGGATGGGCTACTGTTCCACATACAGCTTTAGGGCACTTTTGCATCTTAGCCCTCTCCTCTGAGCAAGACCCAGTGAGCACCAGCCCTTCCTGCCTGGGATTTTACCTGGACAGAACTGTGCTGGGGTGGACAGCTTTTCTTGTGCAGAAGGGGCCAGTGACACTTGCTGCTGAACATCTGGCCTGGATCCTCTGAAGGGCTGTCTAGTTCACAGCCAGTGCAATTCACCAGCACATGGTTCACAAGCTATGGAGCTGGGGATGATCCTCTTCAGGAGTTCAAAACAGAAAGTCATAGTACAGAGGCCTTTCGTGCCTTTGAAATACACAGGGCTTGCTTGGCTGGCCCTGCAGGGCCATAGCACTCCACTGGTTCTCCAAGGACTCTCTGCTTCCTTTGGCCCAGGCCCCACCCTCACTTCTCCTTGCTTTGATCAGCACCTCTGTAGTTCACTCCTGGTTCAACCAGCTTGAGGTTTCCCTTCAGGGGTTTCTATGGAATTGGTGTTTTTGAAGTGACACAATGTTAAGTTCCTGAGTGTGCCAGAAGTGGGCACACTCATCATTTGTCACAAAGGACAAAGGGGTGTATGGATGAAATGAATGAGGACCTGGTCCTGTGGGTGACTCCACGATCCCGTTTCCTTGGGCTCAGGTTCTTACAGTAGGCTTGACTTCTCTTTGGTAGTGGCAGGCAGCAGCACAGGTTTCTGAGGCAGTTCATGATTGTCTACATCATCCCCTCACAGTGTCGATGCTGGTTACCAGGGGAAGCTGGACCTGCATTCTGAGGCTGGCCATTAGTAGTGGTCTCTTCCTGAATGGTGGGCATTTCCTGAATATTGGCCATATCCTGAATGATGGCCTATTCCTATTTAAGACCTCTTTCTAGATGAAGGTCTTTACCTGTGTGAGGTTTTCTTTCTCAAAAGTATACAAGTGGAAGTGCCTGTGAAGGTTACACTCCTAGCTATCTGTAGGGATCTCCAGAACTCCTTTTGGGGCCTGCAGGACATATTTCTGTGTCAATCATGGCTTCATTGTCTGGTCTAGAAGAGGAAGTATATAGAAACTGAGACAGGACAGGTTCGGTCAGGCTACCATAGAAGACGAGTTTGGACTGAGCGAAATTCTCACTGATTTCCAGTCTGTTGCTCATGAGGGAATCAGCCACAGGTTGGTCCATGTGGAATAGATATGGATGGTGATCCTGCTTGGCTAGCAGCACACAGCATGTCTTCTGCCTCCCTGCTGGTGATTCTTATCCTCCTCCTCCTTTAGCTTAGAGGAATGTGAGGAAAATGTATAGAGTGAAGAGTCTCAGATGCTTTCTTTAGGACGCAGAGGTGTGAAGGTCTTCCAGGCCTGGCTGCATGCATTTCAAGGTCTTCATTTAGTAGTGGGAATAGTCTCCCGTGGGTGACTGCTGTTGTAGAATCAGGTAGGTTGCAATCACCTCATTGAATTTTTGCTCTCTCACTTTATTTCTTCATGCTTATACCCCATGGCTCTCATGGTCCTGATAATGGGGCTCTAGTTCCTGGGAAACTCTGTGTGGAAGTAGGTGGTAAACCTGCTTCACTGTCCCTGTTCATGGGGAGCCTCGTGATGATGTGTATGGTGGGCCTCATGATGGGATTAATCATCGTCATTTTGAAGATGTCTTTGAAAATATTAGTGGAAAGATTAGGAGGAATACTGAAGCTTGAGGTGATCTGTCCTCACCTCTATAAAAGTCCTGCCTTGGAAAGGAAAGCGCCTGGCTACCATGAGGAAGATGAGGGTGCCTAAACTCTAGATATGGGCTGGGAAACCTTCACATTCTTCCACATGTAGGATTTCCAGGGCACAGCAGGGCAGCATGCCATAGAAATCCACCTGCTTCTGCCTAGGAATCACTTTAACAACCAGGGCAGAATTGTACAGCCCCTTGCAGTCAATCAAAATGTTGCTGGCCTTTATGTCTCTATGGACAATGTGATTGTCATGACAGTATTGCACCATGTGTTGTATCTGGGTAAACATCCTTTGAGCCTAACTCGCCTCTAAAGACCCCCATTCATGTATGGAGTCTAATAGCTCTCCCTAGAGGCTTGCTCCATCACGAGGCTTGCTCCATCACCAGGTAGGTGGTTATTCTCCTCTGGACCATGTGAAACAGCTTGATAACGTTAGGATTGGTAAGGAATTTCATAATGTTGACTTTGCTACTGATAAAGGAGGTGTACTTCCTGTTCCTGAGAAGTTTTACATACACACAGGTCAGTGTGGGTACATGGAAGGCCAGTTTGACCACTGAAATGTCTCCTTTGCACAGGTTTGTCATCCTGTCTGCTGACATCTTTGTTTTTAGTTAAGGCATGCTTTATATCCTTCCAAGTTCATCTGCTTACACATGTGTCCTTGAGAGACTGTCCAAGCCCAAATGAAATGGCCTTAGTCAATCATGGATACTGTGTATCATAAACTTGCTGTATATGCATTTGTGGTCATTGTATAACTTCCTGAAATTGTTCATGCTTTGTGTTGCTTGCCTTTAAAAGACACTGAGAAAATACACTCATTGCTGGCATGGTATTGACCAGCAGCCCTCTCATAATTGTCTCTTGCATCTTCTTTCTGCTTTTCCTATAAATATCTTCACTCCCCCAGTCGTGGTTCCTAAGTTGACTGGCTGGCTGGCTTCTGGCATGGTGGCATAGACTGTGTGAACATGCCAGAAGGGCTTAGATGTGTCCTCCATACAGATTTAGGGAGGTGAGCAATGTGTCTCCCTAGTAATCAGAGAGAGGGCATCACAGGGGGACAGCTTTTCAATAGCAATTGCATCTTAGTGACCTGGTCTGCAATCAAGATGGTCATGGGACTACAAACTCTGGGATAGCATGCTGGATAACTGGGTCAGGGATCCCTCCAAACTTCCTCCTGAGTCCCCGTGGAGGGAATGGTTAAATGAGGGAGATTTGAATAGAGGAAAGGGGGCCATCCTTGCCCGGCTCCCCTGTAGTCTTTCTGTAGTTCAGGGAAAGGTGCTGGGCATCTCTGAGTCACCTTCCACTCCAGGTAGTCTCACCCTGTCTCTTGCCTGTAGGAAACAGCACCTTCAGACCTAATAGCCCTAGGTGGAGTTAGGAAGGTGGTCATAATTCTCAGTGAATTTTAATTTTAGTGAAGAGGTAAGAAGAGAAATTCTTTTTCTTCTTTGGGTTTACCCACATGATAGAGTCTTCCATATATGACACAGAGACTCTGTGATACCTCAGCTAGGAAACCTGAAAGCAGTTTAAAGGTCCCTTAGGACCTAGGACCTTCCTACTACCACAGAAGAATAGAGGCTCCCACTTCCTCACAGACTCGAGGGATGTTCTCAAGAGCTTCAGAAGATTCTGGCCCAGGGTCTGGCTTCTAAGGACTATCTGGCTCATAGCGTACTGGCATCTAGAATTGGTGTTTTTTTTTTTTTTTTTTTTTTTTTTTTTTTTTTTTTTTAAATTCTTCCTTGACCAAGTTATCATTGAGTAGAGCATTGTTCAGCTCCCATGTGTATGTGTGCTTTCCGGGTTTTTTTTTTTTTGTTGTTGTTGTTGTTTTTGTTTTTTGGTTTTGTTGGTATTTAAGACCAGACTTAGTCTGTGGTGATCTGATAGGGTACATGGGATTATTTCAATCTTGTATCTGTTGAGGCCTGTTTTGTGACCAATTGTATGGTTAATTTTGGAGGAGTTACCGTGAGGTGCTGAGAAGAAGGTTTGTTTGTTTGTTTGTTTGCTTGCTTTAGGATGAAATGCTCTATAAATATCTGTTAGGTTCATTTGGTTCATAACTGCTGTTAGTTTCACTGTATCTCTGTTTCCATGATCTGTCCATTGCTGACTGGGGTGTTGGTCTCCCACTATTATTGTGTGGGGTGCAATGTGTGCTTTGAGCTTTAGTAAAGTTTCTTTTATGAATGTTGGTGCCCTTGCATTTGGAGCATAGATGTTCAGAATTGAGAGTTCATCTTGATAGATTTTTCCTTTGACTAGTATGAAGTGTCCTCATCTTTTTTTGATAACTTTTGGTTGAGAGCTGATTTTATTCAATATTAGAATGGCTACTCCAGCTTGCTTCTTGGGACCATTTGCTTGGAAAATTGGAAAATTTTCTAAGGTAGAGTCTGCCTTTGTCACTGAGGTGTGTTTCCTGTATGGAGCAAAATGCTGGGTCCTGTTTACATATCCAGTAAGTCTATGTCTTTTTTGGGGAATTGAGTCCATTGATGTTAAGAGATAGTAAGAAAAAGTGATTGTTACTTCCTGTTATTTTTGTTGTTAGAGGTGGAATTATGTCTGTGTGGCTATCTTCTTTTAAGTTTGTTGAAAGATTACTTTCTTGCCTTTTCTAGGGTGTAGTTTTCCTCCTTGTGTTGGTGTTTTCCATCTATTATCCTTTCTAGAGCTGGATTTGTGGAAAGGTATTGTGTAAATTTGGTTTTGTTATGGAATATCTTGGTTTCTCCATCTGTGGTGATTGAGAGTTTTGCTGGGTATAGCAGCCTAGGCTGACATTTGTGTTCTTTTAGGGTCTGTATGACATCTTCCCAGTATCTTCTGGCTTTCATAGTCTCTGGTGAAAAGTCTGCCTTTATATGTTACTTGACCTTTTTCCCTTTTAATATTCTTTCTTTGTTTAGTGCATTTGGTGTTTTGATTATTATGTGACGGGAGGAATTTCTTTTCTGGTCCAGTCTATTTGGAGTTCTGTAGGCTTCTTGTATGTTCATGGACATCTCTTTCTTTAGGTTAGAGAAGTTTTCTTCTACAATTTTGTTGAAAATATTTACTAGCCCTTTGAGTTGGGAATCTTCACTCTCTTCTATACCTATTGTCCTTAGGTTTGGTCTTCTCATTGTGTCCTGGATTTTCTAGATGTTTTGGGTTAGATTTTGCTTTTTGCATTTTCTTTGACTTTTGTGTCAATGTTTTCTATGGTATCTTTTGCACTTGAGATTCTCTCTTCTATCTCTTGTATTCTGTTGGTGATGCTTGCATCTATGACTCCTGATCCCTTTCCTAGCTTTTCTAACTCCAAGGCTGTCTCCCTTTCTGATTTCTTTATTGTTTCTATTTCCATTTTTAGATCTTGGATGGTTTTGTTCACTTCCTTTACCTGTTTGTTATTTCCTGTAATTCTTTAAGGGATTTTTTTTTTGTGTGTGTTTCTTCTTAAAGGGCTTCTAGCTGTTTACTTGTGTTTTCCAGTATTTCTTTAAGGGAGTTACTTATGTCCTTCTTAAAGTCCTCTATCTTCATCATGAGAAGTGACTTTAGATCTGAATCTTACTTTCCCAGTGTGATGGTGTATCCAGGCTTGCTCTGGTGGGAGAATTAGGTTCTGATATCAAATAACCTTGGTTTCTGTTGCTTATGTTCTTAACTTGCCTCCCAACATCTGCTTATCTCTAGTGCTACCTGCTTTTGCTATATCTGACTGGAGCCTGTCCTTCCTGTGATTCTGGTTGTGTCAGACATCCTCAGAGTCTACCTGTCTCTGTGATCCTGTGATTCTGGGATCCTGAGATCTTAGGTGTGTCAGAGCTCCTGGGTGTAAAGCTGTCTCTGGGACCCTGAGATCCTGGTGTGTCCAAGCTCCTGGGATCCTGTCATCTTTTGGACCTGGGTGTATTAGAGCACCCGGGAGTGGAGCTTCCTCTGGGTATTGTGGGACTGGCTGCAGAGTTTGTGCCCAAAGTCTGCTCAGGGCACCGGCCTAGACAGGAAGGAACCCATGCCACTTGTCAGGTGGAGTTCCTGGTCTCACTGGTCCCAGTTTCTTCTGGTGTTGGGGTAAGTGTTGTGTCCTCCTCACTTTTGATCCTATGATCCTGGGAGTGTTAGAATGCCTGGGAGTGGATCTTCCTCTGGATGTTGTGGGACTGGCTATGGAGTTCGTGCCCAAGGTCTATTCAGGGCACTGGCCCAGATTGGAAGGGGGTTGGTGTTTTTTTATATAACATTTAACTAGACTCAGGATACCAAAGACATTTCCTAAGATTTTCTGAAAGATGAGTGAGTGGCTACCAGAGAGAACCCCATGCAACTGGACAGCACAATGCATTGTTTTCTGGAAGAGAATTAGGTTTTTCTGTGAGTGTGTGCATGTATTGTGTGTGTGGTTTATGGAATATATATATAAATGCACACACAACACATATATATGTATACATATATATGGAGACCAGACGTTATAGTCAGGTATCTTCCTTTCACATTTTTTGACATAGGGTCTGTACTGGCTATTTTTGTGTCAACTTGACACAGCTGGAGTTATCACAGAGAAAGGAGCTTCAGTTGAGGAAATGCCTCCATGAGATCCAACTGTAAGGCATTTTCTCAATTAGTGATCAAGGGGGAAAGGCCCCTCTTGTGGGTGGGACCATCCCTGGGCTGATAGTCTTGGTTCTATAAGAGAGTAGGCTGAGTAAGCCAGGGGAGGCAAGCCAGTAAAGAACATCCCTCCATGGCCTCTGTATCAGCTCCTGCTCCCTGACCTGTCTGAGTTCCAGTCCTGACTTCCTTTGGTGATGAACAGCAGCATGGAAGTGTAAGCCAAATAAACCCTTTCCTCCCCAACTTGCTTCTTGGTCATGATGTTTGTGCAGGAATAGAAACCCTGACTAAGACAAATTGGTACCAGGAGTGGGGTATTCCTGTGACAACTTGACCATGTTTTGGGGAGGACTGTGGAAGGACTTTGGAACTTTGGGCTTGAAGATCCATTCGTTGTTAAGAGCTCTGTCAGATGTTGTGTAGGAGCTTGGAAGATAATGCTGAGAACAGTGCAGAAGATGGAGGCCTGGTTTGCGAAATTTCAGAGGGAAAATTAAAGACTCTCTTCAGGGCCATTGCTGTTTTTATTGTGAAGATTTTGTAGTTTTGGTTAGCTGGGGCTGAAGAATCAGCTGTGATTAACAAGATACCAGAACTACTAAAGCAAAAACTTTGCATTACTGGGACTATTGATGCTGGTTAGCTGGAGCTAAGAAATTAGCGGTGATTAAGAAGAGACCAGCATCGTTGAGGTGACATCTTCTGGGAAGTGTTTTCTGAAAGCACAAAGAGGCTGTCTTCCAGAGATAGGCAAGGTTGTACTCCTTCTGCAGTGGGACTTGGTAATGTGTAAGGGTCACCCAGGTGGTACTGGTTTTGAAGGCATGAAGGGGTCATGCAGAGCAGCTGAGGCTCGGCACTGTGAGAGGCCATTGAAGGCCATTGGTGAAGGTGCAGCCCCAGTTGTAATTGAAGGCCCAGGACTGAAGGGGTCATGCAGTGTTTTGGAGATGCCAGTACCACGAGATGACCACCAAGAGCAGCAGCAGCAGTGGAGTACAGGCATCTGGAACCCAGAGGATGACGTGTGTGCTACAAAGGGCATGGCTGGAGAAGTGACCCAAGCCCTTGGAGGAGCCCAGAAGATTGTGAGTTGGATCCCAGACTTTGGACAGTTGGAGATTGATTTTTGCTTTGATTGTGACTGTGCCCTGATATTTTCCCTCTTGAAGGAAGAAACTGTTTTAGTGGAGCCCACAGTTAAGAGACTTTTAATTGTAAAAAGACTTTGGATTTTAAAAGAGATGGATATTTTAAAGAGATTGAAAATTTAAGAATATGTAAAGACTGTGGGACTTTTAAAGTTATTTAGATCTTGGGGATGAATAAGAATGTAAGGGTTGAGGCTTACTAGTGATGTGTTTGTGTGTCAAGTTGACAAGGGGTCAATTGTACTGGCTATTTTTGTGTCAACTTGACACAGCTGGAGTTATCACAGAGAAAGGAGCTTCAGTTGAGGAAATGCCTCCATGAGATCCAACTGTAAGGCATTTTCTCAATTAGTGATCAAGGGGGAAAGGCCCCTCTTGTGGGTGGGACCATCCCTGGGCTGATAGTCTTGGTTCTATAAGAGAGTAGGCTGAGTAAGCCAGGGGAGGCAAGCCAGTAAAGAACATCCCTCCATGGCCTCTGTATCAGCTCCTGCTCCCTGACCTGTCTGAGTTCCAGTCCTGACTTCCTTTGGTGATGAACAGCAGCATGGAAGTGTAAGCCAAATAAACCCTTTCCTCCCCAACTTGCTTCTTGGTCATGATGTTTGTGCAGGAATAGAAACCCTGACTAAGACAGGGTCTCTCAGTGAACCTAAAGCTCACCAATTCAGCTACACTGGCTGAACAGGGTTCTTCCTGTCTTTACCTCCTCAGCACTGGAATTACAGACTTGTACCACTGCACCCAGCTTTTTAACAAGACTGCTAGAGACCTGAACTCAGGCAGGTCTTAATGTTTGAGCAACAAGTGTTTTACCACCTGAGCCCTTTCTTGTGCTACTAAGACTGATATGAGACTCAAAAGTGACCAAGGACAAAGTTAGAAAGGAAATACCTCTTAGCTCGCTGGAGCATCAGACACAGAAAGGAAACTAGGCCTGGTAAGGATAAAAAACTGGGATAGGTGAGCAAACCACGATGGAGAAAGAGCCAGAAACAGGGAACCCAGAGAGGAAAGCAAGATCCTGAGGCACAGTAAGACAGACTTTTATGATGGAAGAAGCCACACACTCATACGTTCACATGTACACCTACACACATGCACATGCACACAAACATGCACACAAACACAGATGGCTTTTGCTCATGCAGCCACCATTAGCCTTGTTGGAAATAATCCCTTTTATTTGGAAAGCTGGGGCCTCAGCTGCACAGGCAGGCTGTCTCTGTCTCTGTCTCTCTGTGTGTATGGCCCTGCTTCCCTCTCTCTCTCCCTCCTTCCCTCCCCCTTTCTCTCTGTAACCATGTAGCGTGTAATAATTTAAAACAATCCAGGCTATTGCAGGCTACACCCCTACAATGCTGTTTCCCCTCCCCCACTGGGAGCCACAAGCCATGGTCTTCCTAGGTTTGCTGCTGCCAAATTGCTCATATCTTCCCAGGCCATCCGTGTCCTGCTAACTCCATAAAATGAAAACTCCAGAGGCTTATAATTTACCAGCCAGATTTATAATAGTAAATTCGTAACTCCCCAAATGCCCACACAAAGAACTCAAAACTCAATTGATATTGATACAAGCTGCACATGTAGAGTGGTTCAAATGTGCCCTACTCTATTGCTCTTCTATGATATCCATAGCTACCTATGGCTATTTCAGGCCAGGTGGATCCAGTTCATCATCTTCTATATGTTACATCTTATCTCTGTCTCTCTCCTCTGTCTATCCCCTCTATAAAACTTTTCGACTCTGCCTTCTTTTTTCCACTGCCCAATCAGAGTCTCTAGCCTAATCTAGGATTTCATTGACCTTACCTGCTTACATTCAGCAATCTACATTTCCTTCTTTTTGTCCAATTAAAAGGCTTTTTCTCTCAGATATAAATTGAGCACAACTATTACCATTCTTTAATTTATTAAGTATAAGATACACCTAACACCCTGTCCATCATTTTTGTCAATTAAATAAAGCACTCTGCCATCTATCCTAACTTAAAAAGGCTTATAATTCTACACCTGTTAGGTCCTGGTTTGTCTTGTATACTGTCTGAAAACCATCTTCTCAAATAATATATTTTCTCTTAATTCTGAATAGCTTGGGTTGGCTAAGAGTATGGTAACTCTTCAATCCTGCCAGAATTCCAAGAGCAACATAAAATTTACCTGAAAATATAGGAACACAGCTTCCAATCCTGAAACAAATTGTAGAGATGTCTGCCTACCTACACAGTCCCCTGTTTCTCAACACGTTGGAGCATAAGTCTATGGCTGTTTGGCCCAGGAACATCTTACAGACCTTTGTAATGCAGAATTATGAAGGATTGATCATTCTGTCTTAGCAGAGATAATCAGTCAGCTATTCCGAATAGTGTGTCCTTTTTCTGGACAGTAATTGTACAACCTCACCTGGATGTAAGATGGTCAATTTCTTTTTTGAATTCAAGAATGAGAGGGCTTTGCCTGAGCATCTGCGGGAGACATCTTGGATCCCGGACCCCACCGAGACTAGTCTGCACAGGTGAGAGTGTGGACCACAGAAGCTAACAGCTTCTGGGACAGGTCCTGTTTCGGGCCTTCATCTTCTGCCAGGAGGCAAGTCTGAATGCCAGATATCTGTGCACCTTCCCTGAAAGAGGAGAGCCTGCCTACAGAGAGTGCTCTAACCACTGAAGCTCAGGAGAGAGCTAGTCTCCCCAGTCTGCTGATAAGAGAATAACAGAATCACAACAGGAACATGCTCTAACCAGAGACAACTATAAAAACTGACTCCTGAGTTTACCAGATGGCAAAAGGCAGACATAAGAATCTTACTAACAAAAACCAAGACCACTCACCATCATCAGAACCCAGTACTCCCACCTCAGCCAGTCCAGGGCACCCCAACACACCCGAAAACCTAGACCCGGATTTAAAGGCATATCTCATGATGATGGTAGAAGACATCAAGAAGGTCTTTAATAACTCACTTAAAGAAATACAGGAAAACACGGCTAAAGAGTTGCAAGTCCTTATAGAAAAACAAGAAAACACATCCAAACATGTGATGGAAATGAACAAAACCATACTAGACCTAAAAAGGGAAGTAGACACAATAAAGAAACCCAAAGTGAGGCAACGCTGGAGATAGAAACCCTAGGAAAGAAATCTGGAACCATAGATGGGAACATCAGCAAAAGAATACAAGAGATGGAAGAGAGAATCTCAGATGCAGAAGATTCCATAGAGAACATTGGCACAACAATCAAAGAAAATACAAAATGCATAAAGATCCTAACTCAAAACATCCAGGAAATCCAGGACACAATGAGAAGACCAAACCCATGAATAATAGGAGTAGATGAGAATGAAGAGTTTCAACTCAAAGGGCCAGCAAATATCTTCAACAAAATTATAGAAGAAAACTTCCCAAACCTAAAGAAAGAGATGCCCATGAACATACAAGAAGCCTACAGAACTCCAAATAGACTGGACCAGAAAAGAAATTCCTCCAGACACATAATAATCAGAACAACAAATGCACTAAATAAAGATAGAATATTAAAAGCAGTAAGGGAAAAAGATCAAGTAACATATAAAGGCAGGCCTATCAGAATAACATCAGATTTTTCACCAGAGACTATGAAAACCAGAAGATCCTGGACAGATGTTATACAGACACTAAAAGAACACAAATGCCAGCCCAGGCTACTTTACCCAGCCAAACTTTCAATTATTGTAGATGGAGAAACCAAAGTATTCCACGACAGAACCAAGTTCGCACTATATCTTTCCACGAATCCAGCACTTCAAAGGATAATTAAAGAAAAAAAAAAACAATACAAGGACGGAAACCACGTCCTAGAAAAAACAAAGTAATCCTTCAACTAACCTAAAAGAAGACAGCCATAAGAACAGAATGCCAACGTTAACAAAAATAATAGGAAGGAACAATTACTTTTCCTTAATATCTCTTAATATCAATGGACTCACTCCCCAATAAAAAGACATAGACTAACAGACTGGCTACACAAACAGGACCCAACATTTTGCTGCTTATAGGAAACCCATCTCAGGGAAAAAAGACACTACCTCAGAATGAAAAGCTGGAAAACAGTTTTCCAAGCAAATGGTCTGAAGATACAAGCTGGAGTAGCCATTCTAATATCTAATAAAATCGACTTCCAACCCAAAGTCATCAAAAAAGACAAGGAGGGGCACTTCATACTCATCAAAGGTAAAATCTTCCAAGAGGAACTCTCAATTCTGAATATCTATGCTCCAAATACAAGGGCAGCCACATTCATTAAAGAAACTTTAGTAAAGCTCAAAGCACACATTGCACCTCACACAATAATAGTGGGAGACTTCAACACACCACTTTCACCAATGGACAGATCATGGAAACAGAAACTAAAGAGGGACACAGTGAAACTAACAGAAGTTATGAAACAAATGGATCTAACAGATATCTACAGAACATTTTATCCTAAAACAAAAGGATATACCTTTTTCTCAGCACCTCATGGTACCTTCTCCAAAATGACCACATAATTGGTCACAAAACAGGCCTCAACAGATACAAAAATATTGAAATTGTCCCATGCATCCTATCATATCACCATGGACTAAGGCTGATCATCAATAACAACATAAATAATAGAAAGCCAACATTCACGTGGAAACTGAACAACACTCTTCTCAATGATACCTTGGTCAAGGAAGGAATAAAGAAAGAAATTAAGAGTTAGAGTTTAGTGAAAATGAAGCCACAACATACCCAAACTTATGGGACACATGGAAGCATTTCTAAGAGGAAAACTCATAGCTCTGAGTGCCTCCAAAAAGAAACTAGAGAGAGCACACACTAGCAGCTTGACAACACACCTAAAAGCTCTAGAACAAACGGAAGCAAATTCACACAAGAGGAGTATACAGCAGGAAATAATCAAATTCAGGGGTGAAATCAACCAAGTGGAAACAAGAACTATTCAAAGAATCAACCAATCGAGGAGCTGGTTCTTTGAGAAAATCAACAAGATAGATAAACCCTTATCCAGACTCACTAGAGGGCACAGGGAAAGCATCCTAATTAACAAAATCAGGAATGAAAGAGGAGACATAACAGATCCTGAAGAAATGCAAAACACCATCAGATCCTTCTACAAAAGGCTATACTCAACAAAACTGGAGAACCTGGATGAAATGGACAAGTTTCTAGACAGATACCAGGTACCAAAGTTAAATCAAGATCAGGTTAATGATCTAAACAGTCCTATATCCCCTGAAGAAATAGAAACAGTCATTAAGAGTCTCCCAACCAAAAAAAAAAAAAAAGCCCAGGACCAGATGGGTTTAGTGCAGAGTTCTATCAGACCTTCAAAGAAGATCTAATCCCAGTTCTTCACAAACTATTCCACAAAATAGAAACAGAAGGTACTCTACCTAACTCATTCTATGAAGCCACAATTACTCTGATACCTAAACCACAGAAAGACCCAACAAAGATAGAGAACTTCAGACCAATATCCCTTATTATGAATATTGATGCAAAAATCCTCAATAAAGTTCTTGCTAACCGAATCCAAGAACACATCAAAACAATCATCCATCCTGACCAAGTAGGTTTCATCCCAGGGATGCAGGGATGGTTCAATATATAGAAATCCACCAACGTAATCCAGTATATAAACAAACTCAAAGACAAAAACCACATGATCATCTCATTAGACGCAGAGAAAGCATTTGACAAAATCCAACACCCATTCATGATAAAAATCTTGGAAAGATCAGGAATTCAAGGCCCATACCTAAACATGATAAAAGCAATCTTCAGCAAACCAGTAGCCAACATCAAAGTAAGTGGTGAGAAGTTGGAAGCAATCCCACTAAAATCAGGGACTAGACAAGGCTGCCCACTTTCTCCCTACCTATTCAACATTGTACTTAAAGTCCTAGCCAGAGCAATTTGACAACAAAAGGAGATCAAGGGGATACAATTTGGAAAGGAAGAAGTCAAAATATCACTTTTTGCAGATGATATGATAGTATATATACGTGACCCTAAAAATTCCACCAGAGAACTCCTAAGCCTGATAAAAAGCTTCAATGAAGTAGCTGGATATAAAATTAACTCAAACAAGTCAATGGCCTTTCTGTACACAAAGGATAAACAGGCTGAGAAAGAAGTTAGGGAAACAACACCCTTCTCAATAGTCACAAATAATATAAAATGCCTTGGTGCGAGTCTAACTAAGGAAGTGAAAGATCTATATGACAAGAACTTCAAGTCTCTGAAGAAAGAAATTAAAGATCTCAGAAGATGGAAAGATCTCCCGTGCTCATGGATTGGCAGGATCAATATAGTAAAAATGGCTATCTTGCCAAAAGCAATCTACAGATTCAATGCAATCCCCATCAAAATTCCAACTCAATTCTTCAATGAATTATAAAGGGCAATCTGCAAATTCATCTGGAATAACAAAAAACCTAGGATAGCAAAAACTATTCTCAAGGATAAAAGAACCTCTGGTGGAATCACCATGCCTGACCTAAAGCAGTACTACAGAGCAATTGTGATAAAAACTGCATGGTACTGGTATAGCGACAGACAAGTAGACCAATGGAATAGAACTGAAGACCCAGAAATGAACTCACACACCTATGGTCACTTAATCTTTGATAAGGGAGCAAAAACCATCCAGTGGAAAAAAGACAGTATTTTCAACAAATGGTGCTGGCACAACTGGCGGTTATCATGTAGAAGAATTCGAATTGATCCATTCCTATCTCCTTGTACTAAGGTCAAATCTGAGTGGATTAAAGAACTCCACATAAAACCAGAGACACTGAAACTTATAGAGGAGAAAGTAGGGAAAAGCCTCGAAGATATGGGTACAGGGGAAAAATTCCTGAATAGAACAGCAATGGCTTGTGCTGTAAGATCGAGAATCAACAAATGGGACCTCATAAAACTGCAAAGCTTCTGCAAGGCAAAAGACACCGACAATAAGATAAAAAGGCCACCAACAGATTGGGAAAGGATCTTTACCTATCCTGTATCAGATAGGGGACTAATATCCAATATATATAAAGAACTCAAGAAGGTGGACTCCAGAAAATCAAATAACCCCATTAAAAAATGGGGCTCAGAGCTAAACAAAGAATTCTCACCTGAGGAATACTGAATGGCTGAGAAGCACCTGAAAAAATGTTCAACATCCTTAATCATCAGGGAAATGCAAATCAAAACAACCCTGAGATTCCACCTCATACCAGTCAGAATGGCTAAGATCAAAAATTCAGGTGACAGCAGATGCTAGCGAGGATGTGGAGAAAGAGGAACACTCCTTCATTGTTGGTGGGATTGCAAGCTTGTACAATCACTCTGGAAATCAGTCTGGTGGTTCCTCAGAAAATAAGATGTTCCAACCGGTAAGAAGGACACATGCTCCACTATGTTCATAGTAGCCTTATTTATAATAGCCAGAAGCTGGAAAGAACCCAGATGCCCCTCAACAGAGAAATGGATACAGAAAATGTGGTACATTTACACAATAGAGTACTACTCAGCTACTAAAAAGAATGAATTTATGAAATTCCTAGGCAAATGGATGGACCTGGAGGGCATCATCCTGAGTGAGGTAACCCAATCACAAAAGAACTCACACAATATGTACTCACTGATAAGTGAATATTAGCCCAGAAACTTAGAATACCCAAGATATAATATACAATTTGCTAAACACATGAAACTCAAGAAGAATGAAGACCAAAGTGTGGACACTTTGCCCCTTCTTAGAATTGGGAACAAAACACCCATCGAAGGAGTTACAGAGACACAGTTTGGAGCTGAGACAAAAGGATGGACCATCTAGTGATTGCCATATCCAGGGATCCATCCCATAATCAGCCTCCAAACGCTGACACCATTGCATACACTAGCAAGATTTTGCTGAAAGGACCCAGATATAGCTGTCTCTTGTGAGACTATGCCAGGGTCTAGCAAACACAGAAGTGGATGCTAACAGTCAGCTATTGGATGGATCACAGGGCCCCCAATGGAGGAGCTAGAGAAAGCAACCAAGGAGCTAAAGGGGTCTACAACCCTATAGGTGGAATAACAATATGAACTACCCTGTACTCCCCAGAGCTCGTGTCTCTAGCTGCATATGTAGCAGAAGATGGCCTAGTCGGCCATCAGTGAAAAGAGAGGCCCATTGGTCATGCAAACTTTATCTGCCTCTGTACAGGGTAATGCCAGGGCCAAGAAGTGGGAGTGGGTGCGTGGGAAAGTGGGTGGGGGAGCGTGTGGGGGATTTTTGGGATAGCATTGGAAATGTAAATGAAATAAAATTTAAAAAATAAAATGTAACTAACAAAACAAAAGAATGAGGTGCTGTTAGTGCTGGCACAACTGGTGGTTATCATGTAGAAGAATGCGAATTGATCCATTCTTTTTTTTTTCTTTTTTCTAGTATTTCTTTATTTTATTTAATTAATTAATTAATTAATTTATTTATTTTATTACGTATTTTCCTCAATTACATTTCCAATGCTATCCCAAAAGTCCCCCATACCCCCCCACCACTTCCCTACCCACCCATTCCCATTCTTTTGGCTCTGGCATTCCCCTGTACTGGGGCATATAAAGTTTGCAAGTCCAATGGACCTCTCTTTCCAGTGATGGCCTACTAGGCCATCTTTCGATACATATGCACCTAGAGACAAGAGCTCCGGGGTACTGGTTAGTTCATCATGTTGTTCCAACTATAGGGTTGCAGATCCCTTTAGCTCCTTGGGTACTTTCTCTAGCTTCTCCATTGGGAGCCCTGTGATCCATCCAATAGCTGACTGTGAGCATCCACTTCTGTGTTTGCTAGGCCCCGGCATAGTCTCGAATTGATCCATTCTTATCTCCTTGTCCAAAGCTCAAGTCTAAGTGGATCAAGGAGCTCCACATAAAACCAGAGACACTAAAACTTATAGAGGAGAAAGGGGGGAAAAGCCTCTGTTTATTACAGAATATACAGCCTTGACCTGTCGATGTCATGCCAGCCCCATGCTTCAAAACCCCCACAGCCTTTGTGGTGCACATCTGGCAAACCCATGCTTTAGCACCATATCTTTCTCTCATGAACCCAGTCAAAATGCTGTGTGAAGGAAAATGCCACACAAACTTAGTTCAGAAACAATAGTAACTCAATCTCTGGGCATAACAACTAAAATCCTAATCTTGTAAGCCGTATTAAATCTAAATCCCCTGGCGGTGAATCCACCAGGATTTGCTATATAAGCCAGGAGACACTCGTAGCTACATCTTGCCCTCTTGCTATCCTGGCCCAAAAAGACCCTAACTCTCTCCTGCTTCTTCTTTTCCTCAGTTCAACCCGGAAGTACCGCCTACTTGCCCAGTGATTGGTCCCTTTATTCATTAGGGGGAAGGTTCACAAGAAGTCACCTGAGTACATGACTCATTCCTCATTCCAGGCAGCTCCATCAGGGAAAGCAGAATTAGCATCAAAATGCAGGCATCACCAGGGCCATCCACAACAGGCTCCTGTAGCTCAGGCTGCCCTGGAACTCACTGTGTAGTCAAGGATGGTCCTGAACTCCCGATCTTCCTGCCTGCTCTTCTCAGAGTCTGAGAGGACAAGCATGCTCTACGATATCCAACAATTACTAAAGTGTGGAATCCTTTTCAGGGCCGGGAAGATAACTCAGACGGCCAAGTGCTTGCTGCACAACCTTAAGGACCAGAGTTTGATCCCAAGAACACACACATTAGAAGCCGGGTATGGTGGGTTGTGCTTGTAATCCTACCTCTAGGGAGGAAAGGACAGGTGAGCTCTGGGGCTCACTAGCTAGGAAGCCTAGCATGAGGTCTCATTCTGTCTCAGAAATCCCAGGTGAGTGGTACCCAGGGATCCACAACCCAGAGGTCACCTCTGCCCTCCACAGGCATGCATGCACACATAGAAACAAGGAACACAGGCATGCATGCACACATAGAAACACAGGCATGCATGCACACATAGAAACAACAAGCAAACACGAGTGTCTGCATTTGCCTTTAGCTTTGTGTACTTTAGGCTGTTGGGGTGCTGGTAGTTATTACGCCCCTCCCCCACCCCCAAATCTCAGATCACCTGTGGAGCCCTGGTTAGAAATGAGCTGCCACTGCTACCCACACGCGTGTGTGCCAGACTTTCATCCTTTTGGAGAAATCCCTTCTTCTTGCTCTGCTGCCAAGACCTGGCCTGGAGTCCCCAGAGTTGTAGGGGATGTGGATCTCATTGCCCTTCAGGGTTCAGGAGGCCCAGATTAAATGTGAGCGCTCAGTCTATGCTCTGGCCAGTTCAAACCTCTGGGGCAGGAACTAGAAAGCAGAAGTCTCTCTGGTTTCCTTCCTGCCATATGAGAGCAAGGACTTAGTGGGTCTGTACCCCCTAACCCAGAGCCGTCTTAGGCCACATCACTCTGGAAGTTAGGGGTAGAAATTTTGCAGAGTACGGGTTCCAATAGTCAACTGCCCTCTTGCCCTCAGAATTAGTGCCTGAAATGGAAGCTAGTCTGACCAAAACTGTTCAGGGGTAGCTAGAAGTGGGTCACAAATCTCATGTCCAAGAGACCAGGTTGCCACTGCCACCCAAGGACCACTGGCCTGTCCTCTCCAAGAATCATGTGTATCACAAGGCCAGCTTCAATATAAGAAAGAGTGACCCAAAGACCCCATTTTGGCCTTCTAATCAAATCCTGGAGCCCAAGGAAAGTAAATTGCTCTGCATTTGAGGGCCATGGTCTGGTGGGAGACAGTTGTTGCACAGGAAGCTTAGCAAAACACGCTGCATTGGAGAGCTGAGAGCTGCTGCAGGAGAGCTGCAGAGCAATAGGTTCTGTGGCTTCTCCCTGGACAGTGTGAACCTGGCCCCTGGGAAAAGAATGCATGTCCCGTTTCCCTGAATATTAAACGTGGAATTTCAGGAACATGACCGCAGCTTCAGATTACGTATCCAGAGCCCAATGGTAGGTAAGCAAGAGAGCTCCTTAGGTTAGACAAAGGCAGACCAGGTTCTCTGGAGAATCTAGGCTACACCCCACACACCCATCCTAAGCTTGGATCTAACTTCTCTTAAGAAGTGGAAGGACATCCAAGACAAAGGGAAGGGTTTCAACAATGGTACACACTAGAAGAGGAGTTGATATTTTTTTCCATAAGCCCAGGCTCTGCACCCTAAGAGCAAAACTGTGGTGGAGGCCAAAGGGTCAAGTCAGAGAATCACTATGCTGAGTGGAGTGTGGGGGTTGCAGCAAGGAGCCCAGCTGGTGTGCCTGGTACACCTTCAGTGCCTAGTGGTTCATGGCCTCGAGGAACACCAGCTAGGGCCCTCCATAGTGCGAGCAGCTGGCACCGTAGGAAGCAGCTGCAGGAAAGCCACACATGAAGGCCTCCTAGGCTGCACAGGGCTGGGGCTTGAGGGATGGGGGAGTTGAGCACTGTGGACCTGAGCAGTTCCGAGGAGGTTATCACAAGCAGAGGATGGGAGCCTGTGTCCCCACTGCCAGGAATCTCGCCAGTGCCAACATCCTTGACCACTGTCTTAGGGTTTCTTTTCCTGCACAAACATCATGACCAAGAAGCAGTTGGGGAGGAAAAAGTTTATTCAGCTTACACTTCCACATTGCTGTTCATCACCAAGGAAGTCAGGACTGGAACTCAAGCAAATCAAAAATCAGGAGCTGATGCAGAGGCCATGGAGGGATGTTCCTTACTGGCTAGCTTCCCCTGGCTTGCTCAGCCTGCTCTCCTATAGAACCAAGACTATCAGCCCAGAGATGGCACCACCCACAAGGGGACCTCCCCCCTTGATCACTAATTGAGAAAATGCCTTGCAGCTGGATCTCATGGAGACATTTCCCCAACTGAAGCTCCTTTCTCTGTGATAACTCCAGCTTGTGTCAAGTTGACACAAAACTAGCCGGTACAGCCACCAAGGACTCAATGGTGAAGCCCCGCTTAGCTGTGGGCTGGAACATGGTCAGGGCCACCAAAGCAGAGTGAGGTAGGAAGGGTTCTGGGAAATAATAGGTGCACAGGCGCTACCATTTGGGGTGTGCAACAAGCCAAGCACATGCACTCACGCCTGCAAACCTCCCCTCCCCTCACCGGCCAACTCCCTGGCGCTAGCATCTTGGGGACTAGTCAGGCACAGGGCATCGAGGGGCTTGTAAGAGCCCTAACACCAAGTTGGGCCACTGTACACCACCTGGAGAGAGATCCTCGAGGGCCACTTCTGTGGTCTTCCTGACTACCATGCTTACAAGTCACGTCAGGACCGACCCCTACCGGTGATCCTCCTAGTTCTGCAGGTCCATGCCTGGGCAGCAGCTCCGGATGGTGAAGTGCCCAGCACTTGCCCATTGGCCACTGCTTACCTGCCCCAGGTGTGGGGTAGGACTGGGCTGGGGGTGGGGCGATGGGTGGCAGGAGGCGATTAGCCTGGAGTTTGCTGTGTTGGTCTCCCACCCAGGAAGTGAGCTTGGGACCGCCACATTTTCCAAAGAATGAAGTCAGTTAAGACAGAAGGCCTTGAGCATCTTAGGAGCTTTTTCAGTCCCTCCTTTTGACAATCTTATTCTCCTTTAAGACTAAAGAGGTCCCGTCCCTGAAAGTTCTGGCCCTCAGCCCTTTCCATGTCAGACCTTTTAGCAGTGGCAATACTTAGTTTTCTTGGTCACCACAACTCCTGGCACACTGGGTCAGGGGAAAGTCCACCTGTACTCCCTGGCTCTGTGGGAAGCAAGGCAGCATGGTGTGTTCAATCAGATGGATTGGGAAGTTTCTCAGCAACTTTGGCCAGACTTTTCCCAGTCACATTGGCCTCTCCTGCCCAGAATGGGAAAGGCTTTCAATAAGCAAACCAGCTTTCTTCACCACTGACCTCCAGGAGCCCACCAGGTTGCTAGAGCTCAGGACAGTCCTCTTGAGTGGGAGGTGGGAGAAGAGGGCTTTTAAGGTCATATCTAGTCTTACCCCACCCCGTCTGCAGCCGCGTCTGGTTTGCTAATAACGCTCCAAAAGGGTTACACACACACACACACACACACACACACACACGCACGCACACACACACCACACCAGTTATCGGACTTTCCTAAAGAAAATAGAGTTGTGTTCACTGCAGATAATTTTCTTCCTTGGATTTTCAGTTTTCTTTTCTTTCATTAAAAGACAGAAAAAGAAAATATTGGCCTTGATTCTTATAGCAATTGCTAAGTTCCCAGTTTGATATAGACTCGACCTCAGCCTTCAGAATAAATTAAGCATTTTCTGCCATAGGGGCACTTGATGGCCTCATTCTCAACCTGGGAACTCATTTTGGGGCAGGTAGAACAGGCTGACTAGAGAGCAGTCTCTGGGGGAGAGAAGTCTACCTCCTGAACATGTTCTCTGCAAGAAACAAGAAGCAAAGGAAATTATTTCCCATAGAACAATCTCTGATGTTTATGCAGGGTTGGGGACAAGGCAGGGGGCCACTGTTCCACATACAACTTTAGAGAACTTTTGCCACTCAGCCCTCCCCTCTGAGCAAGACCTAGTGAAAAGCCAGCCCTTCTTGCCTGGGTCCTTACCTGGGCAGATTTGTGCTGGGGTGGACACCTCTTCTTATGCAAGAGGGGACTATGACCACCTTGAGTCCTGGCCATCTGGCCTGGTTCCCCTGAGGGGCTATTCTATCCTATTCAAGAGTTCAAAGCAGAAAAACACAGGAAGGAGGCTCTTAGTGACTTTAAAACACACAGGACTTACTTGGCTGGCCCTGCAGGGCCATAGCACTCCACTGGTTCTCCATGAGCTCTGTTTCCTTTGGCCAAAGCCCCACCACCTTCTCTCTCTGCTTTGATCAGCATCTCTGCTGTTCACTTCTGCCTCAACAAGCATGAGGTGGCCCTTCAGGGCTTTCTGTGGGATTGGTCTTTCTAAAGTGGCAGATTGTTAAGTTTCTTAGTGTGCCACAAGTGGGGGCACCCTCAACATTTGTCACAAGTAACCAAAGGCAGTATGGATAAAATCAATGAGAAAGTGCACCACTCTTGTCCTGTGGGTGACTCCATGATATCTCTTTTGGAGCCAGGTTCTTCCAGGAGGCTTGACTTCTCTTTGGTGGTGGCAGGCAGCAGCACAAGTTTTGGGGGCAGTTCATGATTGTTTTCTTCACTCCCTTCCAGTGGTGATGTCTTGTTACCAGAAGGAGCTGGGGCCTGCATTCTGAGGCTGCTCATTAGTAATGGTCTCTTCCTGAATGATGGCCATTCCTTGATGGCTTCTTCCAGTTTATTAGCCTCTTCCTGGGTGATGGTCTTTTCCTTCATGAGGGTATGTTTCTGCAAGGTATCCCAGTGGACAAGCCTTTGAGGGATAGTCCCAGCTGCCTACAGGGATCCCCACAGCTCCTCTTGGGGGATGTCAGGAGGACATATTCCTGTTTGTGTCAACTGTAATCTCATTCTTGTCTGCTCTAGGAGAGGAGGTGAATAACAATTGAAATGGTTGGACACATGCAGTCAAAGCTACCTTATAACACAGTCTTGGACTGTAAGAAATTCTCACCAATTTCCAATCTGCTGCCCACAAGGGAATCAGTCACAGGACAGTCCAAGCTGGGATAGCTGGGGAGTTGGGTCCTCTTTGACTGACAGCACACACCATGCCTTTTGCCACCAGCCTGGGATTCTACTTATCCTCCTTCTCCTGGAGCTTAGATGAAGGTGAGGAGAAGGTGAAGGTGGAGAGAAGAGGCTCAGAAGCTCTCCTTAGGAAGCAGGGAAGGTGTGAAGATTTTCCAGGCCTGGCTGCATGCTTTTCAAGACTTTCCCATTGGTAGCAGGAGCAGTTGCTTCTGGGTGACTGGTGTTGTAGAACCAAGCCCTCTCCTCATTGAATTTTTGGTCTCTCAGATGCTCAATGATTTCTTCAAGCTTATAGTCCATGACTCTCATGGTCCTGACAATGCTAGGGCTTGGGGTACCTAGGAAACTTTGGAAGTCGGTGGTAATCTTGCCTTGCTGTCCCTGGTTATGGAGTGTGTGTACTGGCTAGTTTTGTGTCAACTTGACACAGCTGGAGTTATCACAGAGAAAGGAACTTCAGTTGAGGAAATGCCTCCATGAGATCCAACTGTAAGGCATTTCCTCAATTAGTGATCAAGGGGGAAAGGCCCCTTGTGGGTGGGACCATCTCTGGGCTGGTAGTCTTGGGTTCTATAAGAGAGCAGGCTGAGTGAGCCAGAAGAAGCAAGCCAGTAAAGAACATCCCTCCATGGCTTCTGCATCAGCTCCTGCTTTCTGACCTGCTTGAGTTCCAGTCCTGACTTCCTTTGGTGATGAACAGCAATATGGAAGTGTAAGCTGAATAAACCCTTTCCTCCCCAACTTGCTTCTTGGTCATGATGTTTGTGCAGGAATAGAAACCATGACTAAGACAGTGTACCTCATCATTTAATGGATGGTGGACCTCCTGCTGGGACAAAGATGACATTGAAAATGTCATGTTTCTTCGGTGGAAACGTGAGGAATGCTGAAGTTTGCAGCAATGATAAACCACCTTGCCTCCTCAAAAGACCTGCCTAGGAATGACAACCACCAGTGCCAGAGCCAGCCAGTCAGTCAGCAAATCAGATAGGTTGCCATCACCCCATTGAATTTTTGCTTTCTCAGAGACTCAATTTCTTCAAGCTCATATCCCATCACTCTCATGGTCCTGAGAATGCTAGGGTTTGGGATGCCTGGGAAATTCTGTGTGGAAGTAGGTGGTAAGCAAATTGCAACTGGGGCAGTGAGGTTGATTATAGGAAAGGGAGAAAGAAGATGCAAGAGACAGAGATGGGAGCACTGCAGGTCAATACCATGTCAGCAGTGAGCAGGTTTTCACAGTGTCTTTTAAAGTCAGGCAACAGAAAGCAGGAATAATTCCAGGAAGTTAAACAATGGCCACAAATGCTTATGTGATGAACTTCTTTTTAAAAATTTTTTATTACATATTTTCTTCAATTACATTTCCAATGCTATCCCAAAAGTCCCCCATACCCTCCCCCCAAATCCCCTACCCACCCATTCCCACTTTTTGGCCCTGGAGTTCCCCTGTACTGGGGCATATAAATTTTGCAAGTCCAATGGGCCTCTCTATCCTGAGCTTTTGTTCCCACCGGCAGAAACATACTCAGGACAACCGGAATCTTCTGTGGCAAAGCTTTATTGCTTACTTCTCAGGAAGACCCCGAACCCAGAAAATGGAGTCACTTATATAGCGCTCAGCCATGACATTTCAGCACCTGATGTGGCATGACAGCTCCTGATTAGTTGCTCGCCAATCACCCCACTATTACTCCCCGAGAATGGGCAGTGACTAGGAGTGAGTTCTTGCACCTGCGTACAAGGCTTGTTTACTAGTTAGGCACAGCGGAGGCCAGCGCCATCTTATAATGGCGATTGCTCGCAGCACGCACGGCTCTCCACAGTGATTGCTCGCAGCACAGCTCTCCACACCTCTCTTTCCAGTGATGGCCGACTAGGCCATCTTTTGATACATATGCAGCTAGAATCAAGAGCTCTGGGGTACTGGTTAGTTCATAATGTTGTTCCACCTATAGGGTTGCAGATCCCTTTAGCTCCTTGGGTATTTTCTCTAGCTTCTCCATTGGGGGCCCTGTGATCCATCCAATAGCTGACTGTGAGCTTCCACTTATGTGTTTGCTAGGCCCCGGCATAGTCTCACTAGAGACAGCTATATCTGGGTCCTATCAGCACAATCTTGCTAGTGTATGCAATGGTGTCAGCGTTTGGAGGCTGATTATGGGATGGATCCCTGGATATGGCAATCTCTAGATGGTCCATCCTTTTGTCTCAGCTCTAAACTTGTCTCTGTCTAAGAGAGATGCTATTTTATTATCACATAAACAAGGAGGACTGCTACTAGACGCTTATGTGCATTGCAGAAGGCTCTGAAAGAACAGGCTTAGCAACAGCTCCAGAAAGGGTGCAGACTGAGCCACCTTACTCTTATTTGGGACAAAAATTATATCTGAACTTTTTCGTGCCTCAAAAAGTTCAAATCAGGAAGGATGGATTGAAAATGTTAAATAATTTTCAAAAACTACTAAGAGACATAAATTGGCTTAGACATCATTTGAAAAGAATCTACAGGAGTGTAACCTCATCTTAGTCATTTTTTGCCATGTGGTAAGGAGACTCCTATTCACAAAAAGGCTATTCTATGAAGAACATACGATACTGAAAACTCTGCTTGTAAAATATGTCTGGCTCAGGCAGGTATATTGTTGACTAGTCTGGGAATCAGGATGGAAAGCAAAGACAAACCGATGAGTGAGGGAAAAAGAACTTGCTGCAGGACTTTGATGGTTAGACACTGGGTCACCACAGATTTACGTCTGGAAATTTGCTGCCGCTTTGGGAGAGATTAGGCTGACTAATACAGCTACTAAATAGAGATGGAACACCACGTATCATCATCATAAGGGATCCTGTCTCTTCATGGGTGGATCTACTCATGCTATAATACCAGGCCTGGTAATATCCTCCTCAGCCTCCTTTCCTTCAGTCTGTAACATTCCTAATTTTTTTCCCATTAGATGGGTAAGATCTTGTATGGTGGTTTGGTGAAGTTGCTCCTTCTGTTCATCCTTATCCTTATGTCTGCGAGTTATTGCAAAAGCCTGTCAAGGTCAGTCCTCGTTATGATATTGTGAAGCTTCTTCCTCTAAGTCTTTCTTCTTTTTCCTCAGGATCAAGAGGCTCCTCTCTCAGTGTTGTTACCACTTTTTCAGTATCCTCATAAAGAGGAGGGGTAGTAGGCTTAGTCGCACTGTCTTTACTCTGTGATTATCAGTGACCCCTGCTAGAGGATTAACCATTGCTTGGACCTTTTCTTTCTCATGTCTAGTATCCAGGTTGTCCTTAATTAAAGCCCATAAGTATCCACAAGGATTTTCTCAGGCTGATGGGTGTCATAGTGACCATGCACTTCTTGTCCAACCTTTAGGTTTCTAAATTTATGGTCCCTTCTTCAGGGAACCAAGGACATACTTCCTCTACAAAATCTAATAATGTCAGCAACTGCTGCTGGCGTACCTTAGCTCGCAATACTGTAAGCACATCTCTGAGCATGTGCACAAAAAGCAACCAACTCTTTCCCTGTCCCATTTTTCTTGTTTCTTTTCTAATTTTCTCTTTTTCTTTTTCCTATGTCTTTTGGGTTTTCCAACCATTATCTTTCTCAAGCCCCCGTACTTTTTCTGAGCTCCCTTATTTAAGGTTCCTATGAATTACACTCCCAAAAATTACTCACTGCTGCCAACAATTTCACTTTTCCACTTCCAGCAGTGTCCTTCACTGCATCTCCCATAGTTGAGCCTTCACATTGGGCACTACTTGCCAGAGACAGCATGTCAGTCAACACAAAAATCACAACTTAGGGAGTGAAGATGATTATAGGAACGGGAAAAAGAAAATGTGTGAAACAGATATGGGAGGGCTGCAGGTCAAGACTGCTACAGCAGTGAGTGTATTTTAACAGTGTTTTTAAAAGGCAAACAACAGAAAGCATGACCATTTCCAGGAAGTAAAACAGTGAGTACAAGTTATTATGTGGCAAGTTTATGGTAAACAGTACCTATGTTTGACCAAGGCCATTTCCTTCAGGCTTGGAGAATCTTTCAAGGACATATGCATAAGCAGAGGAACTTGGCAGGATATAAATCATGTCTTACCTAAAAACAAAGACAGATGCCAGCAAATGCTTCCATGATTAAATATAAGGAAGAAGTCAGCCAAAGTTAACTCTGGGTGTGCTCCCTACACGTCCGGCCACCCTGAGGATGAGGAGGATCCTTGAACTCCAGATATTGACAGAGTGGTCCCCATATTATATTACTTCCTTTGAAGAGTTCTGGGGCACAGTAGGGCAGCATACCACAGAAATCAAATCCACTAGCTTGTGTCCAGGAATGACTTTACCAGCCAGGCCAAAAATCAAACAACTTGGCCTACAGTCAATCAAAATGTTGCTGGCCTTTATGTCTCTATGGGCAATGTGGTTGATGTGACAATACTGCACCTCATGTAGTATCTAGGCAAATATCCTTTAAACCTCACTGTCCTTTAAAGACCCATATTCCTGGATGCTGTATAGTTGATCTTCCTCTTGCTCCATCAACAGTTAGGGGGCCTCTCTTACCTGGATGGTATGAAACACCTTGATAATATTAGGGTGGATAAGGGATTTAATAATGCTGACTTGCCTGCAAGCTTTCTGGTGTTCCTGACAAGTTTTACAGCCATAGAGGTCAGTTTGGGAACATGGTAGGTTAGTTTGACCACTGAAAAGGTTTCTGCACCCAGGATTGTCATCATCTTATAGTGAAGTTCTCCTCAATAGAGTAGCACACCTCCAGTCCCTGCTCCATGATCAGGCCCTCCTTGATATGGCTAGAACCAAACTTGAAATTAGAAATGAAGAAAAGCATTTAAAATCAGACTCAAGTATATGTTTATAGTTACAAATTCCTATAACAAAATGACAAGAAAAAAAAAGTCAGAAATGCATCAGACAACCTAGTCAGGTACGTTGAGTACTTGAGAAGTAAACAACAAAGCACCTTCTAAGGCAGTAGACACAAACTATGACATAAATCAGGTTGACAGGGACCAAGTGCAAACTGAGAAAAGACCACACACAGTGAAAGCTGCTCAACGGAATGAAACACTCATCACTCACCATCAGCACACACTGTGAACAAAGACGGCAAGAAAATCAGGTTTGAGAGAAGTTGATAAGATGACACCTCAAACCCCACAGTGTCCAGGCTGGGGAGCTGGCTCTGGAGTCCAGAAGCTCTGCTACTCCTTCAAAAGACCTGCATTTGGTTCTCAGGACCCAGGTCAGGGGGCCCACAGCTGCCCTAACTCCAGCTCCAGGAGATCCTACATCCCTGGCGTCTGAGGGCACCCATACAGCACACTCACGGGTTCTACAGGTCACTTAAAACAGTGATAAAAAAATCTATGTAATTTTATTTATATGACTTCTGAAGGTCAGAAGAGGGCATCAAATTCCCTGGAAGTTGTAGTGAACATTTGGTTTCTTTAAAAACCCAAGCATGTAAATATGTTACTGTTTTAATTCCAGGTGTCAGATAAGAGGCACACAACCACCTGTCATTCCAGTTCCAGAGACTCCGACTCCCTCTCCTGGCCTCCACGAAAGGCACCCGTGATGTGGTACTTGGACATACATGGGGGCAAAATACACACATAAAATGAAAACAATAAAATATTCTAACTTAACAAACATAATTTAAAAACTAATAAAAAGTAAAATGGAAGAAAATACATGGAAAAGCAAACACAAGAATCAAGCCAGCAAACACAGAAACCAAATCAAAAACAGCAAATCAAAGTCACCTAGGTGGAGAGAAACTCACTCTGTCAGGGGCCAACAGCTCCAGAAAGTCCAAGTATAATCTCTCAACAGTGTCGAATTCTAATCGCTTTCCAACCAACCAACCAACCAACCAACCAACCAACCAACCAACCAACCAACAGCTTCTGTATTCTAAGGGCAGCAGGCAGCCTCAGCCAGAGTTGTAAGTGGACAGGTGTCTGTCAGTCCTCACCAGGGTTCCTCGTGAGGTCAGAGCAAGGAACGGGCCAATCGTGGCTGGGCACAGAAAAAAGCTTTTCTTCCTTTTTTCTCTCCAAGGACAGGAAGACTGGTCTTGGTGAGTGGGGCAGTAGAGGGCTGGTTACACTCAAATGTCTGTCCCCAGTGTTGCTCCAATGATCCACTTTCTCTCTAAATAGCACCACCTGGTGGAAACAACATTCAAACACTTACCTCTCTATGGAACCTTGACAAGGACAGTTCCCTTGTTAATAATAAAACAAGGAATTGTAAGAACTACAGTGGACTCCAGAGCTTTGACCCTCTGACTATACTGGTAGTTGTGACAAAATACTATTTTCCATGACACTCCAGGCCATGAAACATCTGTGGGGCAGAGAGGAAGATTACACCAGAAATGGGGACCATTAGATCTGAGATTTCTCACCAAAGTCTAGGATCCAAAGTGGGCTGACATGTTTTCAAAATGGTCAAGAAATCAGCTGTCAGCCAGGATCCCATAAACAACAGATATGGAGCCATATCCTGGTACCCCAGGCCCTTCTGCTCTCAAAGCGCCTTAGTTTTGTCCTTATAAACAAAAGAAATTGGTTGTTTGTGCATCTGGATATTGGCAAGGCAAGAGCAAGAGCAAGAAACCAGCAGATTGATTGTGTCACAGGGCTGCTTTCTAACTCTAACTGGTATGATTTCCACTGAAAAGCACTGTATGATTTCACAGAAGGTCAAGAGAAAGCATGAGATCAATCTATAAGCCCTTTCTAAAGGCCATGGCTCTTTGGCAAGTCCCTAGTGCTTGTGGGGTCACAAACCTTACTACTGTTGTGTTGAGGCTGACGTTTGAAGAGGGAGTTGGCAAGACACAGACAACACATCACACATCTAGACATGTTCAAGTTAGCTGTGGCCAGCCTGAGCAGAGTCCTCCAGGGTCAGCTGACAGGCATGAGACATAGTGAAACTCAGGAGAGTCTCATAAAGACGAGCCCACGGTAATTATAAAATTGATGAAAGTGGAGGCAGGAGCATCAGTTGTTCAAGTCATCTTGGGCTACACAGTGATGCTGAGGGCAGCCCGTGCTCCAGGAGACCCTGTCTCATGAAATCAAATGTGGTCAAAGTTCTTCATGAACACGTATGAAAATGTCACTGTGAGATTGCTCATGTTGTAGTTAATGTAAACTAACGCATGTTTTTAAACTGTTGTGAAGGAATACATTCAAAGTGAAAATGACATAAAGCAAGAATGCAAAAAAACAAAACAAAACAAAACCTGGGAGATTAGAAAGAAAAATAAGAGTAGACACAATCATACCTGAAACCAGTGAATGAATAAGTAAAACCTAAAGCCACAAAACAGCAGCCTCAGTCGGAAACACGTCTGCTTAAACTTCAACAGCTCTGGAACATCCTAGTGGAGCTTCCCCACTGTAGAGATTCACCAACTCTGCAACCATCCAACCAAGCAACAGCTACCACACTCCATGGACAAAACCAGTGACTCCTGGATATTGCCAGGCATCTATCATTCCTCACTGTAGTTCCTTGTGATGTCCTAACAAGAAATAAATTTACCATGTGTGGGCATCAACCACAATGATTTCCTTAAGGACAGAGAAGGCATGGTAGCAGGAAAGGCAGGTAGTTGGAGGAGCAGGGGCCTGTGGCAGCTGCTTGTATTCTGTTTTCTCTTGCTGCCAGTGTCCCTCTTTTTTTTCTTTTAAGCCTTACTTTCTAAGGTCCACACCTTCCCCACACAGTGCCTCCTCCTGGGGCCCAGTGTTCAAACACATGATTCTTTGAAGGACATTTGCCATCTAAACCATAAACCTCTTTAATAACAATAGAAAGAATTATGATAATGCCAGCAACAGACTCCAGAGTGTTGACCCTTCCATGGGTTGTAGACACTGATAATCACCCATTCCTAGACAGATAGCGTGGCTCCCTTTTCATGTGTGGAATTAACTAAAACCCAGGCAGCTGGGTGCAACTGAGAGGAATTTTCCTTCGTGGAGACTCACCCTAAATCTCCATCGTCTGAGTCAGAAGATTCACCCTAAATCCGGCCCATGCTTCAGTTGGCAGCCCACATAAAAGGATATGGAAGAAGGAAGTGTCTTCTTTTCTGTCTGTTGGCTCTCAGTCTCACTGGCAAGTTCATTTCTTCTGATCCCTTCCTCAGCTGATGTTATAAACGACTTCTGTGTTCCAATATGGCCTGAAAACTGGCAGCTCTCTAGGGCTTCCCTGACCTCCAGCACTCGATTGGCGCTACTGAGACACCTACTGTTTTAGTTATTGCTGTGAAGATACAGTATGGCCAAGGCAGTTTATAAAATGAAAGCATTTAATTGGGGACTAGGTTATAGTTTCAGAGGGTTAGTCCATGACCACCATGGCAGGGAACATGGAAGCAGGCAGGCAGCAGCTAGGCAGACAGGCATAGCATTGGAGCAGTAGTTAAGAGCTTGAGAGGCCAAACCTTTTAAATTCAGACTCCATTTTAAAGACCCTGACCTAAGTTTGAACTCAGGTAAACTAACAGGCTGGTACCTAACATTAGTTTCCAAGTTGTCCCCCCTACAAACCTCAAGCCTAGCTCCAGTTTCTAGGCTAATTCTCAACAAGACCAACATCTCCAGGTTACACCCTCAACAAGACCAGTGTCTCCAGGTTATTCCTCCAACAAACCTGTACCCCCAGGTTACAAGCCCACCCCCTGCCTAACGACCACCAACGTGGAGGGGAGCAGAAATTAAGTTTATGATATGACTCCCACTACCAGCCAATTACGTTAAAGGCCACAGTACCTTTCCAATGAGATGTTTGCACACTTAACCCCTGCTTGGTGCTTACTATAAAGCCTTGCCCTGATAGATATTCAGGGTTCCCCTCCCCAAAACCATCCTGTGTGGTGGTAGAATGCTAGGGATGGGGGCTGAGCTAGCTTGAATAGAATAAAGACCCTACCATGAGTTGCATCAGATTGGCTCCTGTCTTTTTTGAGGGGATCACTAACATTTCCCTGGCACTACAAGCGTACATCTTTATCTGCAGTCAGACAGCAGGAGACAGAGAGAGAGAGAGAGAGAGAGAGAGAGAGAGAGAGAGAGAGAGAGAGAGAGAGAGAGAGAGAGAGAGAGAGAGAGAGAGATTAGGCAGGTTTGAAATCTCAAAGCTCACCCTCAGTGACACATGTCCTCCAACAAGTTTATACCTCCTAATCCTTCCTAAGCAGTAACTTGGAACCAAGAACTCAAACTCAACTATGTGAGCTCTCAATGGGTACCTGCCCTCTCATGCATATAATCAATCTCAATGTCCCAGAACACAGTGAGTTGGTATATTGAAAGTGAGCAAGAAAAATAAAGTTGCTGGGTAGCGGCGGTGCACGCCTTTAATCCCAGCAATCGGGAGGCAGAGGCAGGTGGATCTCCAAGTTCAAGGCCAGCCTGGTCTACAGAGTGAGCTGCAGGACAGCCAGGGCTATGCAGAGGAAAAAATGTCAACCTAAATTGTCTATAGAGCGAATCATCCTTCTCATAGCTGCATGTGGTGGCGCCATATCCAGGGATTCTGTTCTCTCCCTGATCTCTAGGAAGGCCTCCGTTTTAGTAAGTTATAAAAAATTAGAAATTGGTTACTTGTGCTTCTGGAGGTCTGCAAGTCAAGATTAAGGCCCCAGCAGATTCTGGGTGGAGCGAGGGCTGCTTTCTCCATTTAGTGTGGTTCTGTGTTGTGTTTTCCCCCACGGGTGAGAGAGGAATTACATTCAGTCCTTCAAGATCTTTTTAAACCTGCATCTGATAACTCTTCGAAAACTAGCCTCATGTGAATGTAGTGTTTCCCCCTCTAAGGCCCAACTCTCCCTCAAACTGTCCAATTCCTGTGGCTTAATGCTAAGTTCAAGCATCAGGAGCCTTTCTAGTCACTGCAAGGATGGCTTCTTATCTTTGGGGACCCCAGCCATAAAACAACTGAGGAAATTCTTGGTCATGGAGGCTCTTCTAGATTCTGGATTCTCCAACTCAGCATGGTAGCTAAATAAATATTCCGATATAAGGCCTTGGATGAATGAACCATAAGATGGAACCTGATAAACTGACATAGGCCACAGACCTTCTAAATGAGGGATATCCCTGACCCAAGTGTTGACAACCCCTGACTCTGCTAAACCCTTTCTGCTTGTGCTTGAGTGATAGGGACTAGCAATGAGAACTTATTATTTTAATTGATTTTTATTTTATTTTATTTTGTGTGTGTGTGTGTGTGTGTTGCAGGTTCACAGGAAATTTCATTTCCCTAAATTCCAGAAGGGACAAATGACTATTTGCAGTGCCTATTATTAGCATACCAAAGTACATGTTGGCCTCCAGGGTCCCTCAGTGTCACAAGTATGTTACTTGTTGTGGATCTTCCCTGCCTTTCTCACCTTCTCCCCTACCCTAAACTCCTTCCCGCTCATGGGCTTCTTTCCTTCAGTTACTCTTTCTCCTTACTCACCCCTTATAATTTTAGCTACTTTCTGTCTCTCTGTCTCTTTGTCTCTCTGTCTATCTCTGTCTCTCAATCTCTCTGCTTTTGTCTTTCTTTCCTTGTCTCTGCTTTCCTGCACTCTCTGCTCTCTCTCTCTCTCTCTCTCTCTCTCTCTCTCTCTCTCTCTCTCTCTCTCTCTCTCTCTTTCTGTTCTAGACTTTTCCAGACCCTCTGGATATTCTATCTCTTGTATGTACAATAACCACTTTCCCCTTAATCATATCAGAATGGTCATGAGTGTTTTACCTGCATGTATGTGTATGTGCTTGCCTCGTGCCTGTGAAGACCAGAAGAGAGTGCCAGATCCCCTGGAACTGGAGTTACAGACGATCGTGAGCCATCATGTAGATTCTGAGAATTGTGCCTAAGTCCTCTGCAAGAGTGCAGCAAATGTATTTAATGATTGAGCCTTCTCTCCCAGTTCCAAAGCACTGGATATTTCTATATAGGTTTTGGTCATTTACTGTTTTTAAATACTAAATTTTTTTTCAGGTTTAATAGAAAAGCATTAAGATAGATTTTAAATGAAACGCCCCGTAGTCACCCTTGCCATTTGTAGTGGGAGGCAGCCAACTTTTAAAGGGAGGAATCACTGAGCTCATTGCTTTAGTGATTGTTCAAGATATAACATCAAGTTATAACTAGAGTTGCTTTGTGCCTGATTGGCAGGCCCTTGATTTTATCATACTGCCCAACCTTAGAGTTACCATGCAGTAGAAGTTTAGCTGCTTAGTGAAGTTACAGCATGAGTTATAAGTATATGACTCTGGTTCCCTTAAGCCAGGGATGGAAGAAGCCGGGGAGGAGCATGGCTAATCCCCTCTGTAGCTGCAGACATAGCACTTACTTAGGAATTTTCATGTGTTCAGCATCTGGCTGCTCCCATAATAACCTGTCCTGTTGGGGTTTTATGGAGGCTTTATTACATTAGTGTGAGTCACTGCATCATTGCTTGCTACAGATCAACTTGTTCTTAGACCTTTGCCTGCTCCCCTGGAATTGGCCAAAAGTCCTAGCTCTGATTTACCTCAAGTAGCCCCATCCCAAAGCTGTATAAGGCTGCTTGCTAGTCCTTAGGGGAAAAGCATACCCAAAGACACATCTCTACAGATTCTAGGAAATGGAGCAGTAATTAGAGCAGAGAAATATTTGGTAATGTCAGAAAGCACTTTGAATTTCCAGCATGAAACAGGGACAGCCTTGCGAAGGTCAGATACTGGAAAAGTTGAAGAGATGCCCTAATTTCTTCCTGCTCAACTTCTCCCTCTTACAGTCTGACAAAGATCACTAGGGAACTTTTTTTTTTTAATCCCCTGTGTTTCCCAATTTAGACTGGTGTGTCAGAGATTCCAGGCAGTTTGTTAGTGGAGCAAAGTACTGAGTGGAGCTTATAATTTTAGGGAAGTCAGGGTGAGGCAGAGAAAAATGCTCATATACAGGAAAAGATTCTAAGGGAGGAATAGACTCTCTATATTCTAATCATGAAAATTGTCTCAGGCAACCACAGAACCCAAGACAACAGGGGTGATGTCAGTGTGAGTGGAGACTCGGGGACCAGGCATAGCAGCAGGTGACATCACCACCCAGGAGACCCAGTGAGGTCAGACTCTAGGGAGGTTTCTTCATAGTCCCCAACCATGCTAGAGCAGCAAACACAGCAAGAAGGCCCAGAGTTCCCCTCAGGGTTCACTGTGTTCTTTCCAGTGCCTCCAGCCTGCACAGTCCCTTCCCAACAGAGAGAAGAGCCAGAGGGAAGGGTGTTGATGACCCAGGGCACTTAGAGCTTGTTGGGAGGTATATGCTTCCTATAGAAACTCTTTTACTAGAGCTAGAAGTGGTGTCTTGCTCAACAGAGCAGGAGATAGAAACTGCTCACTCAGGTAGGGCAGGGATCCCAAAGAAGCAGTTCTCAGATTATCTTTGATGGAGGCCAGGATGCCAAAAGAGAGCTCCTGTTTCTTTGTTATCTCCTGAATAAGCACCTCTGTCTAGAGGTTGTCTGTGACTGAGTGACTGACATTGGAAACCTGATTCGAGCCAACTGAATTGACCAGCAACTCCCCCGTCTACCTCCCCAACAGCTAACCTTACTGTCTTAGGGTCACTATGCTGTGATGAAACACTATCACCAAAGCAACTTAGGGAGGGAAAGATTTGTTTGGCTTATGCTTCCACATTACTTTATCATTGAAGGATGTCATGATAGGGACCCAAACAAGACCTGAAGGCAGGGAGTGATTTAAGGAGTGTAGCCTCTGTACATCTCCCCCATCTCCTCCCACACTTGATCCTGCCCCTTCTTTTCCTCTCCTTCTCTTCTCTTCCTCCTAAGTCTCTATCTAAGTCTCTATCTTCTGTGATTATTTTGTTTCCCCTTCTAAGTAGGACTGAAGCATCCACACCTTGGTCCTCCTTCTTCTCCAGCCTCATATGGTCTGTAAGTTCCATTGTGGGTACTTTGAGCCTTTTCCCTAATATCCACTTATCAGGGAGTACATACCATGTGTTCTTTTGTGACTGGGTTACCTCATTCAGGAAACTGAACAGAGGTATGTAACCATGGGGGATGGGGAACAGGGGTAGCGTAGCGAACAGAAAGTCCCAGATGCCAGGAAAGCAAGAGGCTCCCAGGACCCAACAGGGATGACATTAGCTGAAATACTCAACAAAGAGGAGAGAGAACCTATAGAGAACATATGGAGAGGTTAGACATGACACCCGGTTGTGGAATGGGGCCACCTACCCTTATCAAAAATTTTAACCCAGAATTGCTCCTATCTAAAGGAAACACAGGGACAAAGAGTGGAGCAGAGACTGAAGGAAGGGCCATCCAGAGACTGTCCCACCTGGGAATCCATTCCATCTTTAGACACCAAATCCAGTCACTATTGCTGATGCCAAGAAGTGCCTGATATAAATGTCTCCTGAGAGGCTCTGCCAGAGCCTTACCAGATGTGAATGCTTGCAGCCAACCATCGGACTGAGCATGGGGACCCCAATGAAGGAATGAGGAGAAGGGTTGAAGGACTGAAGGGGTTTAAAACCCCATAGGAAGAACAGAGCTATCAACCAACCAGTCCCTCCAGAGCTCCTTAGGGACTAAACCACCAACCAAAGACCCATGGCTCCAGCTACATATGGAGCAGAGGATGGCCTTATTTAGCATCAAGGGGAAGGGAGGCCCTTGTTCCTGATGCCCCATCATAGGGGAATGCTACGGTGGTGAGGCAGGAGTGGGTGAGTAGGTAGGGGAGCACTTTCATAGAAGCAGTGGGGAGGGGGTGGGATAGGAGGTTTGCAAAGGGAAAACTGGGAAGGGGGATAACATTTGAAATGTAAATAAATAAAATAACGAATAAAATTTTTTTTTAAAGGAGCAAGGCTTACTAGCTTGCTCCCCACAGATTTCTCAGCCTGCTTTCTTATAGCACACTAGCCCAGGGGTGGCAACAACCATAATGGGGTGGTGGGTCCTGCCACATCAATCCCTAAGAAAACCTACAACCCAATCTTTTAGAAACATGTTCTCAGCTGAGGTTTGTAGGGTCATCAGTCCAGCGTCTACTCTGCCACAGGGCTCAACCACTCTGGGAGGCAGGATGTGGGAAGTTGACTGAGCTTACACTCTGGGCAGGCTGGTGTTGTGCCCTAGGGAAGCCCTGGGACACCGCTCCAGGGTTGGGGAAGTGCAGTCTGAGGCCAGGACAGTCACAGCTGGTTTGGGGGTATCTGGGCCTGTAATGAGGCTGGGTCTGTCTGGTTCTTAGGCTCTCGGACACCCAAGCGCCACTGGATCCTGCGGAAGAGCAGAGAATGGAGTCGGGGCCTGCAGACTGGATCTAGCCTGGGGCTGAAGGGGAAAAGAGGGGAGCAGTCCTGGACTTGGTGCCTGCCATGGGAGCGCAGAGAGACCTTCTATGGAAGATTAGACAGCAGCTCTGTAGTAGAAGGTCTTCTTCATGGCTTCCCACGGCGAATCCCAATGAAAAGAGGAGTCCATGGTTTTAAGGCATTTATTTTGTCATGGCGGAAAATGGATAAGTGAAACCATATCCCACTTCTCAGGGTGGGCCTGAGGTTAAATACCGTTTGCAGGGAGCAGTGTATGGGAAGGGAAGCTTATTGGCCTTTAGGTACCTCATTAACATGGTGATCTGTCTTGAGTCTATGTGACCACTGGTCACATCCTCCACCTGTGGAGGGGCTTGAGGCGTTGCCCTTATGTGATTAATGGCCAAAAATCTATGGATTTTTGTCACTAGCTGCGGCTAGTGACAGGGGTCTGGTGCTCGGGAATCAGGAAAAGCGCCTACCATCCCTTCTGGGTCACCAGGGCTTCTAGCCTTAGCTCAACTGGGAACCAGGCTACTCTTCACGGTTCCACAGAGGTTTCCTTCTCTTAGATGACTTTAGCTTGTGTTAAGTTGATATAAAATTAGCCACCATACCCAGTTTTTTCCATAGGTACTTTAAAAAGCCCCCGGACCAGTAAATTGATCAGATCTTATTCTCTGAGAGCTTTCTGTGGTGGTTTGAATAGGAACGATCCCCATAGACTCATGTGTTTGAATGCTTGACACTTGGGGAGTAGCACTATTAGGAGGTGCGCCTTATTGGAGGAAGTGTGCCACTGTGGTGGCAGGATTTTAGGTCTCAGAAGCTCAAGTCAGTCTTCTGCTGCCTTCACATAGATCAGGATCTCGGCTCCTTTTCCAGCACCATGTCCGCCTGGCACAAAGCCATGTTTCCTGCCACGATAATAATGGACGAATCTCGGAAACTGTAAGCCAGCTCTAACTAAATGTTTTCCTTTATAAGCATTGCTGTGGTCTTGGTGTCTCTTCCCAGCAGTAAAATCCTAAGACACCCTCCCACTCAACTGTAGCTCTGGTGTGCTTTCTTTCCCCTCTCCTCCTACACCCTCCCCATTTAAGTGACCACCTATAAAACTTTAACTTATAAAATTCCTCTCTAAAATTCATCCTATGTGGTCCCTGAATTTCATAATTCTTGGGACAAGAATCTGAAAGCACTGACTCAGGATGGTTTTGGTAGTTGCTGAGTTTCTGAAATTCTGTGAAAGGTTCCATCACTCTCTAAGACATCCTAATATTCCTGTATCAACATGTACATAATCCCAGCACTGGAGGTAGAGGCAATAGAATCAGTCGTCAAGGTCATCCTGGGCTGGATAGTGAGTTTGAGGCCAGCCAGTTTTTGACCATGTCTTTTTTTTTTTTTTTTTTTTTTTAGAAAATGTCAACAGAGGCTGGAAAGATAGCTAAGATATGTATGATAAGAGCATGTACTGCTTTTTCAGAGGACCTAAGTTCAGTTCCCAATATCCAGATTGGATGCCTTACAACTGCCTGAAATTCCAACTCCAGGGTCAAGAGAGGAATTGAGAGCAAGATGAAGAAGAGATGGTGTGGGGCCTTGTAGGCTTGTAGTGAAGGTCTGTTATTCCAAGTTATTATGTCACTTAAAAGCCCTTGGTTAAAGTGTTAGAGCCAAGCAGGTGAATGGTGATATTAAGATCAACATTTTCCCTAAGTACTTTGTTCCTAAGATCACTATATCCCTATGAGGTAGATACCATTATCAACCTCATAAAATGGGAGAGGAAGCTAGTTAGGGATTTATTACCCAACCACGGGACTAGAACCATGATCACTAGTACTGTCAACTGAACAACTAGAAGGTAAACCTTGAGAATATCTGTGAAAGATTCTCTAGACTAGGACTAGCCGCTAGAAATATCTGTGGGGGATTGCCTTGATTAGGTAAACTGATGTGGGAAGACCCATTAATTTGGGGTGGGACCATTATCCTGGACTACACAAAATGGAGAGGGCAAGCTGAGCCCAAGCAAGCACATGTTCTATTCTTCTTCTAATTGCAGGTGTCATGTGACCAGTCACTGTAAACTTCCATTGCCTTGACTCCCTGCTCCATATCCCAAGTTCTCTGTCATCATGGACTGTAACCTGGAACCATGAGCTGGAATAAGCCCTTTTCCCTTAAGTTGCTTTTGTCAGTATATTCTACCATAGTAACTGATAGAGAAACAAGATAAGGACATAGTAGACCAAATCTAGAGTGCTTGACACCAATCTTTGTGCTCTTAGCTCCTCTTCAGTGAAGGGCAGAGCTGATCTAAGGGGTGAGACAGTGAAAGTGTCCCACAGGACTTTCTGGGTGTACACAAGAGGCTAAGCCAAGAGGGAAAATTAGATCATAGGAAAAGACACCCGGCGGAGAGGGTGACTCTGGAAAGGAGTCTTACAGAATGAGGATAGAATGAACAGTAGCAAAGCAATGTCAAGAAGAGAGGCTGAGGCTGAGTAGATGGGTCAGTGGTTAAGAGCATATTCTGCTCTTGCAGAGGTCTGAGTTGGTTCCCAGCACCAGCATTGGATGCCTCACTTTAGCTCCAGGGGATGAAGGCTGGAAGCATGCCTCTGGATGGGCACCTGGAAAGTTTAAGATCATCTTGGCAAAGTTGATTCATGGGAGTGATTTTTTCCTTCTTCCTGGAGGCTGAACACAGTTCTTTGGTGTGCTAAATGCACTGTACCACGGAGTTATATCTTTCACCCATTATTTCTAATTCTTAAAACTCCGAAAGCTATTGATGCTTGACAAGCTATTGGTGCTTGAGAATGAAGACACTTTTCTCAGTTCACATGTGTGAGCCTTAGGAAGCTAAACATTCACTGGTCATTCATTGTTAGGTCTCAAAGAAACCTGGGACAAGTGACTAACTGACCTATTTAACTAACCTATCTAACACAGCAAAGTGGGCACTGGTCACTAGTCTCTTTCAGCGTCACAAGCACCCATTACACAGTCCTGGCTCCTCTCCGCCCTTCTCACCACCTCCCCCACTCCAAACCCCTTCAGCTCCCCCCCACCCCCACCCCCGGCTTGGCTTCCCTTTCCCCAGTGTCTGATGCCTATATAACTCAGTGATTGTGCTCTCTTAGTTCTCCTCCTGGTCCTTGGTTTTTGTCTCTGTCCATTCACCCTCTTTCCTCTTCCCTCTTTCTTATCTTCCTCTCTAGATCTTTCACCTCCCCTCCTCTCCTGGCCCAGTTCAGTTGGCTGACCAGGTTCAGTCTAGATTCTTCCAGATGCCTTGTTCTTTCCCTCATAGGCATGATAAACCTCTTCTCCTCAACCATACCTAGGAGCAGCCATGTCCTCATTTCCATTCGGTCACCAGAAGTGAGATTGAGACAGTGACCCCTGAGCTCATTCTTTCATGCTAATGAAGATTAAAGACAAGGAGCTAAGCGAGGTGAGTGCAAAGCCTTATTATAGGTGCATTACGGGAAAAGTGGAGCCCCCGACAATGGGAGAAGTTCTAAGAGGAGAAAACCCGCTGAGCTACTTTCTAAGGTCTTTTTTTTTTTTTTTTTAAACAGGACTTATGACAAAAACTGAACAAAGATTCAAGTGATTTTGGTAGAAACTGGTTAATTCTCTGGGCTCCTCATAAGCCTAATCAAAGCAGGGCCTAAGGCTCTGTTCATGTTTCTCTGGCCCAGCTAGGTAGATGATCCCATGCTGCTCAATCAATATGGGAAATGGTCACACTTTGAAGTCCCCTCTGCCCTTCTCTGACTTGATTTGTTAGATGTTGATCTTGGCTGGCTGCTGACCATTTGCCCTGGTGGGTGTTTTGCTCTCTGACCTGGCAGGTGTTGCTGGTTGGTCTTAGCTCGTTGATGGGGCCTGCTAGCCATTAATTAGACTAGCCTCTCTTTATTTTCAAGTTTACACGATCAGCTTGCAGTTTACCAAGGAGCTGACTCCTGTCACAGCTATCAAGCTGCAGTCTTTTCTTGGTCCCTTTATTCTTATGCTTCTAGTCCGTGGTGAAAACTGGATGGTCTCTTTTCTGGAAGAGGCAAAGCTTTTTGCTAGAGGTCATTTTTACTTATCATTTAGTCTGCTGAGATTAAATATACTAAAAATAAGAATACACAGAAAGGCAGAGGCCCCTTGGATATGTGTCTTAGGGCAGGAGGCTTTGGGAGAACTAGCTGGCCTGCTGATACTGGCTCTCTTCCTGGGTCCCCATTCTTCCTCTTCTTTGATCAACTTGACAGTTTCATACGAGCTGCAAACCCTCCTATTTTTCATCTCCAGTGTTAACCAACATCGCCCTTCTAACTCCAATGTTCCTCTTAAAGCTAATATCTGTTCATATTGCATCATGAATAGGTTTTAATCCTATTTGACATGAGAGAATACTGCAGCCATGTCTTACCCAAATTCACTTCTTGGTTAGTGGAAGGCCATGATGGCAGAAGGTAACATTTACTAGATGCCATAAAAATTGGAGGAAGGACAGAAATAAAGTGCAGATTCCATAGAGATTAGACAAAGGCAAAGCTAGATAGAACAGTATCAGAATGAAGGAATGGTTTTGTATTCCTGTGAATTGATGTTTATGTCATTTTTCTGAGTATTGGGAGTATTCACAGCTAATAAGGTGAAAGATCTGCCCATAAACACTGAGTATCCAGTAGGAATAACATGGTCCAGTCAGAAGGGATCCATGCAATTTTTGGTTTGTTTTGAACTTGACACAAGCTAGAGTCATCTGGGAAGAGGGAACCTTAATTAAGAGATTGCCTTCATTCTATCTCTAACAACAAAAATAATAGGAAGTAACAATCACTTTTCCTTAATATCTCTTTTTTTTCTTTCTTTCTTTTTCTTTTTTTTCTTTTTTTGTTTTTGGTTTTTCGAGACAGGGTTTCTCTGTAAAGCCCCGGCTGTCCTGGAACTCACTTTGTAGACCAGGCTGGCCTCGAACTCAGAAATCCGCCCGCCTCTGCCTCCTGAGTGCTGGGATTAAAGGCGTGCGCCACCATGCCCGGCTCCCTTAATATCTCTTAACCTCAATGGACTCAATTCCTCAATAAAAAGACATAAACTAACAGACTCGATATGTATACAGGACCCAACATTTTGCTGCATACAGGAAATTCACCTTAGTGACAAAGACAGATACTACCTTAGAGTAAAAGGCTGGAAAACAATTTTCCAAGCAAATGGTCCCAAGAAACAAGCTGGTGTAGCCATTCTAATGTTGAATAAAATCGACTTTCAACCAAAAGTTATCAAAAAGGATACGGAAGGACACTTTACTGGCCAAAAGAAAAATCTATGAAGATGAACTCTCATTTCTGAACATCTATGCTCCAAATGCCAGGGCACCCATATACATTCATAAACTTTACTAAAGCTCAAAGCACACATTGCACCTCACACAATAATAGTGGGAGACTTCAACACACCACTCTCAGCAATGAACAGAAACTAAACAGAGCCACAGTGAAACTAACAGAAGTTATGAACCAAATGGATCTATCAGATATTTATAGAACATTTCATTCTAAAGCAAAAGAATGAACCTTCTTCTCAGCACCTCATGGTACCTTCACCAAAACTGACCATATAATTGGTCAGCATGTAGAAAAATGCAAATCAACCCATTCTTGTCTCTCTGTACAAGGCTCAAGTCCGAGTGGATCAAGGACCTCCACATAAAACCAGATACACTGAAACTTATGGAGGAGAAAGTGAGGAAGAGCTTCAAACACATGGGCACAGGGGAAAAATTCCTGAACAGAACAGCAATGGCTTGTTCTGTAAGATTGAGAATCGACAAATGGGACCTCATAAAATTGCAAAACTTCTGTAAGTCAAAGGACACTGTCACTAGGACAAAAAGGCAACCAACAGATTGGGAAAAGATCTTTATCAATCCTACATTAGATAGAGGGCTAATATCCAATATATATAAAGAACTCAAGAAGTTAGACTCCAGAAAATCAAATAACCCCATTAGCAAATGGGGTACAGAGCTAAACAAAGAATTTTCAACTGAGGAATATCGAATGGCTGAGAAGGATCTTAAAAAAAAATGTTCGGGGCTGGTGAGATGGCTCAGTGGGTAAGAGCACCCGACTGCTCTTCCAAAGGTCCAAAGTTCAAATCCCAGCAACCACATGGTGGCTCACAACCACCCGTAATGAGATCTGATGCCCTCTTCTGGTATGTCTGAAGACAGCTACAGTGTACTTACATATAATAAATAAATAAAAATTAAAAAAAATGTTCAACGTCCTTAGTCATCAAGGAAATGCAAATCAAAACAACCCTGAGATTCCACCTCACACCAGTCAGAATAGCTAAGATCAAAAATTCAGGTGACAGCAGATGCTGGTGAGGATGTGGAGAAAGAGCAACACTCCTCCATTGCTGGTGTGATTGCAAGCTTGTACAACCACTCTGGAAATCATTTTGATGATTCTTCAGAAAACTGGACATAGTTCTACCTGAGGACCCATATACCCAGAAGATGCTTCAACATGTAATAAGGACACACACTCCACTTTGTTCGTAGCAGCCTTATTTATAATAGCTAGGAGCTGGAAATAACCCAGATGTCCTTCAACAGAAGAATGGATACAGAAAATGTGGTACATTTAACACAATGGAACTATTAAAATGATGAACTTATGAAATTCTTTGGCAAGTGGATGGAACTAGAAAATATCATCCTGAGTGAGGTAACCCAGTCACAAAAGAACACACATGTTATGCATTCACTGATAAGTGGATATTAGCCCAAAAGTCCCAAATAACCAAGATACAATTCACAGACCACAGGAGCAGAGACTGAAGGAAAGGCCATCCAGAGACTGTCCCACCTAGGGATTCATCTCATATACAGTTACCAAACCCAGACACTATTGTGAATGCCAAGAAGTACATGTTGAAAGGAGCCTGATATGGCTGTCTCCTGAGAGGCCCTGCCAGAGCCTTACAAATACAGAGATGGATGCTTGCAGCAAACCATTGGACTGAGTTCAGGGTCCCCAATAGAGGAGTTAGAGAAAGTATCGAAGGAGCTGAAGGGGTTTGCAATCCTATAGGAAGAACAACAATATCAACCAAACAGTCCCCCAAGAGCTCCCAGGGACTAAGCCATCAACAAAGGAGTACACATGGCTCCAGCTGCATATGTTGCAGAGGATGCCCTTGTTATGCCTCAATGGAGGAGAGGTCCTTGGTCCTATGAAAGCTCAATAGATGCCCCAGTGTAGGGGAATGGAGGACAGGGAGGTGGGAGTCGGTGGGTGGGTGGGTGGAGGACTACCCTCATAGAAGCAGGGGAAGGGAGAATGTGATAGGGGGTTTCTGGAAGGGAGGGAAACGGGGAAAGAGGATAACATTTGAAATGTAAACAAAGAAAATATCCAATAAAAAAAGAGATTGCCTTCATCAGTTTTTAATTAAGCCTGTAGTTCATTTTCTTGATTAATGATTGATGTGGGCTCACAACCACCAGTAACTCCAGCTCATGGGGAGGTGATCTGATGCTCTCTTTCACCCTCTGCAGATGCATACCCCCACACAAGAGCACCAGCACACATACACCAGCATACCCATAGGCATACCCATAGGCATACCGATACATAAAAATAAGATATATCTTAAGAAAATAAATGAATTAAGTAAAAAAGGTAATTTATTTGTTTTAAGTTTCCAGGTGTGTGGTGCTATTGCCTATTGGATCAGTGGAAAGTTTAAAGTACAAACCCTCTCCAAGTTCTGTTTCTCTTGACCACACTGATAAATGTAAGAGCCAGAGGATGGGAAGGAGTCCTGTGAAAGGCTGTCTGTCTTCTGGACAGGACAGTACCACTAAACTAAACTCACTGAAGCTACAGTAACTCATTCAAGGTCAAGCCAACAGTATGGGGCAACGTTCCAGTAAGCAACATTAACTGTAGGTTTTGGAAAGAGGAAAGAGCAGAGGATGTGAAAGGTTGAGGGGACAAGCTGGGGATGCCTGGGAGGCAATAAGGTAGTTGAGAGTGTGTGTGATAAAGATACACTGTTTGTATGTCATGTTGTCAAAGAACAACCAAATGATAGTCTATTTAAGAAAACCAACGCAGAAGTGCCTATTTATCAGCCCACTATTTGGGAGGCAGAAGCAGGGAGTTTACTATGAATTTGATGCCAGCTGGGCTATAGAGTGAGTTCCTACTTAAAAATATTTTAAAATACCATTTGTCTATATACCTATCACCCACCTATTTATTTATTTAACACTATGAAACCCAGGCTGGCTTTTGATTTCATATGTAGTAGAGGCTGATTTTGAACCCCTAATTCTCCTCCTCTACCCCCTGAATCCTGAGATTAAAGCATGTGGTAGCACCCCCAGTGTGGTGATTTGAATGAGAATGGCCCGCATAAGCTCATATATTTGAATGCTTAGTCATTTGGATGCTTAGTCATCAGGGAGTGGCCCTGGGGGTGCCCTTTGACGTTTGAAAAATCCCATTCTAAACTCAGAGGCTTTCTTCCTGCTGCCTGCAGATCAGGATGTAGAATTCTCAGCTACTTCAGCAACATGCCTGCCTGCATGCCACCATGCTTCCCACCGTAAATGGACTAAATCCCTGAAACTGTAAGCAAGCCCCAACTAAATGATTTCTTTTTGTAAGAGTTGCTGTGATCATGGCATCTCCACAGCAATGGACTAAGAACATTGACTAAGGCACCCAGCTTATGTAGTGATAGGAACTGAATCCAGGTGTATATGCATGCTAGGTAAACGAGCACTCCACCAATGTAGGTAGACTCTAGCCCTATCTTTATTTTAAAAATTTAAAACCCTTTTTTCCCCTTCTCTTTTGCAGTGCTGGAGATGGAACTCAGGGTCTCATGTCTGTTAGGTAGGTTCCCTACAACTGAGATACATCCTCTTGAAAATTAATTTGTTTAAATTGGGTGTAGTGGTAGACATCCTTAATCCTAGCACGCTGGAGGCAGAGGCAGGTGAATCTCTGTGAGTTCAAAGCCAGCCTGGCCTATATATGGAGTTCTGTGACATTGAGAGTAACATAGTGAAACTATGTCTCAAAAAAAAAAATGTTTAGCAGTGTTGGAGATGAAGTTAGGCTTTAGCCGTGCCTTGGCTGGCCTATGCTTTGTAAGCACTATCTCACCAAGGCACACTCTCAATTCTGAAGAGAGTGAAGCACAATTGAAAAGCCCCGCATTTGGATCTTCTGCTATAGGCATCTGCTCCCTGCTAATGTGGAAAATGGCTCACAGGGACTCACTGGACCCTTGGTCCAGTGCTTTTTAGTAGCTTCATGTATATCTGACATTCTTTCTGTTTAGAAGGTATTATTTAGTACATACAGAGTATATATCCAGTACATCTCTGTTTTTGTGATATGCTGGCCTCATACTCCATATGCAGATAAGGGTGACCTTAAATTCCCAAGTTTTAAAAAATTAAATCTTATGTATCTATGTATCTATCTATGTATCTATCTATGTATCTATCTATGTATCTATCTATGTATCTATCTATGTATCTATGTATCTATGTATCTATGTATCTATGTATCTATGTATCTATCTATCTATCTATCTATCTATCTATCTATCTATCTATCTATCTATCCATCTACTCATCCCTCATCTTTCCATTTATTATCTGCAGATAGGATCTCAAGTAGCTCAGGCAGGCCATAAGTAGTGGAGGGTGAACCCCCTGGTCTTCCTGCCTCTACCTTTATCTAAGTGACTATCCAGTGCTCAGGCCTAACTGCACCATCCTTGTCAATCCTCTGCTTCCCAAGGCTTAGGGAAAGGGAACACAATGGAAGAAAGGGTGGAAAGAATTTAAGAGCCAGAGGATTGGCAGGAGTGCTGTGAAATGCTGCTGTCCAGACATTGGACTCATGACCTCACTGAAGGTGGCCCATTCAGATCTTTCTGTGTTAGTTGCTTAGACTCACACACCTCTGTTAATAAGATATTGAGCCTCTGACCTCTTTGCTACACCAAACAAACAAACAAACAAACAAACAAACAATCCCACCCAAATCCAACCTGTTGAGCTAGTAGAGGCTATTTTATTGCTACTGTACATATCTGGCTTCTAGACTAATTTGCTTTCTGCAGGAAAAGCTTTTTTTGTTGAGTAACATGCTAAAATGGGGGGCCAAAAGGAGCCCTGTGTCATATATTTCAAAACATCTTCAGAAATACAAAAGGCTCCCAGTCCTCTTTAATCTCCACACCTATGTGAGACATTTTACCAATGAGTAATGGGGTAAGGTAGGCTGAGGACAGCCAGGGAGTGTGGTGTGGAATCTGACAGGGTTACTAACTTGTTTTTTTCCTGCAAACCAGAAACTTGGAACGCTTTAGGCTCACTGCTGTCTTCTCATTGTTAAAATGTATTTCTAGCTATTAACCACCATGTTCTGGAGGAAGCCAAGAGTGCCCAAGAAAAATGAAGTTGCTTTACTCTTGTCCTAGAGTGTATCTTTATAGTCCTCCTGACGAGTACTTCTGTTCACATTTTTTGGGGGGGGGGAATTTTCTGGATCTATTTTACCTCTATAATATTGTATGTATATGTAATCACATATGTGATTTTTTATTTGCTCTTTGGCAGCAGCCTCTCATATGGTACAGGCTATCTCTAACTTGTTCCTACCTCCCAAGAACTGGGATTAGAGGCATGTGCTATCATGCCCAGCTGCACATGAATATTTATTCTTTAAAAAAGGAGGTGGGGTGGAGAAATGGCTTAGCAGTTAAGAGCACTTGCTGTTCTTGCAGAGGACGTGGGTTTGATTCCCAGCACCCACATGGCAAGTCAAAACCATCTATAACTCCAGTTTTAGGGAATCCAGTGTTCTCTTCTGTCCTCCAAGAGTACCAGGCATATCCATGGTATACAGAAATGCATTTTAGATAAATGTTTACATCCATAAAATAAATCTAAAAAACAAAAACGAGTAGGGTCAGGCATGGTGGTGAATGCCTTTAATTCCAGCAGAGTTCAATAGGTCTCTGTGAGTTTGAGGCCAACCTGGTCTACCTAGTGTAAAGCACAAAACAGAAAATTTAAAGGAGTGGGAACATAGTTTTGTGCCTTGTTTTTTCCACTCAAAACATGATTTGGAGATAAATTTATATCTATCAAGTATCTTTTTCTTTTTATATAAAGTTTTTTTTTTCTTAATTTTCTGAATATGAGTGCTTTGTCTGCATCTATGTAATGCACCCCTTGTGTGCTTGGTGCCTACAGAGGCCAGAAGAAGGCACTGGATTCCTTAGAACTGGAGTTTCAGATGGTTGTGAGTCACTATGTGAGTGCTGGGTCCTCTGCAAGAGCAGCCAGTGCTCTTAACTACTGAGCTATTTCTTCAACCCCAAGCGCCTTTCCTTTTTAATCAACAGTTAATACAGTCCTATATCTATGGCCCAAGTCATTTACTCTCAGCCTTCCCTTTGCTTCTTTGAGCCTTTTTTGACAACAGCCCTGTTCTCTGTTCATGTAATGTTTAACCTGCCTGCTCTCTAGTAAGCCTTCCAAGTCCTCCTTTATAATACACACACACACACACACACACACACACACACACACACACACACACACATACACACACACACACACACACACACACACATACACACACACACACACAAATAAAAAATAAATACATTGCATTCTGGGGAGTTTATGAAATGCAAGTGACTGAATCAGTTTCCAGAGGTAAGCTTCCAGTCTGTATTTAAAAATCACAAATGTGTTTCTAGGTAAATTTTGATACATGGTCTGTTAGATTAGTGGAACTTTAGGATAAAGCACAAATGCATTCACTCTGTGGCACAATTTTTCTCTAAGGTACATTGCTGGCCTCATTTCCTTCCTCCTTCCCTTCCTTCTTTTCTTTTCTTTTCTTTTCTTTTCTTTTCTTTTCTTTTCTTTTCTTTTCTTTTCTTTTCTTTTCTTTCTTCAGTAGGGTCTCACTCTACAATCCAGGCTGACATGGAACTCACCATGAATCCCAGTGTGTACTCCAACTCACAGTGATCCTCAAGTCTCACTCCTCCGCTGGTGTTGAGATCTGCCTGGCTCTGCCTCCCGTGTACTGGGATTAATGACACGTTTTACCATCTGGCTACTAAGGATGCTTGTAAAAGCTACAAGGCATCATATTTTTCATTCACCCCCAACTACACTTGATACAAATGCATGTATACATAGGAATATACAGTTTAAATGAAGTTAAGCCACTTGGGCTGACAATGTTCCCTTTAAGAGCCATAAACTACCTAATTAAAAAAAATCTAGTACTCGATACAAGAAGCCACCTTTTGAATTGTTGGTCAGGGTAGCCCAAGAGATTCCTGAAACAATACAGATTATTACCATTGCCCCTGGTTGCCAGAGGTTGAGGCTAAGTCTATTGTTGAAGACACTGTGCAGTTTGAACATAGGACCCAGAGCTGGATCTGCCCTGAAAACCTCCTCCCTGAGGACTAACTTTCATAGAACTGGAAGGTGCTATTCCAAGTACTAGTAGAGGGAGACAACCAACAGTCCTAAGAACTACAGAAACTACCAGCATAGTCAGAGATCCCCAAAGGCACAATAATGGCCCTCATATTTTGGTTGTAACCAGAAGATGTCTAATTGCATTTAAAGCCCACTTGGCAGGGGGAAAATCATTCCTGGTATTGGAAGCCTAGTGAACTAGCTGGGGCTAGTGTGGTTATGGATCTTAGAGGGGAACCTACTACTGCTACTTTAGTAAATCAGTATAATTGCTAAAAGCATTCTAAATAACCTTATAACCACAGTTTAAGTGTGGCTCCCAACCTCACCAAAGAAGTTTCTTGCAACAGACAGTGACCATTCCAGAATACCACAAATGGTCAGAATACAGAGAAGAACGACCATGGGGTTCTCAGTCCCAATGGATACATCTACAACACGACTCCTGCACCCAAGACTCAGGGAACATTTCTGAAGAGAGGGTCAGAAAGATTTCAAAGCCAGAGGATCAGGAAATGTGCTGTGAGATTTTGTTTCCTAAAAACTACAGGGAAGATTCACCTATGAACTGTAGGCAACTAAAGGAGAGAGAGAGAGAGAGAGAGAGAGAGAGAGAGAGAGAGAGAGAGAGAGAGAGAGAGAGAGAGAGAGAGCTCTATGCTGGTTATCCAATGCCAAGTGGCCAGCCTTGAAATCACATATATGCAACACTGAACAACTCAGCAGCTTGTAACTGTATATTTATGTGTAGACACACATCCACACCTTCACACACAATTAGAGAAGAGAAGGTCAGGATTTTGGGGTGGGAGGTGAGGGGTGCATAGGTAGACTGGAAGGAAGAAAAAGGAATGTAGAAAAACGATGTAATTTTATTTTAATAATAAAAAAAGGCCAAATGTGGTGGTAGATGTCTTTAAATACAGAACTTTGGAGGGCTGAGGCAGTAGGTCTTTGTGAGTTCAGGGCCAATCTGATCTACATAATGAATTTCAATTCTATCTAGGACTACATAATGAGACCTCTTCTCAAGAGAAGAAAAGAAAAGAAAAGAAAAGAAAGCTGGTTGTGGTGGGTCTTGCTCATAGGAAATGATTAAGAAGTGGAGGCAGAAACAGCCAGTACTGAAAACATACATACAAGTTACATTATACAAACTGAACATATTTAGGTATATGTTTATATGCATATATGCATGCAATAACAGTGAATAGAGGGGCCATGAATTTGAAGAGGAGTGGGGGAGGGGTATGTAGGAGGCTTTGAAGGGAGGAAAGGGAAAGGAGAAATCTTATAATTATATTATAATCTCAAAAAAAAAAAAAAAAAGAAAGAAAAAAGAAGTGGAAACAGGATGATCATAAGTGCAAGGCCAGCCTAGGCTTCATATTAGGTGCTGGAGAGAAGACTCAGCTGATAAGAACACTGTGGTTCTTCCCTGCACCTACTAGTGACATCACAACCATCTGTAACTCCAGTCCCAGGTGATCTGATACCTTCTTCTGATTTCCTTGGGTACCATGCATACATGTAGTGCACAGACATACATACAAGCAAAATACTCATAAACGATTAAAAAAAAATGTGCTGGGTTAGTACCACTGCCTGATTTGATGTCACTGTATACATGTGTCGTAAAGCTCTGCATCTATACCAAAGTAGAGGCAATCTGCGCAGATTCAGTGTGTGTGAACGGGCAGAATCCAGTTCAGCCTGACCCAGAGAACTACGAATCCCAGTGGGCTGCGCGCTACGCTCGCGGCCGGGCTGACGCCAGGGGGCGTGGCATCCGAGGGCGGGGTCGCGCTGCGGGGTGCTGGCCCAGCGGCCGCAGATCCTGGGCAGAGGGATCGTGGGGTACTCGCTGAGAGAGGGCCGCGCGGCAGCGCCCTGCGATGGAGCGGGCGAAGATGGCGGAGGAGAGCCTGGAGACGGCGGCGGAGCACGAGCGGATCCTGAGGGAGATCGAGAGCACAGACACGGCCTGCATCGGGCCCACGCTCAGGTACTGGGGCGGGGCCGGGTCGGCTGGAGCAGGCGGAGCGCGGCGGCTGGCTGTGGGGAGAGTCGCGGGTGTCCCGCGTCCTGGGCGAGGCCCTGCTGGGGAGCTACTCCGAGGAGAAAGGGTGAGGCGCGGCTCTACTGGGCCGCCGCTCCCTTTGGTTAGCAGCTCTTCAGTCAGGAGCAAGCGCCGGCTCTGCGCGCGGTGGAACTGCCCATCACAGGTCCTCCGAGAGCGTCCCGGTTTTCTCGGTCCTGGAGGAAGTGTCCTCCCACCTTCCCTCGCCTGAGAGCCCAGTTCGTGAGCACGACCCAGTCCAGGTGTGGTCTCAGGACCTTGCCACTACCTGGACATGCTCTGTGTTCACTCCCCTGACACCTTCTCCGAGAGCTTCCACCTGCATTGCCCGTGGAGATGTCAGGACGTACCCGGCCTTTCTCGGTTTAATTACCTTGCACTTGTTACACAGAGCGCGAGGCATTGTGTGAGTTCATGTGCAAATACATCTATGGAAGCCGTTGAGCAATCCTACCGCTGGGGTACAGTTACTGTTCCCCCTGTATCAGATGAGATGCCGGGAAGAGGAGTGACTTATCCAAGGTCGCAGAGGAAGGGAAATGGGTTTCTCATTCCCAGCTCAGGCACTCTGCACTGAACACCCTGCCTTTCCATCTTTTTAATTTTTTGTGGTGTTGTGGATGGAACACAGTGTCTTGCAGTGTGCCAGGCAAGCCCTCTTCAGCAGAACTGTGCACAGCCCACAGATTCTTCGCTACTTTTGTTCTGCCTTAGTTGGGGCTTACCATCTGCTGTACTTCCTGTTGAAAATTATTCAGCAAGCCCAATTTTGAACACCCCCACCCCTCAGTTTCCTGGTGTCCTAGAACTAGTTCCTCCCAATCCTTTCCTGTAGTACTTTCTGGTCTCTGTTCAGTACATGAGTTGAAAATCATCTTTACCCCTCCTTGTACAATATATATCATCAATGCGCCTCCCTCCATAGAGCATCACTAATCAGTGTTGGCATTTTCATGGGGAGAGTTGTCCCAGTCATGAGTGACCAAAGGCTGGGGACTTTTACTTTTAGCTTCACTTGCACAGCATTTTTCTCCAGGCTCCATTATTGGTGCCAAGCAAGTTTTCTCAGTGTCATTCCTGGAAATAACTGTCCTTAGTAATTTGTCTTTCCTCCCCTCTGCCCACCCCCACAACCCAGGGTCTTGGAATGCCACACAATGCTTTTCCACTGAGTTGAATCCCATCCTTCCCCCCACCCCCAGGTGATTTTTAACTCCCGTTTTTTATTGTGCCAGTACTTTCACAGCGTTGATTCCTTTTCCTCTGAATCACTATCATGACCATGATCTTGGTCATGCTCCTCTCCTTTACTGTTTTCTTGTGGGAAAGGCCAGCGATTTAACATTTCGTCGTAGTTCTTTCTAAAAGCCCAGTGTCACACACTAATATTCTCCTACATATGTTATTAGTGGCTATTACTATTTGGCTTTCAGTAACTAAAGTGATAGTAGAGTGACTGAAAATGTTATGTCAAGAACTTTATCTGCTGAGTTGAGGGTTTAGAATCACCAGAGTTTTAGGAAGGATTTCTTATCAGGACATGCTGTCTTGAGTTGCTTGTGGTTTCTGGTTGCTGTTGTTTTATGTAATAAATAACTTTAATTTAGATTACTGTGATTTAGTATGTTAGCCCTCAGTGAAATAGTAGTACATTTTGTCTTTTATTTCTAGCATGGAGATGTAGTTTCCTGTATTCCAGGCTGTCTTCATACTTGCTCTCTAGCTGAGGGTACCCTTGAACTTCTGATCTTCATCATACTTCCTAAGAGCTGGGATCATAGTTTAGCCTCATCAAGCTTAGTTTTATCACAGTCATGCTAGTGACTGAACAGGCTCACTGCTGCCTGTCGGGTGAGCATTCGACCAACCGAGCTCTATGTCCAGGCTCCAGTAGTGTGTATTTGTATAAACTGAATTTTGCTGTTTAATTTTCTTGGCTTTAGTAATACATTGTAACTTAATCATGTTGGTATCTTGGCTTTAGTAATATATACATTATAATTTAAACGTGTTACCTATTCTCCCCCAATTTTTTTCATTATTATAACTGAATTCTTTTTCTTCTGGTTCTGTGTGAGTGTGTGAATTATGAAGTCTTTTACTTTATGAGGACATTGTTAGTAACAATAAAAAAGGTGCAGGAGCTATCACATGACCCTATTAGGTTTAGTTGCTTTCTCTGGCTATAGTATTAGAAGATTTGGATTAGGGCTGGAGAGATGGCTTAGTGGTTAAGAGTACAGACTGCTCTTCCTAAGGTCCTGAGTTCAAAGCCCAGCAACCACATCGTGGCTCACAGCCATCTGTAATGAGATCTGATGTCCTCTTCTGGTGCATCTGAAGACAGCTACAGTGTACTTAGATATAATAATAAATAAATCTTAAAAAAAGATTTGGATTAAATTTTTTTAACATTCATGTATGTATGTACATATGTATGTATGTGTTTGTGTACACACACATGCTGATGCCATAGCACACTCTGAAGGTCAGAGGAAACTTGCAGGGTATGTTCTTTTCTTCTATCATGTAAATTCAGAGGATTGATCTCAGGTCGCTAGGCTCTATAACAAGTGCCTTTCTTTACCTGCTGAACCAGAGACCTGCTGTTTCCGGCTCAAGGATTTGTGTTATTTATTTGTTTGTTTGTTTTTTTTTTTTTTTTTTTTTTTTTTGAGACAGGGTTTCTCTATTATGTAGCTCTCCGTTTGTCCTAGAACTTAGCAAATAGATCAGGCTAGCCTTGAAACTCATGGAGATCTGCCTGCCTCTACCTCTCCAGCTTTGATTAAAGGCATGCACCACAACCGTACATGGCTGAGAACTTCTTTTGAGGCTATGACATAGAGACACAACCACAGTTAAACCCTTGGCTAAAGAGAGTCCTCCATTCGTGGAGGTTCTCCTCAGTGCAGCTTGGGAAGGTTGCTTCTTGAGCAGTGAAGAAGGAAGGGAACACCTGCCTAGCTAGCCATATCAGCCCAGTCAGCCGTAGTGATCAGTGGGGTTACAGATGTCACAAGCAGATTACCCTCACATCCCAAGTACATTCATTCTGATTCTAAATCAGTTATGAATATGAACAACAGCCTACATTTTCATTTTTCAAATTCCATGTCTGTATTTCTACTCTTATAAAAATTATTTTATATCTGTTAGTGTTTTGCCTGCATGTATATCTGTTTGAGGGTGGCAAATCCCCTGGAACAGGTCCTACAGATAGCTGTGAGCTGCTGTGTGGATACTGGGAATTGAACCTGGGTCCTCTGGAAGAGTAGGTAGTGCTTTCAAGCGCTAAGCCATCTCTCTATATCTTTTATACATCACATTTAACTACTAGTAGTCATTTCCTTATTTTGATTGATGGGTCAGAGCAATTAGCATTCACTCTAATTGTATCTAAATTTTTGTTTTTAAATTTTTAACTTGAATACTGACATATATTGCCATTTAAAAAGTAGTTTTATAGCCGTGTGTGGAGGTTCATGCCTGCAGTCCCAGCACTAAGATGGTAGAGGCAGGAAGATTGGGAGCTCAGGGTCATGGTTGCCTACACAGCAAGTTTAAAACCAGCCAGGGGGATTTGAAATCCCGTCTGAAAAAAGTAGCTTTGTTGAGCTATAATTCGTATAACGTGATTTACATATTGTTTAGAACGTATGACTGAATGACGTGTAGCATATTCACAGAGTTGAGCAACAGTGACCATAGTCTAATTTAGAACCGTTTTATCTTTTCCCAAAGAAACACATTCTGTGAGAGTCACTTTTCATTGTTTCCTCTCCTCCATGCCTTCTTACTATCTTATTACTTTTTTTGTTGTTGTTCAGGGGTGGCTTTGAACTTGTTATATGTAGCCTAGGATGACTTTGAATTCCAGACTCTTTTGCCTCCATCTCCTAAGTGCTGGGCTTACAGGCAGGCATGCATCACCACACCCAGCTTCTTTCTTGCTTTCTCTATGCGTTTGGCTAGTTTAGACAGGTGGACATTTTGTGTAAACAGCCTTATACAAGAATTATTATTTTTTTGTTACTATGGTAATGTTCTCAAGGCTTATCCGTGCGGGTGCGTAACTGTACTTCATTTCTTTCCATTGCTGAATAATACTCCATTTTACAGACATACTTTATGTCCATAAAATTTTATTTGATCATTAAATTGATGTATATTTTGATCATTTCCATTTTGTAGTTGTTGTGAACAGTGATCTATGTTTTGTTTTCTGTGTGGACATATGTTTTCATTTCTGGAGATCAGAGCAAGCAAGCAGTTGGGGTCATTGTGTAGCTTCCCCAAGGCAGCTGCAGAGTGTTCCAAATGTCCAGTGGTATAAGGGCGATTTGGCCGTCTGCTTGGCTGATAGCCCTTTTGCTGAAGGCAACGAGAGCAAGGGAGGGTCTAGCAGCTGCCAATTAGGAAATCAGATTGCCCATTCTCCAAGATTTTCACTTATTTATACAAAAATAGATATCAGAAGGATGTTTCATTTTTATCTTTGAGACAAGGTCTTTGGTAGCCTAGACTGTCCTTAAAATTGCCATATATTTGAGGCTGCCCTTGAATTACGGATATATTCCTGCCTCTAACTCCCTTGAGTAGGGACCAAAAGAATCTATCATTAATACTAATAATGAATTTTAGCAAGTTGGTAGTGTTTAACAGTTTGTAGCATTTGGCTAGACAAAGGAGGTCCTGTTACCAATTTTAATGTGAAAGAAATATATGAAAGTCTTTTAGTAGACTCCAATAATGTCTGTCCTTGGTAGTCATTGAAGGGAAAGACATCATTCATTATAGATTACTTATTTTTATAACAGTAATCTCTTTAGTAACATTTTATATTTTATGATTGAAATTATTATTGTTGTGTGTGTATGATAAGTGTGGGGGTGCCTGTGTGCTGTGGAGCCCTGTGGAATCAGGGTCATTGTGTGTGTGATGTGTATGGGGGTGCATCCATGCTATGGCGCTTGGGTGGAGGTTAGGGGCAGCTTTATGGAATTCATTCTCCTTCCAATTCTGATATTGGGCTCAGGCCCTCAGGCTTTCAGCAAGTGCTCTTTTTTTTTTTTGATTTTTAATATTTTTATTACATATTTTCCTCAATTACATTTCCAATGCTATCCCAAAAGTCCCCCATAGCGCCCCCCACTTCCCTACCCACCCATTCCCATTCTTTTGGCCCTGGCATTCCCCTATATTGGGGCATATAAAGTTTGCAAGTCCAATGGGCCTCTCTTTCCATTGATGGCCGACTAGGCCATCTTTCGATACATATGCAGCTAGAGACAAGAGCTCCGGGGTTCTGGTTAGTACATCATGTTGTTCCAACAATAGGGTTGCAGATCCCTTTAGCTCCTTGGGTACTTTCTCTAGCTTCTCCATTGGGAGCCCTGTGATACATCCAATAGCTGACTGTGAACATCCACTCCTGTTTTTGCTAGGCCCCGGCATCGTCTCACAAGAGACAGCTAAATTTGGGTCCTTTAAGCAAATCTTGCTAGTGTATGCAATGGTGTCAGCGTTTAGAAGCTGATTATGGGATGGATCCCTGGATACGGCAGTCTCTAAATGGTCCATCCTTTCATCACAGCTACGAACTTTGTCTCTGTAACTCCTTCCCTGGGTGTTTTGTTCCCAATTCTAAGAAGGTGCACAGTGTCCACACTTTGGTCTTCATTCTTCTTGAGTTTCATGCGTTTATCAAATTGTATCTTATATCTTGGGTATCCTAAGTTTTGGGCTAATATCCACTTATCAGTGAATACATATTGTGTGAGTTCTTTTGTGATTGTGTTATTTCACTCAAGATGATGCCCTCCAGGTCCATCCATTTGGCTAGGAATTTCATAAATTCATTCTTTTTAATAGCTGAGTAGTACTCCATTGTGTAAATGTACCATAATTTCTGTATCCATTCCTCTGTTGAGGGACATCTGGGTTCTTTCCAGCTTCTGGCTATTATAAATAGGGCTGCTATGAACATAGTGGAGCATGTGTCCTTTTTACCGGTTGGGACATCTTCTGGATATATGCCCAGGAGAGGTATTGCTGGATCCTCCGGTAGTACTATGTCCAATTTTCTGAGGAACCGCCAGACTGATTTCCAGACAGCAAGTGCTCTTATACCCTCAAGGCCATCTTGCCCATCTTCTTTAAAAAATATTTTTAAAATTACATTTTATCTATTTATTTTTGGGAGTGTGCCATAGTGTGTGTGGGCATATGAAGATCAGAGGACAACTTGTGTGAGTCAGTTCTCGTTTTCTACCAAGGGGATCCCAAGGATTGAACTCTAGTGCGTGGGAAGTGTCTTTGAAATCCATTGAATCATTTCACTGAGTCTAAGAATTTTATTTAATTTTTTAAGTGTATGTCTATGTACTATGTGTTTGTTCAGTGCCTGTGGAGGCTAGAAGAGGATGTTGGATCAGAGAGAGAGAGAGAGAGAGACAGACAGACAGACAGACAGACAGACAGACAGACAGAGACAGACAGACAGAGAAGCACTGGGTCTTCCTTTGAACCTCAAAGCTCGCCCTCTCCAACAAGTTCACTTCCTCCAACAAGGACACACCTTCTCCAACAAGGTCACACCTCTTAATCCTTCTAAACACATCATCAACTGGGGACTAAGCATGCAGATACAGGAGCCTATGGTTGGGGAACATTCTCATTCAAACCACCACAACGAAAAGTAATAGGTTACTTCCTTAGTGCAGCATGTGTTCAGTCTCCATGGTTTCTAGTCTAGATGAATGTATGCACTATGTGTGTGTGTGCCAAGCTTATTGCTAAGAAGTGAATATCACTATGTTTGGGTTATATATTTTTCTGTCCCACCTCTACTGTACTGCCCAGGTAAAGTACAGGGATACCTGAGTGCTACAGCCACTGAGAGGCAGAGCCAGCTCTCCTGCTTTTGGAATTAGCTGTCCCACCTTCTCAGGTGAGGAGTGGGCCAGTTTTTCTCAGTCCTTGGATGTCACCCTGGCCCCAGGCAGCAGCCCATATCAGGGACATCCACATGCACTTTGATGGTAATATGGCCGTTGATTGACACAGACCCTTGCTGCCGCAGGGCCATGGACCCAGACATAGATAGCTCTTGGAGGCAGCATGGGTCTGGCAATCACTGTGGCCTCAGGTGGCAGCAAAGGCTACTTACATCAGGCTGTTCCTCACTACTCTCCTGTCTCCAGTTCCTCCTCTCTTCGTAGTGCACAAGCTGCTCTGCTTCTCTTTCTCTCCCATTTCTTCATCACATACTTGCTCATGGTAGTGGCACCCGTGCTGCCACCTGTGCATCAGCAATGACATCTTCTTTTGAAAGGTAGGATGGTTAAATGTTTGTCCAACCCAAAGATTCCAAAGGAGATAAACCCCTGGTCAAAGTTAGACAGAGCTTGGAAAAACTGTAATTCAACATAGAGTTGTCCAGTCTCATGGTTGAACAACCACAATAAACAACTAGAGAGATTAGCAAAAGGTCAGTGATGAGAAGCAAACAGAGCAGGACATGGTGAGTCAGGTGTGGGTCTCCAACTCTGCAGGTACTGCTCAACTGCCTGGGCTAGGATGCAGCTCTGGGAGTCACAGCAGCTCACACAGTAGTCAGTGTTTTCAAAGGAGTAGGCATGGGCCCACTGGCACGTGTATTTGTTAAGGGATCTATTGGTGGACAGAGTAACTCACCATTTCCTGAGGAGCAAGAACAGCAATGCCTCTTCATAGTGCTTGGCTTTTCTTCCTTTCCCATCTCTTCACCATCTGTTTGCCTGCTTCTTTCCTTCCCATTGCTCCACCACCTACTTGTTTGCTTACATTCTCCTGGCTCAGCAAAGCTCAGGCTGCTCATTTGTTTTGTATGTAACTCTGGGTTTCTTGTATTCAGGTGTTCTACCAGCACCCTATCTACTACACTCTTTCTATTGAAGATGAGTGGAATTGTTTTTTTTTCTGAAAGTTGGAGTTGATGGAGAAAAGGGTTTAATGCAAATAGTGTAAATAAGTGTGTGTGTGTGTGTGTGTGTTAAGGAAAGGGCAGTTGTACACTCCTAAGGGTGGGTAAAGACTTCTTAAGATAATGGTTCAGGTCAGCTTTCCATCCAGAAAAGACCATTTTTATGGAGCAGGGAGTTGCCAAGTGTTTCTTGCATTCTAGGGAAAGAATATCCTTTTAAGTAAGGGCTTTATTTTGTTTGAACTTTTAAGTCAGTTTTAAAGTATAAGTATCTATATGTGTGACTAGTACTGAATCAGATAGTTGGCTTTTTATTTTTAGTAGTTATATGAAAAAATACTTGACATCACTAATCATCAGGGAGATGAAATTGAAACTGCTATGAGATATCACATCATTACCTCATACCTATTCAGATGATCATTATGAAAAAGACAAAAGAAACACAGCTTGGTGATGCACGCCTTAATCCCAGTGTTTGGGAGGTAGAAGCAGAGGAACCAGGAGTTCAGGAGGAGCCTGCACTGTATAAGACCACGATTAAAAAAAAGAAAGAAAGAAAAAAAAGACAATGTAAGTGTTGGTAAAGGTCTAATGAAAATCGCTATAGACTGCTGGAATTGTGCCTTGGTCCAGCCATTATGGAAAAGTGGGGAGAGTCCTCAAAAAGTTAAAAGTAGAACCAGTATGATTCAGCAATAGATGAAGGTAACAGGGTGTTTACAAGCATGCATGTGTACACACAGTAAACGGCCACTCATACTTAAAGGATTTAATCTGGAAGACACTTTATTAAATGAAATAAGCCTTCTGAGGGGTCCCCCCAACCTCCTATTTCCTGAGGTTGCCTGTTTACATTCTTTCTGCTGGCCCTCAGGGCTTCAGTCCTTTCCCTCACTCAATACCAGATCAGGTTCCCCTCTACCCCCCACTCCTCTCCCACCCTATCTCCTTTCCCTTCCAGGTCCCTCCCTCCCCACTTGTGATTGCATTCTTCTCTCTCCCAAGTGGGACTAAGGTGTCCTCACTTGGGCACTTCAGCTTGTTGAGCTCTTTGAGTTCTGTGGACTGTATCTTGGATATCCTGTATTTTTTTTTTTTTTTGGCTAATATCCTCTTATTAGTGAGTACATTTCATGCCTGTCCTTTTGGGTCTGAGTTACCTCACTCAGGATGATATTTTCTAGTTCCATCCATTTGCCTGCAAAACTCAGGATGTCCTCGTTTTTAATAGCTGAGTAGTATACCATTGTGTAAATGAAACACATTTTCTGTATCCATTCTTCTATTGTGGGACATCAAGGTTGTTTCCAGGTTTTGGTTATCACAAATAAGGCCGCTATGAACATAGTGGAACATGTGCCCCTGTGGCATGGTGGGGCATCTTTTGGGTATTCCTAAGAGTGGTATAGCTGGGTCTTCTGTTAGACCTATTTCCAATTTTCTGAGGAACCTCCAGATTGATTTCTAGAGTGGTTGTACCAGTTTGCAATCCCACCAGTAATGGAGGAGTGTTCCTCTTTCTCTACATCCTCTCCAACATGTGTTGTCACCTGAGGTTTTGATTTTAGCCATTCTGATTGGTCTCAGAGTCGTTTTGATTTGCATTTCTCTGACAACTAAGGACTTTGAACATTTCTCTTTTTTTTGTTGTTTTTTGTTTTTTGGTTTTTTTTTTTTTTTTTTTTTTTGGTTTTTCGAGACAAGGTTTCTCTGTGTAGCCCTGGCTGTCCTGGAACTCACTCTGTAGACCAGGCTGGCCTCGAACTCAGAAATCCACCTGCCTCTGCCTCCCAAGTGCTGGGATTAAAGGCGTGTGCGCCCGGCGACTTTGAACATTTCTTTAGGTGCTTCTCAGCCATTTGAAATTTCTCAGTTGTGAATTCTCTGTTTAGTTCTATACCCCATTTTTTGATTGGGTTGTTTGGTTTTTTTGGTGATTAACTTCTTGAGTTCTTTATCTATTTTGGATATTAGCCCTCTATTGGATGTGGGGTTAGTGAAGATTTTTTCTCTATCTGTAGGTTGCTGATTTGTCTTATCAACTATGTCCTTTGCCTTACAGAAGCTTTCCAGTTTCATGTGGTCCCATTTATCAATTGTTGATCTTAGAGCATGAGTCATTGGAGTTCTGTTTAGGAAATTTCCCCCTGTGCCAATGAGTTCAAAACTCTTTCCTACTTTCTCTTCTCAGTGTACCTGGTTTTATGCTGAAGTTTTTGATCCACTTGGACTTGAGCTTTGTACAAGGTGACAAATATGGATCTATTTTCATTCTTCTATATTCAGACAGTTAGACCAGCACCATTTATTGAAGTTGCTTTCTTTTTTCCATTGTGTATTTTTGGCATCTTTGTCAAAGATCAAGTGACCATAAGTTTGTGGTTTTATTTCTGGGTCTTCAATTCTATTCCACTGATCAACATGTCTGTCTCTGTACCAATACCATGCAGTTTTTAATCACTATTGCTCTGTAGTAAAGCTTGAGGTCAGGGATGGTGATTCCTCCAGCTATTCTTTTATTGGTAAAAATTGTTTTCACTAGAGACCTGGGAGGTGAGAGACTCCTAGGACTCAAAGAGAGAGACTTTAGATAAAAAGCCTGACAGTAGGGAGAGGGAACCTATAGAGTCCATTTCCAGCAGGAAGATAGGACATCAAGTGAGGGATGGAGTTGCCATCCCAAAATCAAATCTCTGACCCATAATTGTTCCTGTCTGAAAGAATTACAGGGATGAAAGTGGAGAGGAGCCTGAGGAAAAGAAGGTCCAGCGACAGACCCAAAGTGGGATCCAGCTCAAGGGGAGGTCCCAAGGCCTGACACTATTACTGAAGCCATGGAGAGCTCACAAAAAGGGATCTATCATGACTGTCCTCAGAAAGACCCAACAAGCAGCTGAAAGAGTCAGATGCAGATATTTGCACCCAAACCAATGGACAGAAGCAACTGACCTTTGTTGTTGAATTAGGAAAGGCTGAAAGAAGCTGAGGAGAAGGGTGATCCTGTAGGAGGACCAGAAGTCTTAATTAATCTGGACCCCCGAGATCTTTCAAATACTGGACCACCAAACAGACAGCATACACCAGTTGATATGAGGCCCCTAACACATGTATAATAGAGGACTTTCCAGGTCTGTGTTCATTCAGAGATGATGCACCTAACCCTCAAGAGACTGGAGGCCCCAGGCAGTTTAGAGGTCAGGTAGGGTGGGGGATGGGGGCATCCACATGGAGATGGGGTCGGGTGGGGAGGGGAGGAGGTGTGGGATGTTGTACAGTCAGAGGGTGGATGCAGGGGCCAGGGAATGGAGTATGGAGTGTAAAAAATAAATTAAAAATAATAAAAAAGAACAAAGTGTGTGTATATGTATATATATATATATATATATTTATTCTTTTTATATATATTCTTTATATATATAAAAGAAATAAGCCTAGAACATAAGGACAAATACTGCATGAGAAATAACTCATAATACAGTGTAAAAAAGTTGAACTCAGAGACCAGCTAGAGTGGTGGTTGTCAGAGGTTGCCTATAGGGAGAAGGAGATGCTGGTTCCAGTTAGGCTGAGTATGTCCAAGAGGTGTTGTCTTAGTCAGGGTTTCTATTCCTGCACGAACATCATGACCAAGAAGCAAGTTGGGGAGGAAAGGGTTTATTCAGCTTATACTTCCATACTGCTGTTCATCACCAAAGGAAGTCAGGACTGGAACTCAAGCAGGTCAGAAAGTAGGAGCTGATGCAGAGGCCATGGAGGTATGGCCTTTACAATCTTTACTGGCTTCACAGTCTTTACTGGCTTGCCTCCCCTGGCTTGCTCAGCCTGCTCTCTTATAGAACCAAGACTACCAGCCCAGAGATGGTCCCACCCACAAGGGGCCTTTCCCCCTTGATCACTAATTGAGAAAATGCCTTACAGTTGGATCTCACGGAGGCATTTCCTCAACTGAAGCTCCTTTCTCTGTGATAACTCCAGCTGTGTCAAGTTGACACACAAAACCAGCCAGTACAATTGACCCCTTGTCAACTTGACACACAAACACATCACTAGTAAGCCTCAACCCTTACATTCTTATTTATCCCCAAGGTCTAAATAACTTTAAAAGTCCCACAGTCTTTACATATTCTTAAAATTTCAATCTCTTTAAAATATCCATCTCTTTTAAAATCCAAAGTCTTTTTACAATTAAAAGTCTCTTAACTGTGGGCTCCATTAAAACAGTTTCTTCCTTCAAGAGGGAAAATATCAGGGCACAGTCACAATCAAAGCAAAAATCAATCTCCAACCGTCCAATGTCTGGGATCCAACTCACGATCTTCTGGGCTCCTCCAAGGGCTTGGGTCACTTCTCCAGCCATGCCCTTTGTAGCACACACGTCGTCCTCTGGGCTCCAGATGTCTGTACTCCACTGCTGCTGCTGTTCTTGGTGGTCATCTCATGGTACTGGCATCTCCAAAACACTGCATGACCCATTCAGTCCTGGGCCTTCAATTGCAACTGAGGCTGCACCTTCACCAATGGCCTTCCATGGCCTCTCACAGTGCCAAGCCTCAGCTGCTCTGTGTGACCCCTTCATGCCTTCAAAACCAGTACCACCTGGGTGACCCTTACACATTACCAAGTCCCGCTGCAGAAGGAGTACAACCTTGCCTATCTCTGGAACACAGCCTCTTTGTGCTTTCAGAAAATACTTCCCAGAAGATGTCACCTCAACGATGCTGGTCTCTTCTTAATCACTGCTAATTTCTTAGCTCCAGCTAACCAGCATCAATAGTCCCAGTAATGCAAAGTTTTTGCTTTAGTAGTTCTGGTATCTTGTTAATCACAGCTGATTCTTCAGCCCCAGCTAACCAGAACTACAAAATCTTCACAATCAAAACAGCAATGGCCCTGAAAAGAGTCTTTAATTTTCCCTCTGAAATTTCACAAACCAGACCTCCATCTTCTGCACTGTTCTCAACATTATCTTCCAAGCTCCTACACAACATCTGACAGAGCTCTTAACAAAGAATGGATCTTCAAGCCCAAAGTTCCAAAGTTCTTCCACAGTCCTCCCCAAAACATGGTCAGGTTGTCACAGGAATACACCACTCTCCTGGTACCAATTTGTCTTAGTCAGGGTTTCTATTCCTGCACGAACATCATGACCAAGAAGCAAGTTGGGGAGGAAAGGGTTTATTCAGCTTATACTTCCATACTGCTGTTCATCACCAAAGGAAGTCAGGACTGGAACTCAAGCAGGTCAGAAAGTAGGAGCTGATGCAGAGGCCATGGAGGTATGTTCTTTACTGGCTTGCCTCCCCTGGCTTGCTCAGCCTGCTCTCTTATAGAACCAAGACTACCAGCCCAGAGATGGTCCCACCCACAAGGGGCCTTTCCCCCTTGATCACTAATTGAGAAAATGCCTTACAGTTGGATCTCACGGAGGCATTTCCTCAACTGAAGCTCCTTTCTCTGTGATAACTCCAGCTGTGTCAAGTTGACACACAAAACCAGCCAGTACAGGTGTATTATGTAACATGGTTACTATAGCAATAATCTAGCTCTTTAGAATGGTCCAGCGATTTGATGCACTACCATAGGCTTTTCTACAAACTACCTCTAACAAAACTAGGCTGTAATAGAACTGAGTGGAAAACCTTTTGCAATAGAATTGTCTGCTTTCATACCAAGAAGGTTGAGAAAGCACCATGATCTGCTTGTGATGTTACCTGACAGTAAACTGAGTCCTGGAAGCTCAGTTTCTCTGCTGCTCAAATTATTTTTGGGTTATAAATATTTATTGATAGGAGGAGAGAAATTTGTCAGGATATTTGAGGCAGAGTCTTAGAAGGTTTCCCTTTGTGACAGGCTACTGGAGACTTTCTTGACTGTCAAGGACAACCATGTGTGGAAGTGGTGTCTGACATAATAACTCGTACAGGTGTCAGTGAAGAGCTGGCTGAAGGTGTAGCTCACTTGATAAAAGTTTTCACCTAACATGCATAATGCCTGGATTTCAGTTTCCAGCATCACATAAAACCATGCATGGTGATGTATTCCTGCGAGTCCAGCACTCTGGAGTTGGAGGAAGGAGAATCAGAACTTTAAGGTCATCCTTCTCTACTTTTGAGACCATGTCTTAAAACAAACAAGTAAAAGGTATCAGTAAAAGTCAAGGGGGCCTGTAAAATCCCTCTTGGATACCTGAGTAGATTCGATTCTGTGCCTCAAAGAGGCACACCACTGCCTTGTGGCCCTGAAAGCTGTGTTAGACTTTGTCTCTTGTAGTGTTCTTGTAGCCAGACCTATTAAATGAAAAATTAAAAGTCCTTCAGAAACATTGAAGAGAATCTATAGGAAATTCTCATGCTAGTTTGATTTTTCTTATATACTAAAATCAGACATCAAAACAATAGCATCTATTTGATGTACAGCCAGAGGGGCTTAACCCAGGGCCTCTAGCATCCCAGACAAGTGATCTGTCCTGTCTGTCTTGTCACTGAAGAAGAACTACGTGCTTCTCGCCTCTGAGCCACTTCTCCAGCCTCCAAGAAAGGATTTTTTAATTGAGTTTTCTGTGTTTAGAGTGCTTAGTTTGTTCACAGGTTAGCAACTCCAAAGCCTTAGAAATGAGAAATGATGTCTTTGCTATCTTGAGATGATCATGCTTGGATGCAGTTAATAGTTTGTGTGTTGAATAATCCTCACTTTTTTTGTAAGAGATTTGCATATTGCTCTCTGATTCTATCATTGTTGGTTTGTTATCGCTGGGATTTCAAGTTTGTTTGTTATCGCTCAGAGTTTTCTGCAAGTTGCCCCGAGAGGCACCAAGCTTTACATAAATATCTTGTACTATTTGGAGATATTTCTATAACTGTGTTGAGAATTTTATTTGTTCTTTTTGAGTCACACTAAGGTGGGGCTGCTGTTTTATTTATGATATTTCAAGTATATTTCTCTTAACTGTTACCAGCAAACAGGACAGTATCTAGACTTAGTTTTCATTTATTTCCCACTGTCTTAGTTAGGGTTTTACTGCTGTGAACAGACACCATGACCAAGGCAAGTCTTATATATATAAAAAAACATCAACAACATTTAATTGGGGCTGGCTTACAGGTTCAGAGGTTCAGTCCATTATCATCAAGGTGGGAGCATGGCAGTATCCAGGCAGGCATGGCGCAGGAGGAGCTGAGAGTTCTATGTCTTTATCCAAAGGCTGCTAGTGGAAGACTGACTTCCAGGCAACTAGGGTGAGGATCTTATACTCACACCCACAGTGACACACCCATTCCAAACAGGTCACACCTATTCCAACAAGGCCACACCTTCAGATGGTGCCACTCCCTGGTCCAAGGATATACAAACCATCACACCCACTAACAATACCAAGGGCCCTTTCCCTCTACTATGCAGTGGATCCAGCTGTATGCTGACCTAGGCTTTTTGTTGCCTCTAGCCATTTTGCCAGGGACCTCACCAGATTTTGAGTTTATCTGTTTATTTTAAAACTTTTTTTAAAAGCTCTACCTATCTATCTATCTATCTATCTATCTATCACATACCACCTGTAGAGCTGAGTATGTTTATGTATTTCTACGGTTCAAAACATGTTATATTTTGTACATACTCTACCAACTGAGCTGCATGCCAAGCTAGTATAAAAGTATTCAAAACAACCACTTTGAGGGCTGAGAGTGGAGCTATATGCTTTCTTTTCTCCCTTCCCACTCCCCCTTCCAATCCCTCTTGTGTCCCACGTTTTTCTCTATTTAAAATCCAAACCTCTTAAAAATGTTGTTATGCATATATGTACATTTATAGTAATATAACTTTCTCAGCTCATTTAGTGTTGCTTGTATGTATATAATTTTTGGGTTAATATTTTGCTTTGGATAGCCAGTAAGAGGGTTCATTGTGAGGAAGAATATTTCTCTGTTTTCAACATTTCTTAGTTGTCCTTAGTTCTTTGTTTAGGGGTAAGGTCCCATGAAACTTTCCTCTTCCAAATTATTATTATTATTTGTTCAGTTGTTTTCCTATTTTTTTTTTAAAGAAAAAGATTGCTTTTTAATAAGTGTTTAAAATAACCTTAATGCTTAAGTTAGTGAAGAATACATCTCAAGGGCTAGGGAGATGGCTTAATTGGTAAAGGGCACCTTGAGGATGGAGTTTAGATCTCCAGCACCCACAAAAAAGGCAGCTGTAATCCCAGCACTTGGGAAGTGAAGCGGTAAGATCACTGGAGCTTACTGGCTGTCCAGCTTAGTTAAGTCACTGAGCTCCAGTTTCAGCGAGAGTCTTACTTAAAATATAGGTTGGAGAGCAATTGAGGAAGAAATCTCATGTTGACATCTGATCTCTATGCACACCTTCACACACACACACACACACACACACACACACACACACTCACACACACACACAGCTTTTCAAACAATATGACCTTTGGCTAAATGATTACAAGTAAGTATGCCTGGGAATAAATCAGTCATTGTTATTGATGAAAAATTAAGTTTGAGAGGAAAAGGTTTATTTGGTTTACATTTCCATATTGCTGTTTATCATTGAATGAAGTCAGGGCAGGGAAACAGGGCAGGAACCTGGAGGTAGGAGCTGACGCAGAGGCCACAGAGAGATGCTGCTTACTGGACTGCTTCCCTGGCATGTTCAGCCTGCTTTCTTATAGAACCCAGAACCACCATCCCAGGGATGGAACCACCTACAATGGACTGGGCCCTCCCCCATAGTCTTAGTCAGGGTTTCTATTCCTGCACAAACATCATGACCAAGAAGCAGTTGGGGAGGAAAGGGTTTATTCAGCTTACACTTTCCACATTGTTGTTCATCACCAAAGGATGCAGGACTGGAACTCAAGCAGGTCAGGAAGCAAGAGCTAATGCAGAGGCCATGGAGGGATGTTACTTACTGGCTTGCTTTCCCCTGGCTTGCTCAGCTTGCTTTCTTATAGAACCCAAGACTACCAGCCCAGAGATGGTCCCACCCACAAGGGGCCTTTCCCCCTTGATCACTAATTGAGAAAATGCCTTACAGCTGGATCTCATGGAGGCATTTCCCCAACTGAAGCTCCTTTCTCTGTGATAACTCCAGCTGTGTCAAGTTGACATAAAACTAGCCAGTACACCCATCTATCACTAATTAAAAATATACCTTTTATAGACCTTTTTTTTATAGACAGATTTTATGGAGGCACTTTTTCAACTTAAGTTTCCTCCTTTCAGGTAACTGTAGTTTGTTTGTCAAGTTGACTGAAGACTAGGCAGTACAGAGGTACATATATTGTTGTCAGCTTTTGTTTCCCAGTCGCAGAGACCTTTGTGTTAATCCAGATTCCATTTACTCCTCTTCTTTTGGTTAGATAGATGGTAAATGTATGGTAAAAGAGTCATAATGTTAGTTTCTCTACTCCTATGCTTTTCAATAATTTCCATAATGTAGCATTTAATACCAGGAAAACACTAAGGCACTTAATGCATTTTGTGTATCAAAAATAAAAGGATGCTTAATTCCAAGCAATGTTATTTCTATACTGGCTTTTTAAAGCATTAAAGGAACTATTTGCTTATTATGTATATGTATTTGAATGTATGTACATGCATCACATGAGTGTAGTACTCACAGGCAGAATAGAGGGTATTGGACCCCTAGAACTGGAGTTATAGGTGGATGTAAATGCTAGGAACTGAACCCAGATTCTTTTGAAGAGCAGAAAGTGAATTTAACCATTGAGCCATTTCTCCAGTCACTCTATTACCTTTAAAAACTTATGTGTATGAGTGTTTTGTCTTCCGTGTGTCTGGTGCTTACAGAAGCCAAGAATAGGGAGTCAGATCCCCTGGACCTGGAGATGCAGATAGTGACTTTCTATGTGGCTTCTGGGAATCAAACAAGGGTGTTCTGCAGGAGTAGCAAGTGCTCTTAACTGCTGAGCAGTGGTAGTTGAGCAGTTGAGTTCTTCCCACTTCAATACTCATTTGCTTTAAAAACGGAATGGTTATTCTACTGAACTATGAACTGGGTCAAATGTTAAATCACAGAGGCTAGAGTCACCACAACTGAACCTTATGTTTTCTAGAGAGACCAACATGAATAAAAATATTTACAAAACCAGTATTTTGTTTAATTCATGTCTACATGAGCTGAATATCCCATGGTATAGCTTTTCATCCATCTTCAGTGTTACTTTCTGTAATCCTATGTCCACTCCCAGTAGAAACAAACTTGACCACAGAACAGAAGGTGATCAAACTAATGCTACTCCCATAGCTCTCGTACTTTGTGAATAGTTTTGTTCCTCGAAAAAGAGAACATCGGACAGAAGAGAAACTTGCATACACATCACTTTTCATTGTACTGCTAAGGACGTTCCTAATAAACTATGCTTTCCTAATTCTGTCTTTATAGTCTTTGAGACTAACAGTAACATTAGACACACTGGGTATTTAAGAAATGCCATGAACCAAAATGTAAGTATAAGCACTGTTAAGGAGAGTAAAAGTAAATATAACCATTTTTGTGACCTTCAAATTTATTATCTAGATAATAGCAAGCATAAAAAAAGAGGAATAATTTTGTGTAACTTCACAGCAAATAAAAAATATGCCCAAATTTTACAAGTCTGAAGCTTTATCATGAACTCATGTTTACTTTGCCCAAAGTAAGACTGAAATAAGCCTGGCATAAATTGGAGTAATTTTTATTGTTTAAAAAAACCCTGTTTTTATTTTATTGTTTATATGTATGGTTGAGTATGCGTGTGAGGTATGTGCTGGTGCATTTGGGGGTGAGAAGAGGTCAGATAGTCTGGAGCTGAAGTTACAGGAGGTTGTGAGCTGCCTGTTGGGACTGCTGGAAACTGAACCCAGGTCCTCCAGAAAAGCGCAGGTACTCACTGCCAAGATATCTCTCCATTTAAATACAAAAGCTAAACTCTAGTGTTGACAATAAATTAAGACTAGACTTTTTTTGTTTTTGTTTTTTCAAGACAGAGTTTCTCTGTATAGCCCTGACTGTCCTGGAACTCACTTTGTAGACCAGGCTGGCCTCAAACTCAGAAATCCGCCTGCCTCTGCCTCCCAAGTGTTGAGATTAAAGGCATGCGCCACCATGCCTGGCAAGACTAGATTTTTAAATTTTACATTTACTTCATTTATTTATTTAGTGTGTGTGAGAGAGCGAGTGAGCGAGCGAGGGGGGGGTAGGTGTGTGTGAATGTGAGTGACAGAGAAAGAGAAAGGTAGGTATGAGTGTGTGAGAGAAGGGGGGAGAGAGAGAGAGAGAGAGAGAGAGAGAGAGAGAGAGAGAGAGAGAGAGAGACTGAGAATACATGTATGTTATGGCATATATGTGGAGGTCAGAGGACAATTTGTGGGAGTCAGCTTTCTCCTGTCATCTGGGCTTCAGGGATCAAGTCTAGGTTATCGGGTGACAAGTGTCTTTATTTACTGAGTCATTTCACTGGCCCAGAACTTGACTTTTTTAATCACTGGTTGTCTTAGTTTCTTTTCTGTTGCTTTGAAGTGACACCATGACAAGGTAACTTATAAAAGAAAGCATTTAATTGGAGGCTTGCTTATGGTTTCAGAGGGTTAATCCATGACCATGTCTCTGGCATCTCCAATGTCTTGGGGTCGTTGGTGCAGTCCAGGCTTCACCTACTCAGTTCTGTGTTGGCTTCTCTGGGCGTACATGCAGGGACTCCCATGTCACATGCCATCTTGACTTTACTGGTTTTTCATAACAAAGAGGAAGATTCCACAAGCCCTTTACTGCTGTATTCTCCTGGACTCCAAAGCCAGAAACACTTATGTTGCCAAGTACTGCTGTATATTTGGGATGGAATATGGCCACCTCCTTGAATTTCATTTTCATAACCTTTGATCTCTTGATGCTTTCCTTTGTTGAATAAGCTTTCCTTTGTTTTTGGAGTAGATTCCCTAGGGATTTTCTTTTTACACGTTGAATGATTAGCTAGGAGGGGTCTTGCTTGAGAGTACCATAGTCTTCATTCCATTTCTCCTTATTTCTTTTAGCATAAATCTAGGTTCAGACATTACATTCCCTGGTGTTCTCTTTTTTCCCTCCTCAAATTGTGCATTTTGTATTTCTTCTTGCCTTGCTTGTACTTTTTCATTGTAGATCTCCATGAAGAGTGATCACTAATAACTATATGACACAGTCAATACTAGGCTCTCTTGAAATCTCTGCCTATGTATGGTATTGGTCCAAAACTTTTCAATTTAGCCTCAGGCAGATTCTTAGGACCAGGGCCCAAAGCAGTCTCATTCTTTGCCAAAACATCAAAAGAATCATCTCTAGCCCAGTTGCCTAATATTATTTCCCTCTGAAACCTCTTGAGCTGAATCTCCATAGTTCATATTGCTCTCAGTGTTACTGTCTTCCAAGCTCTTACAGTATTCTTACAGCCCCACTTAAACATTCATTCACTTCCCTAATGCAGAGTTCCCAAGTCAGCTTTACTCTAACAAGCAGCATGGCCAGGTCTGTCACAGCAATACCTCACTCCCAGTACCAACTTTACAACTTTTCTATTGTAAAGAGACACCATGATGAAGACAACTTGTTTATAGTTCAGAGTATGAGTCCATGATCATTATGACATGGGACATGATGACATGCATCAGGCAGGCAGGCATGTCTGTGGAGAATAGCTAAGAGTTAACATTTGTAAGTTTGTGGGGGCGAGGGGGTAGAGAGAGAGACAGAGAGACAGAGAGACAGAGAGAGACAGAGACAGAGAGAGACAGGGAGATACAAAAAGATACACACACACACACACACACACACACACACACACACACACACACACACAGGAGGGGGGCTGTCCTGGGTTTCTGAAATCTTGGTTCACTATGGGTTTTTCTTTTTTAATATGTGACTCGGGGCCATTTTCTAGAAACCCAGAGTTAGACCTGGCCAAAGAGTCCATCAACCTGGCCAGTTAATTAAAGCTTGCTTTAAAATTCGCTTTAAATTGTGGTAGTGGTCTTATTCTCAATCAATGGGATTAACAAAGTGTGTCATTGGAGGTGGACTTTAAGATTTCAGAAAGCCAGGACGAGTTCTAATCAGGGGCAAGCATGCACCCTGACACATATTTCCTGCTTTTATACATCCTGCCTACATGTGATCAAGCACATCCAGTGGAGTTGGGTCAAACAAACTTGTTTAGGGGAGTGAAACCTGTGGCTTGCTATCTTTTGTAAACAGTAGCCAGCATTTCAGGAAGTCCCCCCCCCCCCCCACAGGGTTTCTCTGTATAGCGCTGGCTATCATGGAACTCACTTTGTAGACCAGGCTGACCTTGAACTCAGAAATCCACCTGCCTCTGCCTCCCAAGTTCTGGGATCAAAGGTGTGTGTGCCACCACACCCTACTAGGAAGTCTTTTCTTAGGTAAGGTACTTACATGTTAGAAGCAATTTTGTTTCATGAATCTCTCAGGCACAGTAATTAAAATTTAAAATGTAGCTTCATTTCTCACAGCCTCCTCCAACAAGGGCATGTTTCCTAATATTTCCCAAAATGGTTACAATAACTAGGGACCCAGCATTCAAATATATGAATGAGCCTATGGGGGCCCATTTTCATTTAAACCACTACATTAATCAAAAGAGTCTTGGGACCCAAATTGCTCAATATCATAATTAAGAAACAACAAAAATAGGTTCCAGAGACTCTTGGAGAAAAGAAGTGTATGTAAAGTGATCACAGATTACTTTTTCTCATTACCATTTTAAAATATTTGATGCCTTGGCTTTCTGTAAACCACAATACATTTCATTATTCCTGTTGGGACCTGCTTCTTTTAACATAACTGGAGCCATTTTGTATTCAGTTTCCATTTTGCTCATAAGGTGAAATGAAGTTCAGGTTCTCAGACTTTACTTTCCAGAAGTAATTACCTACAGGTAACACTGAAGAATGTTACTAATAAGCCAAAAAATTCCGGCTTTGTACTCCGGCATCTCAATGTACTGGCACGCCTCAGTTGTCTACCTGCACACTCCTTCTCTTAAGTCATCTAGGACCAATTAGCTCAAAGGAGAGCTGACAATACCACCGAGTAAGCTAAAATGTGGTACTGCTCCCCTCTTTGCCTCTTAAACTTGTTTTTTCCTATAAAAAGCCTGCCCTGAGGACAGACTGGTTACCTAAGAGCTTTAATTTGTTTTTTACCTAGTTCTTTTCCTTCAGCCCGTTTCCAACTTGTACCTTTCTTTTTATATAAAGTCCAAATTCTAGATAATTTCTTTCATAGACTCTTACATTTTCTTTTTTTTTTTTTTTTTTTTTTTTTTTTTGGTTTTTCGAGACAGGGTTTCTCTGTATAGCCCTGGCTGTCCTGGAACTCACTTTGTAGACCAGGCTGGCCTCGAACTCAGAAATCCACCTGCCTCTGCCTCCCGAGTGCTGGGATTAAAGGCGTGCGCCACCACGCCCGGCTTACATTTTCTTAAAACCAACCAAACCTTTATTTTACTATTACTATGTATGCATGGCAGGAATGAGCGCCTGCCGTGGTAGACTTGGGAAGTCAGAGCTTTGTTTCATGGTGTTGGTTTCTCCTTCCATCTTTATGCAGGTTACAGGGAATCAGACTGAGGAGGTGAGGTTTTTGTGGCAAACACCTTTACCTGTTGAGCCTTCTTGCTAGCCCTCCTCTGTGTTTTCATTATTCTTTTTCCTCACATTGAACTAAGAAAATAGAGTTCTTCCTCTTTTGTGACGAACTGGAGAACAGACCTTTCTTTTTAGAGGGTGGGTTTGGGGATGTTTGCAGATGGAGTAGGGAAGGGTGCTTTACACACACACTTTTTCTCTGCCTCGTCAGTAACTGTTCTTGTTGAGAAACCAGGTGTATGCCAAGGCTGCTTTGTTACTATTGGCAAGGATAAGCCAGAGAAAATGATGGGGTTGTCCCAGTTGCTTACTGGTGTCAGGCATTGGGATCCAGTATGGTGTTTCCCAGGACAAGCTCTCTTTTCAATTCTGTTTCTAGAGTGCCCTTCATTGAGAGGCCCCCTCAGGAACTTAATGCCCTCTGGAGTTCACCTCTCTAGAAGCACTTCATATATTTATTATTTGTTTGTTTGTTTGTTTTTAAGATTTTCTGAGGTCTGTATTTGAACCTAATATGTAGGCCAGGCTGGCCTGGGGCTCAGATCCTTTTCTCTCAGCCTCTTCAGTTCTGCCGTTCGGATCAAATACCACCAGTGTCCACCTCTGGAAAGTGCACCAGCTTGAGATATATCTGCTCAGCATTAACTTTGACTTACTGGGAAGTACTTTGTACTGTACCTGTAAACCTCTAGGTAAATTCTCTTCTTATTCATGGGTGATCCCCCGAGGCTGAGTGAAATTGGTGAGGTTGAAGACTGAGTCAGTAGAGTTGAGAGGAGATGCCCAGGAGAGCTTTTCCTCCAAACTGTGATTACCTTTTGAGGCAGAGTGCCAGGGAGAGGGCATGTGTGCTGGCAGTGTACTGAGATTACTGGGTAGGAAGATGGTTTTTCCCTTTTACTTCCAAAACTGCTGGTGGAGCCAGAAACCTAGCCATACCCTAACGTAGAGTTTTCTTCCTTTAATCCATCTCTAGACTCGGTATTTTGTGTAAATCCTATCTCTGTATTTCTTTATTATGTAAAGAATCATTCTCAATGATAGAAAATTTTGTGCCGTAGGCCTTTGCCTTTCTGCCAGGGTTGAGAAGCGTTGATATTCCCACACTAGGCTAGTGAGTTCTCCAGGAAAGTACATGGATTTTATACTTACTGCTGGCCCCTGTTCTTGCTTCAAATTTCATCTCCTTTTCTCCTTTCACCTTTAGTGAATAATCCTGGTATTTCAAGTTCTTGATGAGATGCAGTTCTTTTCTAAGTGTTTTACTGGCTTACTTCTCACTAGAAGTTCTTTTTTTTTTTTTTTTTAGATTTATTTATTATTATACATAAGTACACTGTAGTTGACTTCAGACACACCAAAAGAGAGCATCATATCTCATTATGGGTGGTTTTAAGCCATCATGTGATTGCTGGGATTTGAACTCAGGACCTTCAGAAGAGCAGTCATTGCTTTTTGTTTGTTTGTTTGTTTTTTGTTTTTTTGAGACAGGGTTTCCCTGTGTAGTCCTGGCTGTCCTGGACCTCACTCTGAAGACCAGGCTGGCCTGGAACTCAGAAATCCCCCTGCCGCTGCCTCCCAAGTGCTGGGACTAAAGGCGTGCGCCACCACTGCTCAGCTTAATCAGTCCCCTCTTTTTCTGGTCTAATTGGTCAAGTTAAGACTTTGTGTAGCAATTATAAGAGAGAAGAATCTATTTTCAATAATAATTTTTTTCTTTTTTTAATTGGGTATTTATTTTATTTACATTTCCAATGCTATCCCAAAAGTCCCCCACACGCTCTCCCATCCACTCCCCTACCCACCCACTCCAACTTCTTGGCCCTGGCGTTCCCCTGTACTGAGGCATATAAAGTTTGCATGACCAATGGGTCTCTCTTTCCACTGATGGCCGACTAGGCCATTTTCTGATTCATATGCAGCTAGAGACATGAGCTCCAGGGGGGTACTGGTTAGTTCACACTGTTGTTCCACCCATAGGATTGCAGTTCCCTTTAGCTCCTTGGGTAATTTCTCTAGCTCCTCCATTGGGGGCCCTGTGATCCATCCAATAGCTGACTGTGGGCATCTACTTCTGTGTTTGCTAGGCCCCGGCATAGTCTCACAAGAGACAGCTCTATCTGGGTCCTTTCAGCAAAATCTTGCTAGTGTATGCAATGTCACTAGAAGTTCTGTTAATTAGGTGTGGTGGTGCAAACCTGTGATCCTAAAATTCCATGCTGGTTATATTTCTGTTACTGCAGTTTGCTTGTGTATTCCTTCATGTTTCTTTCCATAGGCTATGAATTCCTTGTTTCTAGTGCCTACTATATACAGTGAGTGAGTCAAAGTAGCTAGCCAGTGTCTGTCTGCTCACTTATCAAGTGAGCCCTCAAATTACTCATCTGCTTTTGATTAGGACGGGGCTCGGGGAAGTCTTTCCGACTGAGGTAGTGACTGGGAGAGATATTTGGCAGGGCAAAATTAATACTGATTCTGATAACCAAATAACTTTGGACAAATTATTTAACCCCATTACATCAGTTTCTTTGGTTGTAGGTTAGAATAGTATAACTGTTTTGTGAGTATAGCATGCAGCACATAAGTATACATTATATGACTTACGTTTCATGTTTTGTTGTGACTCACCATGCCATAGAGTATATGTACCACAAGCTTTGGATAGAGCAGGTAAAGCTCAGCAGAAGTGGATACAACTGAAACAAGAGGAAAAACTGGAAGAGTGACAGTGACAAGTAAACTACTTAGGGTGCTGCTGCTACCAGGTCATTTGTGACTATAATAGCTGGTATATGATTTAATCTTCAGAATAAAGCTGAAGTAAGCTTCAGTTAGCACATCCAGAGCCAACCATGCCTTTTGACTTTGGTGTTGTCATTATTTTATGATATTGGTTACTTGTGACTTGATCTTGGTTCTTCAGCTAAGAAATTGTAGAACTTGGATTTGCATCAAGATTTTTCTCTCTGCTGTTGTTAAATGATGAAACTTGACTTGTAATTTGCCTTAAAAGAACTGCTAGTTTATACCTAGTAAGAGTGTTCAATGCTGTCAGATACACTGAGAAGGTTCTCTTAAAGAACACTGGATTATGTCCATTTCCAGAGATAGACTGCTACCTCCACGGCCATGTAGAATCCGGTTACACTCACCCACTCTGTGCCAGGCATTTGGCATTAACTCTAATACTGCAGTCTAGACTGAAATGTTGAGGTATGCATCTGGGGATATTATTTGGGTTCTAAATTTTAGGGAAGTCAAGATTATAGGACAAAAATTACAGGGTTTGTTGCTGAATTATACCTCATGTTATTTTTTTTTTCTGTATTCACTGTCTTCGATGTTTATTGTGGTGAAACTGGATTTGATGGTTTACATTCAGATTTACAGTATACTCAAAGGATTAAGACAATGACTTCATCAGAGATTGTGTATCCACTAGGTATTGAAGAGAAGGGATCCTTTGGGCATTGGCTCCTTCCCACTTGTGTTTATTCTCATGGTATTACTATGCTAATTGGCATTTATGTAGTTCTTGATTTTAAATTTATTTTTAATAGACTTATTCTTAATTCAGAACATTTGACTTATATTGTTTTCATTTTTAGCATATACATATGGTCTGTTGGGTGTGGTGACATGCGCCTGTAATCCCAGCATTTGAGAAGCTGAAGAGTAGGATTGAAAATTTTAGTCTAGCCTAGAATATGTAAAAAGTTCAGGCATACCTGTTCTATACATGGTGAGAATGAATATCATCAAACAAAACAACAACCCAATCAACCAAACAAACACCACCTAGAGAGGTTATAATATCACAGTTTATATTCTTAGCCATTTGATCCTACTAATACACTCTTAATTTCTACACTCTTGTTTTAATGATCAGCTTTACTTACTTATTTAAGACTTTTTATTGGTTCTTTGTGAGTTTTACACCATACACCATTGTTTCACTCATCTCCCTGTCCCTTCATATTTTTCTTCTGCTCCTGCAACCTCCCCGCCTCCCAAAGAGCTCCCCCCCACCCAAATTCAAAACAAAACAACAAAGCCTAGAAAATAGCTCCCCCCCACCCAAATTCAAAACAAAACAACAAAGCCTAGAAAATATCTCACTGTAGAAGCAGCAGTATGTCACAGTATCTCCCACAATATACACTTTTGTCCACACATCCCCACTTGCAAATGTTCATTGCAATAAATGACTGCTCTGTCTCAAGGCCTCTAGCCTCAGCTACATCAGCCCTGGTTCCTCACAGGGACTCCTCTCAATCATCCCGTTGCTGCCCTGTGTCATGGAAATCTGGAAGCTTTGAATCATCAGGACCAGCCCTTTCACACACTCCAGGAGTGAATATATGAGGTACATTTTGGGGTAGGCCAACTCAAAGCTCTGAATCTGGGCCTGGGTGATACCTGTATAGTGAGGATAACCTTGAACTCTTGATCTTCTTGTGGGCTCTTGTGCATACACACACACAAACACACACACACACACACACACACACACACACACACACTTTGTGTTGATCTTGTTTAAACAAGTGTATAACACCACATACTTGGTATTCTGCCTTAAAAATTATCTATCTATCTATCTATCTATCTATCTATCTATCTATCTATCTATCTATCTATTTTTACAGTCCAGTTGTTATCCCCCTCCCAGTCCATCCTCTGCTCTCCAACTGTTTCTCATCCCATTCCTCCTCCCTGGGCTCCAAAAGGATGTCCTCACCTCACCCCCAACCCCACCAGACTTCCCCACTCCCTGGGACCTCAAGTCTCTGAGGGTTAGATGAGTCTTCTCTTACTGAGGCCAGACCAGGCCGTCCTCTGCTGTATAAGTGTCGGGGGGCCTCATATCAGCTAGTGTATGCTGCCTGGCTGGTGGCTCAGTGTCTGAGAGATTTCAGGGGTCCAGGCTAATTGAGACTGCTGGTCTAACTATGGGGTCACCCTCCTCCTCAGCTTCTTCTAGTCTTTCCCTAATTCAACCACAGGAGTCACCGCTTCTGTCCATTGGTTGAGTGCAAATATCTGCATCTGACTCTTTCAGCTGCTTGTTGGGACTCTCAGAGGGCAGCCATGTTAGGCTCCTGTCAGTAATAGTGGCCTTGGAGCTTCCCCTTGAGCTGGATCCCACTCTGGGCTGGTCACTGGATCTCCTTTCCCTCAGTCTTTTCTCCATTTTTGTCCCTGTACTTCTTTTAGACAGGAACAATTCTGGTCAGAGTTTTTGACTGTGGAATGACAACCCCATCCCTCCACTTGATGTCCTGTTTTTCTATTGGAGGTGAACTTTACAAGGTCTCTCTCCCTACTGTTGGACATTTCATCTAAGGTTCCCCCTCCCCCACTTTGAGTCCTGAGCATCTCTCACCTCCCAGGTCTCTGGTACATTCTAGAGGGTTCCCCCCACCTCAATGCCTGTTTCCATTCTTTCTGTGGCCTTCAGGGCTCCCCCCAATATCTGATCATGTTCCCTTTTACCCTCCCTGACTCCTCTCCCACCCTGGGTCTCCCCCCTCCCCCATACACCTGATTGCTTTCTTCTCCTTCCTAAGTGGGACTGAGGTATCCTCACTTGGGCCCTTCAGTTTAATTTGGGTATTGTGTTATATTTTTCATTTTTACCATTTAAAAAATCATTTTGTCTGTTGTTGAAAATATTTAATCTCAATCAGGGGTTTCTACCCTGCCTTTGATCATTCAGTTCCCAGATGAAAGACACAAAAGCGTTATGTTTATGATAAGCCTTTAAAGCACTAGACCCGGGCAGAGATCCACCCTCTAAGCTATTATAGTATCTGCTTCTCTAGCAATAACCCCAAGTTATAATTTGTCCTGTTCTGCCTGGGCTACTCTCCCTCCAATTGGTCATCCCTTATGGCCACATTTTCATGATTCACTTGCCCCATGAAGGCTTCTCTTTTTTCTACTTTTCTTCTTCCTTTCGTGGTCTTCTGCCTCAGATCCCAGGAACCAAGACCTGGCCTCTCTCTCTTATGCCCAGCTATAGGCTGTGGCATCTTTATTGACCTGTCAGGGTTAATGGGGGTGGGGAAGCGTGGAGTTTGGGGGTTGTGAGGACACAACAAGGCTACAAATACACAAATATTCGAGGATCTTGTTCCCGAGGCAGCTGGGACCAGTGTTTAACATTACAATACATAGCAACAGACCAAACCTCAACAGTGTTAAATTGAGGAGCAAGGTTTGCACAACAAAGGAAGATGCATGTGGGAATTCACTCTTAGTCCTAGACCTTCTGGTACAGAATTCGGTGTTACAGTCCAACTTCAACCTCTCTGTCTCTGTCTCTGTCTCTGTTTCTCTGTCTCTCTCTCTCCTCTCTCTCTCTCTTTGTTGCACACCTGTAGGTCTGAGAACAACTTCTAGTAATTGTCTTTTTTTTCCACTGTGTAAGTGTTAGGAACTGAACTGAGGCTGCCAGGCTTGGCAGCATATGCTTCTACTCACAGAGCTAGCTTCACAAATTAAAAAAACAGTCTATATTTTTATGTATGTGTATGCCTGTGTCCCTGAATATATATAACATGCATCCAAGAGCCTATGGAGGTCAGAAGTGGGTGTCAGATTCCGTGGAACTGTAGTTACAGGTGGCTGTGAGGCACCTAATGTGGGTTCTGGGAACTAAACCTGGGTCCTCTGCAAGAACAGGAAGTAAATGCTCTTAAAGACTCTGTACAGTGTCTTCAGTTACCAACTTTAACATGAAAAAAACAAAACAAAACAAAAAATATAGTTGACAAGCTTTGAAGGTCATTTGGTGATTTTAACTTTCCACTAAAACATGACATTTTTGAGAAAAACCTTACTGGAGTATGGCAGCATATGAGCTAAAGATGTGGCATGTTTAGAAGGACTAGGAGATGCATTCTAGGAAACCAAATTGTGACTTGAGTTTGTGGCTTGAGCATGTTTGTGGCTGAGACTTACACACTTTTTCCTGAACTAGTATGACAAGCTGCAGCAGGCAGTATTTAAAATGGCATTTTAATTCCTAACTATTAAGCAATCAGTGAATTGATTCTGGTTTCAGATAGACAATTCATTATTCTAGAAAGAATAATATATAGACTAGAACCTGAGAACTGATTACTGAATCTTGAAAATAGAGAATTCTACTGTTACTGGATATGGTGCTCTATGCAGATGGATCTCTGTGAATTGAGGCCAGTCTGGTCTACACAGAAAATTCCAGGCCAGCCAGGACTATACAGTGAAACCCTGACTTAAGACAAGGTCTTTCTATATAGTCATACAGTCCTGGCTGTCCTGAAACTGACTATGTAGACCAGGCTGGTTCTTAGACTCTTAAGAGTTTCTCATGCCTCTCTCTGCCTCCCAAGTGCTGGGATTAAAGACATGTGCTACTGTACCTGGCAATTTAAATTCTGATAACAATGGACTTAGTTTTGTCTTTTAATTTTTTAAAAAAATTCCTTAATTTCTTGTTATTGCCACTTTTGTATTCACTCCTTTTTTAAAAGAATATATATCTATACACATACATATTCTTTTCATCATATATATGATTTATTTATTTTATTTGTATGATTGTTTTGGCTGTATGTTTGTATATTCAGATTTTTGACTGATCCCCACAGTTGTCAGAAGAGAGCAGAAGAGGGCACCAGATTCCATGGCACTAGAGTTAAATATGGTTGTGAGCTTTCATGTGGATGCTGTGAACGGAATCTGGGTCCTTTGCAAAAGCAGAAAGTACTCTTAATCACTGAGCCAATTATCTAGTTCTTTTTAGTATATATTTTAAACTTAGTGGTTGTTTTAGGAGTTACAGTTACTATTTTGCTTTGTGGCATTCTAGTTCAGTTAACAACTTAGTTTCAGTGCAGAAATCTTTGTTTCTACACAGCTCCATTCTCTCTCTCTCTGCCTCTCTCTGTGTCTCCCCCCAACCTCCCTCTCTTTGTGTGTGTGTATCTGTGTGTGTGTGTGTGTGTGTGTGTGATTCCATAGTCGACTAGGTTGGCCCTGATATTGAGTCAGTCCTCAAGTCTCAGCCTCCCATGACCTGTGTATGAGCCACCATGTCCAGTTTTAAATTCCATCTTTGTATAGTGTCTTTATCTTTTCAATCATATAAAAAGGCAGTATGAATAAAAATTCTTTAATACTTGTAAAAATATATCTAACCTTTACTAGATATTCTTATTTCTCTGTGTGGATTTGAGGCTGCTCACTGTATTTTCTGCTGTAGCCTGAGGAATAGCCTTTATATAAAGGCAGGCTTGGTGGTGACAGATCTCCTCAGTTTTGGTCATCCGGAAATATCTTCATTTCCCCTTCATTTTGAAGACTAGATTTGCTAGATAGTATTATTTTGTTTTGATAGGGGGCGGGAACTTGCTTAAACTCTAAAAGCATTTTTGTATTATTTTGTTTGCTAGATAGTAATATTTTCTTGCTTAACAGGTTGGAGGGTTTGTTTGTTTTTAACATCTCAAAAGTGTTGTCTATATTCTAACCAATATGCATTCTGATGTGAAATTGACTTATTTGCTTTAGATCCTAGGTATACTAGAATTTACTTTTTTTCTTTTGTTCCTTTCAAGATTTTATATTTATAATTGTTTTTGGCAGTTTGATTATAATGTACCTTCATATAGATATATGTCTTTGCATTTATTCTGCCTGGACTTTGTTCAACTTCTTACAGGTGTACGCTCATATCTTTAATCTGATTTACAAAGTTATTGGCCATTACTGCTTCAAATGTTGTTTCTGCTATTTTCTCTCTCTTTTCCTTGCAGAATTCCTGCTTTGTGTATTTTGATGTGTGATGATGGTCTATTGGCCTCTTGGTTCTTTCATTTTTCTTTATTGTTTTGTTTCTTTTTACTACTAAAATTAGATAACTTCAGTTGACATGTTGGTAGGTTAGCTGATTGTTTTTTTCTAATTAAATCATCTGCTGAGATCTTTACTGAGTTTTCAGTTTTGATTATTGTGATTTTTCAGCTCTAGACTTTTATTCATTATTCTTATTACTTATTGGTATTCCCTACTTGGTGAGACATTCATGTGCTCAAGGATAGCTAGACTTTTTTTCTAGTTTCTGGATAGGAGGTAACTCAATAATTTATATTTGGTTTTGTCCCTGATTCTTTGGAATTTCCTAGGATTGGTTGGAACAGTTCCCTTTCAGTCATATCTTGGTTTATGCTAATGATACAGAAATGTTAAGGAAACTATTTCAGACAGTTTTGGGTGAGTCTGGTACCAGAGAGACCAAGCCTTGATACAAGAGTTCTAGCTTTCTGTTATTCACCCCAGCAAGGGCAGAAGGGTTACATGGCTGATGGGCAATGCTCTGGGAATGGGATGTACGTCAGAATGGAGTTAGCTTCTAGGTTGGTGACCACACTGAGCTGCTGGAAGCTGCTGTCTGCAGAGGACATAGAACCTTCATGTTTTTCTTCTTTCCTGTTCTTCCTTCCCTGTCCCTTTAGGTTGTTTTTGAGATATCTCCTTTGAGTTACCTCCTTAATAATAAGCCAGCAAGGAAAGTGCTAATTACTAAATCTGAAGGTGTGGAGGGTCATGGGAAGACCTCAGTTTATATGGAAATAGGATAGAAATAGCATATATAGGAAGAAATTGGATATCTGGACACCTTCTTGTGACTTGCGTATGAAGCGGGCTTAGTCAGTAGTGTGGATTCCTAACTTGTAAAGTGTTATGTGGAGAGACAGTATCAGAGTTGAGTTCAGTTGTAGAGCACAGCAAGTATCTGAGGATTGCTGTTGGCAAAGGCAGCATGTGTGTGGTGCCAGGAGGAGAAAGAACCTTTCATTGACTATTGTGAATAGAGCTGCTGAGAACATCCATGTACAAATTGTTAGTGTGTCTTTTCCCATATAGTTGACATTTCTCTGCAGTAAATGCCCAGGGGTATAGTTGCTGATAACGTATGTTCTATTAATTGACTAATTATTATTAGTTTTGTGGTGCTCAGCCTTGAACTCAAGGCCTTGTACCTTGTACTGTATCACAGATCTACATTCTAGCTTGAATGTGACTTAAGTTTTTTCAGAAAATGTCATTACAGTTTCTCACAAAATGTTAATAAAAATTACAACACCTTGTAAAGTTTTGCTCTTTTCTATAAAAGTATGTGTGTCTTTGGATGTTACTGCTCTTAGGCACATTCAGAAATACTTTGTACTTTCCCAAGGATGTCCATGTGAAGCTGGGTCTTGTTCATAGACTTCAGTGACAGCTACAGAATAGTTTGGATGCCTTTTAATTGCTTCTGGTATCTTGAAATACATAGTTCTCAAAAATATATTAATGTATCTTCTGTTTGTTAATTTTCAGTGGATTAATGCTTTGAAATTTCTATTTCAGATTTTTTTTTCTTTTTTTTTTCTTTTTTTTAATATTTTTATTACATATTTTCCTGAATTACATTTCCAATACTATCCCAAATGTCCCCCATAGCGCCCCCCCCACTTCCCTACCCACCCATTCCCATTCTTTTGGCCCTGGCATTCCCCTATATTGGGGCATATAAAGTTTGCAAGTCCAATGGGCCTCTCTTTCCATTGATGGCCGACTAGGCCATCTTTCGATACATATGCAGCTAGAGACAAGAGCTCCAGGGTTCTGGTTAGTACATCATGTTGTTCCAACAATAGGGTTGCAGATCCCTTTAGCTCCTTGGGTACTTTCTCTAGCTTCTCCATTGGGAGCCCTGTGATACATCCAATAGCTGACTGTGAACATCCACTCCTGTGTTTGCTAGGCCCCGGCATCGTCTCACAAGAGACAGCTATATTTGGGTCCTTTCAGCAAGATCTTACTAGTGTATGCAATGGTGTCAGCGTTTAGAAGCTGATTATGGGACGGATCCCTGGATACAGCAGTCTCTAAATGGTCCATCCTTTCATCACAGCTACGAACTTTGTCTCTGTAACTCCTTCCCTGGGTGTTTTGTTCCCAATTCTAAGAAGGTGCACAATGTCCACACTTTGGTCTTCATTCTTCTTGAGTTTCATGCGTTTATCAAATTGTATCTTATATCTTGGGTATCCTAAGTTTTGGGCTAATATCCACTTATCAATGAATACATATTGTGTGAGATCTTTTGTGATTGTGTTACTTCACTCAAGATGATGCCCTCCAGGTCCATCCATTTGGCTAGGAATTTCATAAATTCATTCTTTTTAATAGCTGAGTAGTACTCCATTGTGTAAATGTACCATAATTTCTGTATCCATTCCTCTGTTGAGGGACATCTGGGTTCTTTCCAGCTTCTGGCTATTATAAATAGGGCTGCTATGAACATAGTGGAGCATGTGTCCTTTTTACCGGTTGGGACATCTTCTGGATATATGCCCAGGAGAGGTATTGCTGGATCCTCCGGTAGTACTATGTCCAATTTTCTGAGGAACCGCCAGACTGATTTCCAGAGTGGTTGTACAAGCTTGCAATCCCACCAACAATGGAGGAGTGTTCCACTTTCTCCACATCCTCGCCAGCATCTGCTGTCACCTGAATTTTTGATCTTAGCCATTCTGACTGGTGTGAGGTGGAATCTCAGGGTTGTTTTGATTTGCATTTCCCTGATGATTAAGGATGTTGAACATTTTTTCAGGTGCTTCTCTGCCATTCGGTATTCCTCAGGTGAGAATTCTTTGTTCAGTTCTGAGCCCCATTTTTTAATGGGGTTATTTGACTTTCTGGAGTCCACCTTCTTGAGTTCTTTTTTTTTTTTTTTTTTAATATTTTTATTACATATTTTCCTCAATTACATTTCCAATACTATCCCAAAAGTCCCCCATAGCGCCCCCCACTTCCCTACCCACCCATTCCCATTCTTTTGGCCCTGGCATTCCCCTATATTGGGGCATATAAAGTTTGCAAGTCCAATGGGCCTCTCTTTCCATTGATGGCCGACTAGGCCATCTTTCGATACATATGCAGCTAGAGACAAGAGCTCCAGGGTTCTGGTTAGTACATCATGTTGTTCCAACAATAGGGTTGCAGATCCCTTTAGCTCCTTGGGTACTTTCTCTAGCTTCTCCATTGGGAGCCCTGTGATACATCCAATAGCTGACTGTGAACATCCACTCCTGTGTTTGCTAGGCCCCGGCATCGTCTCACAAGAGACAGCTATATTTGGGTCCTTTCAGCAAGATCTTACTAGTGTATGCAATGGTGCCAGCGTTTAGAAGCTGATTATGGGACGGATCCCTGGATACAGCAGTCTCTAAATGGTCCATCCTTTCATCACAGCTACGAACTTTGTCTCTGTAACTCCTTCCCTGGGTGTTTTGTTCCCAATTCTAAGAAGGTGCACAATGTCCACACTTTGGTCTTCATTCTTCTTGAGTTTCATGCGTTTATCAAATTGTATCTTATATCTTGGGTATCCTAAGTTTTGGGCTAATATCCACTTATCAATGAATACATATTGTGTGAGATCTTTTGTGATTGTGTTACTTCACTCAAGATGATGCCCTCCAGGTCCATCCATTTGGCTAGGAATTTCATAAATTCATTCTTTTTAATAGCTGAGTAGTACTCCATTGTGTAAATGTACCATAATTTCTGTATCCATTCCTCTGTTGAGGGACATCTGGGTTCTTTCCAGCTTCTGGCTATTATAAATAGGGCTGCTATGAACATAGTGGAGCATGTGTCCTTTTTACCGGTTGGGACATCTTCTGGATATATGCCCAGGAGAGGTATTGCTGGATCCTCCGGTAGTACTATGTCCAATTTTCTGAGGAACCGCCAGACTGATTTCCAGAGTGGTTGTACAAGCTTGCAATCCCACCAACAATGGAGGAGTGTTCCACTTTCTCCACATCCTCGCCAGCATCCGCTGTCACCCGAATTTTTGATCTTAGCCATTCTGACTGGTGTGAGGTGGAATCTCAGGGTTGTTTTGATTTGCATTTCCCTGGTGATTAAGGATGTTGAACATTTTTTCAGGTGCTTCTCTGCCATTCGGTATTCCTCAGGTGAGAATTCTTTGTTCAGTTCTGAGCCCCATTTTTTAATGGGGTTATTTGACTTTCTGGAGTCCACCTTCTTGAGTTCTTTATATATATTGGATATTAGTCCCTTATCTGATTTAGGATAGGTGAAGATCCTTTCCCAATCTGTTGGTGGTTTTTTTGTCTTATTGATGGTGTCTTTAGCCTTGCAGAAGCTTTGTAGTTTCATGAGGTCCCACTTGTCAATTCTCGATCTTACAGCACAAGCCATTACTGTTCTATTCAGGAATTTTTCCCCTGTGCCCATATCTTCAAGGCTTTTCCCCACTTTCTCCTCTATAAGTTTCAGTGTCTCTGGTTTTATGTGAAGTTCCTTGATCCACTTAGACTTGACCTTAGTACAAGGAGATAGGAATGGATCGATTCGCATTCTTCTACATGTTAACAACCAGTTGTGCCAGCACCATTTGTTGAAAATGCTGTCTTTCTTCCACTGGATGTTTTTAGCTCCCTTGTCGAAGATCAAGTGACCATATGTGTGTGGATTCATTTCTGGGTCTTCAATTCTATTCCATTGGTCTATTTGTCTGTCACTATACCAGTACCATGCAGTTTTTATCACAATTGCTCTGTAGTAGAGCTTTAGGTCCGGCATGGTGATTCCACCAGAGGTTCTTTTATCCTTGAGGAGAGTTTTTGCTATCCTAGGTTTTTTGTTATTCCAGATGAATTTGCAGATTGCACTTTCTAATTCGTTGAAGAATTGATTTGGAATTTTGATGGGGATTGCATTGAATCTGTAGATTGCTTTTGGCAAGATAGCCATTTTTACAATGTTGATCCTGCCAATCCATGAGCATGGGAGATCTTTCCATCTTCTGAGATCTTCTATAATTTCTTTCTTCAGAGACTTGAAGTTTTTATTATACAGATCTTTCACTTCCTTAGTTAGAGTCACGCCAAGATATTTTATATTATTTGTGACTATTGAGAAGGGTGTTGTTTGCCTAATTTCTTTCTCAGCCTGTTTATTCTTTGTGTAGAGAAAGGCCATTGATTTGTTTGAGTTAATTTTATATCCAGCTACTTCACCGAAGCTGTTTATCAGGCTTAGGAGTTCTCTGGTGGAATTTTTAGGGTCACTTATATATACTATCATATCATCTGCAAAAAGTGATATTTTGACTTCATCTTTTCCAATTTGTATCCCTTTGATCTCCTTTTGTTGTCGAATTGCTCTGGCTAGGACTTCAAGTACAATGTTGAATAGGTATGGAGAAAGTGGACAGCCTTGTCTAGTCCCTGATTTTAGAGGGATTGCTTCAAGCTTCTGACCATTTACTTTGATGTTGGCTACTGGTTTGCTGTAGATTGCTTTTATCATGTTTAGGTATGGGCCTTGAATTCCTGATCTTTCCAAGACTTTTATCATGTATGGGTGTTGGATCTTGTCAAATGCTTTTTCCGCATCTAAGGAGATGACCATGTGGTTTTTGTCTTTGAGTTTGTTTATATACTGGATTACGTTGATGGATTTCCGTATATTGAACCATCCCTGCATCCCTGGGATGAAACCTACTTGGTCAGGATGGATGATTGTTTTGATGTGTTCTTGGATTCGGTTAGCAAGAACTTTATTGAGGATTTTTGCATCAATATTCATAAGGGATATTGGTCTGAAGTTTTCTATCTTTGTTGGGTCTTTTTGTGGTTTAGGTATCAGAGTAATTGTGGCTTCATAGAATGAGTTGGGTAGAGTACCTTCTGTTTCTATTTTGTGGAATAGTTTGTGAAGAACTGGGATTAGATCTTCTTTGAAGGTCTGATAGAACTCTGCACTAAACCCATCTGGTCCTGGGCTTTTTTTAGTTGGGAGACTATTAATGACTGCTTCTATTTCTTTGGGGGATATAGGGCTGTTTAGATCATTAACCTGATCTTGATTCAGCTTTGGTACCTGGTATCTGTCTAGGAACTTGTCCATTTCATCCAGGTTCTCCAGTTTTGTTGAGTATAGCCTTTGGTAGAAGGATCTGATGGTGTTTTGGATGTCTTCAGGATCTGTTGTTATGTCTCCTTTTTCATTTCTGCTTTTGTTAATTAGGATGCTTTCCCTGTGCCCTCTAGTGAGTCTGGCTAAGGGTTTATCTATCTTGTTGATTTTCTCAAAGAACCAGCTCCTTGATTGGTTGATTCTTTGAATAGTTTTTCTTGTTTCCACTTGGTTGATTTCACCCCTGAGTTTGATTATTTCCTGCCGTCTACTCCTCTTGGGTGAATTTGCTTCCTTTTGTTCTAGTGCTTTTAGGTGTGTTGTCAAGCTGCTAATGTGTGCTCTCTCTAGTTTCCTTTTGGAGGCACTCAGAGCTATGAGTTTTCCTCTTAAAAATGCTTTCATTGCGTCCCATAAGTTTGGGTATGTTGTGGCTTCATTTTCATTGAACTCTAAAAAGTCCTTAATTTCTTTCTTTATTCCTTCCTTGACCAAGGTATCATTGAGAAGAGTGTTGTTCAGTTTCCACGTGAAGGTTGGCTTTCTATTATTTATTTTGTTATTGAAGATCAGCCTTAGTCCATGGTGATCTGATAGGATGCATGGGACAATTTCAATATTTTTATATCTGTTGAGGCCTGTTTTGTGACCAATTATGTGGTCAATTTTGGAGAAGGTACCATGAGGTGCTGAGAAGAAGGTATATCCTTTTGTTTTAGGATAGAATGTTCTGTAGATATCTGCCAGATCCATTTGATTCATAATTTCTGTTAGTTTCACTGTGTCCCTGTTTAGTTTCTGTTTCCATGATCTGTCCATTGGTGAAAGTGGTGTGTTGAAGTCTCCCACTATTATTGTATGAGGTGCAATGTGTGCTTTGAGCTTTACTAAAGTTTCTTTAATGAATGTGGCTGCCTTTGTATTTGGAGCATAGATATTCAGGATTGATAGTTCCTCTTGGAGGATTTTACCTTTGATGAGTATGAAGTGTCCCTCCCTGTCTTTTTTAATGACTTTGGGTTGGAAGTCAATCTTATCAGATATTAGAATGGCTACTCCAGCTTGTTTCTTCATGCCATTTGCTTCGAAAATTGTTTTCCAGCCTTTCATTCTGAGGTAGTGTCTATCCTTTTCTCTGAGATGAGTTTCCTGTAAGCAGCAAAATGTTGGGTCTTGTTTGTGTAGCCAGTTTGTTAGTCTATGTCTTTTTATCGGGGAGTTGAGTCCATTGATATTAAGAGATATTAAGGAAAAGTAATTGTTGTTTCCTGTTATTATTGTTGTTAAAGTTGGCATTTTGTTCTTGTGGCTGTCTTCTTTTAGGTTTGTTGAGGGATTACCTTCTTGTTGTTTCTAGGGCGTGGTTCCTGTCCTTGTATTGGTTTTTTTCTGTTATTATCCTTTGAAGGGCTGGATTCGTGGAGAGATAATGTGTGAATTTGGTTTTGTCGTGGAATACTTTGGTTTCTCCATCTATGTTAATTGAGAGTTTGGCTGGGTATAGTAGCCTGGGCTGGAATTTGTGTTCTTTTAGTGTCTGTATAACATCCGTCCAGGATCTTCTGGCTTTCATAGTCTCTGGTGAAAAATCTGGTGTAATTCTGATAGGCTTGCCTTTATATGTTACTTGGCCTTTTTCTCTTACTGCTTTTAGTATTCTATCTTTATTTAGAGCATTTGTTGCTCTGATTATTATGTGTCGGGAGGTATTTCTTTTCTGGTCCAGTTTATTTGGAGTTCTGTAGGCTTCTTGTATGTTCATGGGCATCTCTTTCTTTAGATTTGGGAAGTTTTCTTCTATAATTTTGTTGAAGATGTTTGCTGGTCCTTTGAGTTGAAAATCTTCATTCTCATCCACTCCTATTATCCGTAGGTTTGGTCTTCTCATTATGTCCTGTATTTCTTGGATGTTTTGAGTTAGGATCTTTTTGCATTTTACATTTTCCTTGATTGTTGTGCCGATGTTCTCTATGGAATCTTCTGCACCTGAGATTCTCTCTTCCATCTCTTGTATTCTGTTGCTGATGCTCGTATCTATGGTTCCAGATTTCTTTCCTAGGGTTTCTATCTCCAGTGTTGCCTCATTTTGGGTTTTCTTTATTGTGTCTACTTCCCTTTTTAGGTCTAGTATGGTTTTGTTCATTTCCATCATCTGTTTGGATGTGTTTTCCTGTTTTTCTGTAAGGACTTCTACCTGTTTGATTATGTTATCATGTTTTTCTTTAAGGATTTGTAACTCTTTAGCAGTGTTCTCCTGCAATTCTTTAAGGGATTTTTGTGCTTCCTCTTTATTGTCTTCTGCCTTTTTATCAGTGTTCTCCTGCATTTCTTTAAGTGTGTTATTAAAGTCCTTCTTGAAGTCCTCTATCATCATCAGGAGATATGCTTTTAAATCCGTGTCTAGCTTTTCCGGTGTGTTGGGGTGCCCTGGACTGGGCGAAGTGGGGGTGCTGGGTTCTGATGATGGTGAGTGGTCTTGGTTCCTGTTAGTAAGATTATTACGTTTACCTTTCGCCATCTGGTAATCTCTGGGGTTAGTTGTTATCGTTGTCACTATTTAAAGATTGGAGCAGAAGCTGTGTTCCACTCACCAGCAGTCTCTAAATCCTGCGGCGGGGGTCGTGGGTAGCTGACGGTACCCCGGTGCTGGTCCAGCCGGAAGAGGCCTGTGGTCCTACTCAGGCCGTTTTTCTGCTTCCCTAACTAATGCAGTCTCTGGTCCCGCGTGCAATTGGATTGGAGCAGAAGCTGTGTTCCACTCTCCAGAAGTCTTAAGATCCTGTGGTGGGTGTTGTGGGTAGCTGGTGAGTGTCAGCTGACCCTGCGCCCCAGCTGCACAGGTGCTTTTCTGACCGGAAGAGGGTTGTGGCCCTATGTAGGCCGGATTTCTCTCTCCCCAACCAGAGCAGACTCAGGTCCCGCGTGATTGGACTGGAGCAGAAGCTGTGTTCCACTCACCAGCAGTCCCAAAATCCTGCGGCGGGGGTCGTGGGTAGCTGGCGGGTGTCAGGCAACCCTGCGCTCCCGCTACCCTGGCGCTGATCCGGCCGGGTGAGGCCTGTGGCCCTACTCAGGCCGGTTTCTGCTTCCCTAACTAATGCAGTCTCAGGTCCCGCGCAATTGGATTGGAGCAGAAGCTGTGTTCCACTCACCAGCAGTCCCAAAATCCTGCGGCGGGGGTCGTGGGTAGCTGTCGGGTGTCAGGCAACCCTGCGCTCTCGCTACCCCGGCGCTGATCCAGCTGGGTGAGGCCTGTGGTCCTCTATTTCAGATTTTTTAATGGTATTGAGGTATTGTCAAATACTGCATGTTTCCAGCATACAGAACATGTGATGTAGTTGAATTGTAAAAGTATTGTTGCGACCAAGCTCACTGTCCATCCTTTATCCAAGCTAACATATTTGTGGTATGAAGATTTAAGATTTGCTCTCACAAGTTCTAGTCCATATTGCATTATTATTAAGTATGTGTATTAGTGGGTCATGTGCATTATGGGATGATCACTTGCTATATGTGTTCTTCGATAGCTCTTCGGTGTTTGTAAAAGTCTTTGTCTGCAAGTTCATAGATTCTTCTTTCTTTATGGTTGGTCACTGGTGCTTAATTTTTCCCTTGACTCTGCTGTGTAGGCAACGTGCTTGTAGGCTTGCTTTGATTGCTGCACTTGAGGAAGGAAGCAAGCAGCTCTCAGTCTTTACACATGGGCTGAGGGAGGGAAAGCCAGTCACTAGTCAGCCTGTCAAGAAATTCTGGGTGGGTCTGGGGTGGGCTCCATTGTGAGTTTGCTGCTGGAGACCTTGGGTGGGCTGCTGGCATGATTCCTGGGTCAGTGGAATGAATGCCTCCTGCCTGAGTTCATAGAAACAGACATGGGCTTAGGTCTAGGCTTGGTGCTGATTTGTGAGAGTTGAGCCTGGCACTGATATCTTCTCTATTGGACCTGAAGCAATCAATGCTATTGCTCGTTCTCAATTTATCCACAGGGCAAAGCCTCATTCTAGGGTCTACCGAGGCAGGTCTGCTGATGATCTGTGAGAGTACACCTGAGTTTGTGGGAACATCCTGGCATGTTGATCCAGGAGTAGCAAGGTTGGTACATAGTTCTAAGAGAGCTCTCTTGGCAGCAGAGGATACTGGCATGGACCTAGACATTTCACTTTGGGGTCTGGTCTGGTGCTAGAACATGTCTAGAGCCTGGCCCTGTGGGGGGAAAACCTAGGGCTTTGGATTACAGAGCCTTGTGGCAAGTCTAGGCACTCGTCTGGGTGCTGAGGTCTCCAGTGAAGTCAGGAGTTCTTATTCTACTATTTTCTTGCCCCCTACAAAAAGAGAACCTGCCCAGCTGAACTGTGAATACCTGGGGGAAAGGATTCATGGATAGTGTGAAATTGTTCCCTTCTTTTACTTTCGATGTGTCTTTTTTTTTTTTTTTTATTCCTGTGCTCTTAAGTGCTGAAAGCTCTTGTCTGCATTCCTTAGTTTTGAACGAATGTTTATTCAAGCCAATATTATTTTGGTTTTAATTTGTAATACAGCATATAATATAATATAATATATAGTATAATAACATTAAAAGGTTCTGAAAGATCCTCAGTAAATTGTAATTGTGTAAAGGGTTCCTGTTGGGCTGGCGAGGTGACTCATCAGGTAAGGGCCCTTGCCGCCACCCAAGCGTGTTCACCTGAATTCCATCCTTGGGACCCAGGGGATTTAAGGAGAGAACAGCAATAACTCCCCTTCCCCCTATCAGTAAGTAAGTCTGAAAAGGAATGTTTTTTTTTTTCTTTTGTCAAATATGTTAGAGAACTGCAGGTTTAGCTAGGAGATGTTGGAGAGACCCGATGACAAAGTGTATGATCTTGGTCCAGGTGCTTTATAAGTAATGAAAATGCTCTAAACATGATTGGACAGTGAACAGAATTGAAATGTGGACTGCATTTAGACTATAGTTGTATCACTTTACATTTGGTAGTGATGCTGTAATTAAAGAAGCATACACTACTGGTTTAAAAACTTAATTATTTTGTGTGTTTATGTGTGTGAGTAGGTCAGCATACAATGTGTAGGTCAGACGACAGTTTTTGTGAATGGACTCTTGCCTTTCACCTCATTTTTGCAAGGCTTCTCTTCGTTTTGGTTTTTGCCACTTATTTGTGTACCCAGGCTAGTTGGTCAGTGAGCTTCTTTCTAGCTTATTTTCTTGTCTTTGACTCTCATCACCCAGTGATAGTGCTGGGATTGCAGATTGGCACCACTGTATCTGCCTATTGCAGGTGTGGGGCTGTGTTGCAGGGGTTGGACTCCCGTTGTCTTACCTGATGAGCTATCTCAGTGGCTCCATACTGATTTTTAAAAGACACTTGAGGTGTCAAAGTGCTTCCAAATGATTCAGGAAAATAAGAATGCAGATTCATATGTCTTTAGAAAGAATAAAACAAATATGGTAAATGCTATAAGTTGAATTTTGCCTAAAAACTATGCAAGTATGTTCTCAGAATTCAAAATTACTTATATAAAAACCAGATTTACTTCAAAATAAAACTTAAAAATTATAAAGCATGTGTCTTAGAAACAATTTTAATGCATGAATTTTGGTTTCATTTGCTTGAAAACGGAAATGTTTTGAGCAGCTTCAAAGGATCCTCTGTGTTCTGCTGCCCTCTAGTGCCCCTTCTGCTTCTGAGCAGCTCGTTCTGCAAGTGGGGCTTTAGAGCCTAGCATCCAGTACAAGCTCACCACCTAAAACCGTGATGAGGTGGCGAGACCGTACAGTACCGGGAAACCACATCCCGCGGCCCATTTTCTCTCGGCTACTTCCTTTTCATGCTGGGCTTGCCCCTCGGCCTGCTGTGTACTGGCAACACTTCTGAGCTACAGCCTGGCTGCTCCACCCCTCTCAAGAAACCAGATTTGTTGGATTCTCACCTAAGATCAACTATCAAATAACTGTATACTTCCCTCTTCTTCATCACCACTAAATATTATTTAATTGTAGTATCATAGTATTTTACTTTGTAGCCAAGCATACTGGACTTGACCCATAATCTTTCATATTGATTCCCAATTCCTAAAAGCATTGAATCTTTTGTCCTCAAAATTTGCTTAAATTTATCTGGCAAGAAAATTTGACCTGAGTTGGCATGAGATTTTGTATTTACTGCTTGTGTGATTATTCCTAACTTATTTCTAGAAATACTAATGTTAAGGGCTGATGGTTTTTGTCTTTAAGCTGTTGGTTTATTGATTTTTCCTTTCAGTCTTGATTTCTCCAAGAATTTCAGCTCATATCTTCAACTCATTAATATTTATTAATACTTGGATCATTTCTTTGGCAACTTTAGAACCATATACACTAACATTTTTGTTTTTGCCTTTTTCTTTGTTGCTTGAGCAACATAGTGAATTGTAATTTATGTGTTTGTTTTGTAAAGCACTCACAGGTTTTTATCTTTGAGTTAGTTTTTCTTGCCTCCTGGGTTTGTCCTCCTCCAGAGCTTACTTCTTTTGTTTGAGGAACTCCATTCAGTGTTTTATCTTGTGTGCCCATGTGTAGGGGTGTGTGTATAGGTCAGATTTTCTTGCCAAATGAAGTCAAGCTGGTTTTGACAACAAATTGTTTTCAAAGCCTTAGAGACGTGGGAGTCAATAATGAGAGATCATGGGTAAAATCAAATATGCTTGGTTTGAAAAATAGAAGCCTTACTTTGCATGAAAAAGGTCTGTATTTCATCTTAGCTTACTTAAAATTATGGAAAATTTAATATGTTTAACATGATAATGGTGTTCTCTCTCTCTCGCTCTCCCTCTCCCTCCCTCCCTCCTTACCTATCTATCTACTTTTGAGGCAGGGTCTCACATTGTACATCTAGCTGGCCTATAGCTTGCTATGCAGAGCAGGCTGTCTTTGAAACTTTAGATATCCAAGTGCCTTGCCTTCTGAGTGCTTGGAAAAAAGGTTTGCACTACTGCTCCAGCCTATTTTAACCGTTTTAAAGTCTGCACCTTATAGTGTTAGCTATACCATCTCCAGAATCGTTTTCCTTTTCTCCAACAGGAGCTCTACTCACGCACGACAGTGAGTTCCTCATCCTCCCGTTCCCGGCCAGCCCCTGGCAGCTGCTGTTTTACTCTCTGACTCCACGAATTTGAGTGCCTTAGATGACTGTTTTAAATGGAGTCATCTCGTAGTTTCACTGACCTTATGTCCTTAAGGTTGCTGCAGGTTGTAGCATAAGCCAAAAATTACTTCTCTTTTAAATATTGAATAATAATTACCTTTTGCCTGTTTACCTGTCTACTTGTAGTGAGTTTTGTTTGCCTATTTATTTTTCCATGAACACATGAATTGCTTTTTTTAAAACCTTGTGTTTAATGCAGCCATGAAGATAGCGTATTATTATCTCTGTGAGTCCTTGTTTTCAGCTCTTTTGGATGTAGACCCACCATGATGGTAGGGGACTAAGCCTCTGAAACTGTAAAGCAGCCCCGATTAAATGTTTGCCCTTTGCTTTGGTCACGGTGTCTCACAGCAGTGGAAACTCTAACTAATACAGGCTCTCTCTCATGGAATGGACCTTAAAACAGATATTGGTTGGCCACTCCCACAAGTGCTGTACCACCATTGACCCAGCATATCTTACAGGCGGGACTTATTTAGGTAAGGGTTTTATGGCTGAGTTAGGTGTTTAAGTTGCGTTTTTGATAGCCTGTGGAGTAACTTCCTGTACCAGAGAGACTAGAGATTTAGGGGTGAAAGTTCCATGCAGGCACAGGCTCGACTCTCAGTGTTCAATGAGTTGGGTGGATGTTGTCCTAAGCAGTCCTCACTCCTAACCCCAGTTTGTGGAGAGTGACCCTCTGTCCTGTCATCAACCTGGGGTGTTTAGGGATCTTCATGGGATCCCCTTGGCCAACAGTCAACCCAATACAGCTCAGTCCTGCCACTGGGAGCCTTGCCTGGCTACAAGACATGGCCAGTCCTATCCTCATTAGAACCACCCTCATAGGTGCCAGGAAGTTTTTACTGCACTAGGTTTCCACACCACCCTCCCAATGTTCCCCAAATGCCAGCTGCTTATCTCCCTGCACCCCCCCTCCCATCTGATCTTTTCTGCTCCTATCCTAACAAACCCCAGTCCACCTGCAATCTAATCAGTGACTGAGCTAAGTTTAGGGTTTGACTTTGGCTAACTGTGCCTCCTCTGATTCTTACTGATTTATGGTATGGCCACCCAGACTACCAACCTAATACCATGAAGAGATGTTAAGATTCTTCAATCAAGCTTTGGATTCTGTGATTTGTTTCCATTTTTCCCTCCTCTATTGCTTACCTTCTAGAAACTGATGGTATGGCCTTATTACTGAAGAAAATACTATATAACTCACTGAAAATGGAGAAGTTGAGCTATTACATACCTAGAACCATCACTCCAACTGACTAATGTTCATTGTACTAGAAGGTACTCCACACACTACCGGAAGAGAAGGGTAAAGTCCAACACAGCTTCAGACCCTGCGATCTACAATGATGATCTGTCGGCAAGATATGCTAGTGCAATAGTGGCAAGGTCTGATTTGAATTAAGGCCTACTCCATGAGTGGACACCATTCCAGACATTGCATGGGTCGCCAAGACCCTAAGACTAGATAGTCCAAGAACCTAGAGGAAACCAAATACAATTGTTCTGTTAAGGGAACTTAACAATAAAATAACTCCTAACAGCATTCTGCCATACTCAGATCAGTATTCTACTCAGTTATCATCAGAGAAGCTTCCTCCAGAAGCAGATGTGAACTAACACAGAGACTCACAACTGCACAGTTTACAGGGAGTGAGAGCCCTTGGAGCACTCAGTCCTAAATGGGATGACTCCACCAGATCCCTCTCCTCATGACTCAGGAAACTGGAGAAGAGGGGGTGGAATGAGTGCCAGAGCCAGTAGGGATGAAAGATACCAAGGAAACAACACTTTCTAGCCATGACAGGGTGCAAGACGTATTCACAGAGACCGTGGCAGCATACACAGGTTCTGCACAGGTCTAAGCTAAGACGGGAAGTAGATACAAGCCATCCCTAACCCAGAAACTATCTCAAGTTGATAACTGCTTGCAGAAGAAAAATTAATTCTCTCCAATGATGTCTCCTTTACTTTATGGCAAGCTCCATGCCTAGCAGAAGATGACTAATACAAAATGAACTCAATGGTGTATTCAGAAGTTTTTTTTTTTTGTCTCAATGCTTTGTCTAGGCTTTTTTGTCTTGTTTTGTTTCATTTATTAAAGCCTTACAATTTTTTTGCTTGAATGTTATGTTTTCTGATTTTGTTTTTATGTGTTGTCTGTGTGTATCAATATTTGTATATTTTTTTGTGCTTTTACTTTGTTTTTTTCCTTTTTTCTTCTATTTGCTTGCTTGTTGTGATTTTTTTCAGAAACCTGTTTGTATTCTGAGAGAAAGAGAGAGAGAGAGAGAGAGAGAGAGAGAGAGAGAGAGAGAGAGAGAGAAAGGGTGTGGATTTTGATGGGTGGGAAAGTTGGGAGGATCTAGAAGAATTATGGGGTTCCTCATAATCAAAATATAGTATATGAAAAAATCTATTTTCAATTAATAAAAAGATCTTATCTGGTTAGGATAAAACAAAACAAAAGTAAACAAAGAGTCCCTAAAATTACTCTGCTTCTTTAGGCCTTTTAAAAAAAATTTAAATTTTCTTAGTTCATAGTTTGGGGAAAAACTCTTTATTTCTGTCCAGTTTCTCCTCTTCTGGATTCTTATCTTTTATATCTTTAATTTAAATTACTTCATGCCTGTAAAACTGTCAAAAGCTGATTTTTTCCCCCTTAAACCTCTTAGTTATGGTCTTTTGCTTGATCCCTTTACTGGGAACTTGAGCTTCCTCTGCAGATGCCTTGAGGGCAAAAAGAAGTGGCTGAGGAATATGGACTCAGCCTTTCTCATCTTTCCTTCTTCCCCAGGTTCCCTAAGCATCTCTCAGTTAACTAAGAAAGAACATCACAAACAGATACAGGAGGTCTTTAGTGAATCAGTCTAGATTGGAGCATAGGAAGGGAAGGGAAAAACTCAAGAAGGGGGTTTCCTGCAAAGGAGAGATCCCAGTGAGAAGAACCAGGTGGCAGTGGAGAAGGATGACTTAAATTCTAGCACTGGGGGAGGTGGAGGCAGAGGCAGAGGCAGAGGCCAGAGGCAGAGGCAGAGGCCAGAGAGGCAGAGAGGCAGAGAGGCAGAGAGGCAGAGAGGCAGAGAGGCAGAGAGGCAGAGAGGCAGAGAGAGGGGCAGAGAGAGGGGCAGAGAGAGAGGGGCAGAGAGAGAGGGGCAGAGAGAGAGGGGCAGAGAGAGAGGGGCAGAGAGAGAGGGGCAGAGAGAGAGGGGCAGAGAGAGAGGGGCAGAGAGAGAGGGGCAGAGAGAGAGGGGCAGAGAGAGAGGGGCAGAGAGAGAGGGGCAGAGAGAGAGGGGCAGAGAGAGAGGGGCAGAGAGAGAGGGGCAGAGAGAGAGGGGCAGAGAGAGAGGGGCAGAGAGAGAGGGGCAGAGAGAGAGGGGCAGAGAGAGAGGGGCAGAGAGAGAGGGGCAGAGAGAGAGGGGCAGAGAGAGAGGGGCAGAGAGAGAGGGGCAGAGAGAGAGGGGCAGAGAGAGAGAGGGGCAGAGAGAGAGAGGGGCAGAGAGAGAGAGGGGCAGAGAGAGAGAGGGGCAGAGAGAGAGAGGGGCAGAGAGAGAGGGGCAGAGAGAGAGGGGCAGAGAGAGAGGGGCAGAGAGAGAGGGGCAGAGAGAGAGGGGCAGAGAGAGAGGGGCAGAGAGAGAGGGGCAGAGAGAGAGGGGCAGAGAGAGAGGGGCAGAGAGAGAGGGGCAGAGAGAGAGGGGCAGAGAGAGAGGGGCAGAGAGAGAGGGGCAGAGAGAGAGGGGCAGAGAGAGAGGCAGAGGGGCAGAGGGGCAGAGGGGCAGAGGGGCAGAGGGGCAGAGAGGCAGAGAGGCAGAGAGGCAGAGGCAGAGCAGAGAGGCAGAGGCAGGCAGATCTCTGAATTAAGGCAGGCCAGGTCTACAGAGCAAGTTCCAGGAAGGCTAGGACTACAAGAGAAACCCTGTTTTGAACAAACAAAAACAACAACAACAACAAAAAAAAACAAAGAAGAAGGGTAATCTTAATATTCATACCTGGCTTATAACTGAAGAATATTTGTAAAGTTACAATTGTGTAAACATGTTTAATAGTTTTCAAAAATAAAGTATTGGCAGTCCATGAAGAACAGGAATAGGATATATATATATATATATATATATATATATATATATATATATATACCATCCTATCAGTATAAAATTCATGGGTACTGTTGGAAAAGGCAGGAAAATAAATAAAAAAGCAAGAGAAAATTAACGTTTAATTTACCTGTTGTTAATAATGTAAAACTAAAAACATGATCATACTATTTATATAAGTAATATTTTGGAAAATTAAAGTGGAATAAATATATCTGGAGGTGGAGAGAACAATGATATAGTGAGGTTTGGTGAGAAGGGAAGATTGAGTAACTATTTAATTATGTATTGTTTATTGTAACAATGATTATTACTTATATTATTATAAATCATTGTTTATGAAAGTTCCTGGTGAGTTTCTTTGTAAAATTAGAGTGAGAAATTAAAACAAGTAAGTTGTTCCGAAATGTTAGGTACCATAAATTAATTTTCTTTCTTGAGTTTCAGGTGTTCCTCATGGTATGGTCTGTGACACTGTTGCTTATTCCCTTGGTGGCTAATAATAGCAAAGAACTAAATGTGATATTATTTGTTTTTAGGAATTTTCTAGGAACAGCATTGCCTATAAAAGCTAAGATTTATTTCTGTATCTTTGAAGGAGTGAAACAAGAGCAAAAACAACTATAGTCTCTGCAGTTGTCTTTCATTAAACATTAAATATATGCCAAATGATGTCATAAGCTCTGCATAAGTATTTGCTATTTGTCATATTTTTGTTTTCATCATTCCTTTTATTTTTCCTTCCTTTTTTTTCTTTTGTTCTATCACTAGGAATCAGAAACTAGAGATACTATAATGGATAATAAATGTTTTTGTATTTCGTTTTTATAGATTGGGGGCGGCACAAAAAACAGAAAATTAAAAAATATCAAGAAGCTCAGGGATCCTCAAAGCAGGATGAACATAAGCAATGAAGTTTCATCCGAGTACCACTCAGAAGTTGTAGATGCTCTCGTTGTGGGGGGGAGGGGGGGAGAAGCCAAGAAGGGAAGGGATAGTTTGCATTAGTAACTGTGTGATAGGCTTAGATCCATCATCTTTCTGTTTGCTTTGTTTGTCCATCTGTTCTTTGTCCACGTTTCCTCTGTTCATTATTGTCACCTTTGCTGATGTTTTTGTTTTGATTTTTTATTCTCATTAACTGAGTTAGGACAGCCAGGTTGTTATTTCAGGGTTCAGTTGTACTCTTGTTGGCTTACAAGGTACATCTTATGAGGGGTTTGTATTTGTTTTTGGTAGTTGTTGTAGGTTTTAATATTATGTCTTTTCCTTATCAGCCTCTATGTTTAAATAGTATATTTCCCTTTCCTGTTTGGTGTAAGGTTCTTATAACGGTATGCTTCATTTGTCTTTGGGGCATTATTAATATACAGTTCACTTCTTCACTTTATAAATTCCATAATTGCCGTTCCTTCTCATTCTCTTCTTTTCTCCTTTTTCTTCCTTCATCTCATTTTAAATTTACCTTCTGAAGAAATTAAAGAAATGATAAAATCTTACATTTACCACTTCACACGCTCTGTTTCTTTATGCAGATCCAGATAGACATCATATTTTATAGTTTCTGTGACAAATCTCTCTTTCATATTTCTTTCAGTTCACTTTTCAGTGAATTCTGGTAGATTTTGTCTACAGTGGTCTTGTTCTTTGGTTTTGAAGGATGTAGAGTTGTAGGGTTACAGGGTCTCCTTCAGCACCAGCAGGCTGCTTTCCTTTGTATGCTTGCTGATAGAAGTCTGTGGTCATTCCGTTGTTTTGTGTCTTTTCCTCCACCTGTGCTTGCTTTTTCTTTTAAGATTTTTAACTTTTTTATTATTTGTTTTTAGTAACACTAACACATTTCTGACAGATGCTTTGTACTGCTTGTTTTTAATTCATATTGGTGTAATGCTTAAGTGGATACATAGATTTTAGTACTAATTTCCATACAAGATTGTAATTAGTATTAGCTGTAGTTTCTGGTATATTCCTTCATTAATTACAATATAGGCTTCCTCAAAGGGAAACATCTTAAACTTCATTTTGTTTTTAGTAAATACATATCAAATGAAACATATCATTGGAAATTGTCTAGACTATGTAGCATTTCTAATATGCTAAATTTTTGAGAAAAAAATTCTATTTACTTTCCTGAGGCCATTGATTATTTTATTTAATTATTTAATAATCATATTTCTCTTTTTAAAAGTTTATTTTTCCCATTTTAGTGCAACTTAAAACTATTACCTGTCATTAGTTGAATCGTCAAGTTACTCCATTCACTGCAGACCTAGAATGAGACAGTGCCATTTCATAGCTTTTAGATGGTCCTAAATGTGAACTTTGGGAAGTAATACATTCTTGACCCTTTATAGTCTATTAGTTCCTGTATTGAACTAATCATAGCTTTGGTGACCTAAGCTTTTTTAGAGAGATCTCTCTTACCATGTTATGCTTCATGAAAAAAATTAGCATTATTGAAGTAGTGTTTCCTAAATTTTTATTTTTCAATGTTATTATTTGAGTTTTGTTAGAATTTAGTCTGTTCAGTTTTATTTAGGTTATTTTTAAGACCTTTCTTGACCTAAATTCATACAGATAATTGTTCCTCAGGTATGATTGTCTTTCACAGTTTTAGGAATAAAATCATAGTTTTGTATCATTTATATAGTTGATCATATATTTAATTTCTTCATTCAGATGTTAAGACAAATTATTGAATAGGGTGAATACTGAAGTGCCTCTGAATAGAGTTAATCACAAAACTGTTCTAAACTGGGACCATGACCACTAGCCTAACCTGAACTTGGAACAAAAGGGGTCATCTAGGAAGACCGTGCACTATGGCAGTGTTGGGAATGTCTTACAGTCAAAGGGTCTGGATGCTGACATTTGAAAAATATTTCTTGGTGGAGCATCTGTGACCTCAAAAATTATGAATTGTCTTAAAATTTCTTTCTAAGGGAAAGACCATATGGGGGGGGTAAACAAAATATTTTGTTTATAATTTGCTGTAAAGATGATTTATTACAGTTTAATATTAAACAGCTCTGTAGGCTCAAAATTTATCTCACTTGGTTCTAACTGGTGTTTCTCTCTGACACATGGTGTGAATCAACTGTCCTTCCAATTTGAAAGAGCAGAGAGTTCACTGACGCAATCCTTTGTTCTAGGGGAATTGTTTCCATTGTGCCTTCAAAAGGGAGGGACATGAAAAGCCTTGGCTCATGACAAGTTCTTTCCAAGTTAGACACAGTTGGGGGGCTGAACACTGGCCTGAGGAAGTGAGGTCTATTTCCTCCACTTTCTTAAAGGTTAACATTAACCTTTTCCTATCTCTCTTTAAAGAACTTTCCATTCATGTGTTCCTGTCTCCAGGGCTCTTCCTTAGACCCTAGAAGTTGCTTGGGCTTCTTTCCTTCTCCATAGCAAATCTGCTTTCGAGAAGATCGAATGACAAAGATTATTGTCCTGAAAGGTCTTAAGAGACTAGAATAATTGACCGTGATTATAAAAGCTTGTAAATCATAGGGTCAAAATAACAGTTGAATGCATGCAGCAATATATAAAGACGTTAGAAGATTTGGTGTGAGCATAGATACCATGCATAGGGTATGACTGTGAATAAGCATGTCATTAGGTTGTTTTTAGTAGAAGCCAAGAAACTGGAGAGGGATGTTAAATTCCTAGTTTGACTGTGTTTGCTTTAGAATGTGCTAGTATTAAGCCAGGCTGTGGTGGTACATGCCTTTAATCCTAGAACTGGGGAGGCAGAGGCAGGCAGATCTCTTGAGTTTGAAGCCAGCCTGGTTTACAGAGCAAGTTCCAGGACAGCCAGGGCTACATAGATGCTATCCCCACCCCAACCACCTGGAAAAAGAGAAAGACTTTGCCATATTATAGGATGTATTGTGTCCCTGACACTGCTGGTAGTGCTTCATTTGTATTTCCCTTTTTTTTGTGTGCACACTGCTGAATGAAGTGGTAGCTATTTTTAATCTGCATTTCCCTGAGCTGGAATTTGAATTATATAAAAACTAGCCCATGGTCACCAGCTAATAAGTTGTAGAATCAAGACTTGAATCTAAGAAGTCTGGCTTTGTAGCTTGTGCTATTGAACACTGGGCCTCATGGCCTGTTTTGTTATGTTTTAAGAATAGACCCTACTGAAACTTGCCCTGAGAATGGAAACTTGCATTGAAATGTACTTATATGTTGGATATTGGAATAATTTTTGAGGGTTGCTTGGGAAGAGAGGGATCAGGACCTAGTCTTTGTATTTTTTTTTCTTTTGAGGGTAAAAATAAGATAAACGATAAAAATTTTAAGAAAGCAAATTTTGGCTTTAAGAACTTTGCAGTTGGTCTTGCTCTGGGACTGACTGCGTGAGTGAGTGAGCTAACTAGATGTGGCAGCATAGGCTGGACTGGTAGCTGATGAAGAGATCTGGAGAAACTTGTCATGCTGTGAAATTAGATTGTATCGCCTTTGTGATTTCCTCTTTTTCTATAGGTGGCTGTACTAAACAGAAGCCATTAAAATAATTATTCTTTGGGTTGTCCTCAAAGGAGAAAAAAAGGGGTCGGGGAAGGCTGATTTGATATCTAATGGAAATGTGTGCTGGTCTAAACCATGAAAGTTAAAAAAAATTTTTTTTAATTTAATTCACTACCATCCCTCAAATATGTGTGTGTGTGTTTCTTTTTTCTTTTTGAGACAGACTCTCTCACTATGTAGCCCTGGTAGTTTTGAATTTGTGATCTTCCTGCTTCTTCTGTTTCTTTGGTTCTAGGATTATAGACTTTGGTAACCATAGTCCATGAAATTGTCTTTAATAATTTTATGCTGTTGATAGAGAATTTTTGTATATTATGAGTACAGAATAGGAAGCAAGAGAAAGGCCTACTTTCTGAGTTTACAAGTAAGATTTCTTAGAAACAGACAAGAGATTCCATCATAGCAAACACTGATGCTCTTCCTTTCCCAAGTCCCTTTTGAGGGATAATGAAAACAGACTAATTAAATTAATTTTGAGATTATGGTCAATAATAAGAGAGTAGTTGAAAAAGACACTTTATTTTTATTTTTTATTGTTTTAACTTTTTATTGATTCTTTGTGAATTTCCCATCATGTACCTCAATCCCACTTATTGCCCTGACCCTTCCTATCTGCCTTCTGCCCTTGCAACCTTCCCTACAAAATATAATAAAATAGGATATAATAATAACAACAATAATAAAGTCTTGTCATGGAAGCTATAGTGTGCCACACAGTGTACCCTTTTGTTCACATATCTTTAACTTGCAAATGTTCATTGCAGTGAGTCTTTGGTCTGTTTCAAGGCTTCTGGCTTCTGCTACACTATCAATACTGGATCCTTCTGGGGACTCCTCTCAGAGTTGTTGCTCTGTGTCATGGAGATCCTGCAACTTTGGATCTGGAGGACTGGCCCTTTCACTAGTTCCATGGGGTAGATCTTGGGATGGACCAACTCAAAAGCCCTGGATCTGGCTGGGCCTGGGAGGAAGCTGAGTCGGTAGCCTGACAGGGTGAGCTCTCTAGCACTGCCCAGCCAGCTCACCCAGAGCCTCAGCAAGCAGAGGGCAGGGTCAGCTCTCCCATTCTCGTGCCTTGTGGCTAGCTCACTGACACTTTTGCCACCATAGTCAGCTCTACTGTGCTGCCCAGTGAAGTGCAGGGCGTGCTCTCCAGAATGCTTCAGCTGGTGAGGGGTGGAACCAGCTCTTCCTCCATCAGCGCCAACTTACCCACCTGCCTCAAGTGGCAAGGGGTAAGGAGGGTAGAGGGCATTTTTTCCTCCCCCATGTCACCCCATGGTAGATGAGGGTCGATGCCAGTTCTCTGCTCTTATGACATTGGGCCTGCCTGCTTCAGGTAGCAAGGGGTAGAGGATGGGAGGGGGGATAAGGGATTGGGGTGCTGAAAAGGGGGAGAGAACATCTCTCCTTTGCCCACACCTGCCTATAGCAGATGAGAGGCGAGGTATTTTATAGTCTTTAAATATTTTGTTTCTTAAGACAGAGTCTCATATATGCTGGGCTTAAACTTGGTAGGTAGCTAAGGTTGACTTGATCTTGTTATTTCTGCCTTTCAAGTGCTGGGATTTTGGAGCTGTGTCTTCAGCCTGGTTTATTCAGTGCTGGGCAATCCAAGGCGTTTGCATTTTACATAAACACTTTTAACAATTGAGTCATATCATCTCCCACCCCCGAGATCAGTTTTGTAGCTCTGTAACTTAGGACCATCCTCTTGTGTCTTCCTTTTGAGAGCTGGGATTACAAGGGTATGCTACTACCTCTGGCTGCCACTCCATGGTTCTCATTTTTATTTTATTTTGATAAAATTTTAAGAATTTGGTCTCATGTTAACCCCAAAGTGTTTGTTCTCGTTTACTGTTTATTTTAGTTACTATCTTACTTAGGATTTACTGTGACTCTAGTACTGTTCTAGATTTTAAAATGGAATTTCTTTGTTCAATCATTAAAAATTACACTTTAAGGAAAATATTAGAAACAGAAAGGTTATAAAACAAAGTAAGAGTCAAAGTCAGGCATGGTGGTATACACCTTTAATCCCAGAGTACTGTAGGCGGCGACAGGCAGATTGAGTTCCAGGTTAGCCTGATCAGTATAGTGAGTTCCAGGCGATTAGGGCTATATAGTGAGACCCTGCCTCAAACAAACAAACAAACAAACAAACAAACAAACAGCACAAAAAGTTGGAGTCACATTTATCTAGGTATTTATTATTATTTCTTTAAATGATTTTTCTTACTGTCCCTTCTGTTCCCTCTAGGAATGTAAATGTAAGTATTTCGATATATTTACCTAGCTGTTGAATGGACATATGGTTTAAATACCTTGTTGATTTCATCTCATCTTGCTTTCTCTTTTTTTTACTCTTCAAAAAAAAAAAAAAACCCCTTTCCTCTCACCTTTTATATTTCTCTTTTCTTTTTTCTTTTATTTTGAGACAGGGTATCTCTTGTACCTTGGCTGTCCTGGAACCTACTCTGTAGAGCAGACTGACCTCAAACTTGCGGAGATCCGAATGTCTCTGACTTCCAAGTGCTGAGATCAGAGGCATGCACTGCCCCCAGCAAGCTCATTTTGTTGTTCTTGATAAAATTGTGGTAATTGTAGTAGTAACAAAGGGAACTGTTTCTGTGTAATAGCAGTCTGGAAAGATTGCTTCATATGCAGACTGGTGGTAATAACTATTCTAGGAGGATTATTACTTTAGTCACTGTTCTATTGCTGTGAAGAGACACTATGACCTCAGCAACTTTAATGAGAGAAAACATTTAACTGGGGCCTTGCTTATAGTTTCACTGCATTAGTCTATTATCATCATGGCGGGGAGCATGGTGGCATATAGACATGGTGCTGGAGACGTAGTTGAGAGTTCTGCATTTAGATCCACAGGCAGCAGGAAGAGAGAGACTCTGGGCTTGCCATATGCTTTTCAAACCTCAAAGCCCTCCCCTATTGACACACTTCTTTCAACCAGACCATATGTTACATCTTAATCCTTCTCAAATAGTGCCTCTTTCAAATGACAAAGCATTGAAATATATGAGCTTATGGGGCCATTCTTATTCAAACCACCAGAGTTATATTTGAGGGATAGCTGAGTTACTATATGAGAAATGTTCATTTGACATTTGACACATTTAAAAGATGCTTCCTTTTATTATGATTTAGAAATGCTGAACTAGGTATATCCTTTTCAGTTTTAGTGTCATGGGAACAGTTTTGCCCAGATTCGGTCAGTGTCATAGGATTAATTTTTCTCTGCTTTTTGCATGGCTAGCAATATAGCCCCCACTTCGAGTTGGCACACATTCACTTTGATTTCAGAGGCAGACGACAGACAGACAGACAGACAGACAGAACCTTTTCAGTACCACTTTCAGGTGTAAACTGATCTAGCTTTTCATCATGACACCAGGTCAAAGTTCCCTGTGTACTCTTATGATGACAGAAGGGCTTAATGGAGTGTTCAATCCAGGCCAGACTAAAGTTATAAAAATCTGTAGGTAACAGGACACGGAAGATTGTCCCTTCTTATTTCTATGTCTGTGTTATGTGGGGCTGGTTGGGTACTGATGCCTATCATTATAATAGAGAGTTCTTGGCTACTTCCACAAATCTTTAATAAACACCACCTTGCCCTTTCCTTTAAAAACAAAACAAAACTTTGCCAGTGAATTGAGAGTAAACTTGATAATTTGGAGCATATAACCATGTTGTTTGGAAGTTGTCTGGCTGTTTCCATTGTTGCAGCCTGATTGTCCATGGTTTAATCATCAGTAGTTGTGAAGGAAGGCAGGGGGAGAAGGGGAGCAGTGCTGCAGGCTGCATAGTACCATAAAAAATTTCCACCTGGAAGCAATTTTTCCTAAAAGCCCTTAGGGACTGCTGTCACCCTCCCCCTTCAACTGGCAGTAAGACTAGAAACACCAGCTCCTCTTGGAACCAGCCAGCCTTTGTTGCTCCCAGCTTCCAGAAGGACTAGAGGAGAGCTAGGGAAATAACAAATTATTCCCAGACATTCTTCTATAAGAAATTCCCTTGAGCCTTCTTTCTTCTTTTCCTCTGGTTCTTTCTGTATTAATACTTAGCTGAAGTACAGGTAATTTGCAGTAATAGGACTCAAATTTACTTCTTAGTCAGAGTGTTCATTATCATCCCTAGTGCCTGTTCTCGTAGAAAGTTGAACCGTCTTTGGGTTCTGCCATAGGCCCTGTGTCACTTTATAAAGCCTTCTCTGTGGAATGTAGGCATTGATCCGGGTGTGAACTCTCAAGGAATTCATGGTCCTGTGGGAGTGAAACGCATGTAAATAAATCGTATGTATGTGGTGCCTTTCAAAGATAATGAACAAATAAAAATTTTCAAGCAAACGAATAGTAACCCTCTACCAGTGAAATGTCCTTAATGGTGCTCATTCATTCTTAGGCCTGTTTTCCAGTGGGACTGGAGGATAGAATGAGGGGTTTGGGAAGATGGAAGGATAATACTTTTGATGGAATTTACTCCCAACCACTCATGGTTTCCTAGGGTCAAGGTCAGTTCAGATTTTTATTGTCAATATTAGGGTTAAGTGGGAAATGGTGATACCATGCCTGCGAAGGAATAACTCACTCTGTACCTCTCTAAATGAAGGGTAACCAGGTGTTTCAACAGGTTTTGTAGTTTATTCCTTTAAAACCAGACTATTATTACATTTATTTATACATGTCTGTGTGTGTGTTCCATGGTGGCGGTCAGGGGACACTTGCCAGGTTTGATTCTTTCCTTCTATTATGTGGGTCCCAGGAATGGAATTCAGACTGTGAGGCTTAGCAGCAGGTGAGCACCTCTACCTTCTGAGTCACCTTGCTGGCCCTACCTATTTGCTTTTGGTAGCGATTTTGTAATTTCTTCAGTTTTGGGATTAAATGTTTAAGTTTTTGTTTTGGTTTAAATGTTTGCTATTTCTTTAAATATATCAGTTATTTTTAGTTTACACATATCAGTTTTAAGCCTGGGTAAATAATTTTTTATTATTTTTAAGCTTTGTTGTTGTTTTGTTTTTAAACTATCCATGTTCTAAGATTTGTTTTTTGATACTTAAATTCTACTTTAAAGAACTAGTACTTCTCAGAAGTCTTAGAAATATGGATTAAACTATATTTCTCTAGGGAAGATTTATGTTCATTCAGTCAGTTATATCTGGACATTGGGAAGGAGACTGCTTCTGAAATAAATAACAATTATTATTGTGAGATGATATTTTGCTATGTTCCCCAGGCATGGTTTGAACTTGAACTCAAGCAATTGATCCTTCTACTTCTGACTTCCTGAGTGCTGGGATAAAAGATGCACCTCCATACCTGCCCCTAAAATGAAGAATTTGACATTTTTTGACTGTACAGATATTAATAGTATCACTATGAGACTTACTCTTTTGTTTACAATGACTAGAAGTTTTTCTTTCTCCTGCAACCAGAATCAATACCAGAGGAGGGAGGTCTCCTTGCAAGCTCCCTTTTTTCACTGAGGTATCTTGGTTTTAGTTATTTTGAGGTCCCCTCATTTGTCTCTTTGATTTCTGTTCCTTTTTACTCCAGTCACTGGAGATGGTTTTTATTTTCTCTACTGCAGAGTCATGCACTAATGGTCTAGAGCCTTAGTTTAGATTTTTAAGATTTACTACTGGAAGTGTTTTTCATAGCATGTCTAATGCTTTGCATTGCTCCAGGGGAGCACCATCTTATTTTGCTACTTTGTTTTCGATTACATTTTTTTGAATGGAAACAACTCTATTATTCTTTATTGGTCCCTCAGGGTTTTCAGTGCTAGGGACTTAATTTTGGAGTATTAAATTGCTCTGTTTAGTTGGATTCACTTTGGAGATTAGGCTGGCCTTGAACTTGCAGTGATCCTCCTACTTAGATCTTAGAATGTTGGATTTACAGGTATACACTACCGTGCTCATTCATTCATTCTTTTTAAAAATTAGTTAATTTTAATTTCTTTAAAGACAGGATCTCTTTGTATCCCAGGATGACTTACTGTGTAGCTCAGGAATTTAGTCACGCAACTTCCTTAGGCATTCTTTTTGTTTTTCTCATGTCAAATGGGTAATGTACCCAACTTCATAACAAGGTTTGAGGGTGGTATGTGTCACACAATGATGCAAATACTTAATCATCTTACTTCTGAACTAAAAAAAGATCCCACCTCAAGTACTCTTATTTCTAATCTTATAATTAGTAACATTCATGATTCAGCTAAAAAAAAAAAAAAGAATGGAATAAATCCTTTTGCTTTTAACAGGAATTTGTACAGAGGAAGTGATAAAGGCACTGACAAGCTTTGCTGAGACTGTATCTTCAGATGCTGCTGCTGCTTTGTCCCAACAGGACAGTACCCAAGTTTTAGTTATGACAGGCTCTGTAGACTTAAATTGGACTATCTTTGCTTCTATTGGCTTATTTCCTGTTTGATTTCTGTTGTTGATTTGGATATTTTATGACAAATTTTCCTCTTCTGAGACTTTCTAGTTGTATTTAACCCAAGTCACATTCTTTGGAAGGCTCTTTGGCTAGGTGCCAGCTGAAGCTGCCCCCGACTCTGGTTTTTTGAAGTGCCCACCTTTGACTTTCTTTCTTGCCCGAGACAGAATTCCCTTAGAGCATCCTCTTGGTTATATGGGCAGTCTCGGTGAAGCCAGTCAGATACATTGGGATCTGCAAAGACAGAAAAAGTGCTGGATTGTGTTTGCTCTTGTGCGGTATTACAAAACCATTTAGATATTATATTACTTGCCTTTTGTATTGCTTTGATCAAATACTTGACAAGAAGTAACTTCAAGGAGGAGGGCTTTGTTTTGGCTCCCAGTTTAAGAGGATACAGTTCATCATGGTGGGAAAGGCAGGGTGGCAAGATAGAAGGTGGTTGGTTGTAATGCACCACAGCCAGAAAATAAGGTTATGAAATGTTACTGCTCTAGCTGGCCTGGGAGAGTAGAGTCCAAAAATGAGGTGGACTATAGTATCATGCAATAGCCAACTTTATTCAGAGTATCAGACAATTTATAGTTTGAGGATATTCTTGAGGGTTAAGCAAGGTCAGAAGAGCAAAGGTCACATGAGTTTAAGCCATAGACTGATGTCCTGGGGCAAGTCATGCTTGGGAACACCATTCTGGATACCAGTGGGTAGGGCGATGTGTAAGCTCCAGTAAACCCTGCTCCTGTCAGGACATCTGGGAGGGCTCGGAAGCACATCCCACGAGCAGCGCATGTTATGGAGGAATGAACAGATGCTACACGGCTTTTGTTTTGTTTACTCCTGTCTCTCTCTGTTTCTCTCTTTGTCTCTCTCTGTCTCTCTGTCTCTCTCTGTGTCTCTGTCTGTCTCTCTATGTCTCTCTCTGTATGTCTCTGTCTCTCTCTGTCTCTCTCGGTGTTTTCTCACAAGGTCTCAAAAATCTCACACAGCTTCATTCGTAGACTGTGTTCTGACAATTAGATACTGGTGTTTGAGTGAAAAAAAAAATAAAAAAGGAAAGAACATGACTACTCCTAGGTATGATGGAGGAGAAAGTTTAATTTAGGTAAGAAGGAGCACAGTCAGAGGCAGGGGCATGTGGCAGAGTCCAGAGTGGACAAGACCGTGAGAGCCATGTGTGGAGAGAGGGGCAGGGGAGAGGGCACAGCAGCCACTGACCAGGACCAAGAGACTGGGCAAGAGAATAAACTAAAGGAATAGGTAACCAAAATGGTTGGATTATAGAGGGAAGAACAGCTAGGGGAAGGGCAGTTTAGCCCCTGGGCTGGAGAAAGTTTTGGTTGGGGGTGGGAGGGATGAATGCTAGCCCTACCCTGTAACAGGTTGGGACTGAGGGTTGCAGAGAACCTGGTGGCCAGGTCTACTTTGATATGTTAAATAGGCACCTCAGCTGGTTCAGCTTGCTTCTTCCTTTTTTATTGAAGTCACAAACTCTATCCCAGCTGTTCTCAACCTGTCAAGACCCCTTTGGTGGGGGACGAACTTTTTATAGGAGTTGCCTAAGACCATCAGAAAACATAGATATTTACATTATGATTCATAACAGTAGCAAAATTACAGTTAACAAAAAAATTTATGGTTGGGGGTCACAACAACATGAGGAACTATATTAAATGACCACAGCATTAGGAAGCTTGAGAACCACTGCTCCAGCCAGCCCTTTAAATGGTACGCCTTTCCATAATTAGTTAACCTAACCTAGAAACTGCATCATGGACATTCCCAGAGGCTTGTCTCCTACATTATTCTAGACAAGTTGACAGATCAACAGTATTAACTGTTAGATGTTTTGTGATCACCTTAGACTTCATTAATTACAATATGCATCTCCAGGTATTGATGATGGTATGCAGTGGTCTATTTTGTCCTGTACCCAGAGTGTCCAATTTATAATCCTGAAGTCTGAATACAATCAGTAGACATACTGAAGTAAGTAGAGATATAAACTCCTTTTGACCTCTTGTTGTTCTCTTTCAACATCATGCTCAAATGTGTTTTTCCACTTTATTTTTAACTTTTGGAGTAAACAAAAATGCTAATGATTCTTTTATGGAGTTTAATGAGAAGAAAATGTTTGAGGGATAAAGCCATGACAAGTTAAAAAAGATATATGAAAAAGAAAAGACCAGAACAAACTCTGGAATCTTTTTCTTGGATAATCAAAACCAAAACTCCAAACTGAAAATGTTCAGTTCTTTGTGTCTTGAGTTTTTCTTGGTCTTAAGACATATGAGTAGATATGTTTGGTCTCCTGTATTAATTACTCTTGCAGCCATCTCTGAAACAAGGGTAAATCCACATCCATTGCTTGATTTACATTTCCTCTTTGTATCCATTTTTGTCCTCTTCAGTGGGAAAATCTTTCCACTTCAGGCCCTGTGAAAACACCCGGAGATAAAATGGGTAAGACAGTCGTTGCACAAGGGAGGACTAATGTTTTAGTATAAGAAGACTGATAATTGAACAGACCATCATGATATAGTTTAATAAATTTTGTGAGGGCAGTTAGTTACAGAGGAGGTGGGAATGAAGGGTGCTAAGTGATTAGAAATGGCTCTTCGGAAGAAGGAAGGTGTGAACTGTGGTTTTAAGAGTGAATGAGATTTACTTTGAAATGGAAGGAAAGGGAAGGATAGTTGAGGCTGGAGTCCTTAACAAACTGTGGATACCTATTGTTGTTTGTCTCTTTGATTTGCCTTTGCAAACTGAACAACATGCTGTCCTCTAGGATACTTTACTATGCAAATAGCAGAGGATTGAGGGAAAGTGATTTAAATAATTGGTAATTGACTGACAAATGGAGTATCTGGAGACAGCTGGTGAGAATTTCTTCACAGTCCAGGACTCAGGTGTTTTGTACACGTTCCCCTTTCTATGCCTAGATTATTGGCACCATTTCCTCTCATTTTAGTATGGTTGCGTCACCTGCCTGTAAGTGTCTTATTTCTACAGGGCAGTATTTATGGTAGGAAAAGCAACTTTTTACACACTTCCCTCCCCAACTTTGGCATTTCACTAACAGTTTTCCCTTTTCATTGGTGAGAGTTGTATTACACATCATTATGTTAACTGGTCACTGACAAGGTAACTTAAAGTTTCTCTCTAGTTGTAGGATAGGAAGGTGAAACACCAGACAAAGACAGGACTGCTCAAACAGAAAAGCATCAATAGTTGCTATGTAGACACAGCTAATCCACAGCTCACTCATCCTGCAGTGGAATTCCTCCTCTCTCCTTTCTCTTCTCTCATACTTCTCTCTCTCTCTCCTCCCTCCTCTTTCTCTTTCTAGTCAGGATTTCTCTGTGTAGCCCCTGGCTGTCCTGGAACTCACTCTGGAGCCAAGGCAGAGATCTGCCTGCTTTTTCCTCCCTTGCTCAGACTAAGGGAGTGCCACCACTGCCCAGCTCCCTTTTAGCCCTGGCTGACCTCAGCCTCCTGCGTGCAGAGATTATGAGTGGGGATCATCCACCCTAGATGGCTGCTTCCTTGTCGTTTCAAAAGTAGATTGAAGCTGACTTTGACTTTCTGCAAGTCATACACTTCTGTAGTGGCTTAGTGTAGGAGAATGGTAGTTGTTGAATTCAAGTTTTAAGTGTCACTTTATCAGTTAAAAGCTTTTAAAATAATGCTTTTGAAATCTAGGTGGGAGGGGGATATGGAACCATTATGATGTATCAAGGTGTATTATTAGCAATGCACACTAGGATGCACAAATATACCTTTTGTAAAAACCTTTGATATACTAGGGAGGTTATGGAAATCAAACTCTTAGGTCTCCATTTTACTTGAATCAACATTATTATATAAAAACCACGATTAATTTCTAAGCATTTCTTCTTGCTTACTTTTTACAGTTCTAGTATATTCTTGTGATGAAATGATTAGCAGTTCCCCATTGTTTGCTCCATAGTCTTTTTAAAAACTTTTTTATTTTTGGATATTTTCTTTATTTAAAATTTAAATGTTATCTTCTTTCCCGGTTTCCCTCCCTCTCGGAAACACCCTATCACTTCTCCCTCCCCCTGCTTCTATGAGGGTGTTCACCCACCCACCCACCTACCCACTCCCACCTTCCTGCCCTTGATTCCTCTACACTGGGGCATCTATGGAGCTTTCATAGGACCAAGGACCTCTCCTTCCATTGAAGCATTACAAGGCCATCCTCTGCAACTTATGCAGCTGGAGCCATGTGTATTCCTTTGTTGATGGCTTAGTCCTTGGGAGTTCTGGGGGTTTGGTTTGTTGATATTGTTGTTCTTCTTATGGGGTTGCAAACCCCTTCAGCTCCTTCAGTCCTTTCTCTTACTCCTAGAGAACTCACTCTGGAGCCAAGGCAGGGATATGTCTACTTCTTCCTCCCCTGTGCTCAGACTAAGGAAAAGGACTGAAGCAGTTGAAGGGGTTTGTAACCCCACAGGAAGAACAACAATATCAACCAACCAGACCCCCCAGAACTTCCATAGTCTTGTTTAACTGTTATGTATCTTGTGTCAGAAAGCATAGAGAAGTACAGTAATATTTCAAAGAGTTGGTCTTTTCTAAGGCTCTTTTTTTTGGAGGTTGGGGTGGGTGGGAGGTGTGGACAAGGTTTCAGGTAGCTCCTGCTGGCCTCAAACTTGTAATTGAGGATAACCTTGAATGCCTAATCCTCCTGTCTCCTCCTCCAGAGTGTTGGTAGCATGCCCAGTTTTATGCAGTTCTGGGGCTTTCTGTATGAAAGGTTACACTATACCAGTTGAGCTACATCCCCTGCCTTGGACCCACAGATTTGATCAAATGCCTTTTTTGGATGTTTTTCATCAGTCTGTTACATCGAATTCCATTTTAAAAGAAGTATTAGAAATTGGTCATCACTAGATGGCAGTCTTTCTCCACTCTAGGTGATTTATTCAGAAGGGAAAGTAATACTATTAAAACCAGTGCTGACTGCCAGTAGAAAGCTAATTTAGTAGATCTCTAACTTTTCCAGTTTAAGACTTGTTTATTTATTTGTTTTTGCCTTTTGTATCTGATAGGCCTGTTGGTTATTGATGACTTATGCTGAAATATATTTGAAATGCTGAGTCTTTATGGTTTATGTTCACATTGCTTTTTACTGTGATAGAAGCAATTTGTAACTAAAGACACAAAATGCAAGTAAATATATTTTCACCTGTCTGATAGCTACATGGAAACTGTGTATCCTTTTCCCTTGGATGCACACAAAGAATTTATCCAGAACCAGGGAGTACTGTAAGTTTCCAGAACATGGGAAATATAGGGCACTTTCTACTTTCCTTCATTTAGATTTGTGAGCTTTAGATTTCAACTTTTTTTTTTTTTTTTTTTTTTTTTTTTGAGACAGGGTCTTGCCCTGTTGTCCTGGCTGGCTTGGTACTAATCACTGAGCTCAGCCCCCTGCCTCAGCCTCCTGAATGCTGGGATTACAGGCCTGGGAGTGCCTTACTAACCAATTATTATTTTAATTTTTAAATTTTCTACTCCAAGGGCCCACTGTAAACCTTTAAAGTTATGCCACATCCTGGTCTAATAGAGTGTTAAAATCATGAAGATTCTAAGTAGGAACTTGGTGACATTGATAAGGAGATTAAATCTACCACCTGCTGTCTGTCACAGAGCGCTCCTCCTCATTATGTGCCTGCATCAGAAAGCTCAGCGCTCAGCTAGGACTTCAGGGAAATTGTAATTGATTGCTGTTTCCTATTTTGTAAATGAGAAAGAGCTGAAGGTCAGAGAGATTAATTGAATTGGCCAAAGATGTAGCTAATTACAGGGCTAAGACTAAGGCCTCACAATCAGACATCTAAAATCCACATTTTCTTACTTTGATTTTTAGTTTAGGTTTTCTTTTCTTTTTAAAAAATAGGAAACCCAGGGAGGCATTATCTAAGTTCTGATTTTCTTTGCTTATTTTCCTTTGAGTAGGCCTTACATAGTTCAGGGGGCTTTGCACTAGTTAGTTAGGCTCCCCTTGGAGTCCTCACCCTCCTTGCTCCACTTCCCAACTGCTAGGATTACATGCTCTACTATACCTGGTGCCTGAATTTCTGAACTTTGTGATTTTTTTTTTTCCCATCAAGTTTGTCCTTTATCTTTGGAGAGAATGAATGAAAATTTTTTTCTTAGTAGAACCTAATGTAGACACTATTACTGAGTCAGAATATACTGAAATTAAACCAAAGTTTTTAAAAAATTGAATACCAGCCTATATTTTTAAATTTGAGGATTTTTCAGTGTTCCCCCTGCAACCCCCTAGTTTTCTACATGACAAGGATTATGAGTATCTTTACTTAGAAGATTCCTTTTCTTTTCTTTGAAAGAGGAAGATTTAAGCTTGAAACTTACTGAAATGTCAGTGGTAGGTTCAGTCTTGTGTGTTCTACATAGCTTTTGTAAAATCATTTACTTGGAGGGCTGCTTATAATTTTGTTCATCTTTTTCTTTCCAAGGAAGGGGAATGAATCTTGATGGCTGTGTTTTTACTGAAGTCAGTGTTTGTAGGCGTGTGTGCGTGTGTGTGTGTGTGCGTGTGTGTGTGTGTGTGTGTGTGTTACCCTTAATTTTGGGTAGTGAACTGACATGATGAGGAAAATAAACTGTCTTATCCAGAGGATAAGTGCGTGATGATCCTGTACCACACATCACTCCAGACTCAAAAAACATGGGCACTGAGCACATATGTGTTTGCTGAAGGAGTGTCAAGGATCAGAGATAATGTTGACATGTCCCAGTCAGCGTGTGCGTTATTGGTTCTGAATTGATACTGATTCCAGGAGACCTCAAGAAGCCTTATGGCCCTCCAGTTAAAGCAGGGCTTAATGGAGGTTAGAGGATTAATGGAGTTTGGCTGAAGTCTGATTCACAGGTCTAGTGGGTCTCTGAACTCATCCTGTGGTAATCCAACCTTCCCACCCATAATCCATATAGTGGGTAGATATATGTAGAAGTAGGAGGATAATCCATATAGTGGGTAGATATATGTAGAAGTAGGAGGATAATCCATATAGTGGGTAGATATATGTAGAAGTAGGAGGATAATCCATATAGTGGGTAGATATATGTAGAAGTAGGAGGATAATCCATATAGTGGGTAGATATATTTAGAAGTAGGAGGATAATCCATATAGTGGGTAGATATATGTAGAAGTAGGAGGATAATCCATATAGTTGGGTAGATATATGTAGAAGTAGGAGGATAATCCATATAGTGGGTAGATATATGTAGAAGTAGGAGGATAATCCATATAGTGGGTAGATATATGTAGAAGTAGGAGGATAATCCATATAGTGGGTAGATATATGTAGAAGTAGGAGGATAATCCATATAGTGGGTAGATATATGTAGAAGTAGGAGGATAATCCATATAGTGGGTAGATATATGTAGAAGTAGGAGGATAATCCATATAGTGGGTAGATATATGTAGAAGTAGGAGGATAATCCATATAGTGGGTAGATATATGTAGAAGTAGGAGGATAATCCATATAGTGGGTAGATATATGTAGAAGTAGGAGGATAATCCATATAGTTGGGTAGATATATGTAGAAGTAGGAGGATAATCCATATAGTGGGTAGATATATGTAGAAGTAGGAGGATAATCCATATAGTTGGGTAGATATATGTAGAAGTAGGAGGATAATCCATATAGTGGGTAGATATATGTAGAAGTAGGAGGATAATCCATATAGTGGGTAGATATATGTAGAAGTAGGAGGATAATCCATATAGTGGGTAGATATATGTAGAAGTAGGAGGATAATCCATATAGTTGGGTAGATAGATATATGTAGTAGGAGGATAATCCATATAGTTGGGTAGATATATGTAGAAGTAGGAGGATAATCCATATAGTGGGTAGATATATGTAGAAGTAGGAGGATAATCCATATAGTGGGTAGATATATGTAGAAGTAGGAGGATAATCCATATAGTGGGTAGATATATGTAGAAGTAGGAGGATAATCCATATAGTTGGGTAGATATATGTAGAAGTAGGAGGATAATCCATATAGTGGGTAGATATATGTAGAAGTAGGAGGATAATCCATATAGTGGGTAGATATATGTAGAAGTAGGAGGATAATCCATATAGTGGGTAGATATATGTAGAAGTAGGAGGATAATCCATATAGTGGGTAGATATATGTAGAAGTAGGAGGATAATCCATATAGTGGGTAGATATATGTAGAAGTAGGAGGATAATCCATATAGTGGGTAGATATATGTAGAAGTAGGAGGATAATCCATATAGTTGGGTAGATATATGTAGAAGTAGGAGGATAATCCATATAGTGGGTAGATATATGTAGAAGTAGGAGGATAATCCATATAGTGGGTAGATATATGTAGAAGTAGGAGGATAATCCATATAGTGGGTAGATATATGTAGAAGTAGGAGGATAATCCATATAGTTGGGTAGATATATGTAGAAGTAGGAGGATAATCCATATAGTGGGTAGATATATGTAGAAGTAGGAGGATAATCCATATAGTGGGTAGATATATGTAGGAGGATAATCCATATAGTGGGTAGATATATGTAGAAGTAGGAGGATAATCCATATAGTGGGTAGATATATGTAGAAGTAGGAGGATAATCCATATAGTTGGGTAGATATATGTAGAAGTAGGAGGATAATCCATATAGTGGGTAGATATATGTAGAAGTAGGAGGATAATCCATATAGTTGGTAGATATATGTAGAAGTAGGAGGATAATCCATATAGTGGGTAGATATATGTAGAAGTAGGAGGATAATCCATATAGTGGGTAGATATATGTAGAAGTAGGAGGATAATCCATATAGTTGGGTAGATATATGTAGAAGTAGGAGGATAATCCATATAGTGGGTAGATATATGTAGAAGTAGGAGGATAATCCATATAGTGGGTAGATATATGTAGAAGTAGGAGGATAATCCATATAGTGGGTAGATATATGTAGAAGTAGGAGGATAATCCATATAGTGGGTAGATATATGTAGAAGTAGGAGGATAATCCATATAGTTGGGTAGATATATGTAGAAGTAGGAGGATAATCCATATAGTGGGTAGATATATGTAGAAGTAGGAGGATAATCCATATAGTGGGTAGATATATGTAGAAGTAGGAGGATAATCCATATAGTTGGGTAGATATATGTAGAAGTAGGAGGATAATCCATATAGTGGGTAGATATATGTAGAAGTAGGAGGATAATCCATATAGTTGGGTAGATATATGTAGAAGTAGGAGGATAATCCATATAGTGGGTAGATATATGTAGAAGTAGGAGGATAATCCATATAGTGGGTAGATATATGTAGAAGTAGGAGGATAATCCATATAGTGGGTAGATATATGTAGAAGTAGGAGGATAATCCATATAGTTGGGTAGATAGATATATGTAGTAGGAGGATAATCCATATAGTTGGGTAAATATATGTAGAAGTAGGAGGATAATCCATATAGTGGGTAGATATATGTAGAAGTAGGAGGATAATCCATATAGTGGGTAGATATATGTAGAAGTAGGAGGATAATCCATATAGTGGGTAGATATATGTAGAAGTAGGAGGATAATCCATATAGTTGGGTAGATATATGTAGAAGTAGGAGGATAATCCATATAGTGGGTAGATATATGTAGAAGTAGGAGGATAATCCATATAGTGGGTAGATATATGTAGAAGTAGGAGGATAATCCATATAGTGGGTAGATATATGTAGAAGTAGGAGGATAATCCATATAGTGGGTAGATATATGTAGAAGTAGGAGGATAATCCATATAGTGGGTAGATATATGTAGAAGTAGGAGGATAATCCATATAGTGGGTAGATATATGTAGAAGTAGGAGGATAATCCATATAGTTGGGTAGATATATGTAGAAGTAGGAGGATAATCCATATAGTGGGTAGATATATGTAGAAGTAGGAGGATAATCCATATAGTGGGTAGATATATGTAGAAGTAGGAGGATAATCCATATAGTGGGTAGATATATGTAGAAGTAGGAGGATAATCCATATAGTTGGGTAGATATATGTAGAAGTAGGAGGATAATCCATATAGTGGGTAGATATATGTAGAAGTAGGAGGATAATCCATATAGTGGGTAGATATATGTAGGAGGATAATCCATATAGTGGGTAGATATATGTAGAAGTAGGAGGATAATCCATATAGTGGGTAGATATATGTAGAAGTAGGAGGATAATCCATATAGTTGGGTAGATATATGTAGAAGTAGGAGGATAATCCATATAGTGGGTAGATATATGTAGAAGTAGGAGGATAATCCATATAGTTGGTAGATATATGTAGAAGTAGGAGGATAATCCATATAGTGGGTAGATATATGTAGAAGTAGGAGGATAATCCATATAGTGGGTAGATATATGTAGAAGTAGGAGGATAATCCATATAGTTGGGTAGATATATGTAGAAGTAGGAGGATAATCCATATAGTGGGTAGATATATGTAGAAGTAGGAGGATAATCCATATAGTTGGGTAGATATATATAGAAGTAGGAGGATAATCCATATAGTGGGTAGATATATGTAGAAGTAGGAGGAATTCTTGCACTAGTTCCCTGACCTAGCATGAGGGCTATTATGGTTGTGGTTGGACAGACTAAATGCCTTTAGAGTTGCCCGTTCCTGGAAAAATAGTGAATCAATACAGTGTTGCATCCCTAGAACAATTGCAGAAATTAGTACAACCATCAAGGACTTGAAAGATGGCTGGGTGGAGAATGACAGTTGACTATCAAAAACTTTTATCAAGTAGTGACTCCAATTGAAGCTACTCTACCAGATGTGGTGTCCTTTCTTTAGCAGGTTAACATATCTCCTGGTACATGGTATACAACTATTGATCTAGGAAATGTCTTTTTGCTCTATACCTATCTGTAAGGACCTCCAGAAACTATTTGCTTTCAGTTGTCCAAGGGCAGCAATATACCTTTATATTAACTATACATTAGCTCTCTAGCTCTGTGTCATAACTTAGTTTGAATGGATCTTGATTATCTGGCTCTTCTCCACAAAGTATTACATTAGTGTACCATATTGATGGCATTATACTGATTGGACCAAGTGAGCATGAGGTATCAACCATATTGAACTTGTTGGTAACACAAATGTGCATCAAGGACGGGAAATAAATCCATGTAAAATTCAGAAGACTTCTACCTCAGTCTCTTGATCACTGTTCTATTTCTGTGAAGAGATGCCATGACCATAACAACTCCTATAAAAGAAAGCATTTAATTAAGATTTACAGTGTCAGAAGTTTTGCTCATTATCATCATGGCAGTGAGCATGGTGGCACACAGACAGAAATAGTGCTGGAGAAGTAACTGAGAGCTCTACATTTGGATCTGCTGGCAGCAGGAAGAGAGAGACATTGGGTCTGGCATTTGAAACCTCAGAGCCCACCCCATTGGCACATTTCCTCCAACAAGGCCATACCATCTCCAAAAAAGCCACACCTCCTAATCTTCTAATCTTTTTCAGACACTCACTGGTGACTAAGGATTCAAATATTTGAGTCTGTGGAGCCATTCTTATTCAACCCACTGCACTCAGTAAAATTCTTAGGAAACCAGAGGTTTGGGACATGCAGAGGTATTCATAATGTTTAGTTTGCCTATTTGGATTCTGGAGAGAGTATATTCCTCACTTGGGTAAGTTACTGTGACCCAGATACCAAAAGGCTTAGAAAACCATTAGCTTTGCATGGAGCCTGACCAGGCGAAGGCTCTTTAACATGTACAGGCTGTTGTGCAGGCAGCTCTACTACTATATGATCCAGCAGACCTGATGATAACTTGAGGTATCAGTGGCAGACAGGGATGCTATTTGGAGCCCTTGGAAGGCCTCTATTGGTGAGTCACAGAAGAGACCTTTGGAATTTTGAGGCAAGGCTCTGCCGTCATCTGCAGACAACTTATTCTCCCTTTGAAAGGCAGCTCTTAACCTGCTCTTAGGCCCCTTAGTGGAAACTGAATGTTTGACAATGGTCCAACAGTTTACCATACAACCTGAGCTTGTTCTTGCTCTTGCTGCAAGACCTTTCCTTTACGGGCATTAGAGTCTACTTAGGGATTCCAGCACATATTAAAGACCAGCTAATACATCCAGTCTCGTGGACTGAATAACTACTGGGTTCTTGGCCCTTCTGTTGATAGGCAGCCATTATTGGATTAGCTGGACCACAGCCTGTAAGCCATTCTAAAAAAATCTTCTATATATATATATATACATACATACATACATATACATACATACATAGTCATTCTGTAAGTCTGTTTCTATAGAGAACCCTCATTAATACAGAAGCCTTTGGAGACACTTAAGCTGGGGGGTAATATCTGAAATACTGATTCAAAGAGATTGTTTTAACTGCCATGTGGACTATGTAATTGGTGGTGGTGCTGATGGTAGTGAATGCATGATGAAATTTTGGAGGCTTTTTAACTGCTCTGGTGCAGCTAAGTTTTACATTTGGACAATGATTTAAATAGAAATGGTGGGTTGTATTTAATTCTAGAACATGTTTTGGAGGTTGAGTTGTCATGATTTAGTAGTAGACTAGATGGGGAGAGGATGGACAGATGATAAATGATTGTAAACACTTGACATATGTACACACACATGTACATACACACACACACACACACACACTACATTTGGATGGCTTTTAACAATCCAATTGGAGTACTGCAGTAGTAATAGGAAATTTGAGTTTAAACTTCAGAGTAATGCTCTCATTTGTAGATTATCCATCAGGAAGTCAGTACTATATGATTGATAATTTTGAGCTGTGAGATTGCTTGGTGAGAGAGCATGGGGAGGTGTAATAGAGGAGGAGGCTCTAGAAGGGAGATTGAGAAGGTGTGTCAGTGAAATGTAAATTCATGTTAATGTGGTTACTATTACTCTCTCCAGAAGAGAGTGCTTAATGAAGAAGTCAGCACCAAGCCTCAACAAATACTGCTGCTAGAGGAGTAAAATAAATACTTGCTCTAGTGGGAAGAAAAGAAGTAGAAAATGTTTTGCTAGGATGGAAAGCAGAAAACCTATGGTAGCTGGAAGGAGACATGCAGTTCAGGGCAAGTTTTCCTCTGATCTTTATACAGACATGATCTGATGGAAAGGGAAAATTACATGATGTAGAGCAGAAGTTTGTGAAACAATAAGCAGGGTGAGCTGCAAATGAGCTCTGTCTGTGGAGAGCAGACAGAGGAGGAAGTACAGAGGTAAGCAGGTTGGCTGATTTTCATGAGGGAAGAGGAAATAGTTAAGTGTATTTCCTCTCTCCTTCCTGGAAGTGTATAGTTAGAACAGTAAGTGAGAGGGGTGGCTCAACATTGAGGCAGAAGAAATGAAGGTTTACACACGATGAGAGTTTATATTATTTTTTGAGATGTTCATCTTTGCTTGGGTTGATCATTCCTAATTCAAAAGTCTCAAGTACGAATGCTCATAAGGAATGTATGACGAGTGTCATAAGTGGAAAATGCCAGGCTGGCCTCATGTTTGTGATCTGTTGTAGTCAAAACACTAAGTCACTAAGACATTGAATAGATTTACCTTCTGGGTATAAGTTATATGTGAAAACATGATGAATTGTGTGTTTGGATTTGAATCTTATATACAAGATAACTCATACAAATATGAGTTATTCCCCCAATTCCTCTAATTAGAAACATTAGGTTTCAAGCATTTTAGACAAGGGATTTCATCTCCAGTAGGATTTTCTAGTAGTGTTGAGTGACTATTTTAGATTGTAGCTGTGTAGTTAGTTATACTGAAGCTAGCCAGCTTGCCTGTGATTTTTTTCTCCAGTACTATTCAGCTTCTTGGGTGGAGTCATGGAGTAAATGGATAGTTGGATTTATTGAAATCGAGTTTTTCCAGATGAGCTAAATGGAGAAATGGACAGGAGCTGTAATTCAAGTCTTTTATTTTGGGATGACAGTCTGACGGTGTGCCAAATGATTTTAAATGAACTAGAAAGCAACTGTTTTTGGATTTTTCTAAAATAAAACAAACCAAACCCGACACTCTTTTAATGTGGGGATAGTATGGACTCAGTTGGTGGTTTATGTATCCTGAATATCTAGTTTCTATAGAAGTTTCTTCTGAGTTTGTAATTCTCTTCTCCTCAGAAGTGCTGTAATCTTCATGCCGTCTTCTCTTTAAAGGTCTGTCTATGATGGTGAGGAACATGGACGATTCATGGAGAAGCTAGAAACTCGTATCCGCAATCATGACAGAGAAATCGAGAAAATGTGCAACTTTCACTACCAGGGCTTTGTGGACTCTATTACTGAGCTGCTGAAAGTACGAGGAGAAGCCCAGAAACTCAAAGTAAGGAGACATTACTGGATATTTGCTCCTCTGTCCTCTTCTGGGGTTCTGATTAGTACTGAAAGAGTAGGGGCCATACTGCATGGCGTGTAGAACAGGTGGGTCTTATTTTCATGGGCAGATACTTTAGTTCCCACTTTTCAAATAGAGAGTCCAGGAGAAGGTGCATGGACAGCCTGCCCAAACCACAAAATTGATATGAAGTGATCATTACTAAACAAATTACATGTACATTTAGATATGATCATATTATTTTCCTGGCTTAAAAACCTGCATAGCTCCCTTTGTTAGGTTTGAGAGAACACAGTCCAGCATACTTAGTATAGTACTTAAGGTTCCGTTCATCTGGCTCTGCCATGCCTTTACTCTCATTTCTTGGCTTCCATGATGATGGTGATGGTGATGGTGATGATTATTTTGAGATAGGGTTTTCCTATTCTGGCCTCCAACTTCCTCCTTTCACAGCTTCTTAAGTACTAGGATTACAGGTGTGTCTCACTGTACCTGGGGTGTAGTAAGATTTTTATGAAGTATGGAAAGATTTTTATGAAGTATTCCAAAACCTATATAAAGAATACTCTTTTAAGTTAGCTTAGTGCCTACAAGAGGATTGAACCAGTGACCAGTTACTTAGACTGTCCCTGAAGCCACCAGCTTCTTTGCTGGGATTTCCACCCAACCCCCCATGCCCAGGCATTAAAAAGCTGCCATTACTTACTTACTTGAAAGGCCAAGGTGAAAAGGCCTGTGGTGGCTGTGGGGTGCTGCCTACAGCATGATTCATGTTCAGGCAGGTCACCGCAGAGCCCTTCTCTTAGATGACTTTGCTTGTTGATCTGAAGACTATTCTCCTAAATTTGTTATGTTAAACAGTTTAGATTTTTGCCATTGCTAAGAAGACTCATCTGCTCTATCATTAATAACAGTTTTATTTTCTTCTCTCTGGTCTTTATACATTTGTTTTTCTTGTTGGAATCTAAATTAGAATCCTTAATTGAATTTTTTTCTTCATGGGGTTAACTGTATAATGGGTATAAAATTCATCTTAAAGAATATATTACTTAAAAAAGCAAAGAAACAGTTTTTTTTTAAATTTTTTTTATTAGGTATTTTCCTCATTTACATTTCCAATGCTATCCCAAAAGTCCCCCATACCCTCCCCCCCACTCCCCTACTCACCCACTCCCACTTTTTGGCCCTGGAGTTCCCCTGTACTGGGACATATAAAGTTTGCAAGTCCAGTGGGCCTCTCTTTCCAGTGATGGCGGACTAGGCAATCTTTTGATACATATGCAGCTAGAGTCAAGAGCTCTGGGGGGTACTGGTTAGTTCATATTGTTGTTCCACCTATAGGGTTGCAGATCCCTTTAGCTCCTTGGATACTTTCTCTAGCCCCTCAATTGGGGGCCCTGTGATCCATCCAATAGCTATCTGTGAGCATCCACTTCTGTGAAACAGTTTTTTTTAAAAGGCTAAGCAAGCTATTAGATACCAAATATATTCTAAAACTGCAATAGTTAAAAAAAACCATTTGCCTGCAAAATATTACTTAAATAGACATAAAACCATTAAGCTACTAAACCTTGTAACTTCTTTTATTTAATGTGAAATTTTGTGTTTAACTACAGAAATATTGATGTTTGAAATAGAGGTGCTATACTGTTTCCAGCTGTGGGATATTATATAACAGATATATAATGTAATATGTTACATAAAATATCATTACTTATATAAAGTTTTCAATACTTTGAAGTCTCAAACACATGGATCCTAAGGTTTGTATGATAGAACTCATCTACCTTGAGAAACAGAATATTGTCAGCATCATCAAATACTTCTCTCTTTATGTTTCTTAGTTGCTTTCTCCATCTTAGATGTAACAAGTCTTTTGATTTGTTGCGAATGTGCTGCTTGTCCTCACGCAGGCCTCATAGTTCCCTTACAATCTTGATTATTCTTTTTCTATGCTTCTTAGTCTTGTGCATTGCAAACTTCTCCCACATATTCTTGGGAATCTGCTCCAGGATGGATCAAAGCATACAAGGGATGTAGAATATGGTTTAAGCAAAATGATACAGATTATTGCCTGGAAACTTAGCAGTTGCTGACCTTAGTTTCTGATTGAGACTCACCTTTGTTCTACTTTCTCCCCTACTTTAAATTGGCTCAAGTTAGAAATTCCTTCAGATTGGTCTGAATGCTTCTGAAGGAATACCTGACTATATTTTTCCAGTTTGGTATTTTGGCTGCTTGAGACTCTTAAGCAGTTCCTCTGAGGGTGAGAGGAATCATGTCTAGCTGCACACCTGGTAAGCTCTGCTCTGGGCACCCATTTGACTTAGGTGAAGAATGCTGAATTTCTTAACTCTTGAAAGGAATTTAGAGGTGGAAATTTTTAAGTTTTAATCAACCACTTATAACACTAAGTTAATAACATTACACTTTTTGTGATGCTCATTATTTTGTGTTCACAGCATCTTTGTATAAGTATATATACAATGTGTATATGTACATGCACGCCCATGCTTTTTTATATTAGCAGTGTCTTTCTAGACAGTGTTTTTCATTGTAGTATATAGAACAATAATCAGCTAGAATTAAGATAGTTACTATTTTCTTACCGTTGACATAGAGCTAGGAGGCTGGAGAGATGGCTCAGCAGTTAAGAGCATTACCATTGACATAGAGTCGGCTCCTATGGATTTGTTTTTGGTGATGGTTTGCATGAAATCAGTTTGCTAGAATTGATCAGTAATTCTAAGAAAACTTGAAATTAAGCAGAAGAGAATTAAATAGAAAATAAAATGTACTATCTAGTAAAGATAAACATTGTTTCTTGAAAATTGTCTCAGTCTGTGTATCTCTCTCTCTCTCTCTTTCTGTGTGTGTGTGTGACTTTGTTTCTGTCTCTCTCTCTGTCTCTGTTCATTTCACATGTCTGTGTATGTGTCTGTCTGTGCCTCTCAGTGTGTCTGTTGTGTTTCTCTCTGTATATCTGTTTGTGTCCCCATGTGCCTGTAGTTTCTCTGTGTTTATATCTCTTCGTATATGTCTGTATTCATGAGTCTTAATGTAAAATATGTGTCTATAAGTTTGAAGTTAGAAATTTTGAGAAATGATGCAATAAACAAGACTATTATTTTAGTATGAATAATAGTGGTGAATATAGTTGTATTGGAGGTTTTAATTTTGGGAGAACTCCAGAATAGGCTAAAAACATCCAGTTTGTTGAAACCATAATGTTTTTTATCCACATTGGTTTCTCTTACTTTGACCTGAATCCTGTTTTCTAGTGAGAGGCCTTCATTAGAAGCAGCCTTTCTTGTGTTAGCTCTTCAAGAGATTTGAAACAGCCATTGTTTAGGTTTGGGATGAAGAATGGAGAGTCCAGATATAGTGTGTAGGATCTCCAAATCACCTTTCCTTTATGGGCTAAAAATAACTTCATTTGTTTTTCATGTGGTATACGTTTGGCTCCTTTATTTATTTATTTAACATTTTTAATCATACTGCAGTTCATCAGTGCCCTTCATGACATCTGACATCTGAATGTCATTCTCATCAGTTGATCTTGTCACCCTACTATCTTCTTTTATTTTAGAGTGGGCATAACAACTTCTGGCTTGTAGGCCAAATTCAGTTTTCCTCCTATTGTTGTAAATAAAGTTTGATCGAGTCCTAGATATACCAGCACATAACATTTTATTTGTGGCTACAGTTCTGTCAGTGTTGGCTGGCTACTGCAGAGGATTTGTGGCCAGAAGAACATTTCCTGTCTTACTGTAGTGGAGCCAGACTGCTGTCTTAGGTGATGCGGTGTTGAATGCTTTAGAGTTGCATTTAGGGACTGCGTCCTCTCTTGCCTCTCACTGAGCTCACAGTCTGTTGGTTAATGGTGTTGTTCACATCTAATGGTCCTAGGATCCTAAGTATCTGTTGCTTCTTTTCCTCAGATTTTATAAAATATTTTTCTGGAAGAGGTCAGATTTTATTTTATCTTTGAAAGCAGGGATACAGTCTCTAATCTGTTATGGATTATATTATCCAGTTATTGTGTATAATTTAAGATAAAAATTTTAAAAAGTGTGTTTTCTGAAAAACTAAGATGATGTTGAGATGATGTTGAGATGATGTTGAATCAAATAAGTGTGGCCAACACTCCTTATGATGTCTCTTTCCTAAGCATTTATAGTGTTACTTTCCCCTCTTTGTGTGTCTGTATGCAATGCACGTGTGCACATGTGTTAATAACATTAGCTAGCATTTCTTGATGCTTTAAGGGACATTGTAGGAAATACTGGGTGAGGTTGCAGTAAAAGTATAAGGAGTGGCAGTCACTAGTAGAAGGCCTGATTGTCTCTGTTTAAGAAGTTTACGAGTAAATATTGTCCATGCTTTGATAATGTCTGAGGTGATAAAGAATTCCTATTATAAAAATTTATTTGTTTTATGTTAGTGGAAATACCAAGAGTAGATCATTGAAAAGGTCTGTGCTTGTCCCTTTAAATTATAAGTCATAGCTTATTTAAGGCTTATTCACTCATTTCGACTGTCTGGTGGTGAAATCGATGAGGTAATGGAAGGATTAGAAGCTGTTATGAGTTAATGATCCCAAACTATTTAGTAATTCATTTTGTATCATTAAGATGATAAGTAGTAACAACTTGATTTGTGTTAGAAAGTTGAACTTATTCCTAGCCTTTGCAGGAGTGCCTTGTGAAGTAAGAAGTGTCTGTGTTAAAATTTGTGTTCTAGACATTGCACAGATAGTAAAGCTCTTTGGATTATTTTCCATTTTATTTCTTTCTCCTTTTGTTTTTCTTGTTTTGTAATTTTTTTCCCTCTTTTTTCTCAAAGTTAGAATGTGATCTTGAGGGTATGATAATATCTTACTTAGGAATGTACTATCTAAAGTACACTCTAAAGCTTTTCTTTTCCTTTTGCAAAAGGTCATGGAATGCCTAGTAGAGAAGTTGGTAAGTGTTTAAGCTGTAGAGCGAGCAGCTGGACCCCCATGTGCTGGAATGCAGAAAGTACCTAGAGACCTAACCCCAGCCTTCTTATATTACATTTTGATCTTTATCCAACTGTTGTCTAAGTGTTTGTTTTTTATGAGTTTAAATTGTCTTCTCTCCACAGAACCAGGTGACGGACACTAATAGGAAACTGCAGCACGAGGGCAAGGAAGTAAGACCACTTTACCTTCTACAGCGTCTTTTCTGTTTCGTGCTGAGGGCTGTTCTTCACTTTGGGACTTATAGAATATAAGCAGTGTGTTGGAAGTACTTGGGTGCAGTTGTTACTAATTGTAATGTTTACCTGAATAAAATGAATGCAGCCCAACTTGGCTGTGTTTAAAAAAAGAATCATTGAGTAGTCTGCCATACCTGCTGGAATGTTCCTCCTCCATCTTCACCTGCCTCAGACCTCCACTCTTGTGGTTCTTCCATTTCCAGTCAGGATCCCAGGTAGCCTAAGCCTGATTTGAACTGATTTCCACTTTCTCAATTGTGATTACTGGGAGTATGCCGCTGTACCTGGCTTATATTACCCCCACCTTCTTTTGTATAATGATTTTACTTATTTTATGTCTAATAATATGCCAAATATCTGGATCTTTTTTGAACAGGGTATTACTATGTAGCCTAGAACTCATGAACTTATAACAATCTTCCTGTCTCAGTCTCCAGAGTCCTGGGGTTGCAGGCACATATTTACATATTACCTAGTAGTTTATATATTACCTAGTAGTTTATATATTACCTAGTAGTTTATATATTACCTAGTAGTTTATATATTACCTAGTAGTTTATATATTACCTAGTAGTTTATATATTACCTAGTAGTTTATATATTACCTAGTAGTTTATATATTACCTAGTAGTTTATATATTACCTAGTAGTTTATATATTACCTAGTAGTTTATATATTACCTAGTAGTTTATATATTACCTAGTAGGTAGGATCTTTCCCGAGGACCTTGTTGGAAACTGCAGTCTTACCCTCATTCCCTGCGTTCTTTTTGTTTTTCTCCACTGTGCTACTGTACTTTCGGTACATATTTTTTACTCATGTAGTTGTTTTTGTTTGTCTCCCTCCATTAGAATTAGCTCTACTTTAGTAGCAGGTTTGCTTATTTTCTTGATTGTGCATCTCTTCTGACTTTCTAAACAACAAATGTTACAAAGTGAGTGCGCAACAACTGTTTCTTTAAAAAGAAACATAATCAATTCTGTTAATTGACAAACTCATCATTTATGCCTTTACAATTTGCACTTATAGTTTATATCCATTTAATTACTTAATCCAAAGCCAGGACTGCTATTTCCCCTATTTCATTGGTTGGGAAACAAGAACAGATGATTTGAAATTTTATAATAATCCACAAAGCTGAGGTCAACCTTTTCTGACTTGAAGTACATTCCTCTTCCGTGTCATTCACCTTCAATCTCTTTATTCTTTTCACATATTTAAGGGATATAATTTTTAGGGGTGTGTGTGTGTGTGTGGTGGATCCTGAAAGCAGATATAGAAATTGTTTTTCATTTTGCACAGTTCATATTCTACAGATGTAGTTTGTTACATTTTGAGATGACTGTGAGAAAGAGTAAATTAATGTCCAGTAAACTGGATCTTATACAAGATTGTATCTTAAAATGGAACCTCTTAAAGATAAGAACTGCCTCCCTCTAGGAGCCCAGTGGGCACAAGGAAATGTAAATTATGGAGTCTGGTAGGGTTTGGAGAAATGGGCAACTGTCCTGGCTCCCCATAGCCTTTGTGCTTTAGGGTTCATTTTAAATAGCCCTTTTTAGATGCATATGCAGTGTGGTGGGAAAGCAGGAATCTATGTAGGAGTGCTATACTGATTGAGGAGGGCGAGCAGTTCTTAGCTTACACGGTAGATTATTACTAGGAAACTGGGATTCTTGGATGAATTGAATGCAGAATGGGAAAATGTAACTGAAAATGTTTATTTACAGTTCTTGGCATAATTCTGTTTTCCCCCCTTTTGCCAAGCTGGTAATAGCAATGGAGGAGCTGAAGCAGTGTCGACTACAACAGAGAAATATTTCTGCCACTGTCGATAAGCTAATGCTGTGTCTTCCAGGTGAGGAACAGCGAATGGAGTGGGATTCTTGATGTAATTCCTTTAGCTGAGTTAGTTGTTTATTTTGTTTAATGATGCATGTGACATCTGTTTTCTCTTTCAAGTCCTAGAGATGTACAGCAAACTGAGGGACCAGATGAAAACCAAAAGGTAAGATTTTTAAATTGGTCTTTATTACCAAAATTTTCTTTTATTTACAATACTTAAAAAAAGAGATTATTTATTTATTTATTTATTTATTTATTTATGTGTGTGTACACGTCTGTGTTTTTGCTACATGTGTGTGGATACCCACAGAGGCCAGAAGCGGGCATTGGATCCCCTGGAGCTGTAGTTACAGCATTTGTGTGTTGTCTGATGTAGGTGCTGGGGTCTGAACTTGGGTCTTCTGTGAGAGCAACAAGTACGCTCAACTACTGTCCTGTCTCTCCTTGCGTGTTGAGCTGTTGAGCTGTCTCAAGTCTTTCCTTTACTCCCATAATCTCTTCAGGTTTAAGGAGTGCAGGCATGTTATTTTATTGCCCCCCTTTTTTTTTTCTATTTTGTAGATAAGAGATTGTCAATATGCTGGCTTGATTTTGCTGTTTTTTTAAAAGGTCATGTGTACAATCTGAATTTTAGTTGAGCTCTTTAGATTTTTTATGCCTGACATAGTTATCTTTGTATGGCTTTTAGTAATTCATTTTCCATTTGTTCTCACTGTTACTTGATCTTTCTCTGTATATCTGCTTTCCTCTCAAATCTAGTTAACTAGATTTTAAGAGTCTATCTTGTTTTCACTAGTGTCTTATAATCCACACCTCTCTATTTCTTTGAAATGCTTGCTTCTAAGCTTACAGTAATCTTCTTTAACTAATATTGGATCTTAAAATAATTATGACAAATCAGTATAAGTAAGATTTTTGTAGTAGTAGTGTCTATTCAAATTGAAATGCTTTATAGATTTAATTATTATAATTATTAATTATTAATTGATAATTATATGAAATTATCTCACTGTACCACATATACATATATAATTATTCATCAATTAAAAATTTAAAACTATACCTCTGTTTTACCATCCCTCCCTTAGTGTTATTGTTGTAATTACTCTTGTATCAGAATATGACATAGTGCCTATAATACAGTTTCATTTTTGATAAAAACTTTTACATAAAAATGTTTTAAAAGTAAGATTCAAAAAATTCTTCATTTATTTATATATTTTAAGTGATTCTGACACTTTAGATCCTAATTCTTTACTATGTCTTTTTGAATTAAAATTATAGTTGTAAATTCTTTAAGAAATATGGCATTTCTGAAATAGCTTATGTAAATAATTGTTGTTATTTTCTATACTGTCACATCCACCATTTTATGTGTACAGTTTAGTGCTGTCTTCAAAAAGGTGTCCTCATGGCTCTTCTGCAGAGCATGTCAGTGTTCTAGAACAGAAGCCTGCTCCCATTGTTCTTTCCCTTAGTCTGCACAGCCACCACTTCCATATATCTATATGTTTGCCTATGTGACTATCATATAAATGGGGCCACACAGTTTGTGCCCCTTTATGTTTGACTTCTCCCTTTTACCGTGTTTTTAGGATTTAGCCGTGCTCTGGTGTGAATCAGTACTTCACTCTTTTTGTGCGGGTGCTTCTCCACTGGGTGGATGGACTACATTTTATTTTTTCATCATTTGATGAACAGTGGGGTCATTTTCACTTTTTAAGTATGATGAATAAAGTTATGGATGCTTATAAATTTTTCTGTGGAAAATGTACTCACTAAGTTTTCTTGGGAAGTAGTGATTTGCAGATCTGATACTTCCAGACCCACCCATATTTTAAGGCTCTGCTAGGGCCAGCTATGATAGCTTATGCCTTTGAACACTCAGGAAGCAGAGGAAGGTGGATCTTTGTGAGCTTGAGGCCAGTCTTATCTCTATAGTGAGTTCCAGGCCAGCTGGGGATGCAAGGTGAGACATTCGACAACAACAACAACAACAACAGCATCAGCATCAGCGTCAGCATCAGCGTCAGCATCAGCAGCAGCAGCAGCAGCAGCTCTGCCAGGCCAAGTAGCATCAGTTTTAGAGACTATTTAATCTGGTCTGGATGGCTCAGTGGTACTTATGAACCATGCCGTTTGGCTGTTTAGGGTTAGGACATTTCTCTGTTTTTTTTTTTTTTTTTCTGACTTCCCTAAGTGTTCATCTCATACCTCCTGTCACCATGTCCTCTTCTCCTCTCTTTCCCCCCACTTCTCTCCTCCAGTGCTTCTCTCCCCTTTTCCTTACCTCACATACCCCTGTCTGGTCTAGTACTCAGCAAAGACTCCAGGCAAGCCCTATGCAGGTTTCCCCTTTTAGGTCTATTATTTGATGCCTTAGGTCAGCAAATCTTTGGGCTCTGAGACTTTTTGCTGACTGTGACCATGATGTAGCGATCACCTTCAGGTAGATATCCCACCTTGTTTGTTTTCTTTCTTTGGAGTTCACAGTTGTCTGCTGCCTGCTGCTCGATGGCTGAAGACAGTTGTCTAGGTATTAGACAGAACCTACTTGGTTATAAAGTGTTGCATCATGTCTGTTTCTTGTTAAGCTTTCATGGCTGGAGGCCTTCTTGAGCTGTAAATATTGTTTATACTATTGACTTTTGTGTTTCCTAACATATCTTTGTTAATAATGCTCCTCTATTACGAAAGGAACTGCTATTTTTCTGCCATGAAAGCTTATATTTCATATTTTATTGTTATAAATGAGAGGAAAATATTTATAGGTAACTCTGATTCACTTTTAGGGACCTCTTAGTAGAATTAAAAAAAACATCATCTTGAAAGAGTTCTTCTTATTACAATAGCATTCAACTATCTTATTAGAAACTCTTCTAGAGCAGCTGTTCTTGAGCTGTGAGTTGCGACCCTTTTGGGGGTCAAACAAACCTTACACAAAGGTCACCTAAGACCATTGGAAAACAGATATTTACAGTGTGATTCATAACAGTAGTAAAATTACACTTAAGAAGTAGCAATGAAAATAATTTATGGTTGGGGGTCACCACAACGTAAGGGTGGCAGCACTAGGAAGGTTGAGAACCACTTCCAAGAGGGAAAGAGGAGAGTGAGCACCATGTGGATGGAGTGGAGGAACTGCTCTTCAGGGGGTTTTCTTTTTAAAGACAAGGTTTTGCTATGCAGCTTTGGCTAGGCTCACTCTGTGAGCCTACTACCTTTGTCACCTGATTAAAGGTATGTGTTACCACCACACTTGACCTCATTAGTTAATTTATTTTTACATTTTGTAAGATTTCATTTTTTTAAGTTTTTGATTTTGTGTATATGTGTGTATGAGTTGTGTATATGTGCATTAATGCATTGGGGTAGAGGTACCCCCAGAGTTTAGAAGAGGGTGTCAGATCCCCTGGAACTGGAGTCCTGTATGGTTGTGAGCTGCCAGATATAGGTGCTGGGATCAAAGTACTCTTTGTTTGTTTGTTTGTTTGTGGGATTAAAGTGTTGTTTGTTTGTTTGTTTGTTTGAGACAGGGTTTCTCTGTGTAGCCCTGGTTGTCCTGGAATTTATCCTGTAGACCAGGCTGGCCTCAAATTCAGAGATCTGCCTGCCTCTGCCTGAGTGCTGGGATTAAAAGTGTGCGCCACCACTGCCTGACTCCAAAGAACTCTAACAATGAATCATCTCCAGTCCCCAATTGTTTTAAATGACTGTTTCATTTGTATATATTACCATATGTGGTATATATACTTGTCAGTGTGGGTGCATATTACATGTAGGCAGGTATATGTATATGTGTATGTGTATGTGTATATGATCTATCTACACACACACACACACACACACACACACACACACACACACACACGTTTGTGGTGGCCAGAAGTTGATTTTTTTTTTTTAAATCACATCACTCTCTACCTTTATTTTTTTGAGATAAGATCTGCCAGTGAACTTCAGGGATCCACCTGTCTGCACCTCACAGAACTGGGGTTATAGGAATATCCACCACACTGGGATTTTTATGTGGAATAAGGATCCAAACTCAGATCCTTATGCCTGTGCAGCATTATTTACTGACTGAGCCATCTCTACATCCTTCATTCAGTTTTAAAAAACTTTATTTAATTTTATGTGTGTGTGTCTAAGTGCATATACATGTACCTTTAAAGTGGAGTTGCAGATAGTTGTGGACTACATGGGTGCTGGGAATAGAACCTGGGTCGTCTGCAAGAAGAGTAAGCATTCCTAACTGTTGAGCCACCTCTCTAGCCCTTTGCATTCAGTTTTAATAAAGTATAGGTTGATAAAAGTAATACCAACATCTTGTATGAAATTTTCATGGACTCTATAAGTGGGGTTGTATGTGTGTTAAATATTTAATTGGCCGCCATTGGTTAGTTGTTTATCTGTTATATCAAACACTTTAGACATTTGAATAATCTTATTGATCTATTATGTTTGGGACATAAGCTTGCTAGGAGAAAAGAGACAGTGGGAAATAAGGTGCTGTTAATTGTTGCTAGGAATAATTGGGTTTTGTATTAATTAGCCTTGAAAAATGTGGTTCTATTTGACAGAGCAGATGTTTTCATCATGGGCTGCATGTCTGCAGGCAGCATGGCTGAATTCTTCTCATTCTGTAAACAGAGTTCTTAGGTAGAACTAAACCCCACAATGTATTTATCTTGGTGGTTCAATTTCTATTACATGCAGCTCTTCATACCTAGTTGAGTCATTGCTATTCTGCATTTGCTAAATCATGTAAAATTGTAATATTTTAGAGTCTAAAATTTTAATGAAAACAACTATTTCAGATTTATATTTGTATTTTTATTTCTAAGTTTAAGATGAACAAACCTCTCTTTTCTCCATCTGCTTGGACTAAGAGTTTAATTCTTAGAACCTATGAGAAAGAACCAAAAAAAAAACAAAAACAAAAACAAAAACCAATAAACAGACAAAAAAAGAAATAAACAAGCCTGTAGTCTTGGTGTTTGTTTTTGAGTGTTGAGTCAAGAATTGCTGAAGTGTCTGCTGTAAAGAGACTGTGTTCAAACTAGACCTGTGTATCTGTTTCATCTATGGAAGGAATGAGTTTTCCCTTTCTAGACAGATGGAAAATGTCAAAATTAGGGAATTTTAAAGTCTAAAGAGGAAAATTATGAATATTTTGCTGTCTAAAGAAAAAACACTATATGATTCTCACTTTCGTGTTTGTTCCTAGTTATTTATTTGAGCTTTTTTGTCTATGATTTGTATTTGGTGCTAGATATCTATGATTTATGAATAAATTATGCATAGTTATACTTTCTTTTGAAGACAGAGTCTGACCTGTAACTTACTATATAGTCCAGGCCTTGAATTCATGGTGATCCTCCTGCTTCAGCCTCTCAAGTGCTTTGATTATGGCCAGAGCCACTATGTTTGGCTTTATAAATCCTATGACTGTATTTGTAAGGTCTGTTTGTTTTTAAATTAGTACACCATCTGGGAAACATTACAGCATCAGCATCATTCATGAAAAGGATAAATCAAACCTCCAGCTCAGCTCTTTGCTCTAAAAACCTATTTAGCACATTATTCATAGGTAGAGGAGTCATCAACCAGACACTAAAGAGAACCAATGCTGTCTTTGATCTTAGGCAAAAGCCTGAGAAGTGTTTGTTATTTTCAAATGTTTTCTATTCAATAATATTGTAAATATTTTAATCAGTTTATTGATATTTTAATACATGGATGTATCACAATTTATTTAGCCAGCCAGCTTCTTCTTATTTAATACCTATTTTACTTTAATTAGTCTACAATTCAAGAGGCTTATATAGTTTTGACAATTGCACTTCTTTTGAAGTAATGCAGGCAGAAAGGATATCTTGAGAAGGGATGGAGAAATGTTCAGGTGTAGAGGTAAGTGAAGGAAACAGAGCAGTGGGGCATGTGGTATGAGAGCAGGAGGCTGCACAGTTGACGTTGAGACGAGACGCAGGGGCAACAGGGAAGGCAGCAGGGAATGTTGGACAAGAGCCAAGTGATGGCATTCAGGGAGATGTCATAATGAAACTGTGTTCTGACTTAAACAGAATAAAGAGGGAGTAAACCTATAACGACTTCTAAATATATACACACGATATTAATAAAAAGCCTTTTTCTTCTTTTTGTTTTTGAGACACAGTCTCATCATTTAACTCTGGCTGGCCTGGAGGCTCTTTATGTATACCAGGCTGGTCTCAAACTTACAGAGATCCTCCTGCCTCTGCCTTCTAGTATCAAAGGCATATGTCACCAAATCTGTCTTATCTGCCCCACCCCCTTTTCTTGGCAATAGTTAATTATATAGCCCATGCTGGCCCCAAACTTGTGATGTTTTTCTTATCTCTGCCTTTTGAGTGCTGTAATTATTGGTGAATGCTACCATGTCTAGTTTTTATATTAGAAAATGTTATTCATGTGCATAACTTTTTGGAGACAGATTGTTAGACAGCTTAGACTTACTTAGAATCTTCATCTTCCTGCTTCTGCCTCCCAAATTCTGGGAGTATGACATGTGTCAGCACACTCAGCTAGTTGTTTTTAGTTGATTTATGAATCTTAGTATGCCTATAGAAACTTTCTTAGTGTCATATGAATAGTATCCATTCTTTTATTATGTCTCTCTGAATTGCCAGAATTACTCATTTTCTTGAAGACATATTAATAGAGTCAGGTCATGGATCAGAGATCTCACTTTAAGAATTAAAGCCACTGGAGACAAACAAATGTAAGCAAAACACCTCCAAGTGTAGTTGTGGGTAAGGACCTCCTTTACAAGATTCCAGAACTCAGGGAACAATTGCAAGAATTCACAAATAGGACTACATAAAGTTTAAGAAACTTCTGTATGGAAAAAAAGTGAACAGCAGAATGAAGAGACACCCACAGAATGTAGCAGAATCCTTGCAAACTGTATATTGAATAGGCGATTAATATCTAGATGTTACAGAGGACTGAAAAAAATTAGACATCAAAGGAACAAATCATCTAGTCAGTAAATAGGAAAATGAACCAAATAGACAGTTCTTCACAAAGGAAAGCCAAGTGCCTAAAAATATTTGAAAAGGATGATCAACATCTTTAGCTACCAGGAAAACGTAAACTAAACCTATACAGAGATTCCATCCCTGGGGGCCAGTGAGATAGATGCTCATTGGGTAAAAGTGCCTATTAGGCAGGATTACTGCAAGTTGTTCCCAAACCCTGACATGTGCCTATAACTGCGCTCTCACCACATAAGCAAAATAAATAAATAAATAAATAAATAAATAAATAAATAAATAAATTAAAGTTTTAAAATAACAGAAACAAAACAAATAAAAAGAAATCCCATCTCTGTCTTACCCTAGTTAGAATAGCTGTTATCCAAGAAGGAAAAAGACAGAAATTGCTAGTGATGTGGAAAAAGGACATATATGAAGTAAAGACGCTCATGAAGATATAAGCACTGTGGAAAACAGTTTAGAGATTGCTCAAAAAGCTAACTATAAAATAGAACTATCATATTATCAAGCTCTATCTCTCCTGGGTATATACCTGAAGGATGCTAAATCAGCACACCACAGAGTGAACCACACCACAGAGGTACTTCCATATCATGCTCAATTATATACTTAATCATGATAGCCAAGGTATAAAACCAACCTTAGCACCCATTACCAGATGAATGGATAAAGAAAATGTGGTTAATGTACACAATTCACCCATAAAGGAAAATGAAATTAGGACATTTGCTGGAAAATGTAGTATGGAGAGATCATTATGTTAGATTAAATAAGTTAGACAAATATTGTATGCTTTTTCTCATGTACAAGCTAGCTTGAAATTTAAGTATATGTATGAATAAGGTATAATGATATATGAAAATTCTATGAGCCTTTTTTGTATTCCATATTAAAATGCAAGAATAAATCTAGATTATACAAATATTTTATATACTAATTAGTATTATATAATAAGCATATATATGACATGGTAACAGGAGATAACCAAAGGAGGAGGAAGGTATAAAAACAGTGAGGAGGAAAAAACAAGAGGGTAATGAGGGAATTAAATGGAAGCAAGCCATGTTTTCTCTTACGTGCAGAAATTAGATTTAACTGCACACATTAGCATCCTTTCCTATACAAATGTTGTGACAACCAAAGGAGACTGAGGGGAAGATGGTGATTACTGAAAGGGAAGGAGGAAGGAAGGAGGAAGGTGCTGGGGAGTAAATGTGAGCAAGATGCTTTTGTTATAAACCCATTTTTTATATTAAGACATCAATAAAAAGAAACTTAAAATACTGATTCCAGTTACTTGAGGTTATTCTGTACTCTATCGTTCATCTTTAATTTTTAGCCTATTTGTATCTTTCAACTTAAAGTATGTTTCCTGTAGATAAAATATCATTGTGCTTTTTATAATTGCACCCTGGAATGTTGTTTAGTTGGACTTTATAGTCCTTTCATACTTAACGTAATTAAGGTTGGATTTTTTTTTTAAGATTTATTTATTTATTATTATATGTAAGTACACTGTAGCTGTCTTCAGACACTCCAGAAGAGGGCGCCAGATCTCGTTGTAGATGGTTGTGAGCCACCATGTGGTTGCTGGGATTTGAACTCTGGACCTTCGGAAGAGCAGTCGGGTGCTCTTACCCACTGAGCCATCTCACCAGCCCCGGATTTTTCTTTTTCATAGTTTTTCCACTCTCCTTGGTTTCTGTTCCTCCTTTCTACTTTTTTGTTTTAAATATATTGGGGGTATATGCTTTTATTTTTGTTGATTTTGAAAATATTAAAACATTTTTTAGATTCATTTACTTTATGTGTTTGAATGTTTTACCTGCATGTATGTGTATGCACCATATATGTACAGTACCAGAGGTGGCCAAGAGAGAGTGCTATATCCCCTGGAACTGGAGTTAAAGATGGTTGTGAGTTGCTATGTGTTTGCTGGAATCTGAACCCCAGTACTCTGCAAGAATTTCTAGTTCTCTTAACCACTGATCCATCTTTTCAACCTCTTTAAAAATGTTTTTGATATGCTTTCTTGGAGTTTGCTGTATGAACACTTACGTGCATCTCAGTTCATTACAGCTTCCTTTAATGTCTTTGCCTATTCAAATTTGATATACATATACTGCTAGCTTTGTTTTAGTAGCTCATTTTTTATTCTTCTTGTTTACTGTTACGATGTATGATTCCCATATATCTTATTAGCCCATATGCCATTAAATTACTACTTTAATTCCCCTGAAATTCTGTTTTATGTTAATTTGGATACTTTTGCCATACATATGTGTGTGTGTACACAACACACACAAACATATGCACATGATTTTCCAGGTTCATCTCTTTACTATCATTAGACGTCTTCTTGGAAGAACTCTCAATTCTGAACATCTATGTTCCAAATGCAAGGGCACCCACATTCATAAAAGAAAATTCACTGAAGCTCAAAACACATATTGCACCTCACACAATAATAGTGGGAGACTTAAACACCTCACTCTCATCAATGGACAGATCATGCAAACACAAACTAAACAGAGACACAGAGAAACTAACAGAAGTTATGGACCAAATGGATATCTATAGAACATTTCATCTTGAAACAAAAGAATATACCTTCTTGTCAGTACCTCATGGTACCTTCTCCAAAACTGACCATATAATCAGTCACAAAACAGGCATAAACAGATACAAGAAGATTGAAGTAATTCCATGCATCCTATCAGATCACCATAGACTAAGGCTGGTCTTCAATAGCAACAAAAACAACAGAAAGCTCACATAAACATGGAGATTGAAAAATGCCCTACTGACAGGTGAGAGGGTGCACCACAGAAGCGGACAGCTTCTGGGACAGGCAGGAGCCACAGAGCCTCTGAGGCAGCACCCTTTTCGGGCCGCAGACATTCAGCCACCCTCCCGGCCAGAGGACAGGTGTCTGCCTGGCTCAGAAGCCCTCTGCCTCAGGAGCAGCGGGCGCCAACTTGGTTCCGGGACACTACCGAACTTAGGAACTTAGTCTACACAGGTGAGAGGGTGCACCACAGAAGCTGACAGCTTCTGTGACCTGCCAAAGCAACACAGCTTCTGGGAAAGGTCCTGTTTTGGGCCTTCTTCTTCGGCCAGGAGGAGGTCCAAACGCAAGATATCTGTGCACCTTCCCTGTAAGAGGAGAGCTTGCCAGCAGAGAGTGCTCTGACCACTGAAACTCAGAGGAGAGAGCCTGTCTCCCAGGTCTGCTGATAGACGGTAACAGAATCACCAGAAGAACAATCTCTAAACAGTCAACTATAACAACTAACTCCAGAGATTACCAGATGGCGAAAGGTAAACGTAAGAATCTTACTAACAGAAACCAGGACCACTCACCATCATCAGAACCCAGCACTCCCACTTCGCCCAGTCCAGGGCACCCCAACACACCCGAAAAGCTAGACCTGGATTTAAAAGCATATCTCATGATGATGGTAGAGGACTTCAAGAAGGACTTTAATAACTCACTTAAAGAAATACAGGAGAACACTGCTAAAGAGTTACAAGTCCTTAAAGAAAAACAGGAAAACACAACCAAACAGGTAGAAGTCCTTACAGAAAAACAGGAAAACACATCCAAACAGGTGATGGAAATGAACAAAACCATACTAGACCTAAAAAGGGAAGTAGACACAATAAAGAAAACTCAAAGTGAGGCAACGCTGGAGATAGAAACCCTAGGAAAGAAATCTGGAACCATAGATGCGAGCATCAGCAACAGAATACAAGAGATGGAAGAGAGAATCTCAGGTGCAGAAGATTCCATAGAGAACATCAGCACAAGAATCAAAGAAAATACAAAATGCAAAAAGATCCTAACTCAAAACATCCAGGAAATCCAGGACACAATGAGAAGACCAAACCTACGGATAATAGGAGTGGATGAGAATGAAGATTTTCAACTCAAAGGACCAGCAAACATCTTCAACAAAATTATAGAAGAAAACTTCCCAAATCTAAAGAAAGAGATGTCCATGAACATACAAGAAGCCTACAGAACTCCAGATAGACTGGACCAGAAAAGAAATTCCTCCCGACACATAATAATCAGGACAACAAATGCACTAAATAAAGATAGAATACTAAAAGCAGTAAGGAAAAAAGGTCAAGTAGCTTATAAAGGCAAGCCTATCAGAATTACACCAGATTTTTCACCAGAGACTATGAAAGCCAGAAGATCCTGGACAGATGTTATACAGACACTAAGAGAACACAAATTCCAGCCAAGGCTACTATACCCAGCCAAACTCTCAATTACCATAGATGGAGAAACCAAACTATTCCACGACAAAACCAAATTCACACATTACCTTTCCACGAATCCAGTCCTTCTATCAGAAAAAAACCAATACAAGGACGGGAACCTCGCCCTAGAAAAAAACAAGAAGGTAATCCCTCAACAAACCTAAAAGAAGACAGCCACAAGAACAGAATGCTAACTTTAACAACAAAAATAACAGGAACCAACAATTACTTTTCCTTAATATCTCTCAATATCAATGGTCTCAACTCCCCAATAAAAAGACATAGACTAACAAACTGGCTACACAAACAAGACCCAACATTTTGCTGCTTACAGGAAACTCATCTTAGAGAAAAAGATAGACAATACCTCAGAATGAAAGGCTGGAAAACAATTTTCCAAGCAAATGGTATGAAGAAACAAGCCGGAGTAGCCATTCTAATATCTGATAAGATTGACTTCCAACTCAAAGTCATCAAAAAAGACAAGGAGGGGCACTTCATTCTCATCAAAGGTAAAATCCTCCAAGAGGAACTATCAATTCTGAATATCTATGCTCCAAATACAAGGGCAGCCACATTCATTAAAGAAACTTTAGTAAATCTCAAAGCACACATTGCACCTCACACAATAATAGTGGGAGACTTCAACATACCACTTTCACCAATGGACAGATCATGGAAACAGAAACTAAACAGGGACACAGTGAAACTGATAGATATCTACAGAACATTTTATCATAAAACAAAAGGATATACCTTCTTCTCAGCACCTCATGGTACCTTCTCCAAAATTGACCACATAATAGGTCACTGAACAGGCCTTAACAGACACAAAAATATTGAAATTGTCCTATGCATCCTATCAGATCACCATGGACTAAGCCTGATCGTCAATAACAAAATAAATAATAGAAAGCCAACCTTCACGTGGAAACTGAACAACACTCTTCTCAATGATACCTTGGTCAAGGAAGGAATAAAGAAAGAAATTAAGGACTTCTTACAGTTCAATGAAAATGAAGCCACACCATACCCAAACTTATGGGACACAATGAAAGCATTTCTTTTTTTTTTTTTTCTTTTTTTTTTTTTTTGTTTTTCGAGACAGGGTTTCTCTGTGTAGTCGTGGCTGTCCTGGAACTCACTCTGTAGCCCAGGCTGGCCTCGAACTCAGAAATCCACCTGCCTCTGCCTCCCGAGTGCTGGGATTAAAGGCGTGCGCCACCACGCCCGGCTGAAAGCATTTCTTTTTTTGTTTTGTTTTTTTTTGGTTTTTCTAGACAGTGTTTCTCTGTATAGCCCTGGCTGTCCTGGAACTCACTCTGTAGACCAGGCTGGCCTCGAACTCAGAAATCCGCCTGCCTCTGCCTCCCAAGTGCTGGGATTAAAGGCGTGCGCCACCACGCCCAGCTGAAAGCATTTCTAAGAGGAAAACTCATAGCTCTGAGTGCCTCCAAAAAGAAACTAGAGAGAGCACACATTAGCAACTTGACAACACACCTAAAAGCTCTAGAACAAAAGGAAGCAAATTCACCCCAAGAGGAGTAGACGGCAGGAAATAATCAAACTCAGGGGTGAAATCAACCAAGTGGAAACAAGAACTATTCAAAGAATCAACCAATCGAGGAGCTGGTTCTTTGAGAAAATCAACAAGATAGATAAACTCAAGAGAACGAAGACCAAAGTGTGGACACTTTGCCGCTTCTTAGAATTGGGAACAAAAATTGGGATAGCATTGGAAATGTAATTGAGGAAAATACGTAATAAAAAAATATTAAAAAAAAATCAACAAGATAGATAAATCCTTAGCCAGACTAACCAGAGAGCACAGAGACAGTATCCAAATTAACAAAATCAGAAGTGAAAAGGAAGTATAGCAACAGAAACTGAGGAAATCCAAAACATCATCAGATCCTACTACAAAAGCCTGTATTCAACAAATCTGGAAAATCAGGATGAAATGTACAATTTTCTAGACAGATACTAAATACCAAAGTTAAATAAGGATCAGAAAAACCATCTAAACAGCCCCATAACTAAAGAAATAGAAGCAGTCATTAAAAGTTTCCCAACTAAAAAAGCCCAGGTTTAGTGCAGATTTCTATGAGACCTGCAAAGAAGACCTAATAACAATACTCTTCCCCAGAATCAGCCACCAAATACAGTCACTATTGGATACGCCAGCAAGAATTTGCTGAAAGGACCCTGATATAGCTGTCTCCTGTGAGGCTTTGCCAGTACCCGGAAAATACAGAAGTGGATGCTCACAGTCATCTATAGGATGGAACACAGGGCCTCCAATGTAGGAGCTAGAGAAAGTACCCAAGAGCTAAAGGGGTCTGCAACCCTATAGGTGGAACAACAATATGAACTAATCAGTACCCCCAGAACTCGTGTCTCTAGCTCCATATGTAGCAGAAGATGGTCTAGTTGCCCATCATTGGGAAGAGAGGCCCCTTGGTCTAGCAAACTTTATATGCCCCAGTACAGGGGAAAGCCAGGACCAAGAAGTGGGAGTGAGTGGGTAGGGGAGCAGGGCAGGGGAGGATATAGGGGACTTTTGGGATAGCATTTGAAATGTAAATGAAGAAAGTATCTAATAAAAAAACAGAACAAAAGTAAACAACACAAAGCTGGGCCTTCTAGGTTAAGCAGTCTGTTGCAAGCGGGGGAGGGGGGGGAACAAACAAATACTCTTCAAACTATTCCACAATATGGAAACAGAAGGAATACTACCCAGTTTGTTCTATGAAGCCACAGTTTTGCTGATACCAAAACCTCACAAAGGCCCAACAAAGAAAGAGAACTTCAGACTAATTTCTCTTATGAATATTGATGCAAAAATACTCAGTTAAATTCTCGCAAATTGAATCCAAGAACACATCAAAATGATCATTCACTACTATCAAGTAGGCTTCATCCTAGGTATGCAGGGATGGTTCAATATTTGGAAATTCATCAATGTAATCCACTATGTAAACAAACTCAAAGGAAAAAAAACACATGATCATATCATTAGATGTTGAAAAAGCAGTTGACAATATTCAACATCCCTCATGTTAAAAGTCTTGGAAAGATCAGGAATTCAGGGCTCATACCTAAACATAGTAAAAGCAATATACAGCAAAGCAGTAGCCAACATCAAACTAAATGGAAAGAAACTTGAAGCAATCCCACTAAAATCAGGGACTAGATAAGATTGCCCACTCTCACCCTATCTATTCAACATGGTACTCGAAGTTCTAACTAGAACAATTAGACAACAAAAGGAGGTCAAAGAGATACAAATTGGGAAGGAAGAAGTCAAAATATCACTATTTGCAGATATGGTAGTATACTTAGGTGAGCCCAAAAATTCTGCCAGAGAAACTCCTACAGCTGATAAACAATTTCAACAAAGTGGCTGGATAGATATAAATTAACTCAAACAATCAGTAACCTTGCTATACTCAAAGGATAAATGGACTGAGAAAGAAAGGGAGACGACACCCTTCACAATGATCAGAAACAATATAAAATATCTTGGTGTGACTCTAACCAAACAAGTGAAAGATCTGTATGACAAGAACTTCACTTCTCTGAAGAAAGAAATCAAAAAAGATCTCAGAAGATGGAAAGATCTCCCGTGCTCATGGATTGGCAGGATTAATATAGTAAAAATAGCCATCTTATCAAAAGCAATCTACAGATTCAATGCAATCCCCATCAAAATTCCAACTCAATTCTTCATAGAGTTAGAGAATTTCTCAAATTCATTTGGAATATAAAAGAACTCAGGATAACAAAACCTATTCTCAACAATAAAAGAACTTCTGGGGGAATCAGCATCCCTGACCTCCAGCTGTAAGACAGAGCAATAGTGATAAAAACTGCATGGTATTGGTACAGTGACAGGCAGGTAGATCAATGGAATAAAATTGAAGACCCAGAAATGAACCCACACAAGTATGGTCACTTGATCTTTGACAAAGGAACTAAAACCATCCAGTGGAAAAAGATAGCATTTTCAACAAATGGTGCTGGTTCAACTGGTGGTCAACATGTAGAAGATGCAAATTGATCCATTCTTATCTCCCTGTACAAAGCTCAAGTCCAAGTGGATCAAGGACCTCCACAGTAAAACCAAACACACTGATCTAATATAAAAGGAATTGGGGAAAAGCCTCGAGCACATGGGCACAGGGGAAATGTTCCCGAAGAGGCCACCAATGGCTTATGCTTTAAGATCAAGAATTGACAAATGGGAACTTATAAAACTGTAAAGGTTCTGTAAAGCAAAGGACACTGTCAATAGGACAAAATGGTAACAGATTGGGGAAAGATTTTTACCAATCGTACATCTGATAAAGGGCTAATATCCAATATATAGAAAGAACTCAAGAAGTTAGACTCCAGAGAACCAAATAACCCTATTAAATGGAAAACAGAGCTAAACAGAGAATTCTCAACTGAGGAAACTCCAATGGCCAAGAAACACCTAATGAAATGTTCAACATCCTTAGTCGTCAGGGAAATGCAAATCAAAATAATCCTGAGATTCTACCTCACACCAGTCAGAATGACTAAGATCAAAATTCAGGTGACATCAGATTCTGGTGAGGATGTGGAGAAAGAGGAAAACTCCATTTTGGTGGGTTGCAAGCTGGTACAACCCCTCTGGAAATAAGTCTGGGTGTTCCTCAGAAAACTGGACATAGTACTACCTGAGGACCCAGCTATATCACTCCTGGACATATACCTAGAAGATGCTCCAGCATGTAATAAGAACACATGCTCTACTATGTTCATAGCTGTCATATTTATAATAGCCAGAAGTTGGAGACAATCCAAATGTCCCTCAACAGAGGAATGGATACAGAAAATGTGGTACATAAAGGAGTACTACTCAGCTATGAAAAAACAACTTCATGAAATTTTTAGGCAAATAGATGGAAATTGAAAATATCATCCTGAGTGAGGTAACTCAGTCAAAAATAACACACACAGTATGCACTCACTGATAAGTGGATATTAGCCCAAAAGTTTGGAATACCCAGGATTCAATTTACAGACCATATGAAGCCCAAGTAGAGGAAAGACCAAAGTGTAGATGCTTCAGTGCTTCTTAGAAGGGGGAACAAAATACTCAAAGAAGGAAATATGAAGACAGTGTGGAGCAGAGACTGAAAGAAAGGCTATCCAGAGACTGCCCCACCTGGGGATCCATCCCATATACAGTCACCAAAAGTTATTGTGGATGCTGGAAAGTGCTTGCTGACAGGAGCCTGACAATGGCTGTCTCCTAAGAGGCTCTGCCAGAGCCAGACAAATATAGAGGTGGATGCTTGCAGCCTACTATTGGACTGAGCATGGGGGTCCATGGTGGAGGATTTGGAGAGAGACTGAAGGAACTGAGGGTGTTTGCAGCCCCATGGCGGAAGCAGTGTCAACAAACCAGATCCCCGGGAGCTCCTGGGTACTGGACCACCAATCAAGGGTACACATGGAGGGACTGATAGTTCTGCATACATGGCAGAGGATTTCCTTGTTGGACATGAGTGGGAGGAGCGGCCCTCGGGCCTGAGGGTGTTTGTTGCCCCAGTGTAGGGGAATGCCAGGGAGGGAAGACAGGAGTGTTTGGGTTGGTGGGTGAGTACCCTTATAGAAGCAGGGGGAGGGGGAGTGATGGGATAGGAGGTTTCCAAAGGGGAGACCTGGAAAGGGGAAAACATTTGAAATGTAAATAAAGAAAATATCCAATAATAAAAAGGAAGTCTTTATGGAGTATTTCAGTTTGTAGAATGGTCTTTTGACATTGAGATATTTTAAAAGAATTTTTATTTTTATTTTATTTTATTTTTTGACTTTATCCGATATTTTCTTTAATTACATTTCAAATGTTATCTCTCCTGGTTTCTACTGTGAAAACTCCCTATCCCTTCCCTTTGCTCACCAACCCACCCACTCCCTCTTCCTGGCCCTGGCATTCCTCTACACTGAGGCATAGAGCCTTCACAGGACCAAGGGCCTTTTCTCCCATTGATGACTGACTAGGCCATCCTCTGCTACATATGCAGCTGGAGCCATGAGTCCCACCATGTGTACTCTTTGGTTGGTGGTGTAGTCCCTGGGAGCTCTGGGGGTACTAGCTAGTTCTTATTGTTTCTCCTAGACATTGAGATTATTTTAAAAATTATATGTGAAAAATTTCATTGGTGTCCATGATTACTTGTTTTTTGGATGTTTTTATTTTTATTTTATTAGTCTTTAAAGCATATATTAATTTTTAATATTTAAGAAAACTGTATTAAAACACTACACTGGATTTGTCTTAATGTACAACAAAAGCTAATTGAGGTTAGATTTTTTTCCTTGAGTAATGTATTTGTTCCTCTAAGAGAGACTGACGTGGCTGATCTCTTTTGTAGGCATTACCCTGCACTGAGGACCCTGGAACATCTGGAGCACACCTACCTGCCTCAAGTGAGCCACTATCGATTCTGTAAGGTGATGGTGGACAACATCCCCAAGCTTCGGGAGGAGATAAAAGACGTTTCTATGTCTGATCTCAAAGACTTTCTGGAGAGCATCCGCAAGCATTCAGACAAAATTGGAGAGACTGCCATGAAGCAAGTAGGTCCTTGGTTTGTGATAGGTTGGCTTATTGGCTCTGCTAATATTTGGTTATATGCAGATTTCTCCTTGGCAAGTGTGTTACTTACTTCTTAACTCATTTTAGGAAGGTCCGTCATAAATGAAAATGTTATTAACTGAGTGCTGAGTTGTGGTGTTCTCTCTGACTGTTGAGTGAACAGTGACTGATGATGATGGTTTATATCAGAGATTGGAGAGAATTCAGCTTGACTTTGTATAGTATTTAAAGTCCTAAGTCTTTTAATACTTTCCTTTTAGTAAACAACATGAATTGTGTTGCATGTACCTTTGGTCGGTTAGTGTTAGGGAGGTGGCTTGTCATGCATAAATATTTCTGATATCGATGGAAGGTAGTGACAGAAAGGTCTGTTGTGGACTGTTGGTTATGATTGCAGAAAGGGATATACTTACAGCCCCTAAGTTCATCAAATGTGTTATGAATATTTACTTTCTTTAAATATTTTCATCTCTAAGTCTGTAGTGCCATGAGGCTTGCCTTTTGTCATTGCCAATGAAGAACAGTAATGATTTTCAGTAACACTTCTCCTGAAATTTAAGTCACATTGATGCTATAAAGATGCTCTAGCATATTTGACGATGTAGCCTACAGCTTAGCTCTGAATTATTTATGGAAAATGTTTTACGGTTTTGTCAACAAGTGTTTTCAAGTAGATTTGTATTATAGTGTGAGGAACAAGAGACGGCAGATCACATCTGGAAACCTTACTTTAGGGCCTGGCGAGTACTGATAGACGTAGTTCAGTCATCTATTTGATACTGCAGAAGAGATCTGCCAATTATTTTATATAAGACAGTTTTAAAAATCCCCTTTTAAATTTAATTAGTGTTATACTTTAAAACGTGAGAAGTGTAGGCTACACTCTCTGTCTCAGCTCTCGTGTGCTGTGGCTGCAGGCCTGTGTTGCCAGCTCTTAGTGCTGAACCTGGAAGCTGACTTTGTAAAGGTTGCTTTCTCCAGTCTCTGCTACACACATTTACTTGCCTTAGTTAAAAGAGAGTTATGTTATGAATATTGTCACTTCATTTAATTTGGAATTAGCTGGTCTTATTCCATAAGTATCTGAAGAAATGTATGCCCAGGGAAGGGAAGAGACTTGCTCAAATGCAAGCAACTTGTGAAGGTCAGACCATGTAACAGAATTCAGATAAAGTTGGAATAGATATGTTAACCATGGCACTCAGTCTTTATAAACTGTTAGCTATAGTACTTTAACTATTAAAGGTTTTCATATTGGAAATGGCCTTAGTGCGTGAATTGCTATCCTGCCCATGCATGCGTGCATGTATGCGTAGGATTGTTGTTTGCTTCGTGTTTTGAGACAAAGCCCTCACTAATACAGTCCTGACACATGGTATATAGACCAGTCTGGTCTCAAACTCAGAGATGCAAGCCTTCCAAGTGCTTGGATGAAAGGTGTATGCCACCATGATCAGCTCTGTATGTTTTTTGTTTTTGTTTGTTTGTTTGTTTTTGTTAAAATACAAATAATTGGTTTCTTAAAGGTATCTTTTTATATGTGTTATTATCCTGTGTTCTCATTTCCGCCCCTCCCAACTGTCATTCTCTGTATTCTGACCTTTGTCTAGCTTATTCCCCTCCCCCACATGTGCTAGTCAGTCCTTTGCCTTGTATCCTGCCCATTTCTCCTGATGCTCTCGTTGCCTATTTTCTGGGCTAAAGTAATGTATCTGTACTTTGTAGTCACGTGTAACGTGAAATGATTTTAAAATGCCCACAGTACTTCTCTGCTAATTTTCTACTAGTTTTATTTTGAAACCTATTTCTGGAACTCTTGTTATGGAATCTATTTGTGTGTGTGTGGGGGGGGGGCATTTCTGTATTTCTTATTATTTTGATTTTGATTAGCTTGCCTTAGGCTTTGTAGGCCTGAATGAAGTTTGTGAGTAAACATTTTTTGCTAGGTTGATTTCAGTTGTGAGGCCCTTTCACTGAGAGAAGGATTTACTTTTACAATTCTGTCTCGTTTTTGTCAAATTATATGGTTGTATAACTGATGTTAAGAAAAGCAGCTATGCTCTGCTTCTATTGAGTGTTTTTATGGATTCCTGAGTATGTGAATGAGCGCTTCTCTGCTTCTGATGACTTCTCTTGGGCTCTTTTCTTTCTATTTGTTTTGTTCAATTGCAATGTGTTTTTTGTTTTATTTTGTTGTATTATTAAAAAAAGAAAAAAAATGTGCACACATGAAAGGAATCTCCATAGAGTCACCAAATACTGGGGAGACAATGCCTGAACTGAACATTTTATGCCTCCAACTGAAATCTCCACTTCCAGGATTGGGTTACATCTAGTTGAGTCATTGGCTAAAGGGGCTCCATGGAAACCCTAACCACCTTAGGTTCTTGCCCAGACTGTTGGTTGTTTCCCACAAACTGGTGGTAAGGCCCTATTACTGAAGACAGCACTTAGGTATCTCATTGAGCATGGAGAAGACAAGCTTGTGCTTAGAGGCCTTACCTATACTGACGAGTGTTCATATACTAAAAGGCATGTTGCATGCTACTAGAGGAAAAAGGTAATTAACCAACTTGCTGTAAACCCTACTACCTACAACAATGGCCTTTCTGCAAGATACCCTGGTGCAGTAGTGATACAAATGTGGGTGTAAACAACCACCCTCCGATTTGATGTAAGATCCACTCCCTGAGATGGAACAAAGACTTGATACTGCTAAGAACCTGAGACTAGATGGGTCATGGACCTAGGAGGAAAACCAAATACTATTACTCTGCTAAAGAAATACAGCAAAAAAATAACATCTAATGATATTCTACTTTGTTTAGCTATGTTAGAGAAGCATCTTGAATTAGAAAGGAACTAACACAGAGACCCACAACTGGACTATATGCTGAGTGAGAGATTTTGGAACCCATAGTCCTAAATGAGATATTTCCTTAAACCTCTCCTCTCACAGATCTATGCAGAAGAGGAAACAGAAAGATTGTAAGAGCAAGATGTGTTGGATAACTCAAAGGAAACAGCATCTCGCAGACCTGTGCATGCTGCTATAATCCTTGTGCATTCATATGTGTATCAATTCTGTTGTGTACTTTTTCAATTGCTACTTACTTGTGAAGGAAACCTTACTTTTCTCCAATGGAGTCTCATTAGGTATATTAATCATACTTTAGGGTAGACCCCATTTCTACTTGGGCAAAAATGAACTCAGTGATAATTTTGGAGAATTTATCTCATATTTCTTTGGGCATATATTTGCTCATTTGCTTGTTTTTTTTTTTCCAGTTTGTTTTCCATTTTTGTGTTTTTGTGGCAGGTTGGTGTGTGTGTGTGTGTTTAAAAATAGAAAGAGAAAGGGCCTGGAGTTGGGCGGTGAGGAGTTTGGGAGGATCTGTGAGGAGCTGGAGGAGAGGCCATCAGATTATATTATATGGAATTTTTTCCAATAAAAATGTAAAATGAAAAGGACCTGGTGGCCTATAAAAAAGAAGGTACTTAGGGATTTTTTTAAAATAGAATTAAAGAAATTTTTAAAAGATTTATTTACTTTATGCATATATTTACACTGTAGCTGTCTTCGGATACACCAGAAGAAGGCATTGGGTCCCATTACAGATGGTTGTGAGCCACCCTGTGCTTGCTGTGAGTTGCACTCAGGACCTCTGGAAGAGCAGTCAGTGCTCCTAACCTCTGAGCCATCTCTCCAGTCCTGGGATTTTTTAAAAAAATAACTTTTGAAAATTGCTTCTATTGGGATACATTAATTATACATAGCAATGAGTTTCATTATGACATTTCCATATATGCATAAAATATGTGGATTGTGTTCAGTTCCCTGCACTCCCTCTTGTCACCTCCCATTCTCATTAATCTCCTTCCTCTCCCCAGCTGGTCGACCTTCTATCCACTAGACTTCTTTACAGGCTCATGAACACCTCACCAGTGGTTGGACCCCAGAAGAGAATATCTTTCCTTCCCCTGGCACCATTAGCTGCCTATAGATCCTCAGAGAGGGCTGGCCCTTCAGTAACTGTTTTTCCAGAGTTGACCTCAGGAGAGGATTAATGGTCACCATGATTCTTTCAACCTTTGACTTCTTTGGCCAAGTTTGACTATAACAAAATAAGCCTTTGATTTATTGTATAGAACATCTTAATTTAGTTCTGGCACAGTACTCCCCTCTGAGTTCATATAGGCCGTGCAGTGACCATCATGGCTGTATTGAGATATTCTTTGTGCTGGATTCTAAGCAGAACATACAGAGTAAACCCTTTGGAGCCAAAGAAATTGGTCAGGCTTTCTTAGACTTACTTTCAATTCATCTGGCTTTTGGTACTTATGATTTTGGCATATAATTTGGGAATGGTAAGGTAGAAATAAATAAATCTTCCTCTCAGTTATAAGCCTTCCAACTGAAATTAACCTGGCCAAGATTGTTTATCTCACAAAGTACATGATTTTGGTACTTATCTAATCATGTGTGTCAGAGAGAGGGAATTCATTCGTCGGTCAAGCCACTGAGATGTGAGTGTGATTAGCCATTACAATAAACAGTGTTGGGCTGGAGATTCATCTCTAGTAGTAAAGTACCTGCAAACAGATGTGAAGACTTGACTTTGGATCCCTAGCTCCCATGTAAAGGCTGGTCGTTACCACGGAGGTAGAGGCCACAGGATTCTGGAGCTTACCACCAAGATAATTTAGTTAATTAGTGAGCTCCAGGTTCAGTGGATACCTTGTCTCAAAAATTAGGCCTGAAGAAGACATCTGATGTCAACTTCTGGTCTCTACATGCACAAATGAGTGTGCATATGCATCCACAGACACAGATACACACATGTGTAACACAAAAAGCTAAAAAGCAAGGCTAATGGATCTGTTTGAAACTAGAGAAAACAGTACTTGTAGAAATCAGAGTGGCCTCTCTTTGTAGACTACTGTTCTCCATAGTAGGGAGAACTCAACATGTCTGGAAGGGAAGTAAATTAGAGAGTCTTTATTTTTTGAAAAGTTTTATAGTGATGATTGTTAGTCTATATTCTTTGGTGTGGCTCACTCCAAGGAAAAAAGTAGATTTTTAAATCACAGAGGTTGCTTGTAGAATACTAGCTGACAAAGGGAGTCTGAGGCAGGTATTGGTGGGGGGGAACCTGCAGAAGTATAGCTGAAGGTGCTACTCATTACTGGCAGTCTCTGGAAGATGTGTGTGCATGTGTGTTCCTCTCGGTCCTTTTAGAATATAGTGCAGTGCCTTGTACTAAGGAGTTGAAGGAACACTTGTTTTCACACACACACACACACACACACACACACACACACACACACACACACACACACACACATATATGGGGATGGGATAGGGAGAAACTGAAGATCATTTAAGGAAACAATTTTCATGGATTTTATAAATTTTATATTCATAATATAAATACAATTATAAGTTCATACATTTAATTATTTTCATTGATATTATAAAAGTTTTATTATTTTCTACTTAAGTGATTAATTTGTTGTTAATCCATAAATATATTTCAATTTTTATATCTGAAGTGTAATGTAGCTTGACTCTCAGGTGTTTTTCATTAGCTATAGTTTGATATTGTTTCTCTGCTTTTATGTACCTGAGATTAAAAAAAAAAGAACCCTAGTTTTTTGGTCTTTTTAAAGTCTATAGTTTCTGAATTAATTTTATTATTATTAAAATATGTGTATGTGTTTATGTACATACACATGAATGTAGGTGCCTGCAGAGTCTAGACATATGCTAGGAACTGAGCTCAGATCAGTCTAAGTGAACTAGTCACTCTTAACTGCAGAGCCATCTCTCCAGCCTCATAGGTCCACAGCTCTTTTTGTTTTTGTTTTTGTTTTTGTTTTTGTTTTTTTTGGTTTTTTGAGACAGGGTTTCTCTGTATAGCCCTGGCTGTCCTGGAACTCACTCTGTAGACCAGGCTGGCCCCAAACTCAGAAATATGCCTGCTTCTGCCTCCTGAGTGCTGGGATAAAAAGTGTGCGCCACCACACCCGACTAGGTCCACAGTTCTCAATGACACATTAAATACAGTCACATTTTGTATAACTATTACCACCACCTTTTCCATAACCTTCTAACTTTCCCATATCAAAACTCTATAAGTAATGGGTTTTGAATATATAACTTATGCCCAATCCTGATTGAATAAATGAAATCTTTGATTTATGTTTAAGAATTCATTGTGCTTCCTTTGCAGAGAAGAAAAAGAAAGAGAGAAAAAGTATAATTCATAAGTGTTAACCCTCTTGGTTTCAGCACTAGATGTACATGAAGAAGGGGGCACAGTAAAGACACTGCCAACATGAGGGCTCCATTATTAGGGGAAGGATTTTATTGTGAATAGGAGAGAAAAGATATCTAGAGCCATCTGGTAGAGTCCAGATCAGAGAGAAAAATAATCAGACTGGACATGGCCAGAGCTATCTGCGCAAGATATACGAGAACAAGGGAGAGCGTAGTGGGGTGTGTAGTGTAGATGGTGAGATAGCAAGAGATAGAGAACAGAGCATGGTGAGAGAATAGATCTATAGATCTATGTATCTGTCTCTGTCTCTGTGCAGCACCTATCATAGCTCTCTCTCTCATCTATCAGTCATCTGTTTTTCATCTCTCTATCATCTGCCTGTCATCTGCCTTTCATCTTCTCTATCATCTGTCTGTCTATGTAGATAGGGTTAGACAATTATGTGGATTTCAAGGATGAGTAGCTTGGGAAAGGGAAGGACCAGGATGCTAGAGTGAGCTCTGAAATGTATAACAGGTACTTAAGATACTGCAGGATCATGGAGGCTGCCATGGGCTTTGATATGTTGATAGGTGCCATAGGTCCCTTCAGCCAGAGGTAAGAGAAATGACTTCTTTTGGCAGCTGGGAACTGATTTCACAAGTTCCTGATTAGTGCTGGCTTTTGTTTAATAGAAGTCCCTCTGTAGTCCAGCTTGAGCTCATTTCTGGATATATGGAGTTTCTGAAACTTAGCAGTATGACAGTTTTTTAATAAGTGGATTGCTTCTAATTTTAAAGGTGGGTTTTCTAAACAGAAATGAACTTAAACAAGTTCATTAAGGAATATTTGTTTGGGAGTAAAGATGGGATATTTTTTACTCTCAAAGTTTTTCTAGTCTTGTTGGTTGAAGCAACTTTCTTCCTTTGTCTCTTTGGTTTTTGTATGTAACAGAAAGATATATTTTTAAGGGCTGGGGAGATGGTTTGGCAGTTAATGATACCTGCTGCTCATGCAGAGGACTGACCTGGGATCAGCTTCCAGAACTCACATGGTTCATGACTATCTGTAACTTTAGTTTCAGGGAATCTGACCCCATCTCCTGACATCTGTGAGCACATGGTATGAATGTGGTGTACATACATCTATGTAGGCAAAACACTTATACACATAAAATGAAAAGGAATAAACTTTTTAAAGAGCTACATGTTTAGCTTTTTTTTGTTTTTGTTTTTGTTTTGTTTTGAGATAGGATTTTATAGAGATCCCCCTGCCTCTGCCTTACCAGTGCTGGAAGTAAAGGTGTATGCCATCACTCCTGACTATAGCTTAGATTTTATGTAAAGGCTTTAAAGGTTGCCAGTTAAGGGCTGGTTTGAACCATGATGATCTTAGCCTATTTTTGAGAGCTGTACTGCCCTTCAGGATGAGAATTTTCTTTCTTTCTTTATTTTTTTTTATTAGGTATTTTCTTCATTTACATTTCCAATGCTATACAAAAAGTCCCCCATACCCTCCCCCCACTCCCCTACTCACCCACTCTCACTTCTTGGCCCTGGGGTTCCTTTGTACTGAGGCATATAAAGTTTGCAAGACCAAGTACCTCTCTCCCCAATGATGGCCGACTAGGCCATCTTCTGATACATATGCAGCTAGAGACAAGAGCTCCAGGGGGTACTGGTTAGTTCATATTGTTGTTCCACCTATAGGGTTGCAGATCCCTTTAGCTCCTTGGGTACTTTCTCTAGCTCCTCCATTGGGGGCCCTGTAATACATCCAATACCTGACTGTGAGCATCCACTTCTGTGTTTGCTAGGCCCCGGCATCGTCTCACAAGAGACAGCTCTATCTGGGTCCTTTCAGCAAAATCTTGCTAGTGTATGCAATGGTGTCAGCGTTTGGAGGCTGATTATGGGATGGATCCCCGGGTATGACAGTCTCTAGATGGTCCATCCTTTCGTCTCAGCTCCAAACTTTGTCTCTGTAACTCCTTCCATGGGTGTTTTGTTCCCAATTCTAAGAAGAGGCAAAGTGTCCACACTTTGGTCTTTGTTCTTCTTGAGTTTCATGTGTTTTACAAATTGTATCTTATATCTTGGGTATTCTAAATTTCTGGACTAATATCCACTTATCAGTGAGTACATATCATGTGAGTTCTTTTGTGATTGGGTTACTTCACTCAGGATGATGCCCTCCAGGTCCATCCATTTGCCTAGGAATTTTATAAATTCATCCTTTTTAATAGCTGAGTAGTACTCCATTGTGTAAATGCACCACATTTTCTGTATCCATTCCTCTGTTGAGGGGCATCTGGGTTCTTTCCAGCTTCTGGCTATTATAAATAAGGCTGCTATGAACATAGTGGAACATGTGTCCTTCTTACCGGTTGGGACATCTTCTGGATATATGCCCAGGAGAGGTATTGTGGGATCCTCCAGTAGTGCTATGTCCAATTTTCTGAGGAACCACCAGACTGATTTCCAGAGTGGTTGTACAAGCTTGCAATCCCACCAACAATGGAGGAGTGTTCCTCTTTCCCCACATCCTCACCAGCATCTGCTGTCACCTGAATTTTTGATCTTAGCCATTCTGACTGGAGTGAAGTGGAATCTCAGGGTTGCTTTGATTTGCATTTCCCTGATGATTGAGGATGCTGAACATTTTTCAGGTGCTTCTCAGCCATTTGGTATTCCTCAGGTGAGAAGTCTTTGTTTAGCTCTGAGCCCCATTTTTTAATGGGGTTATTTGATTTTCTGGAGTCCACCTTCTTGAGTTCTTTATATATTTTGGATATTAGTCCCCTATCTGAATTAGTATAGGTAACGATCTTTTCCCAATCTGTTGGTGGCCTTTTTGTCTTATTAACAGTGTCTTTTGCCTTACAATTTACAGTTTTGCAATTTTATGAGGTTCCATTTGTCGATTCTCGATCTTACAGCACAAACCATTGCTGTTCTATTCAGAAATTTGTCCCCTGTGCCCATATCTTCGAGGCTTTTCCTCACTTTCTCCTCTATAAGTTTCACTGTCTCTGGTTCAGGATGAGAATTTTATCTGGTGTGGCATAATCTGAGGATGAAGGGTTTCTTTTTCTTTGTTTCTTTGTTTCTTTGTTTCTTTGTTTCTTTGTTTCTTTGTTTCTTTCTTTCTTTCTTTCTTTCTTTCTTTCTTTCTTTCTTTCTTTCTTTCTTTCTCTCTCTCTCTCTATTCCTTCCTTCCTTCCTTCCTTCCTTCCTTCCTTCCTTCCTTCCTTCCTTCCTTCCTTTCTTTCTTTCTTTCTTTCTTTCTTTCTTTCTTTCTTTCTTTCATTACTACTTCTTTTACTTAGAGTAAAACCTGTTACTAATTTGGACCTTTCTTCTGTAAATAGCTCACCAAGCTAATGTCAGGAAATAGTATAGCTTTCTTCTCCAAACAGTGAGTTCAGCTCTTTGCAGTTGTTAAAAATGCAGATCTCCCAGATGCCCCAGGAAGAACATGATGACCTGATTGTTTGTCTGTTGCCCACTTACTTTCTTAGTAAATCCTTAAGTAATCTGCTCCTTTAATATGGCAGAAGGAAGCAATATCTAGCAGTGTCCATGGAATTTCAGGGATATAAACCTTTCAGGAAGCTATAAAGTCATGAACTCTCCCTTTAGAAAACCTATCATGGACATTTGCATTTTTCATGTGACATTTGGGAGTTTCTATGCTCTCTGAAATATATTCAGTTACATTGTGGGAACCATCTAGATGACCACGATCTACTATCAAGATCAGAATCAGTGACATATTCTAAGATGTTGTTCCTTTTTTTAGTTTCTTAATGATTTGTGAAAATAACATTGTAGAAAAGGTTGAATAAAGTTATGACTGTCTCTCAGTTCAGTTTTATTCACAGCATCAGTGTGTCACAAACACATTGACAAATAGGTTCAAGATGTTTGTAAACTTCCAAGTTGCTTAGTGCAGATATCAGGTAGATAGATATCTGAGAATAATTTGAGCACACTGCATTTCTTTTTATTTTATTTTCATTTTTTGGTTGACAGTGGCAAACTTGGGTAAAATTATATTCATAAACTTAGGATTAGCTATGTTCCTCCGGCTCAATAATTTTTTTCTCACTGTGTAGTTTAGACTGGCTTTGAACTTGTGATTGTCCTGATTCAGCCAACTGTGTTCTAAGGTTACACATGCAGGTCAACAAACCTGGCTATCCTGTAGTTTTGTCTCTTTGTTCTTTTCTCTCCTTATTCCTGTTGCACAGTAGTACAGAGGAAATGGATGACAAAGGAAAAACAAAAGATGATTTAATTTTGAGTTGAAACTGGTAAAGGTCATAGAAGAGAACTCTGGTGGTTTGAATAAGAATGGTCTCCTTAGGTTCTTTTGTGTGAATGCTTGGTCTCCAGTTTGTAGAACTGTTTGGGAAGGATTAGGAGGTATGGGCTCATTGGAGGAGGTGTGTCACTGGGCATAGGCTTTGAGTTTTCAAAATATTTGTTCTATTCCCAACATGCTATCTACCTCCTACTTATGGATCAAGATATGAATTTACAACGATTGCTCCAGATGCCTCTTAACCATGCCTTCCCTCTGCCCTCATAGCCTCTTTTATAAAATGTTTTGATCATGGTATTGTGATCATAGCACTTAAAACTTTAGTCTACTTAAATTCTAATATTTTTCATTATGACCTTAAAAGGGCATTTTACTTTGAATAATTTACTTTTTAAGGAAGAAATTGTCCCTTTTTCTTTCCTCTTAACCATGGTTATAGTGAAAGTTAGGGCCTCTAAATAGGACTGATGGCTTTGAACATATTTCTTCCTTACTGTGTGTGTCCTCCATTCTTCGTGGCGTGTTAGTCCAGTCTTCAGTGAGGTGATTCATTCCCCAGTCGGCATTGTTGCTTCTAGCTATGTCTCAGCTATGTCTTCATTCTGTCAGTTCATCCCTCTTCACTCTTCCCTTATTTTTCAACATGATTGGTGATTTTTCCCTCACTTCATAATAAGTAGAAAGAATTCAGCAAATGTTTTGCTGTCTGAAGTTATGTATTAGCAGTCTTTCTCTAGTGTGTGTGTCCTGTGAAGTCTATGTCACACATGAGAGACATGGAAAATACTAGTATCAGTGTATTTCATCAGTGTAAGTAAAGTTTATTTTTTTCCCCCTACTTAACATGAAAAAGAAAAGTTGTATGTACTAGTGGATTGTTGTTTCCTAAAGATTGGGCACACCAAATCGCTTTTAGATAACTTGAGTCTAAATGATGGAGAGTAGTGAACTGCCATGGCTTATGGTCCTGCTATGTATGATTAGTGTCTACTCTGACGTGTGAGTCTTAGAGTGCTCTTTAATGTAGGAGTCCAGGGCAGCCTTCACAGATAGATCCAGCAGCACATGAGGCAAAGCCCGTTTGATTGATTGGTCATGAGAGTGATTTTAGTTGTGGAAGAGGTAGGATGGCCACATGTTTCAGAGTGCAGAGTATACATTTTAGAGAAGTGCATGTTTTATTTTCTGTCTATGCACGTGTGTAAGCACACACACATATGTACATATACTTTGAGGTTTATATAAGGGGCTGGTGAGATTCTGTGCTTCTCTTATTAACTTTTCTTTTTCCTTTCTTAAAATTATCAGTAGCAAATTGCTTTTGTCTTCTGTACATAAGGAATAACTTTAAGAGTACTTCATCTTGTTCTTAATTATATGGCGTTTGCTCTACTAGTCTTGGTAAAATCCTCCTCACCGTTGCTATGTGGTGAGTGTGCTATGTGTGTGCTCTCTGATCTGAGTTTCTTTTTCCACTGGGCTGGCTTATTGCATCAGGGGGCCTTGCTTTTTCTGCATTCACTACTGGAAATCCTTCTAAATTTAGTGCACTCTTGCTGCTCTTATGCCTGTGCTTTCTTGGGGATCTGAAACTAAAGAGAATGCTTCTTCCATGCAGCCAGTGGGGTTCACAGATGGTCAGTCTGAACCCCAGAGCATCCAGCCTTCTCTCCTGTTTGACCCCATAACCTCTCCTCTGTTTGGCAGTGTGCTGGTGTTGACAGTTCTTTTGGTTCAGCCAAAGGTGAAAGATGATTGCTTGTGGAGTAGCAGCTGGGATGGTACGTGTTTCTGCAGCACGCATCTAACCCCACCCCCCAGGCAAAACTTTGGATCTGGTGCGGATTTCAAAGCATGTGTTAAACTTTATGTGATACTGATTAAAATGGAGGGCTCCAGGGTGAATTGGCAGCCCCACAGCTGCGTCAACCAGATGACATACAGAGAAATGGCTCAGGACTAATGGAGGGCTGCAGTCTGCTTGTCTTAGCACCATGCAAGCCTGTGGAAGGAAAGGTGATCCTCAAGTGCCTTGGTGTAGCCCAAGGCACATCTGACTCGTGGGTAGCTCCTTTGTTGTAGTCTTTTTCTTTTCATTTTCCTTGTCTTTAGAAAGCAACAAGAAGAAAAGCTACTTGTAAGTAATAATTTGCGATTATTATTTCCTTTAGTTCTCAATTAGTGAGAGTCTATACCAGTAGACACTGAGACTCTGAGGTTCAATTTGCAGGTTGTGGAGCTGAGATCTGTAAAGCTTATTATAGAAGAATACAAGCTTTCTATGATAGGTTCAGGTTTTGGCTCAGAATATCCTTTTAGAAAAAGTTATGTATTTGTGACATAGGCACAGCTCAACATTTCCTGAAAATCAACCTAGAAACCGTAGTGGTGTAGATTACCTTTACTGAGAAGTCTCTGACTTCATGACAGGTTAAGATAAACAATTTTTTAGAGGGAGTTATGATTTTTGTTTGTTTTTTGTTTTCTAGGAAAACATAAAGATCAAGAAACTTAGAGGAGTAAGGATGAATATCTTTATCAAAAACTCCAAACCAGGGGCTGGAGAGATGGCTCAGTGGTTTAAGAATGCACACTGTTCTTGGCAGAGGAGCCTGAGTTCAAGTCCCAGCACCCATACTGGGCAATTCACAGCTACCTATAACTTCATCTCTAGGGGGACCTGATACCTCTGTCTCTGAGAGCATTGTACTCATGTGCAATATGTGTACATACATGTACGCACACACAGTCAGATCTGCAACTTGAGGACCATTGTAAGATGATGTTATTGGGTGGGCTGTATTTGAAGTAGGAGGTGAGTGAGGCTTCAGCAATTCAGGCAAAGAAAAGAAAAGCAAAGAAAGCCTCATTGGATATACAGTGGATTCTCATTGTAAAAACTAAAAGCTTTTTATTAGTCACAATTTACTTTTACAAAAACCTCTTTTCTAAGTCTTAAGCATAAGGATCCACTCAAGCTCCCGGGGAAGATGTTGGTGCCTTTGTGTTTCCTGTATCTTTTTGTACCTCAGATTGCTTCCTTTCTACCTCTTCTGTCTTCCCCTCTGTTCTCTGGTGTTTTGAAATTGGGGCAAGGAATATGTTGGGAATGGAAAGAGGAAAAGCTAGCTCTTGATATGACATTTTGGAACTTTTATTGAATTTTATACAGCTTCTATTTTACTAAAAAGCATTTTTTATTTTTTTATTTTGTTTTTTTTTTGAGACAGGGTTTCTCTGTGTAGCCCTGGCTGTCCTAGAACTCACTTTGTAGACCAGGGTGGCCTCGAACTCAGAAATCTGCCTGCCTCTGCCTCCCAAGAGCTGGGATTAAAGGCGTGCGCCACCATGCCCAACTAAAAAGCATATTTTTGACATACAAATTATAAGCTACTATGTGGGTTTGGTTAGATAGGACCTGGACCTGTCCCAGGATAGAAGTAGTGACTTCATGGATACTAGGATCCCACTTAGCTTCCTATCCCATAGAATATTCTGTATGTAGAGAAGAATATATCTTGAATGCAGTCAGCCACTGAATCATAGCAAATCTACTTCTTTCTAAGGATCATTTTTAAAGAGTGCCATGTGGGTAGTTTACTCAATCAAAGCTTCAAATACTGTGAGACAGTTTCAATTAAAGAGAAAGGGAAGATACTGTGCATTTCTTTGTGTTGTGAAGTTTATAAAAGAGAAATAAAATAGAATTTAGAACTTGTCAGTAACTATTCTGTATTCTTATTTAACACTGTGACCGCACTAGCCTGTTTTATGCATGGGAGAATATCCGAGTGGCTATTTAATTGGCTGATGTTCATAATCTGTTCACAGGCTAAATTTCATAGCACTTAATGCTTCTTCCTCTTGGGCAGGCCATATCTGATGAGAAATGCCCATTTATGAAGTTAATAGGCCTATAATTTAATATTTACTTTTGATGTTTTTCACAGTACCTTTGATTAGTACAGCAAATTACTAAATAGTATACCTGTGTCTTTGACTTCATCTCTCTCTCTATTTATTTCCATCTCTATATTTCTATGTTTCTAAATCTATCCAAATCTCCATATATGTCTGTCTGTATATTTCTTTCCACATATATCTGTGTATCTCTCTCTCTATGTATAGATCTAGTCTTATCTCCATATGTATATATCCATCTGTATATCTATAGCTCTATATACCTATATCTCCATATCTATCTTGATCTCCATTGCTAGCTATCTATATCTATATTCCTGAAATATTTCAAGGCTGAGGGATGGCACAATTGGTAAAGCACTTAGAGGACCTGAGCTTGGATCTCTAGAACCCACTTAAGTTGGGATGCCTTGTTTTGTGCCACTATGATCCCAGTGATGGGAAGATGGGAAGCAGAGACACAGCCAGATCCTTGGAAATCCAGGGGCCAGCTAGCCTGGTTTAAGTGCCAATATCCAGGTCAATAAAAGGCCTGATTTCAAACAAAATGAAGTTGTCCTTTGACCATTGTTTGTGTCATGTGTATTTGCACACAGGTTAAATGTGTATACACATGCATGCACAGTGTGCCTGCGTGGACACAAACCCAGCATATTTACAACTTCATCATGGAAGGTTGTGTGCATTTTACCTTTGTTCATGAAGTCAAGGAGCTGGGTCGGGTGCTTTCCTTATTCTTGGTGCAGTTAGTGTCTTAGAGCCAGCTCTCTGTGCACAGGCAGCTGAGGGATAGAGCGCCCCATTGTTTTGTTGCAGGACTGGAACAGTTTGAAATAATTTAGTCTCTCCTTCCTTCCTTCCTTCCTTCCTTCCTTCCTTCCTTCCTTCCTTCCTCCCTTCCTCCCTTCCTCCCTTCCTTTTTTCCTTCTTTCCTTCTTTCCTTCTTTTCTTTCCATCAGAAATGCTGCCCCCTTCTGGTCCCCTCTCAGCATCCCTCCCCCAATTCCCTCTCCCCTTTTCCTCTAGAGAATGCCCCCTGCCACAATTTTCCAACCCTGGCACATCAGGTCTCTGCAGGATTAGGCACATCCTCTCCCACTGAGGCCAGACAAGGCAGGCCTGTTAGGGGAACAGATTCCACAGTCAGGCTACTGCTTTAGGGACAGCCACCACTCTAGTTATGGGGGAGCCACATGGAAACCCAGCTTCACTTCTGCTACATATGTACTGGGGGTGGATGGGGTGGGGGGCTCGGTCTAACCTGTGTATGCTCTTTGGTTGGTGTCTCAGTCTCTGACTCTCAGGGGTTCAGGTTAGTTGACTCTGTTGGTCTTGTGGATTTCCTTTTCCCTTCAGGACCTCCAGTCCTTCCTTCAACTCTTCTATAAGAGTCCCTGACCTCTGACCAATGTTTGCCTGTGGGTATCTGCATCTGTTTCAGTTAGCTACTGGGTAGAGCCTCTCAGAGAACAGTTTGCTAGGCTCCTGTCTGCAAGCATAGCAGAGTATCATTAATAGTGTCAGGGGTCTCAAGTTGAACCCATTATTGTTTGGTTGTTCCTTTAGTACCTGCTCCATCATTGTCTGTGCATTTCTTTTAGACAGGACAAATTTTGGGTCAAAAGTTTTGTGGGTGGGTTGGTAGCCTTATCCCTCCACCAGGTCCTTCCTGCCTACAGGAGGTGGCTTCTTCAGATTCCATGTCTCTACTTGTTGATGACTGCATCTTGACTAAGGTCACCTTCAATGATTCCTGGGATCCTTCTCCATCCTAAGCCTCTGATATTTCCTAGAGATCCCCCCAGGTCCCCAACTCCAGGCACCTGCAGATTTTCATTAATTCTCCTGACTCATTTAGTCTTAGTAATTCTTAAAATTGACTTATTTTATGGTAGTGTTTTTTGAAGTAGATTTGGCTCAGCATCTGTAAATATTTTTAAATTTTTTTCTTTATATTTCTTTGTTTATAACTTTTCTGAAGCCTTAAATCAAAGGAGTAGAAACTGTAGGAGAAGACTCAGTCTCCTCAATTTCTTAAGGCCCATCCCTAAGCAAGGATGTTATCCTCGGGTTTCATGCTGGAGTGTGAAATTTGCATGGAAGTTGACAAGGACAGAAAGTATATAGGAAGTGCTGCTGAGAAGCTAGTCAGCATATGTGTGTTTGAACCCACAAGGATGGACTGAAACCATTTCCATTCTTGCTGCCTCTGATCTTGAGGATATGAGAATACTGCAGGAGAAGCTGGTGCCCTTATTATGACCCAGGATTTAGGGGAAGGTAAAGTAACCGTATGTCTGGCTGTTGCCTCATGCTACAGACTCGGCAGACTAATGTGTCCTCTGTGAACTACAGAATGGTTGTTACTATACTGTGCTCTCTAAATCTAGCCCAGGAAGGTCTCCTTAGGAATGTATCTGGAAAGGAATTCTGTGAAATAGAGTTCAGATAGCCAAGTTGCCACATTGCAATTACATGCCTCTGAACTCAAGACTTTCTAGTAGGGATTGAAACTTCAGCCTGTGGGTGAAATGTCTGTTTAGAGATATTTGTAGTTAAAAATATCATTTTTTTTTTTTTTTGTGCGTGAAGTAGATCAATAGTTTTGCTGCCTTTTAAAGTAAAAGGTAACTATGTTGAGAATAAGCAACTTATTTGGGAAGGCCAGCTTTAGAATTTTGTTGCTTAAGTAGTTTGAACTTAAGCTTTCATAACCCTCCTTTGTCCTGCTGTGAAGAGGTCCACCTTTATATATGGCCGAAACACACGCTGGAAGGAGATGCTAAGCAATACTGCACTGAATGCTTCAGGGATGCATTGGGCGGATTGTCCTTAATTGTCCAAGAATCTCTTCTTCTAAAATGATCTTTAATTATGGGTTTCTGTGTTTGTCTGCTTTTGGGAGGCAGGGAAGGCAGAGTTATAGGTGGTTGTGAACTGTTTGATATGGGTGCTGAGAACCTAACTTGAATCTTTTGCAAGAAGAGTACTTTTTCTTAATTGCTGAGCCATTTTCCCAGTGTCTCAAAATGGGTTAACAATTCAGGTTGGTGTAAAAAACAAAAAAACAAAAACAAAAACAAAAACCCAAATGGCCTTGCCCATCAGATCAAAGCAAGGTACAGTATATTCTGAGGCACATAGTCTACTTTTGAATTCTTTGTAGAATTACATTTTTTGCTAACATATTCTGTACTGATTTCTTCTGCCTTCTTTCCTCATGTGCCTACTAGTCTTTCATGGGGTCTTTTAATAAATAAATTCATTGGACTTCAGTTTTACTTTCAGGTTCTGTGTCTGCTGAAACGTAAGAGTGTCAACAGCAATGAAAAGTTTGGACCTAGTCTCTGTACATACTCGGCAAGAGAAGTGAGTTGTTTGGTGGAGCCAAGACGCTTACATTACCTTGTAACTAGCTGTCCTGTCCACAGAAGTTACTACCCCATCCTCCCTTACCAAAAGGTTGCATAGTTGGCCATCTTTTGGGTGAAGTCTCCTTTGTCAGTGATTGTTCTTGACTTTTAGGAACTAGTCAAATTATTCCAGGAAAGAACTTGTAGATTTTTTTTTTCTTGCCTCCAGCGTCTTAAGGATTCTAAGTGAGAGAAAAGATGAAGAATTTCCTCATTCAGTTTGTAACCTATTGCTTTGCATCCTCACTTTCCGAATTGCACTCCTTGCCTCAGTTATACCAGACAGCCTCTATCTATCTATCATCTATCTATCTATCTATCTATCTATCTATCCATCCATCCATCCATCCATCATCTATCTATCTATCTATCTATCTATCTATCTATCTATCCATCCATCCATCCATCCATCCATCCATCCATCCATCCATCTATCTATCTATCTATCTATCTATCTATCTATCTATCTATCTATCTATCTATGAATCTATCTATCTATCTATCTATGAATCTATCTATCTATCTATGAATCTATCTATCTATGAATCTATCTATCTATCTATCTATCTATCTATCTATCTATGAATCTATCTATCTATCTATGAATCTATCTATCTATCTATCTATCATCTATCTATCTATCTATCTATCTATCTATCTATCTATGAATCTATCTATCTATCTATCTATCTATCCATCCATCCATCCATCTATCTTCTTCTTTGCAGTGGTAAAAGAGGAGCAGTTTCTTGGCTGGGAGCAGTTCGCAGGGTTCTAGGGCTTCCTCAGCAGACCATCAGCTTAGCTTTTCCAGGCTCCTGTTTCTAACTCTCAGAGTTCTTACTGAGCCCAGTGGAATGCTGGTCCAGTTGCCTCTTGACTTTCTCTGTTACTTGCTTTTTCTAGTCACTGATTGATTAAGCTTCTAGAATTTTGTTGTTGATTTTTTTTTCTCTAAAAATGGCTTTTTAGTTTTGTTTTAGTGATTGAGAAAGGAATTCACTTCAGTGTATATGTTCAATCTATCTTCTTTAACTTACAGCCATAGGACAGTGTTACATTAAAGGTAACAGATGAGGCTATATAGTTAGAAGTATTGAACAAAGTGATAGATGGCAGAAAGTGCCCCAGAGTTAACAACTTACATCCCTGAGAATCCGAGCAAAAACATTGTGTGCTAGCTTTCTGTTACTACAGCAAAAACCCAAGGATCAGTTTGTCAAGAGTGAAGGTTTCTTTTGGTGTGCAGCTTTGGAGATTCTAGCTGTGGTTGATTTGCCTCATTGCTAAAGAAAGGCTGCACACATAGTGCAATTCATAGCAGAGCAGAATGGAGCTGTTGAGCCAGAGAGGAGGAAAGGACTAGTGTCCAAGAATATAAGCTCTCATATTAGGTCCTATTCCCTAAAGGTTCGACCATTTCTCAGTAAGGTATGGGCATACACTAAGGTGTAGATGAAGCTTTAAAGGAGCAATATTTAAGATTCAAATAATAGCAGCTGCCAAGTGATTAACAGGTTGCTCATAAAAAGTTGCCTATTAAGCCCCAGGACAGGGGAACACCAGGGCCAAGAAGTGGGAGTGGGTGGGTAGGGGAGTTGGGGGGAGGGTATGGGGGACTTTTGGGATAGCATTGGAAATGTAAATGAGGAAAATACCTAATTTAAAAAACCCAAAAAAACATTAAACCAGTACTTTTAGGCTATAAAAGAAAGAAAGAAAGAAAGAAAGAAAGAAAGAAAGAAAAAAAAGAAAAACACAGAAGTGAAACTGTCCTGGAAGCTCAGATTTTGACTTTGGTGCACTTAGGATATTCATTCCCTATTTGTGTATGATTTTGCTTTAAATATCATCATTTTGGGTATGCACTGCATGGGGTTTCACTTTTTACCAGAAGGATAAGACCAGAACAACACTCCTTGCTGTTGTATGAAGAGGTCAAGCCTTTGAATATCAGCAGAGAGTTTGGCTAATTTTATAGATGGTATAAATAAGACTGTAGAATCTGACTCATGGATACCCTAGAGTCTCAGAACACAACACTAATTCATTATCTTTGAAACTTAGACTTTTCAAGATACTGCTTTGTATCTTGGTAAAAATCCTGGGGCCTCTAAATAGGCTGTTTTGGCTCAATAGGATCATCAGCTCATAGAATATTCTGAGATAACTGTTAAAATAGTACTTTAAGAGAGAATTTTCCTTTTATTCCTTGGCATTATCCAAAGGTGGTATGTTTGTTAAGTTCTATTCCCTGGGAGACTTTTTTTTCTTTTATTGAATATTTTATTTATTTACATTTCAAATGTTATCCCCTTTCCCGGTTTCCCCTCTGGAATCCCCCATTCTGCTCCCCACCCCCTGCTCCTATGAGGGTGCTCCCCTACCCTAACCACCCACTCATGCCTCACCTCTCTGGCATTCCCCTACATTGGAGCATCTAGCCTTCACAGGACCAAGTGTCTCTCCAATAAGGCCATCTTCTGCAACATATGCGGCTGGAGTGTACTCTTTGGTTGGTGGTTTAGTCCTTCGGATCTTTGGGGGGTCTGGTTGGTTGATTAATGTTGTTCCTCCTATGGGGTTGCAAACTATTTCAGCTCCTTCAGGCCTTTCTCTAACTCCTCCATTGGGGATCCTGGGATCAGTCCAGTGGTTGGCAAAGAACATCTACCTCTGTATTTGTCAGGCTGTGGCAGAGCCTCCCAGGAGACAACTATATCAGGCTCCTGTCAGCAAGCACTTCTTGGTGTCTGCAATAGTCTCTGGGTTTGGTGTCTGTATATGGGATGGATCCCCAGGTGGACAAGTCTCTGGATGGCCTTTCCTTCAGTCTCTGCTCCACACTTTTTCTCCATATTTGCTCCCATGAGTATTTTGTTCCCTTTTCTAAGAAGGACTGAAGCATCCACGCTTTTGTCTCCCTTCTTCTTGAGCTTCATGTGGTCTGTGAATTGTATCTTGGGTATTCTGAGTTTTTGGGCTAATATCCACTTATCAGTGAGTGCATACCATGTGTGTTCTTTCATGATGTTATCTCATTCAGGATGATATTTTCAAGTTCCATCCATTTGTCCAAGAATTTCATGAATTCATTGTTTTTTAATAGTGGAATAGTACTCTATTGTATAAATGTACCAATTTTCTGTTACCATTCCTCTGTTGAGGGACGTCTGGGTTCTTTCCAGCTTCTGGCTATTATAAATAAGGCAGCTATGAACATAGTGAAGCATATGTCCTTGTTATATGTTGGAGCATCTTCTGGGTATATGCCCAGGAGTGGTATAGCTGGTAGTACTATGTCCAGTTTTCTGAGGAACCTCCAGACCGATTTCCAGAGTGGTTGTACAAGCTTGCAATCCCACCAACAATGGAGGAATGTTCCTCTTTCTCCACATCCTTGCCAGCATCTGCTGTCACCTGAGTTTTTGATCTTAGCCATTCTGACTGGTGTGAGGTGGAATCTCAAGGCTGTTTTGATTTGCATTTCCCTAATGACTAAAGATGTTGAACATTTCTTTAGGTGCTTCTCAGCCATTTGATATTCCTCAGCTGAAAATTCTTCGTTTAGCTTTGTATCCCATTTTTTAATAGGGATATTTGGTTCTCTGGAGTTTTTTTTTGTATATATTGAATATCCAACCATGATTCTTTTACTTGTCTCATTTCAAACACAGAGGCTTCCTAAAGAAATCCACTTCTGCAGATTTCAGGCTTCATTTCTGATTGAACTCAAAAGAAAAACTTTGGTTAGGCTAGAATGTTGAAAACCAGTTAAGTGGTTTTCTCTGTCTGGAGAAAATTGGAAAAAGGAAATATTAACCCCAGCAAATGTAGTTGATGGAAATGCTGACAGATGGGCTCTGCTTGGTGCCACTGTCAGGAGAAGTCAGTTGATATCAGATGTGTCAGTAGAACTGCTCTGTGCACAAGTGGTATCTGGTCAGCTTTGTCACTTTTAAATAAACCTTTTACAAATGCTAAGTGATTTCAATAAAAAACATTTATTCGTCCTTCTTATTAAGCCAGATTCTTGTTGTTTCTGGCTTCCTGTACCCAACAGTTTTTGATTGTCTCAAAAGGTAAAACATGTTCTGTGTGGATCACGCTGCTGAAATGCCTTCAGGCGTTGTTTATGAGTCTGCAGTCTTTATTTTCAGAGAGAAAGGAATACCTTAATGTCTTCCATATTTTATAAATCTGTCCCATGTTGCAATTCAAAGCTGTGTGTGTTTTCGTTAGAAGGTACTTCTGGTTGTGCTTAGAGCAGAAAAGCTGCCTAAGAATGTTAAGAGCTGTTTGGGTGTTGGTAGCAGACTCCCCTAAAGGGGATTTAGTGATGGTTAAAAGTGCTTTTCATTTTTTTGGCTCAAGAAAGTCAGGGAAGGTGCTCTGACAGTCAGAAGTAGTATAACCATTCCTTGATGGGTTTGCCCCAGTGAGTTTCCTGTCTGGCTCATCCTTAGAGACCAGTCTGCCCTCTGGGCATGCTTGCTAGTTTACCATTTCAGACTCCATTGCTAAGTAGCATAGAGTGTGCCTGTCTAGTGGTCAAAGAAGAGGGAAGTTGATTTTTGTCTGCCACAAATGAGACTCTCCCTGGAGATTCAGCAAAAGTAATCTGAGTTGGAGATCAAAGTTTACTATTTTCTTCCTTTTATTTCATTTTGAAAAATTTTGAACATATGGAAAATTGTATGATCAATATGCACATTTATTTACCACCTACATTCTATAATTAACATCTTATAATACTTGCTTTATTTTAGATCTATCCATCTATCAGCCCACTGCATCTTTTTGTATGACTTTCAAAGTGAATTTGAGACATCTGCACACTTCACCTCTAAGCACTCCCGCATGCACAGCATTAGAGCTTAGTATTTGTTTGATCAGTTTTTTCTTTTAAGATTAAATTGAAAACCACAATATGTACAAATCTGAAGTGAGCTTTTGAGAAATGTATACACCTGCTTAACCTAAACCTATATTAAGACATCGAACTTAACCCATCACTCTGGAAAGTTTTTCTCTACAGTTCTCTTCCCAGAGGCAACTAATGTTCTGATTTTCCCCCAGCATAGATTAGTTCTGCCTGTTATAGAACTTCATATAAATGGAACCCAATGGTTGTGTATGCTTTTATATAAGGCTCCTTTCATCCAGCAGTTAGATGTTTGAAGGGTATCTTTGTTGCAGAGGTCTAAGTAGTTAATTCCTTAACAGTGAAAAGTAGATTTGCTTGTATGAATTTAACATTTTAAAAACTCCATTCTTCTATTGACCCACACCTAGATTGTGCTCGATTCTGGCCATTTTAAGTACATCTTTCAACATCCATCAAGACTTTTTGTGGGCACATGCTTTATTTCTTGAAAAAATATATGCAGAAGTAAAATTCTGAGTCGGAATTCTAGGAGACACAGTGAAGTAATTTTACAAAGTGTTTGCAGCATTTTTCTGCTTCTTCAGTTGGTCCCTGGGAACTTTAGTTGCTTGGCTTTCATGCCAGTATCATTGCTATTTTAGTTGTTTCAGTGACTGAGTGCTTTTCTTGTGCTTAACTTTTTTGGTTTTGTTTTGTTTACTGTGGAAAATGAATGAAAGTTGAAAGAAACCTGAAAACAAACCTCAGTGGCTGAAATTGTAAATTTTCTGTTTGACTATCAGGTAAGGCTGAAGTAAACAGTAAAGGAAACAAAGTCAGGGCAGATGGAGGAAGGGGCATAAGATTTAACCACAGGGTAAACCCAGGTTGCAGACACCAGGCCGGTTCAGCTTTTACAGCCTTTATCTGGTGCTGGATGGATGGGCCTCTCTGAGCCATCATCTCCCCAGCACCAGTATTTGTCTTTTAAGTCTGTCATTTTGACTGGGGTGAGGCACAATCTCAGTGTAGTTTTAATTTACATCTCACAGATGGCTAGTAAGGCCAAATGTTTTTCTTCATTTGTTTTACTGGGCATTTGCAGTTCATCTCCTGAGAACTGTGTGTTCATTTCATTAGCCCACTTTTTGGATATTGTTTGTTTGTTTTTGTTATTAGAGTTTTGAATCTTTTTGTAGATTCTAGATACCAATCCTCTGTCTAATAAATACATAGCAAAGACTTTCTCCTGTGTTTGTAGGTTGCTTCTTTACTCAATTTGCTGTTTGTTTTGCTATGCAGAAGCCATTTAATTTTATGAAGTCCCCATTTGTCATTTGTTGACATTTCTGAGCAGCTATAGGTCTAGTCAGCAGTCCTTACCTGTGTCTCTATCTTGAAGTGTTTTTCCTCTAGCGCTCTAGAGTTATGATCTTACAGTGAGATCCTTGATGATGATGATTTTGTATAGGTGAGAGATAGCTATGTGCTGTCATTCTTTTGCATATAAATCCTTAGTTATTCTAGCACCATTTGTTGAAGAAGTGTCTTTTCTCGTGTGTGTGTATATATATATATATATATATATATATATATAAATATAATTTTTTGGGGGGTCAAAAACTGAATGCTTGTAGATGCATTTGTCTATGTCTGGGTCTGCTAGTCACTTTTGTTAACCTGTATGTTTTTGTGTCAATCTGTGTTTACTCTCAAAACAGTTCTGTCCATTGTAGTTGCCTCTGTCACACATCAACATCCCATGGGCATCATACTGTAACCATTGCATAGTAGTGCTCAACCTTCATAATGCGGTGACCCTATAAAGTTCCTCATGTTGTGGTGACTCCCATCCAGAAAATTATTCTCATTGCTATTTCATAACTAATTTTGCTACTATTATGAATTGTAATGTAAATATCTGAGTTTTCCAATGGTCTTAGGTGACTCTTGTGAAAGGGTAGTTTGACCATGACCCCTACTGTGAGCGCCCGTCTCGCCAGCAATAGGATCCTTCTGCACACGTTTATTGGGAGAGCATTGATTGCATAGGCAAAAGACCCTGAGCCCAGAAATGGTGCTGCTTATATAGGCCTAGGAGTGACGTGTCCATACCTGATTGGTTATGCTACCAGTACCTCATTAATATGCGTCGGGCCAGGCAGTGACTTGGCAAAAACCTCTTATGCACATGCGCACATTGGTTGTTTACCCATAATTATGGGCAGTGGCCAGTGGTAGCCAGCGCCACTCTGCAACGGCACATGTGGCTTCCCACACCCTACCTACCTCCCAGCAGGGGTCACGACACACAGGTTGAGTACCACTGGCATAGGCTGTCATACAAGATTCTTATTTGTCTTTTAAATCTTTGAATACATAATACAAAATCTGAGGTATTGCATACTTTCAATTTATGATGAGTAAATAAATCTCTTGACAAGAAAGCCATGATGAGTACCTGCTTTCATCATACTCTGGCATATTCCCAAAATTCTAATGTGTATACACAGAGGATCATTGAATAATGAATGAAAACATTTATCAGGTGGAAAGGGTTAATGTCTAAGATAACATATTTTTGAGCAAATTTATAAAATATAATTTAGGACATTTAATCATTAAAAACAAAGAAACAGAAACTAACAAACAAGCAAACAAGCATACATCAATAAAACCTAGTTTCATGCTTAAGAATTTAGAAATGTGACTGGGGATATAGCTGATAAGTAGGGAAATCCCCTAGCTATGCTCATGGATTACCTAAGACACCAGTCACAAAGGTATTTTGCTTTTCATTTGTTAAAAAACAATATCAGAACTAAAAATTCATCTGTTGCCAGAGGCTTGCACCACATAAAATGACAGCACTCGGTCCATTCTCTCTATTAGCCATGAAGTAACAGGCCTAATTTCAGTTCATAAAGTCATTTCTAAACAGGGTATTAAAAAAACCTAGTACAGTCTGTCTGAAAAGGCTTTTAATCTTGCTAGCCATGGTGGCTGGTTAATTCCTAGAATCAAAGTCTTGACCATAGTTCTTTTTCCCACTAAGGGTTGGACAGAACACATGGCAAATAAAAAAGGTGCTAGCAAAAGGCCCCGAGCCACATTAAACACAATGGAGTTAACATTTGAGAACAGTCACCTCCCCAGCTGGATGGGAAGTACTGTGGTTCCCGACATCTGCTCTTTCTTCCTAGATTCCTTTTTCACAAGTAGTGGTCAGAAAGACCTCGATTCTGTCCAAGAAATAAAATTGTGGGAGTTGAGACTCACAATTTAAAGAGGATAAAACTCAGACTGTAGTACTACCTAAAAATGTACAAACATGTTGGGGTGCTCATTGTTTGTAACCTCCACTTCATTTTTCCTGTTTTCATTTTCTAATTACAGCCCCTCCCATGAGAAAGCTTAGCGAGAAACTTCTGGAGAGAAAGCATGTTTCAACTGAATGCTTGAAAGGGAAGAAGATTCACTCATAGAAGACCAGGATGGTCATAGGGAGTACAAAGGAGGTATTAGGAGAAAAGCAGAACTAGTTATTGGATCAATAAGTTTTCAAAGTTTTCTGATGACAAAGTTGCTAAGGTTAATGTTTGAACCTATTTGAACCTGTTCTACTTCAGTAAACATAACTAAGAATTCTTCCACAACTTCTCACTCGTGCATGTAAAGAATAACCATAGAAGGGCTTGGTGGCATGCACCTTTAATCTTAGTACATGGGAAGCAGAGGCAGGCAGAGTTCAGGGGCTGCCTGGTCTACCAAGTAAATTCCAGGACAGCCAGGACTAAACAGAGAGACCTTGTTTCCCCTTCTTCCCCCAAAAGATGAACATTATGAAGCTGTTCTATGACCCTGAAAGACTCTTGCATGGATTTATTTTGTGTGTGTGTATAGGCATGCACATGCTGTATTGGACATGTGGAAGTCAGAGGATAACCTGTGGGAGTTGCTTTTCCACCGTTGCATTACAGGGATTGAACTCAGGTAGTCAGGCTTAGTGGCAAGTACCTTTTATCTCCAGAGCCATCTGGCTGGTCTTATTCTACGGTATGCTTTTATATACTAGATCTAGTGCTCCATATCCTACTGTGAGATTTCATATAACTATTGAAAAGTATTTTTAAACTAATATTCTTTCATCAAACACTTAATATAGTTCTCATGCAATTCTAGTGTTCCATAGAATGACATTTGAAAATCAGAGGAATGTTTTTTTCTCTTCCTATTTATAGCTAGTTTATTTTTCTTATTTTTAGAGACAGTGCATCTCTGTGTAGCCTTGGTTATCCTGGAGCTCACTTTGTATGTAAATCAGGCTGGCCTCAGAGATCTGCCTGCCTCTGTCTCCTAAGTGCTGGGATTAAAAGTGTGCACCGCCAGCACCCTGCCTGTTCTTAGAATATTAAACTCTATTAAAATGAGTAATCCTGTATGGTGTGGTGGCATACCCCTTTAATTCCAGCACTCAAGAGGCAGCCATCTCTTTGCGTTTGAAGCTACTGGAGCAATAGCTAAGAGCTTACATAGAATCCACAAGAAGGAGGTGCGGGGGGGGGGGCAGAACTTGAGGGGGATACATAGAGAGGAGAGACCAAAGACAGAGGCACACAGAGAAAGAAAATAGCAGAGATATAGAGACAGACAAGCAGAGAGAGGGAGACAGAGAGATGTGGCGCAAGCGGTCTGTGCTGCCAGCCAGAAGAACCGGAAAGGTTGAGTGAGTCCAAGCCTCCTAAATCTCAGAATTGAGGACTGAAGGAGTGGAACAAACTCCCTGGCTAACTCTGTCTGGTCTGGAACATGTAACCAGGACAGTCCATTAAGAGGAGCATGGCAGTCAGCCACGTAGCATAAAAACCTGAGTTCTCTGGGCTAATGAGGTATCTAGATAGGCCCCGAGTGTTCAGTCAGTGAGCTTCCCTTCCTGGGCATTCCTTTCTGCAAAAGGGATTTAATTCCTGAACTGATAGAATGTCTGTCTGACTTACCCTGAGTAAGGTGTATGCATCCACATCCATCATCAAATAAAGCAGTTTGAACAAGCAAGTGCCTTTTCTTCAGCAAGGATTGCTGCAGGCACTCCAGCATTGGGGCACAACACAGCCTGATAGACAGTGAGAAAGTGAGAGAGACACACACATGCTGGGCCTAATGTGGGCTTTTGAAACCTCAAAGCCCACTCCCAGTGAAACAGAACCTCCAGTAGGGCCATACCTCCCAATTCTTTCTACAGTTCCACCAACGAGGGGCTAAGTATTCAAAGAGGCTGTGGGGCCCATTCTCATTCAAACCACCACATCCACAACTATAGTTCTTATTCATGCTTTGACATTTTAGGTAATATTTTGTGTACTTGAACATAATTTTGGAGAGAGATTCTCAGAACTGATAGAATGTCTGTCTGTCTGTCTATCTATCTATCTATCTATCTATCTATCTATCTATCTATCTATCTATCTGATTTATTAGAGCTTCTTACAGGATGTGGTCCAGCTTGTCCAAAGTTGCTGTCTATTAAAAGTCTTAAATCCTTGAACGTGTTCAGTAATCCTCATACAGCTCTATTCCCTGGTGACGTAGGCATTCAAATATATGAGCTTGTGGGCCTGTGGTAGCCATTTTCATTCAAACTGTCACAGAGCGCACACTTTGACTATAGGCTGGAACAATTAATGACCGCACACAGTTTCAAGAACTGCCTGGCTATTTGTTTGCATCTTATGAAGAGTAGTATCACCTCCCGCCTCAGGAAATCTTAGCAGGGATAACACCAGTGGTTCCTTGCAGATTATAACAAAGTGCACTTACCGAGAGTTGGTGTAGCGCGTCAGTTTACTGTGTTTACTTATGAACACTTGTTAGTATGTCTGTGTCCTAGATACAGCACACTGCTTATGTATTTTAGTCACCAATCTCCGTCAGTAGTTTAATCAATAGTGCTTTTTTTTCTGTCCTCTTCTGAAAAATGAAGTCAGACTACATAGTAGCTTCAGCGGCACTAAGGCATTGAAACAGAAACCGATTGATACAGATGTCCAGCCAGCCACATTGTAGGCGTGCACAGCTGAGAGTGCTTCGTGGTTTCACCTTGGAGGTCTCAGAGGAAGATAATTCTTTAGGAGCTGTGATAGGCAGATTCTTAAGTTTGAACTAGTTTCACAGGACACTTGATGATGCAATGATGACATACGGTGTATGATGCATGATGCTGCAGGCTATCAGGGTATCCTTGGCAACTGTGTTAAGGGTGTTGTTTCTCTCCCTCTGTTCCTTCACTTTTTTCTTTTAAATCTAGGTAATCCTACTGGAATCTAGCAATTTATGTCAGTAAAAGAGCTCTTGATGTAGGTTCTCCAGTGGTTGACTGTCCTTACGTGAGACATGCTGACAGTTATTAAAGTAGGCAGCTCTCCCATGGATTGCTCATCATCTTATCTTTTTCTCTGAATTTATGTTTTTAAGAGACTTCATTTTTGCCTCTTAGTGTTTGTAGCTCTCATGTTCCATTTTGTCTTCACTGTGCTCCCGAGGGCAGAGTTAAACCTTATTGATGAGATTACTTTAAGCTTACTTGCTGTAGTGTTTATTATCAAATTGCACATCCTTTTTTTCTCTAGCAGTTATGAATTAAACTTACAAATAATACCTCGTTGTTTGACTCATAGGCTCCCTGAAGTAAAGTGTAAAGTCTTTTTAATTTATTTTATGTATATGAGTACACTGTCGCTGTCTTCAGACATACCAGAAGAAGGCATCAGATCCCATTACAGATGGTTGTGAGCCATCATGTGGTTGCTGGGAATTGAACTCAGGACTTCTGGAAGAGTAGTCAGTGTTCTTAACTGGTGAGCCATCTCTCCATTCCAAGTGTAGAGTATTTTAGAGACAATCTGGATGAAAGTATTTAACAAAGTTAGACGTGTGGCGTGTAGACTTGAAGTTGGTGGATGTCTGACACTGGAAACTGGGGAAGGACAGGAAAGGCTCAGCTTCACCACATTATGTCAGTGTTTCCTGTCCTGCATTCCTTTCCTCTCTCGGTTTAACCAAAAGAAGGGAAGTGTGGGCCTTATATCCCACCTGTTGATAGTCTCTCCAGTTAGAAGTCAAGGCAGTGTGGATTCTGAAACACAGAAGTGTATTCTAGGAACCAGCAGATTTTTAATACATTAATAATAAGGAAAACAAATTAGGCCTGAGATGTAGCTCCGTGGTATAGTGCTTTGACAGTTCTGTTTGATCCTCAGAATTTTCCCATCCCATCCAAAAAAGGTGAACTATTTTTTTTTTAAATCATAAAAAAGAACAGATTTTCAAAGATCTGTAACTCAAATATTGTATATATTTTCTTACATATAGGAAAGACTCACTAAGTGAGTCTTTGAACTTGGTACTAATTCCATGTTTATAATAGTATAATGCAATTTAATTTGCTAAAAGATAGAAAACAAAAATATAAACATGAAAGCCTAAAAAATATCTTTTGAAATTTAAAGGTAACAATTGCACATCATTCATTTTGTCTGATGGAATTCATCAGAACCTTCTAAAAGCCTCACATTAAAAGCTCACCTCCCTAGACAAGGAGCTGTCTGTACAAACCAGGTCAACGACGTGAATACTTTTCTTGTGGAATTGTTATGGTTCATGGCATACTCAGAGATTTCAAGCAGCTAAATGCTTTAGACAAGCACGTCAAACATCAAAAAGAAACAAAATTTTCTCTGTCTACCCTAATACTACTTTAACATACTTACATAGTACTGTCCTGTATGTTTTAATATCACCTCCTCCCCCACTGTTTCTTCCTCTCCTCCTCTCCCCTCCCCCAGGGCCTTTAAGAAGGGATCTGACATGACTATGCAAATTTATGAACCATTGTGTGAGCACTCTATGTTAGTTTAAAATGATACAGGCTTCCAGAATTAGAGGGAAAGTCTGTTTTGCAACAAGTCTTACTCTTGAGAATGCATGGGCCATTTTGTGTCTCTCCACCCAGAGCTTCAACCTTTGAAAGGATTTTTTTTTTTAAGATTCCAGTGCTATAAAGCATCTGATGTAGTGAAAAGCACTCTAAATGTCTCTCAAAGTACTCTCTCTTGGATTAAAATGTCACAGAAATGTTGTAAACACTCCCAGCCATATTCAAGAGGACAATTTAAACAAACATTGTTTTGCTCTTTTGTCTGGAAAAGTAATTTCTGAAGCAAAGAGTTCAAAACTTTCAGTCCTACACACTGTAGGAAGAAGAAGAAGGGGGAGGAAACATCTTTTAAACATCAGAAGCAGAATACACAACAGGCTTTGTCTCATTGAACAAAAGAACATGCTTTCCTCTTAGATCATTTCCAGCTGTATGATCTGCCTTCATGGGATCAGAAATTAACAGCATATGGCATCTGGCTACCTGCACAGACTGCGTATAAATCTGAAGTCTTCAGTAAGATTAACGGGGCTGATGGTTGAAAGTGGAGAGGGAGTCACCAAATTCCACTTCTTATACAGAGGCAATAACCCTGGCTTAAGAAGGCAGGAGAAGCCATCCTGCCTAATCAGATGTCAACTGTATTCCTGGGAAGTGACTCAAATCACAAGACTGTCCCACCCCCTACACAGCTGCAGAGCACACCATCACTGATGATAGAATTGGTTTGGATCCCAAATAAAGAGGGAATCCCTACAAGGAAGCAGGGGCAAAAGAGGAAAAAAGTCCTGCTTTAAACATATTAGAATGGTGTTGGATCAGACAAGCCAGAAACAAAGAAAATAGAAATGACTCTTATCCTAGATCTTAGTTCAAGACTGTCTATTTTCTTACATGTAAGAAGGAAGCTTATCGAATACATTTATAGAGCATTGGTTTTATGGCTGGTAACTGAAAAAACTCTTTCTAGAAGGGCTGGGACTCTGGGTTTATAAGAATGTAGAAGATAGAAAGTATGATCATTTATAGGAGATGGGACTTTCTTAATTGTGGAGACTCACTTGGAGAGATTCCAGGGGTGGTGTGATTGAAGGAAGTTGAGAGCAGGTGTGATCTGCTGGGCTAGTAGTAGAGCATAAATATTATGTATCCTCCAGATGTCTGTACATGACAGACTGTGGACCTTTAGGACCAGGAGTCTTAGGGGTCATTAGACCAATGGAGCCATACTCTTAAAAGATTCTTGAGACCCTATCCCCTTCCTTTATCTCCCCTGCTTCTTGGGTATTGAGATGGTATACTTCCTCTGCTCCATGCTCCCACCATTGCCATCTGGGTCCAAAACACCAGGTCTACCTGATCTTGGATCTGAACTGCCACAGTTTTCATAGTTAGGATTTTATTGCTGTGATGAAACACCATGACTATGGCAACTCTTATGTAGGAAAACATTTAATCGAGGCTGGCTTACAGTTCAGAGTTTTAGTCTGTCAGCATGGTGAGAAGCATGATGGCATACAGGCAGACATGGGAGCTCTACATCTGGATTGGCAGGCTACAGGAAGAGCATGTGAGCCAGTGGACCTGGTTTGAGCTTTTGAAACCTCAAAGCCCACCCCAGTGACAACTCTCTTCCAACAAGGCCACACCCACTCCAACAAACTCACATCTCCTAATCGTACCACTCCCTGTGAGCCTATTTTCATTCAAACCGTGATAACATCTGTGAGCTAGAAGTACCTTTTTATTCTCTTCAATAAGTGATATCTCAGGCATTTCATCTTGGTGATATACAGAAGGACTAACTGGGGAAACCGAGAGGGGGCAGCTCAGACTTCCCAGTGAAACTCACATGAAGGAATTATAGCCACTTAAAAACAAATGGATGGCTGGAGAAACTGTACATGATTAAGGGAACTAGAGTTTGGTACCCAGCGCTATCACCTGTACCACCTATATCACTAGCTCCAGGGTATCCAGATATGCCCTCTTCTGGCCTCCACAGGCATCTATACTTACACACGGGTACACCCTTCTAACATACATTCGTATCTAAAATAAAGTCTTAAAAATTAAATGGAAAAGGCACCTTTAAAGTCACAGGCTTTGTCTTTTCTGTCAAAGCAAAAAACTCCTCTGTATTATTTCTAATGAATGCAAGTTGTAAGTGTTAAAAAAGCCTATTTGCTCCCTTGTAAACACTTTGTTATCTACCACACATCAGAAATTGTGCTATTAGGACCAGTGATATAGCTCAACAGACAAAGGCAACTTCCATACAAATCTGGTGACTTGAATTTAATCCTTGGATCCACATAAAGCTGTGAGGAGAGATCTGATTCTGTAGTGTTGTCTCTACCCTCCACATTCATGGCACCACACATACCTCTCATCATGAAGACACGTATATAATAAAAAATTATGTTGTTGCTATCTGTACAGTTGTGAAGAAAGTAGATATAGTCTCTTCCTAAGGATTTGACTGTTCAGCTGAGGGTAAAAAGTGAGAACAGAGCAGTTTTAAACTATTTGAAAGCTAAGCATAGTCATCCCTTTGTAACCCCTGTAGACATCAAAACTCATGATATTATTAAAGTCTCTTGTATGACAGGCATAAATCTTACATACAATCTATACAATCCTCCTGTATATGTTCAGTATCTGTAGATTTCTTAGTATTCTCTATACCATGCAAATGGTATGCAAATAATTATTATATTTTATTGTTTAAGAAAAGAGTCTGTGTATATTCAGAATAGAGTCATTTCCTGTGGAAGAATTTTTTCCTGTCAGCCCTGTCAAGTGTCTATAAACAGTAGAAGGGCATGGTTTGTTTTAGGAAGGCTTGATTGTAAGCGGTGTATAGCCTGATTAAATTCGAGGACCCTAGCCAGTATATCACTGTAGAATTTCAGGGAGAGGCAATATAGTCCACTGTACTTACTGCCAAGCTACTTAAACCCAATCAAGTATATATTTTGTAATGTCCCTTTTGTAATCCTGAAATAAAGTCCATCCATCATTCATAACAGTTAAAAAATAATCCAACTCCCTAACTGTAGTGTAAGGAGAAATAAAATGAAAGTAATTATAACACAATATTTCTCTGTGTGTTTTAGCTAAAATAGAGTGTGTTTGGGCTTGCTGCACTGTGACCTAACTATAACACCATTACTAAGAAGCATCAATATTGAATTCCCGAGTCAGCCTGCAACTCTTTGTAAAGTTCTGAACCAACTACAAAGTAAAATTTTCTCTTAGCTCCTATGGTTACTACTTTTCTCAAAGTTCACTTTACAGTTTCCTGTTAGTCACAGCTTTGCTGATCCATAATCAGCTGGCATTGGCGTGGCTTGATGGTCCTCCTGGCGTGTCCTCAGGTCAGCAGTACTCGAACTCTGTGTCATTGCCCTCCGTTGTCTCCCATCATCCCAAGGAAAAGAAATGTGGGTGTGGTAGGATAGAGTGTTTTAAGAGTGAGAGGAAAGAAGCACATCTACCTCATTTTTATTATAGTGCATTGTTATGAGTTTACTTGTTATTGTTATAAGTTACTGCCTTTTAAACTAATTGTTGTGGCTAATTTTTCAGTTGGTCTTTATTATCTTCACTTCCCCTCTATACACCTCCCTATCTCTATATATGAAAAGTGTGTATAGTCATCTATTGCAGAAAGACATAGGTCAACAGTGGACTGCATTTTGATAGTGGTCATAATATTACTGCTTAGTGACATGGCAGCAGTCTGTGTAAGTCTGTGCTAGGATGTTTATACAATGACAGGATTACCATAAGGTGTTTGTTAGTGTGCATTGCCATAGATATATTGTGTGACTTTGTAAAGTACTGTACAGTCTGGTTTCAGACATCTCCCATGGTCCTGGGATGTATTTTCCATTTTGAAGCTGTGCAAAAGTTATTTATATATTAATAATAGTATTGAAGATAGATGGATGGCTCATACAGATGTCTTCTGGGACACCAGACACTTGCAAATGATGTAGGGCTGTCCCCTGTATAGCATGTTGTCTACCTTTCTAGCTTGCTGTCAGTAACTGATCATCATGATAAGCACACCTCCCCCAACACAAATGTCGGAATCCCCATCTTGAGGCATACTTGCATGCTTGATCTGTTTCTGTTGCTCACTATAAAAATGAACTTTGAGAGGAAATCGCTGGTGAATTCTAATTTTACATAACCCCATTGTCTTTATTTTATTATTTATGAATAGCAGGAAATGATCCTGATGGTTTGGTGTATCCCAAATCTCTACCTGCCTGCCCCAATTCCTGGCAGTCAGTAATTTTGTTTTATTTTTTACTAGTTTTACTTTTTCTTTAATATTTCCTTAATATTTGCAGTCACAATTAAATTATAGCTAATATTTTAGGAAGCACAACTTACAATATATTAATATTAATATATTTACTATATTTAACAAAATTTTTAAAAATTAAAATTTATATGTGTGGGTGTTTTGTCTGAGTGTATGTCTGTGTACCACATGAATGCCTGGTACCAGCAGAGGCCAGAAGGTGTTGGATCCCTTGGAATGGAGTTACAGAAGGTTGTGAGGCACTATGTGAGTGCATTAAGGCATTAAGTAAACACAGTTGTTCTCAATGGAGGGGGATTTTTCTCCCTTGGAAGTTTGGTTCTTTTCAGCTCTGGTTTGTGGTTAGGGTGACTTTGGCTTGGAGACTGGATATAGGCTGTGTTGCGATGGAGGGGTGAGGGGAGGAGAAAGGCAGACATTTACATTTACATTCCTGCACTGAGCGTTTGGTGATTCTACACTCACACCTTAATCTGTAACTAGAAGGCCAGCTTGGAGCTTCCTTCCTTATGGAGATTTCTAGTGCATTGAATTCAGGCTGGGTGATGCCAGAAGTAGGTAAAAGGGAGTAGGTGTTGATGGATGGACAGGTAAATCTCACTCAATCTGCTACTGTTTTGTTTTTTCTGTCTAAAGTTTATAGCTGTGTTCACTGATGGAGAAGTGTAAACGTGGTGACTTGGCATTACCATGTGTTTCATGCTAGGCGTAGAGTTGGGCAGGATCTCTGTATTGCTTAAGGACTCACAGTGACAGAGTTTGTAGTGTTGCCATGGGTATGTATAATAGAGAATGTGCTGATAGGCATGCTCCTTGGAGGGGATGCCTTTGCATGTTCCTCCTTGGTAGGCTCTTCCCCTCCCCTCCCCTCCCCTCCCCTCCCCTCCCCTCCCCTCCCCTCCCCTCCCCTCCCCTCCCCTCCCCTCCCCTCCTGTGCCCTTTCCCTCCCCCTCCTCTCCTGTGCCCCTTTCCTCCCTTCTCTTCCTCTTTTCCCCTTCCCTCCCCACCCCATCTCCTCTCAAGGCAGAGTCCCTCTGTGTAGCCCTGGCTATTCTAGAATTCACTAAGGTAGACCAGGCTGGTCTCTAACTCTCAAATTCTGGGATTAATGGTGTGTGCTACCACACATGGCCCCATTCTGTACTTCCAAAAATTACTTCAAGAAAGTAGAAAATGGCTAATTTTCTTAAGAAACAAAGTCCTTTCTCAGTACCAATTTATAAGTGTCAGTGGAAATAGATATAAGAATTTGTTTTGTTTGTCTTGAACTAAAGGCAACTTTTGCTTATGTATTAGAGGTATACAGTGATTGTGGCATAATAAAATAATAACGTTTAATATGTGTGTAGGGAAGAAAATAGCTATATGTGATGACACATACTTATTCCAGGCCTTGGGAAGTGGAAGAGGGGAATCTTGAGTTGTAAGTTGACTTGGGCTATACTGGAAGATGTTATCTAAGACGAGAAGGAAAGCAAACAAAATAAAACATCAATGGGTAGAGGAGGAAGATAAAAAGAGAACATGAGTATACACATTTATGAGTGATTATTTTTATTTATTTCTCAAGCCTCTTGTCTCTGGCCAGTTTGCCTTCTAACAGTTAAGTAGCCAGTTTTGTGGTGGGCCAGGGTCATGATGGCAAAGCCGTAGAGGGAGGGAGACTATGATTACAGAGTGAGTCCTTGCTCTGTCCCAGGTCTGTTATAACACTGGAAAGAAAACCGGACTACACATGTCAGTTGCTGCTATAAACAGGAACAGTTGGTACTGTTTGCCAATGGAGAAATTTCATTTTTGGTCTTTTTGTACTTGAAAATTTTCTGCTTTCACTACTGTATTATATTCGGTTGTTTTCTCTTTCCTTCTACTACAGTTCAGAGTCTGTTGATCTTGTGAAAGTCAAAACATCCTTTAAAGGATGTTTTCTCTCATCTATGCATAGACGGGTAGTTACCCGTTCTTTGTACTTTATTTCCAACTTCTGTTGTTTAAATTATACAATATTTCTCCAGATTATGAGGCAGACATATAACGGATAAAATCTAGGCAAAAGAAAATAAAGAATAAATGGAATGGAATGTGTAAGGCTGGCACTGCTGCTGCCTCGGTGGCCCTTCGGTTCTGTATTGCACTGTGAACAGCTTTTATGGAAGGAGATGCTCCCTCACTAATTATGAGAGTTCATATTCACTGGGAATTCTCAGGACAGATTCTCTAAGTCTAATTAATGGCTGCATTCTAGAAAATCATCATAGAAATATCATTTTTTTTCTGCTTAACTGTCTGTCAGTGCCACCTCTGGTCTACAGGACTAAGTTTTGGGTGTTAGTTACAGTCTATTCAGCAGGAGGATGGTTTCAAACCATGTACTCTAAAGGGGAAAGACGTAGTATTGAACAGGTATAGTAGTATAGCTAAGTAATTAGTAAGATAGATGTTGCTGGCCTATTGCAGACTGAAGTACAAAAATTAGGTAACAGACAATACAGTGACATGCACATATAGAAATGTGTACATGTGTTAGTATGGGAGTAGGTCACTCAGGGTGGTGCTTTTATGCATTTTTAGACTTTATTGTGTTGAACATCCTTTATTAAAGAGGATTTTGGGTTTTATCAATAATAAATGAGTGTGGCTGTTTAGCCACATTGTTTATGGCCTTCCACTTTATTTGTTTAGTTGTTTATTTGTTGTTATTGTTGAGACAGGTTTTTATTGTGTAACCCTGGCTAGCCCAGAACTTGCTATGTAGAGTGGGCTGGTTAGCCTCTCTCATAGAGATCTGCCTGCCTTTGTCTCTGCTCAAATTAAAGTGGGATGGGGGCTCTTAAGTTGTACTTTCTTTTTCTTTTATTAATGAAAAGGAGAGCTGGATATCTTATGTTTTGATTTGTAATTTTGTGATTGTTTTATCTTTGTGGGCTGCTTTTCATTGCCCTTACACTGATACATAGAGGTTTTAGTTTTATGTAATAAAGTCTTTTTCATTCCTTTTTAATTTTGTTTTTGTTTGAAATCATTCTCTGTTTTAAGCTTAGATGTTATTCTCTTTTCTTTTCTTTTCTTTTCTTTTCTTTTCTTTTCTTTTCTTTTCTTTTTTTTTTATTTATTTATTATATGTAAGTACACTGTAGCTGTCTTCAGACATCCCAGAAGAGGGTGTCAGATCTCATTACAAATGGTTGTTAGCCACCATGTGGTTACTGGGATTTGAACTCAGGACCTTTGGAAGAACACTCAGTGCTTTTAACCTCTGAGCCATCTCTCTCTTTTATTTTCTTACAGCATGATTGTTTAGTATGAGAAGTCCTTTTCCTGCTTTCACACATGATTCTCTTGAATATGGAATTCTTGTGATAATACATTTTTTCTTTAAAATGTATTTTGCCTCATTGTCTATTACATTTATGGTGCAAGATGATCTTGTGGTTTCTTTTTCCTTTTGAAAACAAAAATTAATAAAATTAGTAAGGAAAACCTTGAAAATCTGAATAAATCTGTTTGTAGTTATTCCTAATATATTTTGTAATTTTTGAGTTTCATATTGTGTAGCTGTTGACACAAATGATCATGGTTGAACGTACTCAGAACATTTGTATAGAAGGGTTACTGAAGTCCACTTGGACTGGTTTTTGACTGAATAGCTAGTGTGTGGTTTGTAGATGTATGGTTGATCTGTGAGAGAACTGTGCAGGAGCATCTCAACGCGCTTCTGCCTACACCACAGTTAAAAAACATACTTAAAGGTACAATGAATGAGTTAATTCTTTACTAGTATTTATGTGTGCTATTGTTTCAAATTCATTCCTCTTTTTTCCCCCAGAAAATATTTCAGCCTATGTAGAGTGTAAACTCAAGAAAATGTTTTCTGCATAACAGTCCGACAAAAGATAGTTGGGAAAGAGAAGATAGAGTTTAATTGTTGTTGGCTGTGGGTGGGACGTAACTTGGGGCAGCCATTATGGGAAGTAGGATGGAGGGTCCTCAATAATAAACATGTGATTCCAGTACTCTCCGCTTCTAGATATTTTATTAAAACTATGATTCTGTGTCCTGTGATCTGCAATTCTACCTCTGGGTATATATTTTGAGGAAATGAGTGATTTATGTCAGAAAGACATCTGTATAATGATGTTAACTGTGGCATTAGTCAAGAGAGCCAAGATATGGACTCAACCTAAGTGAACACTAAGGGATGAATCAATAAAGAAAATATGATACACTAAGTCATGTCCCCTCCCAACACACACACACACACACACACACACATACACTATTATATTGTGGAATATCATTCAACCTTTTTTCTTGATTTTCCGTTAATTTTTTTTACATCAGTTCGTTCTTTCTTTCTTTTTTTTTTTTTGAAGAAAAGTCCCTTTTATTTCAACATTTATTCTCAGAGCTCTTTGCAGATAGGACTTGTTCATGTGGAAAACTTTCAAAAACTCTACAGTAAGTCTAGTGAGATCACATTTGTTGAGCAGTTTTAATGCCTCTTACAAAACATTATATAGAGCTAAGCAAAGTATTCAAAGTGATTATGTTGTTTTATTAGATATTTTCTTCATTTACGGTATCCCCAATGCCCCCTATACCCTCCCCCCAGTTGTTTCTTACTTTAATGATTTAAAGTGTAAGTTTTAAAAACAATATTTATTTATTTTTTTATTATTAGATATTTTCTTTATTTACATTTCAAATGTTATACCCTTTACTAGTTTCCCCTCTGAAAATCCCCTCCCCCTCCCCCTCCTCCTGTTCCCCAACCCACCTACTCACATTCCAGGTCCTGGCATTCACCTATACTGGGGCATAGAACCTTCACAGGACCTAGGGCCTCTCCTCCCATTGATGACTGACTAGGCCATCCTCTGCTACATATACAGCTAGAGCCACAAGTTCCACCATGTGTTTTCTTTGATTGGTTGTTTAGTTCCAAGGAGCTCTGAGGGTACTGGTTAGTTCATATTGATGTTCCTCCTATGGGGCTTCAGACCACTTTAGCTCCTTGGTACTTTCTCTAGCTCTTAAAGTGTAATTTAGAATAACCTGTACTTTGAGGTTGATAATGGTTCTATGGTTGTTGGATAGTTTTGTTTCTGTCTTAGGTAAATATAAGTTATTATGTTGAAAAAACTGGGAGACCAATTACTTAATCATAGGATTTGGGTTTATATACAGTCAGATAACCACAGTGTAGAATTAGAGAACTAATGATATCTACAGGGCACATAGTAGTTGTAAGGTTATGTGAACCCAGTGACTTCTTAAAAGACTTTGCTGTGACTAAGTAGAATTCATTATGGAATCTAAGTCCCAGCATTTTAAATGAAGATGGTGTGGTTCTCATTATCAGTATTCAGCCACTAGTGAAATTCATTTTAGTGCAGTGAAACAAGAGTGTGAAGTGAATTATACCAGCAAAGCATTATCTTAACTTGTGAGATAATATTTCGTACAGAACAAGAGAATTAAAAGCAATTTCAATGAATAAGATAGATGAACAAGTACTAAAAATACACAAAATTCACCAAAAATAGTGATATCTAGGACACATGTTAGAGTGAGGATCATACATGAAAAGTGGCTCTAGAATTCACTTAGCAGAGGAAGTTTAGTCAGATTAGCTGAGTAATGGCATGGACTTTTTGTATTCATTTGTGATTTGGTGCTGAGGTACTAAAATATATAAAGTAACAAGGTATAGCAATGACAGAACAATAAACTAGAGCAGAGAGTTCATAACCTCTAGTATATATAAGAAGTTGACATATGATAAACACAAACACTGCTTTTAAAATAAGGAACAGAAAGAATAAAGAGTTTGGTGATGTAAACTGCGTTAAAGAAAAACATAAAAACACATCAGTATTCACCCACTAGGCAGTATGGTTTATTGTTTTTTAATCTTGGGGCCAGTAAAAATCCCAAAGAAAAGTGTAACAAAGACTGGAGAAGTTTGGTTATTTTGTCATAAGAGTTAAAAACTGGCCAGGTTTAATGTGATGCAGACCTTTGATCCCAGCTCTGGGTAGGTAGAGGCAGGGAGATATCTTTGAGTTCCAGGACATTCTGGTCTACAAATTGAGTTCCAGAACAGCCAGGGTGGTTACACAGAGAAACCCTGTTTTGAAAGAACAAACCAAAAAATGAGTATGTCAGTAGGGAACTGCAGACAAAGACAACTAGGAGATGCTGCAATGAATAGTGGATGCCTGTAGAACTAACAACTTAACAAGGTTGGTGAGGAGGTACAGCAACCAGGCTTGTCATGGGAACACAGAAGTATAGACTCTGTAAATGACTTCATAGCTAAACACAAGGTTGCTTCAGTAGTCCTCAAGTTGAAAACTAAAGTCCAAACACAAGTCTAGACAGGAATGTTCAGAGCCACTTTGTGTATAATTTTCAGATATTGAAAACAATCAAGATGCCATTCGTCAAGAATATACATGAATGAATTGTGACAGCTATGCAGGGAAACATTATGTAATGGTAAAAAGAAATGAAAAGATCAACCCAGGAAAAACTTGGAGGAATCCTAAATGCATATTACTAACAGAAAGAAGTCAGTCTTAGAAGGCACATAGATCTGATTTCAACCATATGGACATTCTGAATGATGCAGAACTATAGTGACAGTACAAAGATTGCCAGGAGGCTGGAGAGAGACCTTAGTGGTTACTCTTGCAGAGGACCTGAGTTCAGTTCCCAACACCAACATCAAGCAGTTGTAAAGTGCCTGTAATTCTACCCCAGCGAAGCTGACTCCTCCTTCCTTAGCAGGCATCTATACACATATACAGACAGACACAAGTACTCATTAGCATAAAAATAAATCTTTAACAATTAAGAGGTTCTTTAATTTTTACTGTAAAATCTAGACTTGCGCCTTTGCTATTCATTAAGTTTTCAGTGGCCTTCTTTCCAGATGTTCATTGGTTTTATGGTGGTTTGAGTTAAATGTGTTTTAGTTCCCTAGCTATTTGAATTTTTTTAAAAAAAATACTTCCTTTAATTTTTGAGATTATAAGTACATGATAACCGCTCCCTTTCCTTATCCCAAACCCTTTCATATATCCCTCCCTACTCTCTTTCAGATTTATGGCCTTTATTTTTACTAATTGTTATTATTTATATATATGTGTGCACATACATATTCCTAAATACACAGGTAGACCTCCCTCAGTCTGTATGTTATGACTTAAATGTATGTTTTTAGGGCTGACCATTTGGCATTGTATAATCTATTGGTGTGCTTTTCTTGGGGAAGACTGGTTTTCCTACACTCTGCATTTCTTAGTTGTCTGTCGTGCTTTGTATAGGGTGGAGGTCTCTGGGGTTTTCCTCTGTCCTTTTTAGCATGTTTATTGCTGTTGTCTTTGTTCTTCTCATGTTGGTGAGACTTTATGGGGTACCTTATGACATTACTAGGAGTCATACTGTCATGACAAACTCCCTGATCTTCTGGCTTGTAACTACTTTCCCACTCACTCTTTGGCAATAAAGTGTGAGCCTTGGTGGTGGGAGCTCTATCCATTGGGTCTGGAATCTACAATAGTAGATTAATTAGATTTGGTTTTTCTGTGATGGTCTCTATCAGTTGCAAAGTGTCCTTGATGAAGGCTGATGGCTGCACTTACCAACCTAGACCCTTGACAAGGATCGTGTCTGAATATTTCCCCCTCATTTGGTCTAGGGTTGGTCTTCTTCCTTCATGACTGATCTGGATCATTCTTGTTAACTTTTGCATAAATCTTATTTCCTTTGAGGAGCCTTTTCTAAGTCTCCCCCCAATCCCTATCACATTCCTAGTCTTAGTTAAGTTCTCTGTGTATTCACTTGGAATTCTATATGTTTTATTTCATTTGTATTTAAGTTTTGTTGTTCATTCATCTATATACCCTGGAGCAGGCATGTCCAGTCTTTTGACAGTATGACACAATGCTGTTATCTACAAAGCTTATGCTTCAGAGCCACACAGTTGAGTTATAAAGCCAAAACCAAAACCTTCATGATATTCTAAGTAAACTTACCTATTTTTGTTGGGATATATTCTTAGGTATTCTGGGGTGTATGTGGGCTGCAGGTTGGGTACACCTACTGAAGGGTATGAAGTAATGTCTGGCCTAGTGGTAACTTCAGGAAGACTGACACTGCTGATAATTAAGTAATGAATAGTTGAGGAATGTGAGGAAAGGACGTGAACGTGAAATGTGGCTCCCTTTGTGTGGCTTAAGTGTAAGTCCTGTGATCTGCTCTGCTCCCTTTAGCTCTTTCTTCTTCCTGGTAGAGCTTTGAAGGGTTTCTGTAATATTATTCACCCTGGTGACTAAGGGACCTAGAAAGTAGAGCTAGTGAGCCAGTTAACAGAATCTGAGAAGATTACGAGGGTCACCTTTAGGGTAACAGGATGATCTAATAACTAGTTTTTTAAGTATATGTGGATGCAGTTAAGTTTTGAAGAATATTGATTATTTTCCATCATTGAATGGGGAGATATAATCCTGTTGATTCTGCAGCAGAATTTAGAGTCAATTTGCATGGAGAGATCTTAATGACTGCAAAGAATTCTGCAGTTGTTTATGAAGTAAGGCAATAGGAAATGCTGATTTTTTGATTGTTTTAATATAGGAAGATGATGTCAACCTTCCAGGGAAAATAGTTTCTGCTTTGTAAGTTGAGAAATATGACGATAATAGATAAAAGCAATTTCCGATACCTGTTTTGTCAGCGAAATGCAGGTAGCTGTAGGGCCTCAGTTACTCGGGATATAAACTACAGTCTCTCCTCCAAAGAACTCACTCAGAATTGAGCACTGATGAGGAAGAATGCTTTCAGACTGACTTCAGCATTGTCCTCTCAAATTAAAAAAAAGCTAATACATGGAGAAAACCCTAATGTCAGGATCTGAGATGTTGATAATCAATATCCCGAGAGCTGGTTATGGTGTAATGTGAGCCTTACAGTGTTGACTTGAATGAGCTATGTATATTCTACACAATCAGCAGAATGTTCGGCTCTGCTTTCTGAGCAGCTGCTGGAGACATACTTAATTAATACTGAAGCAATTATCTTGACAAGTAAATCAAACTCAATTAGTTCTCAATTAGAATGCTTAACGTTTTCTCAAATACTGTGTGTTTGCCAGATGGCTACGCTTGTTTTTGTAGCCTCCTACTTTTCTTTAGAAGGCTTACTTTCCTGCTACTGTGTGTATTATTTATAATCACCCAACTTTGTTTTTTTTAAGTTTTTGAATAAATGATTAAAATTTAATACATTTAAAAAATTCTCTTGCCTGGTTTTATTTTATAGTGCTCTGAGAATATTATAAACACATTTTTAAAATTGATAAATTCCAGAATATAAAACATGCATCATTGTGGAAGAGACTGTCTGAAGATATTGTGATCATCCCTTTTAAGAGGCCAGCTGGATTCCTTCTAGATCTGTATGTTTTTGTGCTATCTAGAAGCATACATCTCTGTCGGTTTTATGTCAGTACTCCAATAAAAAAACTGCCATTTGTTCTTATTTGATAATTTAGAAACCACTGTTATATCTGGGCATACTTACAGTAACAGTGTCTTCAGAGGTTTTCTTTGTAATTGCCTTTTCAAAAGACAACTAAATTATCACCAATTAAGTTCCCCATTGCCTCTACTCAGTCTTAAATTAAATTTACTGCATTTTATTTGGTTGTTACCTTACAGAAAAAGGGAAGAATGTATTAAGTCAGGGATTATTTCTGCAAGCTTTGTGTTCACACTATTTGAGTTTTGAGTCTTGACAATATAGTTTTCTAACAGGCCTGCGTGTGGACTGTAACTCTGTAAGCCCCAAGTGTAAGATAACTTTAGACTTGTCAGGTAATAGATTCAAACACATAGAAAGGTACTTAATGTAACCCTCGGCAGTCTGAGCACTCAGATTTTGCTTGTTCTTTTGTTACCGTTCATTTGCTCAGTTTTAAGTGGTCTGCTTCATCCACTTTTCGTGACTACTTTGGTTAATACATTTTCATTAAACTGAATCCTGAAATTTCATGATGCCTTATTTTATTGTCTGGCATATAGCTGATGACACAGTTTCCTAAGTTATTTCTCTGTATTTCTTTACAGGGATGTTGGCTGAATCCAGGGCCTCATGCTTACCAGTATCTCCTTACTTTTATTTACTTTAAAACTATATGTTTCTATGTATCTGTATGTACACATGTGCACAGGTACTGGGGGGATCCTAATGAGGCCATCAGATCCCCTGGAGCTAGGGTTCCAGAAGGTTGTAAGCTGCCCACTGTAGGTGCTGGGAACTGAACTTAGGTCCTCAGTAAGAGAAGCAAGTGCTCTTGATGGTACCGTCATCTCTAGCCCCTCCCCCTTGCTTTTAGTTTAGTCAGCCTTCTATGCATTTTCCAAATGCTCTCTGTCAGGTCTTGTGCCAGAGATTATGTGTAATTATTAGACTTTAGGGTTTGTGGATGCATGCAATATCTATCACCTATTATTTGTCTTTAACTTTGATTTTGAAATGATTACAAATCAATAAAATGTTGCAAAGAATATAGAGAGGTTTGTTATACTCCAGTTTCCTCCTGGAACTTACTTTTATTGTTACAGAGTGATATAAAGACCAGGAGACCTACACTGGTACAGTGTGCATAGTTTCTGTTGAAGAATGTTCACACTGCCGTTGTCTGCAGTGGAGATGCTCAGTTGTAACCATGAAGAATACCCTTATGCTACTGCCCCTTTCCCACTTCACTAACTTGTTTCTGTCTGTAATCTTGAACGTCCAAGAATCTTGTGTCAGTAGACTTTTGGACATTGGCTTATGTTTTACTTGCTTTTCAGATATCCAAATTGTTAAAAGAATATGTATTTCATTTCTCTTTATTGTTGAATAGTATTTCATGTTGTATTTCATTTTATTTATTAACTCGGTAAAGCTTTTAGAGAGGGAGAGGGAGAGGGAGAGGGAGAGGGAGAGGGAGAGAGGGAGAGGGAGGGAGAGGGAGGGGGAGGGGGAGGGGGAGGGGGAGGGGGAGGGGGAGGGGGAGGGGGAGAGAGAGAAAGCAGAGACAGACACACAGAGAGGAGGAAACATGGACATTCAGAGGTCAGAGGTGTTGGTTCTTTTCTACCATGTTTGTCCTGGGATGGAAGATGGAAGTCAGGCAGTCAGGTCGTCAGATTTGGTGACAAGTGCCTTTACCCATTGGTCTTGCTTCTCTCAGCAGTGTCTTTTGAAGGTCAGAAATTTTAAATTTGTACTTTGGGGTCCAAGAATTCACCAAGCTTTGAAGTCCCAAGAATTTTTTTCTTTGCCATTTTCTGAGACATTTGTAGTTTTATGTTTATACTGATTTATTTAAATATATTTTACTTTAGTATATGGTATTAAGATTCCTTAAAAAAAAAAAAACAAAACCTCCCTAAGGTAAGGAAATTATCCTGTGGCAGAGGCTATTGTTTCTACATTGAGATGATTTTGTACTTTTGTGAGAAATGACTCCGCCTGGCTTTTCTACAGGCTCTCCTGTTCTAGTGCTGTGTGTCTGACCCTTTACTGAGTTTCTTTATGGTAGCTTTATGTTTTGAAATTAGGTGGACATCTTTTTCTTTCCAAATCTATCTATCTACTAATCTTTCTTTCTTTCTTTCTTTCTTTCTTTCTTTCTTTCTTTCTTTCTTTCTTTCTTTCTTTCTTTCTATCTACCTATCTATCTCTATCTATCTATCTATCTATCTATCTATCTATCTATCTATCTATCTATGATCTATCTATCTATGACCTTCTGGTCTCTTAATTGCTTTTGCATGTAGTTTTTAGAATATTCTTGTTTGTATCTATGGCTTCTCATTGGGCGGTATAGTGTTTGTTAGCTGTGATGTTCTTGTCCATATCTAATTTAGAAAATTTTCTACTGATGGCCAGGATATTAGATTTTGTCAGATGTCTTGCTGCATCAATTGGTATGATACTGTGATTTTTCTTCTTTAGATATTTAGTTTTGTTAGAATTATGGAATACAGTAGTTGATGTTACAAATATTGAATTGCTTTTTTATCCCTGTGATAAACTCTTGTTAGTCTTGGCTTAAGATTCCTTCTGTGAACTGCTGGATCCTATTTAATAAGATTTGCTTAGTTATAGGCACCTATTTTATATATGTTCATGCCTGATATTGGCCTGCTATTTATAGCATTGTTTTTCTTTGATTTTTAACAATAGGGCTTCATGAGATGAGTTTGAAGATATTTCTTCTGCTTTTTGGAAAAAGTTGATGTTAATTTTTCCTCAAATGGTTGGTTTAAGAACTTCTAGTGAAATCTTAAGGGCCCTAGGTCTCCCTTTTCAGGGAAATTGTAAGCAGAAAATTTAGTTTTATTTAATTAAATAAGTCTTCATGTTGTGTTTTAATATTGGGTAACAGGCCTGTGGTTTTAAAGGAGTTGGTCACTTACTCTGTGTTTTCAGATTTATACATAGGGAGCTGCATCATGCCAGTATCGGTCACTCTTCACCTGTTTGCACAAACTGTGATGGCTTTCGTTTCACTCTTTATTGGTATAAACCATTTTTTTACTGTTAGTATTACTGGATGTTAGTTAGTTTTATTGATATTTTTAAAGAACCATATTTTAGTTTTATTGATTTTTTTTCTATTATTTTCTTGTTTTTTGTTTAAATTACTCTGTGATTTTTTTGTTCTAATTGTTCTTATTGTTTCTTCTGATTATTTTAGGTTTATTTTGCTCCTTCTCTGCTTTCTGGGGGTGAGAGCTTCTGTTATAGGTGTGAAACCTTCCCTGTGTTCTCTGTGTGCTCACTTGGAGAAGTCTCAGCCCTGGGTTCCCATGACTCCCTCAGACTCATGCACTTTCTTTCACTCCGTTCCCTTCGGCCTGGTTTAAAATATTCTGAGATTTTGTTTTGATTCATATTATTTAGAAATGTTTTACTTAGTTTTCAAATATATGGGGATTTCAGTATTTTCATGGGTCATACCTGTGCTGTCAGGTGTTTTGGGTTTGTTCCGTTGTCTGTGGTGTTTGAATGGTAGGGGTCTTCATTGTGCTGTGGTTGTAGGGTGCGTTCTGTGACTGTCAGCTTAGTTCCTCCTATCCTTACTGATTGGTTGATTTTTCAGGGCTGTTGATGCTTCCACTTTTGACTGGGGACTTTAGTTTCATCTTGAACCTTCTGACTGCTCAATAGACTGTAGACACTTATTTTTTTTTTTTGCCAACTCTTACTCATCTTTGGAACTTCACACACACTCTTTTTCCCCATCTGGATTATTCTTGTTTTCACTGCCCTCCAAGAGAGCTATTTATTTATCTTTTTAGTTCTGCCTGTATATCTGTTTCATGTGGATATTTCTTGACCTTTCAGTCAAGCTGAATCTGTATCTTTGCTACTTCCTGACCCTCTCCTCTTTCATAGAGCCAATCAGAGTATCTTCTAAATTTGTTAGTGCATTTTTTAAAAGTTTCTTTTCATTTTCATTGGTCTACAGATTCTTTAGTGGAAGAGCCTCTGTTTTACTCAGGAGAGTGCAGCCTCAGTGTTTCAGTTTTTAGCACAGTGCCTCATCCCCGTGGTGAAGGAAGTGACTGTTGAGTTAGGTCAGGCCATGGTGTGGCTGTAGGTGCTTTTGTCTGCACTGGAGACTGATCACGGGGCGTTGTGCGTGCTGGGCAAGTGGGCTGTGACCGAGTGTAGGCCCGGGTCTATTGCAGGTGCTTTACTATAGTCCTATATTTGCTAAGCTAATGTTCCTAAAACCTGCAAGACAAATGTTGTTATCCTCCTTTTAGGTAATGATGCTGAGGCTGTAAGAGCAGAAGTAATTTCCTAACAATTATAAAGATCTAGAGTCTGATGGTTGCTTGAGTCTAAATTCCTGTTATTTTAATGACACTGTATCTTCAGCATGTTTGTGGATTAAGGATTTCAAGTGATTAAACCAGCAACAGCAGCAACCCCACCCCAGTTCCAAGCTCTCCTGTACTGCTGCCTGGGTTTCCCCTAGTTTCTTGGGTAGGGTTACTTCAGGGGTGGATGCACCAGCAAAGTGGTGCTTTTAAAAGAATTTCTGCATCCCCACTTCAGGTATTTTTTTATTAGAGGCTTAGTATTTGGTCAGAAAAGCAAAGTCTGTAATCTGCAATGAGAAGCTATGCAACAGGGAAAAGAAAACACTGTAATGTAAAGTTAAAGCAATGCCATTGGACATGCCTAAGTCAGCAGAGCTCAGCTAGCTGGACAGGGACACACATTTCCCCAGATCCCACTTCTTTATGGGGAATCAAGACAGACTAAGAAGCTGGTCTGAACTTATTTCCTGAGGTCCAGTCTAGCAGATGCAGCAGTGGGCCCTAATAATCAAAAAAGCTCAGTAGAATGCCAGAGAGCACTGCTACTAAATTTAGTCTGTTTATTTTCCCATAGAACTCTCATATGTCTCATCTGGCTGCACTTCTAATGTATTCTTAGTTATATGGTATATGACTTTTCATCTTCTCTCACAAGTGTTTTCATGTTATATTTTCCATGTAAGCAGACCCTTTTTATTTTTATTTTTATTTTATTTTTTAAAGACAGGGTCTTAGCAGTCTTGGTTTTCACTGAATCTGTTTGTAGCCAAGGCTGAATTTGAATTCTTGGTCCTTCTGCCTTTATCAGAGCTGTGTACCACTATCTCCACCATGAGCTGAAGTCTAATATTTTAAACATTTATTTATTTTTATTTGTGTGTGCTTTTATAAAGATGTTAGTATGATATGTTAGTGAAGAAGTCAGAGTTGGTCTTTCTTCCACTATGTGGGTTTCAGGATTGAACTTTGGTTGCCAGGTTTGTGGGGCAAAACACCAAACATCTTTACCTGCTGAGCCATCTCAGTGGCTCATAAGCGTCACTTTGAATGAATTTTACAAATTCATCAGGCAGGTGTCTTAGGGTTTCTGTTGCTGTGATGAAGCACTTCAACCCAAAACAAGGAAAGGGTTTATTTTGCTGACATTTACACATCACTGTTCATCATCAAAGGAAGTCAGGGCAGGAACTCAAACAGGTAAGAAATCTGGAGGCAGGAGCTGTTTCACAGACCATGGAGGAGTTCTCCTATAGTCTTAAAACTCATGACTTGCTCTGCCTGCTGTTTTATAGCACACAGACCACCAGCCCAGGGGTCAGCACCCAGAAGTCAATCAGTGATTAATAAAGTGCCCTTCAGCCTTGTCTACATCTTATGGAGGCAATGTCTCATTGACGTTCCCTTCTCAAAGATAACTCTAGCTTAGATTAATCTGATATAAAAACTAGGCAGGACAGCAATCATGAATGCCAGTTACATATTTTTAGTGAGCAATAATCTTTAAATCATCCCCAGGTACTAAAAATACTACAGTACCAATTGTGTGAGTTTAACTTTTTCTACATAGAAGGCCACTTAAGGAGTGATTGTGAGGAGGGGCATAAATAGATTTAGAAACCTAACTTAAGTTTCTTATTCCATATTAGATACTGTTTTCCAAAATGAGTTTTCATTTACCTTTTTGCTGCGACTTTGAGAGCTTTCCTGGCTGTATGTGTTATTGTGTTCTTCAGGTGTCACCTGACTAATCATTAGTAGGACAAAACATTTGAAGGTGTTTATTGAGAACTGTGTTTCTCTTTTGTGTATTGTGTACATTTCCCTTGTTCCTTCTGTTCTATTGGGAGGATGAGCTTAGTGTTTTTAACTATTATTTGTTTCCACTCGCATGTATGTCATCTATGCCACTTGAAGATCTTTGTTTTCATGTTGGAATAGTTGTATTTTAAATATTTTTAGTAGTTTGAATGATTTCCCCCCTTAGTTCTGTAAGTCATGTAGCGTCTATGTTAGTGTGTGTATGGTCTAAAAACCTCAGTTGCTTGTGAGCTGGCATCATCATGTGGGGATGGCCCTTGTTTTCCACTGTGACCCTGTGATGCTGCAGTGTCCAAGGATGTGTGCATAGGCTTTACAGGTTTGCTTTCCAGACTTGCACATTGTGATGGGATGGTGAGCAGCAGGGTCCTGTGTAATGACAGTGAGAGAGGATGACATAGACTCATTTCAATGGAAATTGCCTTGTACAGAGGACTGCACATTTTCACACATCCATACTTCTCTACAGGCACCCACCCACCCACCCACACCATTCCCTTACAGTGACACTAAGGTGACATATAAGCCTGCTCACAGTGTCATGCATCCTATATAATCTGGCTTTTGCAGAAAGATGTTTTTGTGGGTGTTCTAATAGTGCTGAGTCATGGGGTGTACTGTTAGGCCGTTTGTTGTTTAAGGACATCACTATGGGATTATTTAGTTCAGTTTTGTGATTTGATGCAGCGCCAGTGTTTGTTCTTCAGACGGACTACTATGGCTTTGCATTGATACTCATGTTGCTGCTTCCTCTTGAGATTTTCACTTGAGCATTAGAATTGTTTTCCAGTGTAATAATGTTGTTAATATGCTTTAGGCTGGTCTTTTCTCATATTTAATGGTTTAATTAACCCAAGAGTTCTTTTTACTTATCTTGAGAGGCAGTGCCATATTTTTTTAACTTTTGAAGCATTATTGCTTTAAAATTTTCAAGTGATTTGTTTATTCATTTATGTTGGAAAAAATTCCTGTGTATTGTATAATACAGAAGGCTATGGGGAAGTTTAGTGATATTAGAACAAGAAGGCCGAGGCCACGTTAGGACAGATGCTGCGTGTTCAGGTCATTCTGGGCATTAACTGGGGTATAGAAATAGACCGTATAGACAAGGGACTGGGGTATATACATAGACCTTATAGACAAGGGACTGGGGTATAGAAATAGACCTTGTAGACAAAGGCTCAACCACAATTCAAATCGAACCAGTGATTTCCACTGGGGGTGTAGACCCTGTGAGGGCAGACTGTAAGTTGTTTGAGGGATAGTGTAATCTTAGATTTCTTTATATGAATTCTCTTTTTAAAATATTGGTAGAACATATGTTTGTGTTCCTTTTTTATTAGATTTTCTTTATTTATATTTCAAGTGTTATTCCCTTTCCTAGTTTCCCCTCCAAAAGCCCCCATCCCCTCCCCCTGCTCACCAACTCACCCACTCCCTCTTCCTGGCCCTGACATTCCCCTAAACTGGGGCATGTTACCTTCACAGGACCAAGGGCCTCTCCTCCCATTGATTACCAACTGGGCCATCCTCTGCTACATATTCAGCGGGAGCCATGAGTCCCTCCATGTGTTTTCTTTGGTTGGTGGTTTAGTCCCGGGGAGCTCTGGGGGTACTGGTTAGTTCATATCGTTGTTCCTCTTATGGGGCTGTAAACCTCTTCAGGTCCATGGGTACTTTCTCTAGTTCCTTCATTGGGGACCCTGTGTTCCATCCAATGGATGGCGGTGAGCATCCACTTCTGTATTAGTCAGGCACTGGCAGAGTCTCTCAGGAGACAGCTATAACGGGCTTCTGTCAGCAAGCTCTATTGGCATCCACAATAGTGTCTGGTTTTGGTGGTTGTATATGGGATGCGGTCCCAGGTGGGCCAGTCTCTGGATGGTCATTCCTTCAGTCTCTGCTCCATACTTTGTCTCTGTAACTCCTTCCATGGGTATTTTGTTCCCCCTTCTAAGAAGGACCAAAGTATCCACACTTTGGTCTTCCTTCTTGAGTTTCATGTGTTTTGTGAATTGTATCTTGGGTATTCCGAGCTTCTGGGCTAATATCCACTTATCAGTGAGTGCATATCATGTGTGTTCTTTTGTGATTGGGTTACCTCACTCAGGATGATATCCTCCAGTTACATCCATTTGTCTAAGAATTTCATAAATTCATTGTTTTTAATTGCTGAGTAGTACCCCAGTGTGTAAATGTATCACATTTTCTGTATCCATTCCTCTGTTGAAGGACATCTGGGTTCTTTCCAGCTTCTGGCTATTATAAATAAGGCTGCTATGAACATAGTGGTGCATGTGTTCTTATTACCAGTTGGAACATCTTCTGGATATATGCCCAGGAGAGGTATTGCTGGATCCTCCAGTAGTACTATGTCCAATTTTCTGAGGAACTGCCAAACTCACTTCCAGAGTGGTTGTACCAGCTTGCAATCCCACCGGCAATGGAGAAGTGTTCCTCTTCCACCACATCCTCGCCTGCATCTGTTGTCACCTGAGTTTTTGATCTTAGCCATATTGACTGGTATGAGGTGGAATCTCAGGGTTGTTTTGATTTGCATTTCCCTGATGGCTAAGGAAGTTGAACATTTTTTTTTTTTTTAGGTGCTTTTCAGCCATTCGGTATTCCTCAGTTGAGAATCCTTTGTTTAGCTCTGAACCCCATTTGTTAATAGGGTTATTTGACTTTCTGGAGTCTAACTTCTTGAGTTCTTTATATATATTGGATATTAGCCCTCTATCAAATGTAGGATTGATAAAGATCTTTTCCCAATCTGTTGGTTGTCTTTTTGTCCTAGTAACAGTGTCCTTTTACTTACAGAAGCTTTGCAATTTTATGAAGTCCCATTTGTCTATTGTTGATCTTAGAGCATAAACTATTGGTGTTCTGTTCAGGAATTTTTTCCCCTGTGCCCATATGTTCGAGGCTCTTCCCCATTTTTTCCTCTATAAGTTTCAGTGTCTCTGGTTTTATGTGGAGGTCCTTGATCCACTTAGACTTGAGCTTTGTACAAGGAGATAAGAATGGGTCAGAGATCTGTTTGCCTCTGCCTCCTGAGTGCTGGGATTAAAGGTGTGCACCACTGCACCCGACTTAAACACTCATTCTGTGTTTTACCCCACTTCTGCGCTGCTCACCCAGGGATGCTGCATCAGAGTGGATTGAGAGCCTTATGAGCATCCACTGTGCACTTTCCACAGCTCGGAACGTTGGACATTTGGAGGTCAGGGTGACAGCATTGTTGGGTGTGCTCAGTACCTGCTTCTGGGCTGCAGAATAACAACTCATTTTTTTCCTCATGTGGAAAAGGAGCGAGAGCTTTCTTATGAGAAGTATAGCTCCTAGAGTCTGATCAACATGAGAATTTCATTGTAAGGAATTTGAGGGTGAGAGTTTATGTAGTCTATTACAAATAATCTTTAATGCAACATCTCCTATACAATCCTTATAACATGTAATACTGTAAAGGTTAGTTTAAAACTAATTACAATCTATCTAAAATATATTTTTTCCACTAATCTGCTAAAATTTTGCTCATATTATGTTTTCCTAGGATCATATCTAGTCTGTCATTTGAAATGTTTTCTATATCCTCTTATTAAAACTGGATAAAACAGGTAAGAGTTCATAAACTGTGAAATGAGACGTATGAAATATAAAGGAACTAAATGTATTTGGCATATTCTACATCTTAGTATTTCTTGTGAATGAATTTTCCAGTTTTGGTATTTTCCAAGTATCAAGGGGATATACTATATGGCCTTTTTTTCTAGAGTTTGCTTGGACTTCATAGAATAAGACTTCTGAACATGGACAAATTGTACATGGCAGTTGACATAGTCTAAGATGAAGCACCAAAGACTGTTTATTGGGAACAGTACTGATTTTTTTCTTCAAATATGGAAAACAATACTTTATACTTTAAGCTTATTCCATCCAAACATCTTTTCTATCACAGGAGTTACTTCTCCTGTGAACAGAGCATGGGTTGCCTAAAAGTCTGGGTAGCATTGCTTGTTCTGTTGCAGAGGCTCTGCTGTTGAGTGGCAGGTGATCTCATAGGAGGCAGCAGTGTGCATTGTGGTACTGGGAAAGGGGTAACATCTGTTTCAGGGCCTTTGGTAACCTGAGAAGCAAGATGAAGAGAGGAACATTTCTAGCTAAAGATAAATTGACACTGCTTGCCCATTTTCCTCACTAAAGTCTGTGAAGTCCATTCTACTGTCTGTTTCACAGTACTCTGAAAGCAGTGTCTCCTTCCTCATCTACAAGCCTTTGGTATTCCTTTGATACTATTCTATTCTGTAAACTTTTCTTCTAGCAACAACCTCCTCCCCCAGTTAACCTCAGTAGAGAGTTACACTTAAGCTTATCAGCTACCTAATAATACAGAGACCAGAAGCACCTTCAGTGAGTTTGTCTCCCAAACAGGCATCAAACTTTTGCCCACAGTATAGTTTGAGTGTGTGTTAGATTGCTAACAAGTGTATTTGAAAGTAATATAGATATAGTTCCCCTTCTCCTATTTGAATAGCTCTGTGGATCCTGGGAAAGGAAAAACACTTCCTCTCATACTTGGAAATGCTTAATTGTACATGCACATCATGTCAGTTAGATGCCACAAATATTAGCATTGTGAGTTGTGTCTGTTACTTCAGCCTACTTGGGAAAGCACAGCTGATACTCATAGAAATGAACATGGTAGTGTTTAGGGAGCAAAGTGGCCCCACACAGGGGCTAGTGAAGATGGTCAAGGCCAGGAGAGCAGTAAGGGTGGAATGGTTAAGAAGAGCCCAGTGAGGATCGGAAGCTCCTCACAGATTTAAGGGGCTCCACCATAACTCACCTGATAATCTATAGAAGGAGTAAGTCATCTAAATTTGGGTCTTAGATCTTTGGATGAAGCTTAAAAATTTCTTCAGTTTTGGTCTAGGAGTTAATGTCAGGTATTTATTATTGTTAGGTGAGCTCTAAACTCCTTTTCTGTCCCTTTCATTACTTTTATTTATTTGTTTATTTTGTATGTGTGTGTTTGAAAGAGAAGCAGAGAGACAGACAGACAGGGAGAATTGACAGAGAGTGACAGAGAGACAGTCAGACAGACAGACAGGGACAGATACTCACTTCTGTGGAGGTTAGGAGCTTTAAGGAGTCACTTCTGTCTTTCTACCATGTGGGTTCTGAGGACTTGGTCCTAGGGTTGTCAGGCTTGGTGGCCGGTGCCTAGGCTTGGTGGCCGGTGCCTACTTTCCTTGGTGAGCTGTTTTACTTGACCTGTTCTCTTGTTACAAATGCAGCCAAAGGAAGGCTGAATGTGCCATTCATTTCTACTGCTGAATGAGTTTATCTACAAGAAGGAATTAGAATGAGTTTGTGTAAAAATGTGTTTTAGGTTTTGTTATTGTTTTTGTATAGGTTGAGTGGAGTTTTCTGGAAGATGAGAATCTTGCTTTAAATGATTGCTTTCTTCAGTAGTTCTGATGTGGAAAAGGAAGGACTACTGTTCCAGTCTGAGGGAGGGTAAAACAGAAGTCAGGGATCGCTTGTAGAAACTTTGAAGGACAGCCAGTACAGAGACTGTTAGTCTCTTCAAAACCATGGAAAAGTTACAGTTTTATTAAAACCACAGTAAATTCAGTTCATAACCCTCAGTGTAAATGGTGACCAAATGTGCACTGGAGGTGAGGCTGTTCCTAAGCGAGGCCTGTGATGGATCTGCTGTGGTGGTCTTATAACTGTGGAAGAAAGGAGTATCCTCTAATGTTCATTCAATTCACAAGAACACTAGCAGTCTCTGGAGAATGCATGGCATTTGGGATCTTGAACAGAGTGTAGGAATTTGGAAGTAATTGGTATAGCCTGGAGCCTTTCTTGGCATTTGTTAGCAAATTTTGGGGGAAAAGGAGTTTTGTTTCCAGATGTGTTACATGGGAGCTTTTCTCAGGAGCTGCTGGAAGGACAATAGGGGAAACAAGAAACTGATGTTTCCTTGCCTTCCTCACATGCAGGAGGGGGCTGGCCTATCTCCAGCCTGGCAGACATTCCGTGTAAGAGATGACTGACGGCTGTGTGCTTCAGTGCTGTCATTCAGGGCTGGACATATATTTGACTGTGGACTTGCAGGCAGATAAGAGACTGTTTCAGTTTCGTTTGAAATTTTATAAGTGAGCAAATGTCAAACAACCTTGAAATTCCTTTTATGTTTCTTTTTATTTAAAAGAAAAATAATTCTTCTATTCACTCTTGAGTACTGAGGAGGAGGTACACACTGCTAGACCACCAGGCTCTTGTCACTGATCAGGACGGGAGGGTGGATTCTGTGCAAGAGACTGTGTGACCTTGTAACATGGAATGCATGTGGGTTCCCAGCCAGGCTTCCCTGACACTCCTTTCCTGGAGGGGGAGGGGGAGGGGGAGGGAGAGGGGGAGGGGGAGGGAGGAGGAGGGGGAGGAGAGGGGGAGGGAGAGGGAGAGGGAGAGGGAGAGGGAGAGGGAGAGAGCACCTTCTCTCTGCCCTCATGCAGCCTTTGCAGACACTGTGGGAGCACACTTTGGTTACTACTAAAGGATGATGAGTGGTTCACTCTCTTGCTTGTCCTCTTCTGGCAGCACCGTTTTGTGTGTGTGTGTGTGTGTGTGTGTGTGTGTGTGTGTGTTCATCTCTTTTCAACCTTGTTCTGGAGGTTTGATGTTTCGGGTACTCTTATATCACGTGTTTCTTACTCTCAGTGACACCACAGAGAAGGCCTCAGTTCTCAGCACAGCCTCAGCAGCACAGTGCTCAGCTGTTTCCAGTGGAAACAAGGTGAAGTGTGCATTGTTTTGCATGGTATTTGGCAGTCAAAAGTTTGTCTTACTAGGTTATCCCTTTCCTAGCCCTTGGCTTGGGAGGAGTCTTTTCCTATACCTTGTTATTTTTTTCCTGCCTGTTTGCCCCTTTTTCATCTGCTCTTGGGTACAAGAGGCAAAAACAAACAAACAAACAAACAAACAAACAACACAAAACAACCATAAAGTTAAAAAAGGAGATCCTTACTATCATGTTCCTTGGTTTTCCACAGCCTTAGCCCATCTGGATTTATTTCTACCCTCAGAACCTTCTATCTGATTTATATAGAATGGGTAGGATTTTAACTCTGCTTAGCTGGAGGAACAGGGAAAACTTCATTTTATATTATTTAACTATTTAAAAACTACATGCTAATCCCAGCACTCGGGAGGCAGAGGCAAGCGGATTTCTGAGTTCAAGGCCAGCCTGGTCTACAAAGTGAGTTCCAGGACAGCCAGGGCTACACAGAGAAACCCTGTCTCAAAAAAACTCCCCCAAACCCCCAACCAACCAACCAACCAAACACCCCAAAAACAAACAAACAAACAAACAAACAAACAAGCAAACAAACAAAAAACAAAACTACATGGTATGTATGTGCCTTCTCACATGGTCCTGGTGTGGATATTATTAGCTACATTTAAAGTCAGGTTCAGATACTAAACATTTAAGAGCAGATACAGGATCAGAAACCTAGCAAGGTTTTGCCAGGCTTTCCTCTGAGTTGTTCTAATCTGTAGCCAATCTTTTCTCTGCATCAGTAGTCTTAGTAGGGGCTTCTAGTTGGAACTTATTTTTTCATAGTGTTGTCTTGACTCTGAAATGACATTTTAAATTCTTGGATGAGTGGTTGGACTCTGGTTATTCTTTCACCTTTGGCTAGTTGTGCAATATGATTTAAGTGTTTAGAACTCTGCCTGTGATCTGTTCCTGGGTCTCTCCACATTGCTTCTGCAGATTGACTCAATCTGTGTTTGGGAAAAGAAGCATGCTGGCCCTCACTGAGAAGGAAAGTTGGAAGGACCAAAAGATGTCTATGGAAGGGACTGGGATGGACAGAAGTGTCTTCCTGCTGTGTCACCTTCAACTTCCTGTTTTGTCTTCCTGATATCAGTGTTGTATGGCGTGGCGCTCTAGTTGTCTCGTGTTGCGTTCCTGTTTATAGCTGCTGCTGCGCTCCTCTTCCTTTTCATTGCCGTTTTCAGTTTCCCCAATTTTTGTGAAGTTTTAGTGCTTCAAGGTATTCTGTAATCTCCTTGGTTCTGGGAAATTTGGTGGTGATTTTTATTTCCCTAAAACCCTACCCCCCCCCCCCAAATTTAGAAGTGCTTTGTTCCATTTTTAATGTCTAAGCTCTGTTGTTGGACATTGTTTTTGTTTCTACTTAAAATTTTCTGCTTGAAGAAACACCAACATTTTTAGGATTTCAGCTACTTCCTGTGTCTTACTGAGTCCTCAGTGGTTTCCTGCTCAGTCCAGTTCCACTCCCTCATTGATTGCCAGTACAACTCCCTTTCTCAGGCAGTAGCTGCACTGAGTACAGCCTTTCCCACCAACCACTCAGGGACTGCCTGTCACTTGCTCTCAGCACCCCTTCATGTGTGGTCCATCACCCTCCAGCCTGCCTCTGCTGCTGCCACCTCTGCATAGCTGACAAGCAGCTGTTGAGGAATCACTGCCTCTATTGAACTTTTTATATGTGTTGACCTATTTCTTTCCTATAGCGTGTCTTTCAGGGGCTTACTGCTGTTTTTTCTGCTTTATTCATGAAGAACTGGAAGTACTAAGAAATTATATTGCCCAACTTCCCATAGCTAGATCATGGAACTGCCTGTCAAATTTTGACCGTCTGTGGAAGATATTTAGAAATTTGTCTCTATGCATCTCTACTTTAGACACCCTCGTTTAAATACTGCATCTGCAGGGTGGGCTGACAGCCTCCTGGCCCTCTTGCTTTTCTTTTAAGTAGTCACTGGAGCAACAGTGCTAAAGGACACCTTTTCTTCTCTCAGTAACAGTAGCTTCCAAGCACCTAGAACTAACATCCCAGCTAGTTATAACTCTGCCAAGGGTGTCTGTTGCTCAGTTCAGGCCTGGCCTTCAGGTTTCCAGTGTCTGTGAGCTCAGTGCTTTCTGAAGTCATTCACTCTAGAAGCTGCTCTGTGGACACTTTCCCCAGTTCCTGTCTTGTGTTCTTTTCCTTCCTTCCTTCCTTCCTTCCTTCCTTCCTTCCTTCCTTCCTTCCTTCCTTCCTTCCTTCCTCTTTCTCTTTCCTGTGTGTGTTCTAAATTTCTCTCTCCCTCTCTCTCTCCCCCTCCCCCCTCCCTTTTCTTATGCTTTTTCTTCTTCTTTTTTTTCTTTTTCCAGAACAAGTTTACTCAATTTTGATATTTCTATTGCTAGTGGTCTCTGTCTAGATCCAGTGTTTCTATGTTCTTATTGTCTTTTTCAAAGAATTGAAGCAAATTATTTTATTCAAAGGTAAAGTGAAAGTTCAAGATAGATGCACTTCTAGGGAGTCCAGAGTGCCTGGGCAGTACCCAGGGCTTCCTTTCTCAGGTTCAGGAGAAGAGAGGAAGCTAGATGGTAAGGGAGGAGTGTAGATAATTTTCTGTTTTGATAGACCACTTTTGTTCATAACATGTGTTTTTCTTCACGATTCATCTGATTATAATCATTTGCACACTAAGTCATATAAAGGTATAAAGTATTAAATAGGGTTTTTTCCCTGCTAAAAGTTCATTTTGAGGACAATTTGTATTACTTTGCATACACCTAAAAACTGGCCCCAGTTGCATCAACATATTGCCTGTAGTTCTAGATATTATCTGGATAAGTTTGACCACAAACTGTGAGTTATCAGCGGGTCCAGGGAGGAGCAACCTATTGCATTATTTATAGGAGGGTATATGTGCAGCTCAGTGCAGATAGTTGCTAAGTGCATTGTTGGGGCAGGACTGTGTGTGTGGCTCAAGCCAGGAAAGGTTTGGTTGCTAAACTATCCCAAATACTTGCTTGCCTCATGGGATGCTTGCATCTCAGAAGCCTTCTCGAGTCTTCTTTCTTCCTCTCTTCCCTTGTGGGCTGTTGTGGTGCCACCTGTGATACACATTATAGTTCCTGTCATGGTGCCTGGCATCTACAGTGCCATGGTTTGTGTGGTAGTTTCCTTACATAGGTGGGCTGCCCACGGAGCATCATGGTTTGTGCACTTATGTGCTTTCTCGATAACTTGTCTTTATCTTTTGCTGATTGATTCTTATTTCTGGGTGTTTCCTCCCCCTCCTCCTCCTCCTCCTCCTCTTCTTCTTCTTCCTCTTCCTCTTCTTCTCTTCTTCTTCCTCCTCTTCCTCCTCTTCTTCCCTCTCTTTCTCCTTTTTTAAATTTTATTTGGAGGGTGGGAGCAACAATGCTAGAAGTTGAACCCATCAGCTCACATATGCCAGGCAAGTGCTTTCCCACTGGACTATATTTTTAGCATTTTATCTTAAAAAAATTCTCTTGGGAATGTTTAGCCTATGGTTTTTGATGATTCTTTTTATTTTGTAAAGACAACAACTTTCTCTGTTGCTCTTTTGTTAATTTCCTACCTCTGCATCACATCAAGACTTTTTATTTGTGTGGTCTAATCTCCTAATGTGTCCTGCCAAATTCTGTGCTTTCCAACTCTTTGAGTTTGTTGAATAGTATGTACTTCATTGTTTTAGCCTCTGTATTTTGTTGTTTTTGACATTGAGGTCCCTCCATTCTACACTTTATGTATTATTACACAAGTGTGATCCTCTGATGTTCTAAGTACTTCACATTTACTATTAATCCCAGTGATTTCTTTATTATATTGAGCCGGATAGGAGAAATGATTAGATTAACTCATGTTTTACTTTTCTCTTTGATGCTATAATAAAACATCAACCAAAACTAGTTTGGGGGTTGGAAAGACTTACATGGTATATACTTCCAAGTTGGAAAGACAGAGCAGGAACTCCAGGCAGGGACCTTGAAACAGGAACTGAAGCAGAAGCCGTAGAGGAAGGCTGCTCACTGGCGTGCTCTCCTGGCTTGTTTATCTTGCGTTCTTATGAAACCCAGGGCTACGGACCGCAGTGATCTGGACCCTCCCACTCAATTAAGAAAACAGCCTCCAGATTTGCCTACAGGCCAGTCAGTGGGAATGTTCTCTTTCCAGGTGATTCTACTTATAGCAGCAGTTCATGAGAAATAACTGTGATAACTAAATTTATAGATAAAAAATGCTTTTAGCAGTTCTTTGAGTGAATATGTAGATTTTTACCATATCAGCCCATTTTTATTTACTACCATTCCCGTTTTCATTCATCGTGGAATTTGTTGTCATTATATGTATCAGAGAGGATGAGTAAGTCCCAGCAGCTTGCTAGCACTGGCGTGTGAACAGTTGTGTAGGTACACAGTGAGGACCACACAAAGACCGCTGTTCAGCCCTGAGACTAAGGAGTATTGATGGAAAGTATTGCTGTGAACTGTTCCTTGTAAGTAAGTACAGAAGCTGGGTCTGCTGCTACATAGCTTGCAGTCCAGCACTTGGGAGGCAAAGTGGGGAGGACTGCTGTAAGTTGAGGCCACCCTGAGCTACTTAATGAGTACTAGACTGTGGGTCTCCCTTCTCCCTGGGGTTGTTGGCCACCAGCTCACACAGACGAAGGCTGGCCCGTGTGTATGATCAGAAATGATGACACAGTCTGGGATCAGCTTTGTGGAGAGAGATCAAATTTAATCGGGATGAATCAAGGGTTATATGGATTTGGGGTAGCAGCTCAGGTACTAAGATGCCTCGTTAGCATGGGGAGGCATCGACATGACATTCTGCAGATAGAGGGTATAGGGGTTTCCTGAGCTCCATAGACAAGGTCAGAGAAGGAAAAACCCTGCTGGTAAAGGGAGTCCACCATTTTGCACCAAGTCCAGGGTGATTTCAGATCTTGACCTTAAATTAGCAGGGCAACACTAGACTAGCCAGGGCTAAACAACAACCAAGACCTAGTCTTATAAGAACTAAAGATAAGTAAATGAGCAACTGAATAAGAGAAACAGCAACAACAATATCATATTAGAATAACCATAACACCTTTTCTATAAGAGTCATTATGTGAGTGAAGCCTATCTATGACATGATTGGATAGAGTGTGTGTATCAAGGCATGACCTGTAATGATGTCCTTGCCCTTACACATTCTGTTGGCCATAGCTTCTGCAATTGTCCTTGACAAATTGTATTCCATGTCATTTTTCTTCCTCCTTATTTAATGATGAAGATTTACTTCTATCATAGATTTTGGCAAATTCACATCTATTTTTTTTCCCTTTTAATACGTTGAGAATTTTCATCTTTCAGCTTAATGATGATGGTTATGTCTCAGCACAGATTGAAATTATGGGCACTGATGGCAGAGTCGGCAGCTGTGAAAGTGGAAATGCTTGTTAAACCTCCAGGAAGTATGAGGACTCAACTGCCCTCTGTTTGTTTAACAGACTCTGGCGGAGGCCTAGGCTCGATTTTTACCCAGAGTTACATTTGCACATTTCCTGCTTATTGCTTATTCGTTTTCTAAAGTAACAGCCCTGTCTGTTACTGTATGATTTTAGTCCTTTCCCAGATGTGAGAGTAGATAGGCCACTGGTAAATAGAGGGAAGAGAAGGTGGGCCTCAGTTTCACCTTCATCTGCTGAGAGTGGCTTGGCTAAGTGGCTTACCTGTCTGCTGACCTCTGGGAAACGGATCATGTCAGGCAACATCTGTAGACAGTTAATTACCATTTTCCCCATATAGGTTTTGCCTCATATGTTTTCGGTTTGTCATCAACAGAGGTAAAAGCTGAGAACATTTTCTACATGTATTTTTGCTGATGGATATTGGGAATATTTTGTTACCTATATATTTTTGTCTTTGATGAGACTCTTTAACTGGTAATTCTGTGACCATTTCAGTAATTATTATTTTTCTAAAGCATCCCAAATTGGCACATTATTATTGTTATTTTTTAAAAAATTATAGCCATGTCTGTTTATTAAAATCAATCCCAAACAATAAGACCATTAGGTTTCCAAACATTTGCTTTCTGTTGTTTTTTTCTATTTTTAATTTTATGGAACTAACTTTTCTTTCCGATTATAAAAAAGTAATATATTTTTACTTTAGAAAACGTGGAAAATGCTAAAAGGTACAATGAACAAATGTACATGATCCCGTATCACTCAGAATGAGATGATTAATAGTTTAATAATTATTGCTACTTTTATTCTTTTCAATATGATGTATAAACTCACAATTTATTAAAAACAACAGCACCTTCAGTACAGAGGGACTGTTAGAAGTAGTTTAATATTTGTATTTTTTCATTTATTCTAATACTTAATACATTCAAATAAGTAACATACATGAAAGATAAAACAAGAAATGAAATTAATCTTTGCCTTGCTGTCCAGATAGACATCAGTAGCTGTAAGCCCTTCTCCTTTGCTTCATCTTCATCGTGTCCCTGCTTCCTCCCACACCCCTGGGAGATAACCAGGAGACCACACTCTGCATTAAACATCTTGAAGAAAGACTTATTATTTTTTTTGATGTATCTGGGTTTTTGCTCTCTCTCTCTCTCTCTGTGTGTGTGTGTGTGTGTGTGTGTGTGTGTGTGTACCACAATGTGGGCAGTGCTGACCCTTGGTAGTTGGATCTGGGTAGTATAAGAAATTAAATTAAATTAAATTAAATTAATTGGTAGCAAGGCAGTGAGCAACATTGGTTTGTAGTTTCTGCTTCATGATTCTGCATTGTGGTCCTGCCAAGGGATTTCTTTGATAGTGGATGGTAACGTATAAGCTTAAAACAAAACAAAACAAAACAAAACCCTTTTCTAATCGCGTTGTTTTTAATGGGTGTTTTATCATAGCAATAGGAACCTAACTAGGACATTTATTTTTGTATTTTTTGAGCCATTTTCTCAATTTCTGACACCATTAAATACTCCAAGCATGTCTGTTGGTTTACCTGTCCCAGCCTAGGAAACAGCCATTTTCTATCCTACATGGCAGTGGAGTCTATATAGTACTGGAAAATACTCAGCACCCAAGATCTGGCTGTCGGGAGTGCTCATTACTCCTTACTGCTTCTAGTCCCTCTCTCTGAGCAGAGTGAGGTTTGTCACCCGTTAAACATTCATTTTCTAATGTTAGTGTGATAGTATCAGATTTTTAAAAGATTACTGTTTACATTGTTATTCTTAATACTTAATTGTGCCTATGATGACTGAGCAGAGATGAGGTTAAATGTAGCAGCAAGAGATGGAAAACTAAAGAATTAAGACTTCTTTTAATTATTCGGGCCAGTGATTTCTGATTCCTGTCTCTGCCATCTTGCCATCCTGTTTGATTTTTTCTTTGCTGAAAATGAAAATAATCACTATTGGTATGCTTAGAAAATAAGTTGCATTAATGCAGAATGTGAAAATCTGAGTGAGGTACCTTTCTTTTGCTCTTGGATTAATCCCACTCATGGCCTTTAGAGGGCAGTACATGCATTGCAAATAAGGTTTTGTGGTTTTAGTTTTCAGATGAAGGTTTTTTTTTTTTTTTTTGTAATTGTTTTATCTAATTTCAAATAAGGTGAAATGGGTTATGCGTTCTTATGATATATTCAATATAGGTTATAAGTATCAAGATTGCTATCTTCAGTGATGTTGGGTTAAGATAAAATATATTTATGAAACTAAAATCCATCTAATAACTTTCCCTCACATCAACATTTTCTTTAACTGTCTTTATTTTTTCTGAGAACCGAAGAGTAGAAATTTACTTGTGTATTTTCACGTTGATTGGTTGATTGAGAAGTATTGGGGAGTAAATTGAAGGCCTTGCAGGTGCCAGGCAAGAGCTCTAGCACTATAGATATAGCCATAGCCCCTGGATGGTTTCTGTTAGAAGATATGAACTAGCTAGCCTTCTCGAGAGTTGTTTACTTGGGGTATGATACACTCCATACCTTACTGTCTTAGCCTGGATGCCACAGGAGTGCTTTTCTTACTCAGCAAACAAAAGGAGAACAAAATTTCTTCTTATCCTGGATGTTCTCTGACTTTAAAATGCAAGAAAGGTTGTTTGATGCCCATTGTTTTTGACATGTGTTGTTATGATACATTCATTTTAGCAAAAATTTATAAAATGCTTTTCCTTTAGACTAAGAGGACAGTTAAGCAAGTAAGAACGGGCAGAGATGTGTCTGGAGGTTGTGACGTCTCCAGAATGTTTAGTGCTCCTTTGTGTAAACTGGGGAGTCTTTTTTTTTTTTTTGATTTTTAATATTTTTATTACATATTTTCCTCAATTACATTTCCAATGCTATCCCAAAAGTCCCCCATAGCGCCCCCCACTTCCCTACCCACCCATTCCCATTCATTTGGCCCTGGCATTCCCCTATATTGGGGCATATAAAGTTTGCAAGTCCAATGGGCCTCTCTTTCCATTGATGGCCGACTAGGCCATCTTTCGATACATATGCAGCTAGAGACAAGAGCTCCGGGGTTCTGGTTAGTACATCATGTTGTTCCAACAATAGGGTTGCAGATCTCTTTAGCTCCCTGGGTACTTTCTCTAGCTTCTCCATTGGGAGCCCTGTGATACATCCAATAGCTGACTGTGAACATCCACTCCTGTGTTTGCTAGGCCCCGGCATCGTCTCACAAGAGACAGCTATATTTGGGTCCTTTCAGCAAAATCTTGATAGTGTATGCAATGGTGTCAGCGTTTAGAAGCTGCTTATGGGATGGATCCCTGGATACGGCAGTCTCTAAATGGTCCATCCTTTCATCACAGCTACGAACTTTGTCTCTGTAACTCCTTCCCTGGGTGTTTTGTTCCCAATTCTAAGAAGGTGCACAGTGTCCACACTTTGGTCTTCATTCTTCTTGAGTTTCATGCGTTTATCAAATTGTATCTTATATCTTGGGTATCTTAAGTTTTGGGCTAATATCCACTTATCAATGAATACATATTGTGTGAGTTCTTTTGTGATTGTGTTACTTCACTCAAGATGATGCCCTCCAGGTCCATCCATTAGGCTAGGAATTTCATAAATTCATTCTTTTTAATAGCTGAGTAGTACTCCATTGTGTAAATGTACCATAATTTCTGTATCCATTCCTCTGTTGAGGGACATCTGGGTTCTTTCCAGCTTCTGGCTATTATAAATAGGGCTGCTATGAACATAGTGGAGCATGTGTCCTTTTTACCGGTTGGGACATCTTCTGCATATATGCCCAGGAGAGGTATTGCTGGATCCTCCGGTAGTACTATGTCCAATTTTCTGAGGAACCGCCAGACTGATTTCCAGAGTGGTTGTACAAGCTTGCAATCCCACCAACAATGGAGGAGTGTTCCTCTTTCTCCACATCCTCGCCAGCATCTGCTGTCACCTGAATTTTTGATCTTAGCCATTCTGACTGGTGTGAGGTGGAATCTCAGGGTTGTTTTGATTTGCATTTCCCTGATGATTAAGGATGTTGAACATTTTTTCAGGTGTTTCTCTGCCATTCGGTATTCCTCAGGTGAGAATTCTTTGTTCAGTTCTGAGCCCCATTTTTTAATGGGGTTATTTGACTTTCTGGAGTCCACCTTCTTGAGTTCTTTATATATATTGGATATTAGTCCCTTATCTGATTTAGGATAGGTGAAGATCCTTTCCCAATCTGTTGGTGGTTTTTTTGTCTTATTGATGGTGTCTTTAGCCTTGCAGAAGCTTTGTAGTTTCATGAGGTCCCACTTGTCAATTCTCGATCTTACAGCACAAGCCATTACTGTTCTATTCAGGAATTTTTCCCCTGTGCCCATATCTTCAAGGCTTTTCCCCACTTTCTCCTCTATAAGTTTCAGTGTCTCTGGTTTTATGTGAAGTTCCTTGATCCACTTAGACTTGACCTTAGTACAAGGAGATAGGAATGGATCGATTTGCATTCTTCTACATGTTAACAACCAGTTGTGCCAGCACCATTTGTTGAAAATGCTGTCTTTCTTCCACTGGATGTTTTTAGCTCCCTTGTCGAAGATCAAGTGACCATAGGTATGTGGGTTCATTTCTGGGTCTTCAATTCTATTCCATTGGTCTATTTGTCTGTCACTATACCAGTACCATGCAGTTTTTATCACAATTGCTCTGTAGTAGAGCTTTAGGTCCGGCATGGTGATTCCACCAGAGGTTCTTTTATCCTTGAGAAGAGTTTTTGCTATCCTAGGTTTTTTGTTATTCCAGATGAATTTGCAGATTGCACTTTCTAATTCGTTGAAGAATTGATTTGGAATTTTGATGGGGATTGCATTGAATCTGTAGATTGCTTTTGGCAAGATAGCCATTTTTACAATGTTGATCCTGCCAATCCATGAGCATGGGAGATCTTTCCATCTTCTGAGATCTTCTATAATTTCTTTCTTCAGAGACTTGAAGTTTTTATTATACAGATCTTTCACTTCCTTAGTTAGAGTCACGCCAAGATATTTTATATTATTTGTGACTATTGAGAAGGGTGTTGTTTCCCTAATTTCTTTCTCAGCCTGTTTATTCTTTGTGTAGAGAAAGGCCATTGATTTGTTTGAGTTAATTTTATATCCAGCTACTTCACCGAAGCTGTTTATCAGGCTTAGGAGTTCTCTGGTGGAATTTTTAGGGTCACTTATATATACTATCATATCATCTGCAAAGAGTGATATTTTGACTTCATCTTTTCCAATTTGTATCCCTTTGATCTCCTTTTGTTGCCGAATTGCTCTGGCTAGGACTTCAAGTACAATGTTGAATAGGTATGGAGAAAGTGGACAGCCTTGTCTAGTCCCTGATTTTAGAGGGATTGCTTCAAGCTTCTCACCATTTACTTTGATGTTGGCTACTGGTTTGCTGTAGATTGCTTTTATCATGTTTAGGTATGGGCCTTGAATTCCTGATCTTTCCAAGACTTTTATCATGAATGGGTGTTGGATCTTGTCAAATGCTTTTTCCGCATCTAACGAGATGACCATGTGGTTTTTGTCTTTGAGTTTGTTTATATACTGGATTACGTTGATGGATTTCCGTATATTGAACCATCCCTGCATCCCTGGGATGAAACCTACTTGGTCAGGATGGATGATTGTTTTGATGTGTTCTTGGATTCGGTTAGCAAGAACTTTATTGAGGATTTTTGCATCAATATTCATAAGGGATATTGGTCTGAAGTTTTCTATCTTTGTTGGGTCTTTTTGTGGTTTAGGTATCAGAGTAATTGTGGCTTCATAGAATGAGTTGGGTAGAGTACCTTCTGTTTCTATTTTGTGGAATAGTTTGTGAAGAACTGGGATTAGATCTTCTTTGAAGGTCTGATAGAACTCTGCACTAAACCCATCTGGTCCTGGGCTTTTTTTAGTTGGGAGACTATTAATGACTGCTTCTATTTCTTTGGGGGATATAGGGCTGTTTAGATCATTAACCTCATCTTGATTCAACTTTGGTACCTGGTATCTGTCTAGGAACTTCTCCATTTCATCCAGGTTCTCCAGTTTTGTTGAGTATAGCCTTTGGTAGAAGGATCTGATGGTGTTTTGGATGTCTTCAGGATCTGTTGTTATGTCTCCTTTTTCATTTCTGATTTTGTTAATTAGGATGCTTTCCCTGTGCCCTCTAGTGAGTCTGGCTAAGGGTTTATCTATCTTGTTGATTTTCTCAAAGAACCAGCTCCTTGATTGGTTGATTCTTTGAATAGTTTTTCTTGTTTCCACTTGGATGATTTCACCCCTGAGTTTGATTATTTCCTGCCGTCTACTCCTCTTGGGTGAATTTGCTTCCTTTTGTTCTAGTGCTTTTAGGTGTGTTGTCAAGCTGCTAATGTGTGCTCTCTCTAGTTTCCTTTTGGAGGCACTCAGAGCTATGAGTTTTCCTCTTAGAAATGCTTTCATTGCGTCCCATAAGTTTGGGTATGTTGTGGCTTCATTTTCATTGAACTCTAAAAAGTCCTTAATTTCTTTCTTTATTCCTTCCTTGACCAAGGTATCATTGAGAAGAGTGTTGTTCAGTTTCCACGTGAAGGTTGGCTTTCTATTATTTATTTTGTTATTGAAGATCAGCCTTAGTCCATGGTGATCTGATAGGATGCATGGGACAATTTCAATATTTTTGTATCTGTTGAGGCCTGCTTTGTGACCAATTATGTGGTCAATTTTGGAGAAGGTACCATGAGGTGCTGAGAAGAAGGTATATCCCTTTGTTTTAGGATAGAATGTTCTGTAGATATCTGCCAGATCCATTTGATTCATAATTTCTCTTAGTTTCACTGTGTCCCTGTTTAGTTTCTGTTTCCATGATCTGTCCATTGGTGAAAGTGGTGTGTTGAAGTCTCCCACTATTATTGTATGAGGTGCAATGTGTGCTTTGAGCTTTACTAAAGTTTCTTTAATGAATGTGGCTGCCTTTGTATTTGGAGCATAGATATTCAGGATTGATAGTTCCTCTTGGAGGATTTTACCTTTGATGAGTATGAAGTGTCCCTCCCTGTCTTTTTTAATGACTTTGGGTTGGAAGTCAATCTTATCAGATATTAGAATGGCTACTCCAGCTTGTTTCTTCATGCCATTTGCTTGGAAAATTGTTTTCCAGCCTTTCATTCTGAGGTAGTGTCTATCCTTTTCTCTGAGATGAGTTTCCTGTAAGCAGCAAAATGTTGGGTCTTGTTTGTGTAGCCAGTTTGTTAGTCTATGTCTTTTTATCGGGGAGTTGAGTCCATTGATATTAAGAGATATTAAGGAAAAGTAATTGTTGTTTCCTGTTATTTTTGTTGTTAAAGTTGGCATTTTGTTCTTGTGGCTGTCTTCTTTTAGGTTTGTTGAGGGATTACCTTCTTGTTGTTTCTAGGGCGTGGTTCCTGTTCTTGTATTGGTTTTTTTCTGTTATTATCCTTTGAAGGGCTGGATTCGTGGAGAGATAATGTGTGAATTTGGTTTTGTCGTGGAATACTTTGGTTTCTCCATCTATGTTAATTGAGAGTTTGGCTGGGTATAGTAGCCTGGGCTGGAATTTGTGTTCTTTTAGTGTCTGTATAACATCCGTCCAGGATCTTCTGGCTTTCATAGTCTCTGGTGAAAAATCTGGTGTAATTCTGATAGGCTTGCCTTTATATGTTACTTGGCCTTTTTCTCTTACTGCTTTTAGTATTCTATCTTTATTTAGAGCATTTGTTGTTCTGATTATAATGTGTCGGGAGGTATTTCTCTTCTGGTCCAGTCTATTTGGAGTTCTGTAGGCTTCTTGTATGTTCATGGGCATCTCTTTCTTTAGATTTGGGAAGTTTTCTTCTATAATTTTGTTGAAGATGTTTGCTGGTCCTTTGAGTTGAAAATCTTCATTCTCATCCACTCCTATTATCCGTAGGTTTGGTCTTCTCATTGTGTCCTGTATTTCTTGGATGTTTTGAGTTAGGATCTTTTTGCATTTTACATTTTCCTTGATTGTTGTGCCAATGTTCTCTATGGAATCTTCTGCACCTGAGATTCTCTCTTCCATCTCTTGTATTCTGTTGCTGATGCTCGTATCTATGGTTCCAGATTTCTTTCCTAGGGTTTCTATCTCCAGTGTTGCCTCATTTTGGGTTTTCTTTATTGTGTCTACTTCCCTTTTTAGGTCTAGTATGGTTTTGTTCATTTCCATCATCTGTTTGGATATGTTTTCCTGTTTTTCTGTAAGGACTTCTACCTGTTTGATTATGTTATCCTGTTTTTCTTTAAGGATTTGTAACTCTTTAGCAGTGTTCTCCTGCAATTCTTTAAGGGATTTTTGTGCTTCCTCTTTATTGTCTTCTGCCTGTTTAGCAGTGTTCTCCTGCATTTCTTTAAGTGTGTTATTAAAGTTCTTCTTGAAGTCCTCTATCATCATCAGGAGATATGCTTTTAAATCCGTGTCTAGCTTTTCCGGTGTGTTGGGGTGCCCTGGACTGGGCGAAGTGGGAGTGCTGGGTTCTGATGATGGTGAGTGGTCTTGGTTTCTGTTAGTAAGATTATTACGTTTACCTTTCGCCATCTGGTAATCTCTGGGGTTAGTTGTTATCGTTGTCACTGTTTAAAGATTGGAGCAGAAGCCGTGTTCCACTCACCAGCAGTCCCAAAATCCTGCGGCGGGGGTCGTGGGTAGCTGGCGGGTGTCAGGCAACCCTGTGCTCCTGCTACCCCGGCGCTGATCCGGCCTGATGAGGCCTGTGGCCCTACTCAGGCTGGTTTCTGCTTCCCTAACTAATGCAGTCTCAGGTCCCGAGCACTTGGATTGGAGCAGAAGCTGTGCTCCACTCACCAGAAGTCTTAAGATCCTGTGGCAGGTGTTGTGGGTAGCTGGCGAGTGTCAGCCGACCCTGTGCCCCAGCTGCCCTGGTGCTTTTCTGACCGGAAGAGTGTTGTGGCCCTATGTAGGCCGGATTTCTCTCTCCCCAACCAGAGCAGTCTCAGGTCCCGCGTGATTGGACTGGAGCAGAAGCTGTGTTCCACTCACCAGCAGTCCCAAAATCCTGCGGCGGGGGGTCCTGGGTAGCTGGCGGGTGTCAGGCAACCCTGTGCTCCCGCTACCCTGGCGCTGATCTGGCCTGATGAGGCCTGTGGCCCTACTCAGGCCGGTTTCTGCTTCCCTAACTAATGCAGTCTCAGGTCCCGAGCACTTGGATTGGAGCAGAAGCTGTGCTCCACTCACCAGAAGTCTTAAGATCCTGTGGCGGGTGTTGTGGGTAGCTGGCGAGTGTCAGCAGACCCTGCGCCCCAGCTGCCCTGGTGCTTTTCTGACCGGAAGAGGGTTGTGGCCCTATGTAGGCCGGATTTCTCTCTCCCCAGCCAGAGCAGTCTCAGGTCCCGCGTGATTGGACTGGAGCAGAAGCTGTGTTCCACTCCCCAGCAGTCCCAAAATCCTGCGGTCGTGGTCGTGGGTATTGGCGGGTGTCAGGCAACCCTGCGCTCCCGCTACCCTGGCGCTGATCAGGCCGGATGAGGCCTGTGGCCCTACTCAGGCCGGTTTCTGCTTCCCTAACTAATGCAGTCTCAGGTCCCGTGCAATTGGATTGGAGCAGAAGCTGTGCTCCACTCACCAGAAGTCTTAAGATCCTGTGGTGGGTGTTGTGGGTAGCTGGCGAGTGTCCCTGGGGAGTCTTAACTGTAACCTTTACAAGTAGTTTTACTTTCAGATTTTATGGGATTCATTGGTGTATAAAAGATGCTTGAATTTTATGTTTATCATTGAATAATTAAGTAAGAGAGCTTTCTGTTTTAATGGTCTGTCTCAGAAATGAGAGGGGTGTGTGAATTAATAATTGATTCTGAATAATTTATGCAAAGGTGGCCTTTGTAGGAAATTTTTTAACTAGGGATGCCTACCCAAGATTGTTTTAAATTATTTCTTTCACTTTTTGGTACACACCTGTAGTCCTGGCACTTGGGAAGCTGAGGCTGAAGGAACAACTTGATCCTAGTACTTTGAAATCAGGCTAGACAACACAGTAAAATCTATCATATCTATTCTCAACACACAGGCACACACACACACACACACACACACACACACACACACACACGCACGCACTCTACACCCTAGATCTCCCCCAATGCACATTCCAGAATGCAGTAATTTTAATGTAGGATGGCAGTCGATCTTTATATGCTAATTTCTCTTTCTCTAACGTGGTGAAAGTAACAAAAGTATCTCCCTAACAGATAGGCTTAGACTTAAGTCAAATAATGCAGTTTACTCTGCCAGGTGCATGGAGCCCAGGCATAGTTGTCTTCATTGTCATCGCGGTGGAATTCTGTTTTTGCAGTGTTCTGAAGGATTCAATGATTTCCCTAATTTTCAGAGAGAGGAGAAACATTTTTGTAAGTGTCTTTGAGGATTTGAAACCAGAGTTTAGTCACAGTTTGTTATGTTTTTGTTTGTTTGTTTTGTTTTGTTTTTAGTGGTGTTGAGACTATGAATAACACCTGCTTTCAGGGAGAACCTCCAGGCTCTCTGGGATTTATTTTATTGTCACCAACTTTGGATTTTGTGTTACCCTTCTTCCTAAAATGGTTAAAGCCAGTAAATCATTTGAGGAGTCTCAGAAGATCATTGTGACAGCAGTTTTCATCAGCGTCAAGTGACCAGGGACTAATCAATAAAAGTTTTTGTTTTTTTCCCCCCTTGGCACAGTTAGTAATCATTTAGAAATGATTTTGATGGGATATATAAGTGAAAAGCATTCAAACAGATTAGGCCTGATACAAATGAGAGAGAGTGCGTGGTGAAAATATGGCATGTGGGGAGACCTTGAAAAGTTGTTAACTTGAGGAAGGGAAATATCAATATCTCTGTGGTCTTTTAGGAACAAAAAACATCTTTTGCAGAGAGCCCAGAGTTTGAGCCAAAATATAAAGTGACCTTGGAGGCTGGCTGGCTCACCTTCCAGTTTCCTAGGGAGAGTCAGTCACTGCCTCAGTGCCTGATCATGGCCAGCAGAGCATTTAGCAGTGGGAAGTAAGGAAATGATGGCCAGAGCGAGGAATGACTGTTATTTCTCAGCAGCAGATAGGCACACAGCTCCTGGTGAAATGATTCAGCAGTTTATAGCTGAGAGCTGAGAGACCTTGGTTAACACGCGGGGAGTCGGGGCCCAGGAGGGGCCGCTCTGATGGAATCCTTCTGGGGCCACTTTATTCCCTTTGCTCTGAATCACAAATGGCTGTTCTTGCCAGTCCTCACTCTGAATTCTACCCTCAGAGGTCCTGTGCTATTTGGAAGGTTTTAGACAGCAGCTGGTTGAAAATGTAGGCCCCTCGGTGTGGGAAGTGGAGAGGGCAGCAGTGGCTTCATCTGCCCCATCAGTATGAAAGGTACCTCCATCGGTTAAAGCTGCTGAGGTTATTCGTTTCCACTTTCATTCCTGGACAAAAACAGGCCTCTTGTCTGGATCTTTTCTTTTTAATGATTTCCATGAAAAGGCTTTTATCCAGGCTCTGACATGACTGTCAGAATACACATTTCAATGTGAGAGTGCTTAAAAGGCTATTGATATTCCCCCGTGGAAAAGAAAAGTACTTTAAAAAAATCCATCTATCCATACACAAGTTAACCCTATCACCTCCTTTCTTTTCTCTCCTCCCCTCTCTTCCTTCTCCCCCACCTTCTTCCTCATTCCCTTTCTTTTCTCATTCTCTTTCAGGTTAAAGCAATACAATAGTCTTAGTCTGAGCCACGCATGTCCTCCCCCATCTCCCATGAGCTGTCACTTTGATACGTTGATGGCTCTGATGAGTTTAGAATCAAGGATACTGAGAAAGGAGGAGACAAGCTTACCTTTACCTGATGTTACCATTGCGCTTCCACAAACAGGCTGTTGCTTTGGAATCTTAGGTTCATTTCTCTTTCCTCTGGGTGCATCTTGGCTATGTGAGCAGAGTAAATGGTCGGTATTTTAGAAATGTTAGAGACAACAGGAGTGGCAAGAAGCCTTCATGAACTGAAGCACAGTTTGCCATGAGCTTATGAGGTGTTAGTGGGGACTCAGGTTCAAGTTAGATTGCTATGCTATGTAATCAAAACAGTTCTGAAGCAAGGAAGGAATTTGATAAGGTTTTGATTAATTTATAGGTGTGTGAGCATGGCTTGTCAGCTTAGTAGATTTGCTATTGTGGTGGGAAAAGGTTGTATCTGCTAACTCCTCTCTCTTCATTGCTTTCTTGTTCCCTTAAGTGTGATGGTTTTACTCAAGGGGAAGAGCACAAGCAGTGACATCCGTGGCAGCAATGGAAGGAAGCTTTCAGGATGAGTGACACTGTGTTGGTCTTCATTTCTCCACTGTGGTGGTGATGCTCCTGTCACTCCCCACCCTCCCCATTTACCTCCAGCCTCCAGCAGAATTTCAGAGTGATGGAGGTCATTAGAACAGCTTTCTCAGATTCCTTTTGTCTTTCTGGGCCTCCCCCCCTGTACTCACTCTCCCTTTCCTATTTCAGAGGAAGAAGTGTGTGGCTTGCTTAATGTAATTAATAGCTATAAACTTTAAAAACACTACTCTTGTTCTAGAATTTTCTAAAAATTTAGTTCCCTTAGTTTTATCCTTCTTGATTGGCCTTTAGACTCTTCCTCAGGCCACACATAGTCTTATAAAAACAACAGAAATTATTTGCTTGGATATACTTTCTTATATGAAATTTTACCTTCATTAAAAAATTAGTTTTAGAGTTCTTTAGTTCTTTACTATTAGTACCTTTTGTTAGTACAGGTGATCCCACCAGCCTACTTTCAGGGACCTAGCAACTGCTTACATCATCATCTGCACAGTTTCCATATGCGCCCTCTGTTCTCTAGTCATACTTTCTCCTGCCTTCCCCCATCTCGTGTGTGTGTGTTTTGTGTGTGTGTGTGTGTGTGTGTGTGTGTGTGTGTGTGTGTGCGAGGGCGCGCGCATCTCAAATCTCAGACTTCAGGCATGGTGAGCATATGCTGGCCTGTTGAATTACATGCAGCCCTTACTTAGTGTAGTGTCTTACATCAGTGAGGTGTAGTAGTTATAACTGGTAGTTATTACCAACTTACGTTGATAATTTCTGTTAGAATATACCTTGTCCAGTACTGGGGGTGTGGATCTGCTCAGTGCCATATGCCCGTCATTGTAGCACTGTGAAGAATTGTTCACTTACTGCAATCTCATGTTCTTTACTTGGGCGTACTCATAACCTCTAATAACCAGTGTATTTGACCTCAGTTGCTTTGCTTCTTCCAGATTGTCATATAGTGTGAGGCCCTTCACAGTTGCCCCCACTCAGCAGTGTGCGTGTATGACTCCTCTGTAGTTGTTCTTGTTTGTTTGTCTTTATTTTGAAGAATAGTTTATTTCATGAATGTTCCATAGTTTGTCTGTCATTTTGGTTGCTTCAGAGTTTTGGTAGAAAATATTAGAGGACTGTAGACATTTGTGCACAGGAGTTTTGTATGTATTCATATTTCCAAATCATTTTAGTAAAAGCTTAATAGCTGTGTCTTAGGGTTTCATTGCTGTGAAGAGACACTATGACCATGACAATTCTTTATAAAGGAAAACAGTTTAATTGAGGCATACAGTTTTAAAGGTGTATTCCATTATCCTGGCAGGAAACATGTTAGCATTCAGATAGTTATGGTGCTGGAGAAGGAGTTGAGAGTTCTACATCTTGATCTGCAAGGAGCATAGTCTCACTCTGGGCATAGCCTGAGCATCTATGACCTCAAATTTTACCTCCAGTGACACACTTCCTCCAACAAGGCCACACCTTCTAATAGTGCCCCTCACTAGCGCTACACATTCAAACATATGAGTCTGTGGGGGCCTTGCCCACTCAAACCACTACAGCACAATTGTTGAGTACACTTGGGCCATATTTCACTTTGTACAAGCCCGCCAGCCTTCTCACAGGTGGCTATATTGAGTCATACGCATCCCTACAGTGTGCCAGCTCCTTGCATGACATCAGCAGCAGCATTCTCCTGTCATCACTGGCTTTTTGGATTTCAGTCATAAAGGTTTGGAATACCTCCTTTCTGTTTTAACTAGTGAGTCCATAATGACTCATGGTTCTGTCTTCTTTTCTTCAGTTGCTATTTATCTTCTTTTATGTGATGTTTGTTCAGGTCTTTTGTCCGTTTTGTAAGGGTACTGTTCCTTTGTACTGTTTTGTTCTACAGTCCAGGGTGTGGGTTGTCTTTTAATTCTCTCAACAGTGTCTTTTAAAGAAAAGATTTTATTGATTTTAATAAATTCCAATCTAGCACTTTTTTCTTTTTCTCTTAACCTTTTTTTTCATGCCTTTTGTGGTAGTCCTAAAAATGTTACTGAATCAAGGGTACCCAGATTTTCTGTATTATCTTTTAAAATTTGGTTTCATATATAGGCTTGTAATCCATTTAAGTTGATTATTTTTGTGAATGACATTAAATTTGCATATTGATACATTTTATTGTGTAGCTGTCTAGTAATACTATTGGAATCACTCTACTTTTTCTATTGAACTATCTTAATTTTCCTTTCAAAGATTAGCTGATTATATGTATAGATTCTGATTATAGATTCCTGTCTGTCTCTCTGTCTGTTGGTGACCCCCCATCCCATATTGACTTGATGATCATGGCTTTAGTGTAAGCCCTAAAGCTGAGCATCCTTCTCCCCTCACTCCTGTCTCTTACCCTTCTGTAGTTCATTGACTGTTACATGCCCTTTTTTTCTTTTCATGGAAGCGTTGAGATCAACTTGTCATTGTTCACTGAATAAACTTAAAATATCTCTCCATTTAGATATATTTTTCTTGATATCTTTCATGGGAGTTTTTATGTTTTTGTCTTTTTTCTTTTTTGTGATTGGTTGGTTATTTTCTTTATTTACATTTCAAATGTTTTCCCTTTTCCAAGTCTCCCATTTGGAAACCCCTATCCCATCCCCACTCCCCCTGCCTCTATGAAGGTGCTAGGGCATCAGACACCCTCTGGCCCAAGGGCCTCTCCTTCATGGAAGGCTTTTTTCTCTTTTAAAGATTTATTTATTTTATATATGTGAATACACTGTCTCTGTCTTCAGATACACCAGAAGAAGAGGACATCAGAGCCCATTACAGATGGTTGTGAGCCACCACGTGGTTGCTGGGAATTGAACTCAGGACCTCTGGAAGAGCAGTCAGTGCTTTTAACTGCTGAGCCATTTCTCCAGGCTCTCATGGGAGTTTTGTATCATTGATCTTATACCTCTCTTTTAGATTTGTAACTAATTTGTAGTTAATTAATTAATTAATTGTGTCATGTTTATGTGTATCGTGTGCTTACATTTGTGTGTGCGTAAGTGTGCACATGGGTATAGAGGGGAGAGGTTGACGTTCAGTGTTCTTCTGGATTGCTCCTCACTTTATTTATTGAGACAGTGTCTTTTGCTGACATTAGAGCTTGCTGATTATACCAGCTTGCTGCAGGAAGCCTCCCCACCTCCCAGTCCTGGAATTACAGGCTGATTTTCATGTAGTGGGCTTTTATGTAGATGTTGGGGATTCAAACTCTAGTTCTCATGCTCCCATGCTAGCAGGTACTTAACCCATTTAGCCATTTCTCTAGCCTCTAACAGAAATGACAACAAACCAAAACACTTTTGTTTATTCTTTGACAGTTTTGTGTGTGTGCGTGTGTGTACATTGATAACTTCAAGCTCCCCTCTCACTCCCTTTGTATACCTCTCCCCAACATGTTTTTCTCCCATTGTCGTGTTGTTTTCTTCTTACTTTTTAGTCCATTTGGTGCTGCCTGCTAGAATAGTGGCTGGTTCTGTTGGGTCGTCTGCAGTAAGTTCATAAATGCAGTGGCTGTGCCGTGTCTGGAAGACAGCATTTCACAGCACTGCATCACATCCACTGGCTCTTATACTTTTACTACACCCTCTTCCATGATGCTCTTCAAGCCTTGGGGTTGCAGCCTTGATGTAGATGTCATACTTAGGGTAGAACGCTTGACAGTCACTTGTTATCAGCGCTTTGACCAGTTATGCATTAACTAGTCTGTTTATTAACCACTACTCACCACAGAGGAAGTTTCTCTGGCTAATGTTTAGAACAGTTAAAAAAAACCTTTGGGTTACATACAACATTTTGAAGGCAATTTAACAACAGCCCATTTAGTAAAACACTAGTAGTTGCCTCCTCTGTCCTGAGCCATGAGGTTTGATCAGGTTTGCATCCAGAGATGAGTTCCTCCCTATGGAGCAGGCCTCAGAGAGAATCAGAAAGCTGTTGGTTACTTCCAGTCTTCATGCAGTATTGCTTCCTGCAAGCAGGTCAGCATTCAGGGCTCACTGCTAGACGATGCTATTGATGACTTTTCTGAATCTCGGGTACTTTAGTTCTGGGTTTCCCTTCTTTCTTTAAGGGCTTTCTGACAACACATTGGCAGATAGAGAGGTACACAAGCTTCTGGAGTCTGCTAGACCTTTGGGACCCAACCACTGAGGCAGGGTAGCATCTATCAGTCTAGGAATATTCTTTTCTCCTTTTTGCAATGAACACGTCAAGAAAACTCAGATGGACACCCACAGTGCATCTGCAAACAGTCTTAGGCTTAATCACTACAGTTCTTCTTGATAAAGAATGCCTCTTACTCAACAGCAAATATACTCAGCTTTGAGTCTCAAGATGCTCACTTCATGGGAAAACCTTGTCTGACATTCTCACTTCCATTCAGAACATAGGCCTTCCACATCCCTGCTGTTGATTCAGACAACATAACCCTTCCACTCTTCACCCAGAGCATCAGCTACTACTTCAGTGGTCATGTGTTTCTCATAGAAAGTATGAACTTGTTGTTCATCATCCACATCAATCCATTTTTGATAGCTACTGGCCAGCCAAAAGATACACAGCTTCATCTTGACACAGCTAGCCACCTAGGTGGTGTCATGAAAAAGAGCTGGTCATAATTTAAAAATTACACGAGAGTCACAAAAATAATGTAGTTGTTTTCCATGCTTCTTTTCTTCTTTAGGAACCATGGAACATTTGCATTTGTAAAATCTAGGAGATGAATCTTTATAGAAATGTATTAGTTAGTGCTAGAAATTTAGATTTTCTCAGTTTTACCACTGACATCTGTCTTATATTGCAGGATCCAGTTGAGATTCAGTGATACATGTAGTTGTCATAGTCGTATAATCTTCTCCAGTCAGAGTCTATCCCTCAGACTTTTCTTCTATGACCTTGATTCCAATCCATTGTTTTAGAGAACTAGTTTGGATTTATATGAAGCTCATATGAAAGTTGGATTAAGGGAGTGCATGGTTAGGATGGACACAGAGTAATGTGTCTTAGTGCATCATATCAAGGTTACACAAGACCCGTGTCACCAATCTTGATTCTTGGTTATGTGGTATCTGTCAGAGCTCTCATGTATAAAGTTATTATTAGTAAGTTTGGAAATTTTTACATGCTTATTGGCTGTATATGTTTGTTCTTGCTCTGTACTGTTATATTTTCTCTGTCTACATGCCTGTCTGTCACAACAGCACACAGTATATAGTCTTCTGGACTTTTACAGTGAGTTTCAAAATCAAGTTGTGTAGAAACTCCTGCTTTATTCTTGTGCAAAATTGTTTGTTTGTTTAACACACTTTGCATCTCTATACATTTTAAAATGAATTTTCCAGTTTCTGTAGAAGTGCTGCTGGGTCTCAGGTCCTCATGTTTGTACTGCAAGCATTCCTATCTATGGAATTCTCTCTCCAGCCCCTCATTTTAATTTTTGGAGGGATGGTTTTGCTATATAGTCTAGGCTATTCTTGGATTCTTCTTGGTCAGATTAAGGTTATTCTTAAACTCTCTGTCCTCCTGTTTCAGCTTTCCAAGTGCTAGAATTACAGGGGTGTGCCATAACACCTGACTTATTAATCCAAAGGGTTTTAAGGCATGCTGTGCCAGGAACTAGGAGTAAAACACTATAATAAAAGACAACACTGTTACTTCTATCATTCAGGAAGTTACAAGGGATAGAAAAATTTTGTGTCGGCTGCTAATGAGGATGACCAAGTAGGTAGGGTTTTGTTTATTTGCTTGATTTAAAAAATCATAACATAATAGCATTTCAAAATTGTGTTTAGGATCCTTTTTAAAATCTAAGATTATGGTGTATATTCTTAGAAAAGTAGCATTTTAAGTATATGTTTTGCAGTTCTTGAAATTGAATATAGGCTCTTACATATGCTATACCACTGAGATATATCCCCAGCTCTGATGTTTATTTTTCTGAGGATTGATTCAACAGAAGGATGCTGGAGGGTGCTAAGTCTTTATGATCAACCTAGCATCAGTCCTTCATGGTCCAGACTTGTCCTGCTGGTCCTTTCAGTTGTTCTTACCTCTCACCCAAATCAGGGCTGTACCAAATTCATTCCTGTTTGTCATAACTTGATTTTTGTTGTTGTTTTTTTAGTTTTTTTGTTGTTCCAAAAAGAGACATTTAGCCACTCCTTATCTTGTCAAATAAGCTACAAATGAAAAAAGGCAGAAAGAAAAAGAGAAAAAGAAAGTCTGTCAACACAGGTCCTTTTTTCTTATGCATCAGGCATTTTTGAACCTTCCCTGGTGAGTTTTCACCATCTTCTAAATTTTGTCTGGTACCTTAAAGATTACAGATATTTTATTTATTTTTGAAATCTAAATTATGTAGACATTCTTTACAATTCCTTATGCTTATATTTGCTTAATTAAAATTTGATCACAAAATATATAAATTATATTTTGATTTTTAAAAAGTTAATATAATAACTATATTCTCCATACTATTTCAAGACATGCATTTTTAAATAAATTGAATAATACTTCTTGATATTTATGTTGTATAAATTAATTCTTAATTAGGTGACACTTATCATTCCTACTTTTATTTACTACATTATGATAGTTCTAGAGTCAAAATTATTTACAGGCCTTATTCTGTATACACTTAGGAGTGTAAATTTGGTCATTCTTGGTAGTCTAGATACCCGCTGTGATAATAAAATTAAGTTTTAGTTAGAGGATGAATAGAAGCCTTCAACATATTGTACAACACCTGGCTTTAAGTTAAAACTGGAAACAGAAGCTTGTGTGCCTGTATAGTTTTACACCTAGCAAGAAGAAAGCATATGTCCTTCTGATCTTAGAGAGATTTTATAAGTTTCAAATGGGTCTCTGGCCCCAAGCCATTCTTGCTGTCATATTTTATTAGTTTAGTTCTTTTCTTTGTATGGAAAGCCTGCATTTTTTTAACATTATTTTTGAAGAATATAACACCATTCAAGTGGATATTGCAATCAATGTTTTAAAGTTTTGCCTGAGTTCATGCAAAGGACTCAGAAAGTATCACAACAGAAAATGTGCAGTAAGCAGTCAGGCAAAGTGGACAGTGGCTGCTCTTTAGCTGTTTGTAATCATTCCAGCTCCCGAGAACACAATAAATGAATTTGGTTTTCTTTTTGAAACAGGTTTTACTAGTGTTTTTTTTTTCCCCCTCCTTTCTTGGTAACAGTAAGGCATTTAAAAATCACATTTATAGACAGGCAATTCAAACTGGAAATTTCAGTGACTTAATTTTGATTGAACCTTTCAGTCTACCCTTTAATTTTTATGAGATATTTGTGTCAGCAGCCTTATTCATTCTTTTATAAGTTAGACTATTTGTAAAGCCTGATGTTTCAGATCAGCCTCATTGTACTTTTTTTCTGTTCTTTTCTCCTATGGTACTCTTTAAAAAAGGTATAGATACTGCATATAGGTCCCATGTTCTCTAACACTTTTTCTGCTGTTGTTCATCAAATTTCAATTTTTGTGGGAAATTTGGATCGGACATTTTATTCACTTTGGTCATTCTACTAGGCTTTTCATAGTTTGACTAAATTGCAAAGATGGTATTGCATTTTCCATGGCTGCTTAAAGTTTTGGGGGTAGGAGAGATTTGATCTCTGTGTCATGATGTTCTTCTGTCCAAGTGTGTGCTGTCCATGAGTGGATAGGGCTGGGGCGGGGGACCTTCAGTGTTAATGGAGGCTGTTGATAAAACAAGGAAACACTGGATTGTGAGGGAATTTTTGGACATGACTTGTTCTGTGTCACTTGGTACTAGGTCCTCTCACAGAGTGATGCCATGAAATAAATGAATGATTTTATTTTATGTTCACTATGTTCATTGATGTTTTGCCTTAATGTATGTCTATGTGAGTGTGTCAGATCCCCTGAAACTGGAGTTACAGACAGGTGTGAGCTGCCATGTAGGTGCTAGGAATTGAATCCAGGTCCTCTAGAAGAGCAGTCAGTGCTCTTAACTGCAGAGCCATCTCTCCAGAGCTTATTTTAATGTTTTTTTTTTTAAACAAATGTATGTAGAGTCTTACTTGACGCGATGACTTCCCCCGCTGCTTTTCAAGCTCTGCCATTACATGTGTGCACTACTACACTTGGGTTTGACCTTTTGACTCTTTGGTAGAAATTCTTAATGTGATCAAATTCAAACTTTGGGATTCTCATCTTTCACAGTGTTTCCTTTTTTACTTGAGCTGTTTCAGGAGGTGGAGTCAAGCCTAGCATAGCAGTTCACATTGTTTTCTCATTGGTATTTCTTCAGTGCAGGTTGGATATTATTAGAAGCTTTCTCTAAACACTGTGTCTTAGAATCTAGATAGAAGTTTTATATTTTCATCACTTCTCATATTTACAAGCTATAATGTTATCCATGTTATGTGTGTGTGTGTGTGTGTGTGTGTGTGTGTGTGTATGTGTGTGTATATATATATTTGTAGACTTGATTTATCAGTAACTTTTACAGTGGAAGACTGAGCCATGATTATAGTTTTCTCCACAGAAGTTGCCTTTCATGTATTGAATTCCCTATCTTTGATTTCAGTAGCAACTTACATGGTCAATGGCATATTCCTTAACTTGGTTGGAGTTCCAGCATCATGCTACAATGTCAAGGTAATTCTCAGGATATACATGTGTCCTGGACTTTCTAGTCAGCCACACTAAAGGTACATGCTTTCTCTGCCAGAAAGGGGTTTTCATCATCATTCTCCCCTTGTCAGTGGACAGCTTAGTTATTGCTCTTCACTTTGATGTGGTCTTTGAATTTTTTTCTCATTGGACTTCCTACAGAAGCCTTTATGTGAAACAGAATGTTTAAATCACAATATGGTTTTCTTTCACATCATTTTTTCATTCAATGCTATGTCTAGTAAGGTATGTAGATATGATATATCATTTTTAATGTGAATATATGAGGAGGGGAAGAGGGGAGAGGACATTGCTGGTGGCTCATCGCTCCTGCAACAACTTGCTTTCAGATTTCTTTTGTTTGCTACAGAACACTGCACGTCACATTCTACACATAGAGCTTATAGTCTTGATTAAATGGTCCATGATGAGAAAACATGTGTGATTATTTTGTTCTCTAGAGAAACTGTTTGTTTGCTTTGGGCTTTGCCTTGAGTTTTTATTTTTGACTTTTTTGAAGTTTAATGCTTAAGTGTGGCGGTTTTAGCTTTATATTACCTGTTAAATAACATGGGGTTTGGTGTCCTTGAATGTGTGGTTCGGCGTGGGGCATCAGTCTGTGGAGACTCAGTCACGCCTTTCCATTGCTCGTGCTTTCCCTGGTCTCTTCTTCCTCTGCTATTCCTCTCATGTGGGTTTTATCTTTTGTTTTTGCCTCCCAGATCTTGGTGTTTTCTTTTTGGATATTCGGATATATATTAGTTTTTAAATTTTTGTTCTTCTATCTCAGGCTCAGAGATCTTGTTCTCTGCTTGTGTACTGTCTGCTAAGGAGCCCATCAAGGCATTCTGTCTTGAGTTTTTGATTTCTGGCACTTCTGCTTTGGTTATTTCTTAGAATTTTCTTCTATCTGCTTACTTTAGCTTTTTGTTCATGTTTGTTATGTGCTTTTCAGTTAAAGCTCTTAACACGGCAGTTATAGGTTTGAAATGTTTCAAGCCATCGTTTCTGTTGTATTCAGTTCTGGGCCTGCTGTGCTTCTTCATTCTCTTTGAACTGCATTGTTGCCTTGTAATTTGTTATTATATCATGCCAGAAGATTTCCTTAATTTTTAAGTTAGCATAACATTATTGTAGTTACCTATCATACTTCTTTAGTGACTATCACTGTCATCTTCATCCCTTGGTATTTGCAGTGTCTCTGATCCTGATAAGGTCTTTCCCACACCTCCTTCTGCTGGTCCTCACTTTGAGGAGCTGCAATGCTGTTCGAGATGATGTCTTTTTGCAGCTTTTTTTTGGTTTACATTTCTGCAGTCATTGTCATATTGATTATTTTTCTCACTGTTGTGACATAGTGCTTGATAAGAACCATTCAAAAAAGAAATTACTCATTTTGGCTCTTGGTTTTAGAGTTTTCTGCTCTTTATTGTGGGGTTGATGTGGAGGAGCAGAGATCTTCACAACATGATGTCTAGGAAGCAGGAAAAGAAAGTTTAGGTCTGAGGTTTGGCTGGTTGGTATTTAGAATCTGAGAATATGCCTCAGTGACTTTTGGTCCTCCAGCCAGGCCCCAAGGCTTCTTTTTCACCTTCATCACATAATAAATTTATCTAGGCATAAATCCATTTATTAGGAAAGAACACTTAGGATTTAGTCCTCTTTGGAAATACTGTCAGATACACCCCTAGATGTTTGCTGTACTAGTCTTTTAATCACCTCTTAATTCAATCAAGCTGTTAGTCAAGATTACCCAGCATAAGTAATGATTTCAGCATCTTTCACATGCTTGCTTAGAGAAGTTTTTATTCAAGTCCTTTGTTCATTTTTATGTTTTGTCGTTGTTGTTGTCGAGTCACAGGACTTTCTTAAATTGTGGTTGTTAGCCCCTTTGAGGGGCACAGATTATAGTTATGTTGTCCACTCTCTGCATTACCTTCAAATTCCATTAGTGCTTTCTTTGATGTTTAGTGACTAATTTTAAAGTGGATAGTGAGCACCTTTCCTAATAAAAAGAGAAAAAAGTGCCAAGGCATTATAATCATACTTTTTTCTCCTATGGATGGACATCCTTTGTAATCGATGTACCCTTACCAAAAATGGCTTTAGATATGACATAATAACACACTTCTGTGCAGAGTCCATGAAAGTAGCTTTTTGTGATCTTGCAATACCTTTTCCTCTCTTTTGATTACTGCTCTATTTTTCCGTCTTTTTGTTTGACTGTGACGTTGGAGATGCCAAATTCCAGATGAAGTCCACTGCTTTGCAGTCCTTTCATGGAAGATCTTTCTCTGCCTGTCTCTGTCTCTCTGTCTCTCTGTCTCTCTCTCTGTCTCTCTGTCTCTCTCTCTCTCTATCTCACATCACCAGTCCTTTAGGCTTTAGACTTAGAATAGGCTAATAATCGCATTTCAGTGTTTATTTCTTTGAAGGAATGAGGAGGCTGATATGAGATTTATCATCCAGCAATAGATTTAGAGAGTCAGGACTAAAGGTTAGGGCTGAAAAGAGGGCAGAGGAGTCAGTGTAGGGTCTAGTTCTTGGAGGTCTGGGTCCTTAGTTTGTCAGGCTTTCTGAGGAGTTTTGTGGAACCAGCTACTGCAGCAACCAGTCGGGGACATCTTTACCTGTCCCGTGTGAGGGTTGCTGTTATTTCTTATGGAGTTAGGAAAGCCCTGGGGTTGACAGTTGAATGTCTTCTGAGTCCCTGAGGTTCTGTTCATTTTCTTCTGGATTTGTAGCCCAGATTTCTGATAAAGCTAGAATGAGGGATGAGGCTTAGGGGTCGGGAGTAGTGTCTTGTGTATATGCACTGTGCTTGCTGCCGGTACTGATGCAGTGCTGGGGTTCTAATGTGTGGCAGCAGCAGGTGCTCCAGGGACTGCATCCGAGCAGTGCTAGGGAGCCCATGCTTCCACAGTCCACAGTGGTGTAGGTTCCTGTCATTGTTAGAGGAAGGCAGCCAGGGTATTTTGTTTTGTTTCAGTTCAAGGTCTTTCATTTGCACTTGTTCAATCTTGCTGATACTACGAGGTATATTTGATTGTTGGTTGTTACTAGATGAGACTATTGCAGGGGAAGCAAAACAAACATGCTTTGGTTATGGAATCAGTAAATTTCAAGGTTTGGATGTAAAATATTTCTTATATCACAAAAATTTGAAAAATCCCAAACCCTGCCCCCCCCCCCCCCCCCCACACACACACACACACACTTATTACTACTTAGCCTTTGCACTCCTCCCTTCACGGAGTTTCTGAGGTCGTTTGTGTACTCTGAACCACTAGAGGTCAGTGTTGTGTCAATAAACGCAGGTGCCTTTGGGTTTTGAGTGTTCCTTTTTTTTAAGGCATTTTTTTTTTCTTGTTATAATTCTTCCTCTTTTCTTTCTTTTTTTTCAATTTTTTATTATATATTTTCTTCATTTACATTTCAAATGCTATCCCAAAAGTCCCCTATACTCTCCACCCACCCTGCTCCCCTACCCACCCTCTCCTACTTTTTGGCCCTGGTGTTCCCCTGTACTGAGGCAGATAAAGTTTGCAAGACCAAGGGGCCTCTCTTCCCAATGATTGCCGACTAGGCCATCTTCTGCTACATATGCAGCTAGAGACACGAGCTCTGGGGTTACTGGGTAGTTCATATTGTTGTTCCACCTATAGGGTTGCAAACCCCTTCAGCTCCTTGTGTGCTTTCTCTAGCTTCTCCATTAGGGGCCCTGTGTTCAGTCTTATAGCTGACTGTGAGCATCCACTTCTGTGTTTGCCAGGCATTGGCATAGCCTCACAGGAGAGAGTCTTCCTTTTGAACTCTGAGTCTTACTGCAAGGTGTCTTGGAGCTGAGAAGTGCATTCCACATTAAGCCTTTGCTTAATGGTGTGCATAGGATGCTTCATAGGTACCAACACTTGACAGTGACAGTTCACATTAGGTAATGCTATGGCTATGTGCAACCCCTGTCTCTTTCTGGTAGGTTATCCTGTAATTTTAGGGGCCAGATCACATTCTCATACAGATTCCATTTGTCATTTGCTGCATTCATGTAGAAACTTGTATCTCACTTGTACACTTGTACTGTGTGTGTGTGTGTGTGTGTGTGTGTGTGTGTGTGTGTGTGTTAGGTGTCTGGAATGAGGCTTCCTGCAGTGGGAAAGAATTTCTTATTTTCAATTTGAGAGAATCATTATTTACTGTTCTTATGCCATTTTTACCTGTGTATCCAGCAGGTTCATGGTATCACCTTAATGATTCTTCGTTTAGCCCATAATTTTCATGGTCTCTGTTCTGAAGGTAGCTTCACTGTCTAGCTATCAAGACCAGAATACTTTGAGTTGTTCTCATTTCATTTCTTCTCTATCATGTTCAGCTCGCAATTTAACAAATCAGTTGTCTCCAGTGTGCACTGCTACCACATGTGGTTCTCATCATTATTTGAGTTGTTACAATGATCTGTTACTTTTCCTGCTTTTAGTATATTTGACCAGAGTTGACTACTCTTTGTATTACAAAGCTAACACTGCTGGGCTTGGTGGCACACTTGGGAGGCAGAGGCAGGATAATTTCTGAGTTTGAGGCCAGCCTGGTCTACAAAGTGAGTTCCAGGACAGCCAGGGCCATACAGAGAAACCCTGTCTCGAAAAAACCACCCCCCCACAAAAAAAAAAAAGCTGACCCTATAATTCTCACTTTGGTGTTCTGAAAGAAAGTAGAAAAAGAAGGAAACAAGCAGCCACTTTGCAATTGAAAATCTGCTTTTTGGAATAGGAAGGCGTGGAGATCCCGATTCCTGAGTCCTTGGTGTGTGGTCTGTAGTGGGTGCAGTGCTGCCTCACTGAGAGGTGTAGAAAGAATGCTGAACTTAACCTGAGATCATGAATGCTTGTCTTTTGTATAGACCTGAATTGTTTGTGAATGCTTGCTCTAGTTTAGTTTGTTACTGAAGGCATGGATTTGATGTAAGTGAACCCAGAATGTCAATGGATAATATGCAGAGAAACAAGTTTGTGCATTGATTCAAATCTCTGGAATGTAGATTCTTTTTTACTTTGTTTTGGTTGAAACTAGCTCACATAGTTCTAGTTTTTCTGGCCGGTTATAGTTGTTTCATTTGACCAGAGTCTTAACTAACTTCTAATATGAAGATTTATCTTGAATTCCTTAATCTCATTTAGATTCAGTGACACTTATTTTCTCATGAACTAATTTCAGCTTGGCATTGAAGAGAAATATATTGATTTATAAGAAGTCATGAGCTCCAAATCTTGCACCTTGGCATGGTACAGAAAGGCTAGGTTTCCTGGAGAAATGCTTCTGGAGCACTCTGGGCTTAAACAGATTACACAAGTTGATGTTGTTATTGTTGTTTCTTCTTTTCCTCCTCTTCCTCCTCCTCTTCTTCTTCCTCCTCCTCTTCTTCTTCCTCCTCCTCTTCTTCTTCCTCCTCCTCTCCCTCCTCCTCCTCTTCCTCCTCTTCTTCTTCCTCCTCCTCTCCCTCCTCCTCCTCCTCTTCCTTCTCCTCCTCTTCCTTTCTTTCTCTGCCTCTGCCTCTCTTCCTTCTTCCTTACCTCCCTCCCTCTCTCTAATCTCTCTCTCTCTCTCTCTCTCTCTCTCTCTCTCTCTCTCTCTCTCTCTCTCTCTCTCTCTCTCTCTCCAGGTTTCTCTGTGTAGACCTGGCTGTCCTGGAACTTGCTTTGTAGACTAGGCTGGCCTCAAACTCACAGAGATCAGTTTGCCCCTACCTCCAAGTGCTGGGAAAAAAGACATGTGCCACCACCATCTGGCTACCCAAGTTTCTTAAAGACAGTATCATTACCTATTTTTTCTTTCTCTTTTACATTTTTTCATGTGTGTGGTATGTATGTATGTATGTATGAATGCATGTATGTATGTTTACTTGTGCCTGTGGAGGCTCTTTATTGATGTTGGGTTTTCTTTGATTATTTTCCACTGCATTTATTGGTCAGAGTTTTTCACTTGAACCTAGAGCTTGCTGCCTTGGCTGATCTCACTTGCCATATTGCTACAGGGATCTCCTGTCTCTGCTTCTCAAGGATATACAAAATGCATTGTGTCTGTTGATATGGCCACAGAACCCTTGTTTTGGAAAATATTTGCCCAGTTCTTGGGCTGTTGGTATAGTGAAGGATGACTGTCTGTACCTTAAGAGATCATCCTTTGAGCCTCTTCCTACTACTCACTGGTGGTGTAACTTGGAGCAAGCCCTTTGTAATACAAATTTTCTGAGAGTGGCTAAGTTGACTTGTAGCTGCACTTGGTGGCTAGAGATTTTATTGTTGACACTGGATTGGGTATTCTCTTAATTAATTTTGCTAGGTAGGTGTATTTTAAATTCTAAAGAGTAAGTCCTTTAAAATCCTTTTCAATAGGCTACCTTTGCTAGTCCAGAATACTTCCTGAGAAAATATGTCTTAAGATAATTTATTATCTTGATTATATTTATTGGTTTCATATTAAAAAACTCCTATACTTAAAGTTATCACAGTTAATTCCAAGTGATTGTCTATCTTCTATCATTTTGGTTTCAATATTTCTTTTCTTTGTAAGAGATAACTGCTAGACGTTTGTACCATGCCCTTGGTACATGCATGGTAGGTGAATATGGAATGGGTAGAGTTATTACTGGTTGCTTAGCAAATACTTAAAATGACCCATGATAATATCACCAAATTATCTTTTTTCTGTATTGACTTTGAGAAGAGCTAATACAGGAAGGCTCCAGGGCAAAGGAATGTATGTTAACCTGAATTTGTGGGTGTAGATCAGGAATCCCAGCACTGGGGAGTGACACTAGGAGGATTAGGGTTCAAGGCGTTCCTCCATGCCATAGCAAATGTGAAGCCAGTTCGGGCTGCGTAAGACTCCATTTCAGACAACATGTATGCATTACTGTGTTTAATTTTACTCAGGTCAAAAAATTAATACATTAAGAAATCTTTCTTTCCCTACAATTACAGGTATTGATTTGCTCAAAATTAGTTTCTTGGAAACTTGGGGATCTTTTCTTCTATTTTTCATTATTTTCTGTATTTTCTTTATGTTCTAGGCACAACAACAAAGAAACCTGGATAACATTGTCTTGCAACAGCCTAGAATAGGTAGCAAAAGAAAATCTAAGAAAGATGTTTATACAATCTTTGATGCAGAGGTGGAGAGCACAAGTCCAAAGTCTGAACAGGATTCGGGAATTCTGGATGTGGAAGACGAGGAGGATGACGAAGAGGTAAGAAATATTTAAGTTGGTGAAATGAGGCAAGTTTTTGATGTTTGAAATATGCTTATTCACTTAATAGCTATGTGATTTTCAGAACATTATGTGGTGTTAAAGTTTATTTATCCCCGATTTAAAGAAATTGAAGCTGCACAAAGGTAATTTACATTAAAAATTTAAAAAAATCCCTATTTTTGATTCCTACTGATAGGCTACTCCATCCAGGGATGGAAAGGGGTGTTGGCCCGACTCAGAGCCCAGGGAGAAAGCAGATTCCTCTGAGTCTGAGGCAGTCTCTGAGATCAACAAAAGATAGTACTTCTTTTTCTTTTCTTTTTCTCCTTCCTTCTATTCATTGTAGAAATTGATAGCATTCTTTATGGCATTTTCCTAGGAGCGTATTCAGTATGTTTTCTATACTTTGTTCATGCTCAGCCTCTCATTTTTGTCTTTTGTCCCTAACTCCCTTCATTGGTGCCTTCTTCCTCAAAGGTCCCCTGATAATTTTCATCTTACCTATGTGTATGTTTTAAAGTCTGAATGCTACAGATGAGAGAAAACATTTATTTTTTTCTAGAGTTAGGTTTATTTTGCTTAACATGATAATCTTATTTATGAGTGCCACATTTTTGGTGTAAAATTTTTTATATTTACATAAGATATAGTCAACAAATTATAGTTTTTGTCTTATTTTCATTACTTTTCATTGACAGCTTCATTGTGGAATTATTATTATTATTCCTTATAGGCTTAAGAGAATCAAGTTGGCCTGTTTAATTGTTTTGGATGAAAAATGAAGTCAAGTCATCTATAAAATATTAGCAGTTTTTTCTTAATGACTTAGGGACTATCATGAGTAAAGCACTTTTCCATTATTTTTCATATTTAACTGATTGTAGTCATCACTTTTACTTAAAATGCATTCTCTGTTAGGGTATGTTTATCATGTAAATAGTTACACCAATAACGGAACTGTTTGAAAGCAACAAGGCTTGGTGGCAAAGATGAGATCTCTGCTACTAGGATGATTGAAGTAGGAGGATCTCAAAGTCAGGGCTTCTTTTTTATGTGTGCAGAGTTAGTTCCAGGCCATTTTGGAAAGCTTAGTGAGGCCCTGTCTGAGTAGAACAGGCTGGCATAATAGCTGTATGGCAGTGCTTACAGACTACGCATGAGGTGCTCAATCCCGAGAATGCCAAAGAAGCTTAAGTTTCACTCATATGTCTAGTGTACATAGATAGTAAGGCATCTTAGTAAGTTACCACTGCAATAAAGTTTATTCAGTGTTTGTCTTGAGATTATAATGTAATTACCACATATTTTTCTTTCTTCCTTCCCTTCAAACCTGCTGATATGTTCCTCCATGTTCTCCTTCAAAATCGTGTCCTCTTTTTTTCTCTAATTGCTATTGTATGACCTGCTCAGTCTCTATTATGTTACTTGTATACATGTTTTCAAAGTTGACCATTTGGCCCTGGACTTCCGGTTTGTGTGCTCTTCCCTGGTAAAGACGACCTCTTTCCCGCCTAGCTTTCCTCTGTTGCTGTAGTTCTTGGTGTAGGGTTGAGGCTTCATGGGCTTTGCTGTGTTCACTGGTTTTGTCCTCCTTCAGATCATATTTGGGTTGTCATGTTGGTGAGACTTCACGGGTACAACTTCTGATGTTAGTAGGAGACAATCTCACAACAGAATCCCCAATCCTCTTTCTCTTACAGCCTTTCATACCCATCCTCCTTAAATGTTCTCTGAGCCTTGGGTGTGGCAGTTTTGTAGATGGATCCACTGGGACTGCGCTTCGCAACTTTGGATTTTGATAGTTGTGGTTTGCTGTATTGTTTTCAGTCTGTTACAAAGAGAAGTTTCCTTGATGAGGGATGAAGACTACACTTACCTAGGGAGAAAAGGCCAGATAATTACAGATTATGCTAGTTTAAAGAAAAATACTGGTTGTATATTTTTTTTCCAATAACCATGACTTCATTAGCACTGTGTAGTTATCAAGATTTCTAGTACTAGTTGTGGTTTCCTTCTTGTTAAGTGGGGCTTAGGTCTAATTAGAGGGTTGTTGGCTACTGCTTAAGGCCAACAAAAGAGCTGTTGGTTACCATCTAGGTATGTATGCCACTACTGCATTCTTCAGGTAATCAGTCATACCATGCTGTTAGATGATGTGGTTCATAGGTATCAGAATTGGATAGGACTGTTAATTGCCTCCCTCCTTTGAAAGCTTGCATGGTGCCTTCTGGTACTATGGATATTACTCCTTAGAGAGACATTCAGTTTAGTTCCAGCTTAGAGATCTGTGCACCTTGTTTCTGAGGCGCATGGCACCTTCAGCAATAGAGGTTTACTTTCTACCTCTTGGTGGCAACCAAGGGTAGCAGTGAATATGACTGAGCAAGAATCTGTGGAGTCCGATGTCAAGTTCTTTGGCTATATACCAAGGAGTTATTATATTGCTAGGTCACATGGTAGATTCATTTCTTTAAAAAATACTTTTATTTCAATTGTATGAATATTTTGCCTTCATGTATATCTGTTTGCCATGTGTGTGCCTGGGTCCTTTGTAGGTCAGAAAAGGGCATCAGATCCCCTTGAACTGGAGTTATCGGCAGCTGTGAGCTGCCATGTTCAGCTGGGAACTGAATTCAGGTCTTTTGAAAGAGTTGGTTCTCTTAACCGCTGAGATGTCTCTCCAGCTCCTAGCTTATTTTTATTTCTTTTGAGAAATCTCCATACCTGTTTCCATAGTGGCTGTACCAGTTTGCAATCCCACCAAGAGTAATAAGGATGTCCTTTCTCCCATATCCCTTCTAGAATTTGATGTCAGTTATTTTGTTGATCTTTGCCATTCTGGCACGGATAAGAAGAAATCTCAAAGTTGTTTTGGTTTGTATTTCCCCAATTACAATGGATAATGAATATATATATATATTTTTTTGAGACAGGGTTTCTCTGTATAGCCCTGGCTGTCCTGGAACTCACTTTGTAGACCAGGCTGGCCTTGAACTCAGAAATCCGCTTAGCCATTTATTTTTTTCTTCTTTTGAGAACTCCCTGTTCAGGTGCCAAGGCCATTTTTCTAATGGGTCTTTTTTGTTTTTTGGGGGTTTTTTTTTTTTTGACTCTGTTTTCTGACTTCTTTTTCTGTTCTGGATATTAATCGTTTGTTAGTTGGAGAGCTGGTAGAGATACTCTGCATTCTATAGAATTCCTCTTCACCCCATTGATTATTTCTTTAGCTGTGTGGAAGCTTTTTAGCTTTATGAAGTCTTTTCAATTGTTGACCTTAATTTTTGGATAAATGGAGTCCTAGTAAGAGTGTCCTTTCCTACATCTTTATCATGTAGGGCACTGTGTATGTTTTCTTTTAGCAGTTCTAGTGTTCCATGTTTCATGTTTACATCTTTGATCAGTTTGGAATTAGTGTTTGTGCAAGGTGATAGATACGGGTATATGAGTGTAACTTCATTGTTCTGCCTGAAGACATTTCCAGCACTGTTTGCTGAAGTTGCTTTCTTTTCTTCAGAGTATGTGTTAGGTGTCTTTGTCAAATATTAAGTGGTTGAGGTTACATGGACTCTTGTTTGGGTCTTAGATTTTATTTGATTAGTGTGTATATATCTGGTTTTATTCTGGTACCAGAATGTTCTTATTATTATGGCTCTGTAATGTGTTTTAACACTAACATTGTAATTCCCACAGCATTGTTCTTTCTTTGAATTGTTCTGACTACTAGGGTTTTTTTGTGGTTTGCATGAATTTTAGGATAGTTGTTTTGCTATTTCTGTGAGGAATGAGAGGAGGATTTTGATTGGAATTGCAATGAATCTGTAAATAACTTTTGGTAGAATGGTCATTTCTTTCCAATAACTGGGCTACTTAGGTAGTGAGAAATCTTACTAGGGATCTACCTACTTCCCATTGCAAAAAGTTTTTTGAGTGCTCTTTAGTGGGTCATTTAAAAAGACTTTACCACTTACCTGATAAGATTGAACGTGTTAGAGTGGACTTGATCCTCTAAAACTTACTAGCCTTTTCTTCTGTTGCATGCAGTATCTTTTTGTGAGGGTGTAGATCCACACTGGACATAGAAACAGCTATCAGACTCCTCACAAATGCACAGGAATCCAGCATACTTGCCCTCTCAAGGAAGATGAGTTAGGCTGAAGAGGTGGTTCAGTGATGTAGAGTGCTTGCTGTTTTTGCAGAGGCCAAGAATTTGCTTCCCAGCACCCACATTCAGTAGTCCGGGTGTGGGTGTGGGATGAGGAGCATGTTACAGCTGACTCTAACTTCAGCATGCACACACATGGGGATAAAGTTGAGGTAATCCTTTTTAATATTTTGCATGTCCAAAACATTTGGATGTTTAATGTTTTAATGTTTAATGGAGTGAAGTTTGCACTGTGGTTTATGGAAACAGAAGCTAGTCACAGTCTAAACCCTTAGAGAATATATACCCAAAATACTGACTGGAGGGGAAAAGCAGAAAATAAAATATATACCCAGTTCTGATGTATCAACTATGGTTCTTCTGTGTAGGAGTCAGTCTTCATTACTAATTCCCTGACATTCCCAAGGTTGTCCCTTTGAGTCTGTGGGCCATGTTCCTTTGCTTTATCCAGTGAGGTTCAGAGAGAATGAAAACGGTGGAGGAAATGAAATATATTGGCAGGAGCCTCATAAAAGAAGTATTAGAAGAATGTACTAAGAAGGTAATATTTTAATTGACCCCCACAGCCCAGTCAGACACCAGTCTGCATTAGAGATGTGCTGACTGAGCTCTTAGAACAAGAATTCAGCACTTCACTTTCTAATGGCATCCTATCTTAAAAAAATCCCTACCTTATATTTATTTACTTCTCAGTTTGAATCTTCTTCAAGTGCACATTCTTAATCTCAAACCTCATGTAGAGAATTATTTGTTTAGATGTCTCCAAACTGGCTTCTTGGCATAGTTCTTGCATGTTGTGAATAAATTCCTGTGATAAGGGCTTTCGTGACCTACTGTGACGTTCTGACCTTCATTCTTGTCGTTCTTCAGCCGGCCTCATTGAGAGCAGCATAGTTTTTGAAGTAACTTGGAACCCAAAAGCAGGGTAACTATGGCATAGACTCCTACAGGGCAAGGTTCTTAGTCTATTAGTGGTCACATATTACCTTGAAAGCTTGACACAAACATCAGTGTTTCTTCCTAGGATGTGTGTATTTGTGTGAGAATGTAAGTTCAAGGATTTGGGAAATGCATTGACCCTAGGAGCCAAATGAAAATTTCTAATGTAGAGCAGCTCTTCTTGAACTTATGTGTGCTTAGGCCTCCCTAGGACTCACATTAAGATATAGATTCTGGGCATTACATTAAGATGCAGGTAGAGATGAGCCTGGGAGAGCCTATATTCTTACCAAGGTTCCCTGTGAAGGTGGTGTCTTTGGTCTCTGAGTATACTTTGAGATAGAAGGCTGAATAGAACCTTGAGGAAACTTTTCAAAATGCATGAGTAGAAGCTTGTCACAAAATGCTTGAGTTCCATTTTGAATTTTCTATTGAAATGTTTTAAAGTATTTTGTGGAAGTAAATACAGTATTTAGCCATGTGCATGTTTCTATCTGTAACCTCAACATTTGGGAGATGGCAACAGACAGATCTCAAGTTTAAGGCTAGCCTTAGCTCTATAGTGAGTTTGGGGCCAGCCTGGGGTATGGGAGACTTTCTTCAGAACCCCAAAAAACTAACTAACCAAAACAAACAAACAAATGCACCAAAAGAAAATAAGGGAACAATTTAAAATGCAGTACTCAAAGGAGAATTATATTTTGCTTTTTAAAACTCTATAACTTATACTATCAAGAATGGTTCTAACTTAGTAAGTTTATGAATCTGATTTTTTTTCTCCCGTGGTTGGCATCTGGGGTACATATGCATATGTGTACATGTGAAGCCAAAAGTTGCTAAGGTGCCTTCCTCAGCTTCTTCCCATGGTATTTTTGTAGACAATCTTTCTGTGAATCTGTAGATCACTTATTCTGCTTTCACTAGTCTAGTTGGCCACCAAGCCCTGGGGATCCTTTTGTCTCTGCTTCTCCATCCTTAGGATCATAGGCATGCATCACTTTCGCACTTTACCAACACAACTATCTCCCAGACTTCTTTCCTATGCTTTTAATGGGCACATCTTTAATATATTCTTTGAATAATGGCATTTTAGGGTGTTTACTATATCTTTACCTTAATGATGGCCTGATTAGAAATCAGGGAATGAGGTCAATAGGAAAACCCAAACATTTACAACATAGCCATCCATACACAAAACAGATAGTTAATAGATCATTAAAGTTAATTTTGGGCTAGGGATGGAAGAAGCTGAATAGCTTGGGGGAAGTGAAGAATGAAATGAAGCCTTGAGTTTGTCATTGTGGGTGGAAACTAGTCCTCATGTTAAAGCAGATAGCATAGTCTCACTCTCCTCAACTTATTGCCTTGTGATGGACTTAGTCTCTTACCACTGAGCACGGTTGCAAAGAAAAGTATTTGTGGTAACAGTTCTTTGTGCTTTTTAAATTTTTGGAGAAGGTAATGAATGGGATGTAATCATGATGCGCTTTGCATAGCTAGTCATATCTGGCATTTAACCGTTTCTATGGACATTTAATTACATTGATTTTAATTTTTTTAGTGAAACTATGTGTGATATAGAGAGATTGCTTTATATGAATCTGCAATAGACCATCATATATCTGATATCTTCTCTAACTGCCCATTTGAAACTTCTTAAAAAAACTGAGAATATTTTTAAATTGCATATTTATCAGCAATACCATTTTGGGATCACTTGAAGATAAAATGCAAAGAAGCTTGAAGCTGATAAGCCTATGCAGAGGTAGACTATGATATCACTTGAGAGTGGGGCTGCTGTGAGCATAATATGGCATCCAATGCCACTCTCATGTAACAGTTACAGCAATGTAATTATGTGCTTTTAAAAAAATAAATGTGAGCTCTAAGTAGACATCCTTTTTGGTAACTTGTGTTTGCATGAACTTAAAACCCTAAGACTTTTCTGAAATAGGGAAGCAGTGTGCGTGGAGTAGCTTGAAAGAGCAAGGTGTATGTATGATTTCCTCTTCTTTCTTGCTTCTCAAGAGCTTCTGCAACCTCAGAATGCTTTGTTAGTGCCACATATAGTACCTACTTCATATTCTAGTCTATAGCTCTTGTAATTTGTACATAAACAGTTAAGGATAATGGTTATCATGACATCCACACCACCTGGGGTAAAAGCATCCAGAATACAATAAAGGTCAAGTTAATGTTGTCCGAATGATTCAAGTGAATCACATTAGGGTTAGCTCTTCCAATTCTCACTCCTCCTTTCAGGCAGGGATCCCATCACTCAGGAGATAGAAGCAGTTGGATCTCTGTGAGTTCAAGGCCAGCCTTGTCTACTGAGTGAGTTCCAGGACAGCCAAGGCTACATAGAGAAACCTCGTCTTAAAAAAACAAAACAAAAATCAAAAACAAAAAAGCAGCAGAGTTAGCAAGAAGAACTGCAAATTCCCTTACAACTGTATGCAGTTAGATCCTTTAGGAATTTTCTGACTGTGGTGAGTGGTAGGGTTGTTAACACAGTCATGGCCTAAGGATTAACAGCCAGACATTAACCTTTCCAAGTGAAAAACCAAAGTTTCTGTAGGTTGCTTCTCCTAAGCCTCTCTTTGTCTTTTGGAAGCCGTGAGCAGTATCCTCACATTGCTTTTCATTTTGTATGTTTCTTCCTGCCTGTGTCTCTTTCCCTTTTTTGTAAGGACACCAACATGACTTAAATCCCATTTGTTTTTAAAAGCCATGTCTCCAAATAGTCATATTAGGAAATAGAGCTTCAACATAGGAGTTGCTGGGGAGACACAGTTCAATTGTTAATACAGGTCGAGTGGAAAGTGTACAAATAATACATATTTAGGAAGTATAAGTTCTGTTACCTTTGTGCTTTTGCAGAAAATGATACAAATTTATCCTGTCTTCCATTAAAAATAACGCTACTCCAGTGCCAACATAATTATTGTAAAGCACATTGGCAGGTGGTTGCAGAAAATGGGCATCATTTGTCAGAAAGTTAGAGTGAGATACAGGGCACTTCATGTTCATTAATCAAATCAGCAGCTGTGAACCTGTTCTTGGCCAGCACAATGTGTTAAAAATGTTTAAATTGCCAGGTGGTAGTGGTTCACTCCTTTAATCCCAGCACTGAGTTTGAGGCCAGCCTGGTCTACAGAGTGAGTTCCAGAACAGCTACAGCTACACAGAAAACCTGTCTTGAAAAACAAAACAAACAAAAATAAATTAAATTAGTAGCTGTGTTAGTGTACTAATTTGACAAACTATTTTGATAGACAGTTTATAAGGATGTCGTGCTTATCTTGAATCACACGTGTGGCTGATTGTCTCTTACTTTGGGGCTATGATAAAATGGCACATGGTAGGAGGTAGCGTGTGGTAGAACACTACTGCTCCTCATCAGAGAGAGGGAGGGAGAGAGAAGGAGGCTAGAGAGAGAGTGCATATTAATTCAAGGGGCCAGAGTCTTAATATCCTCCTGAATGGCATATCTTTAGTGACTAACATCCTTTTATGCTTCAGAGCCTAAATGTTCTACTACAAACAGTGCCATGGGCCAGTGACTAAGTTGTTAGCATGCAGACTTTTGAAGAACATAAAAGATTGTACCATAGCAGTTGTCATGTTTAAATTTAAAAATAATTTAAAAAATAATGCTTTTATTGGGCTGGAGAGATGGGAATCTTTTCTTTTTTCTTTTATTCATTAGTTAATTTATTCACTTTAAATCCTAATTACAGCCTCCCTTCCTCCTCTCCTCCCACTCCCACCCTTCTTTTCAGAGAAGGGGTGTTGTGTTCATCCTCCCATCCTGTATCAACCTATCCTGGCCCATCAAATCTCATCAGGACCAATTCCATTCTTTCCCACTGAGGCCAGTCAAGGCAGTCATCCTGGGGAAGGGATCCAAAGGCAGGCAACAGAGTCTAAGTCAGAGACTGCTCCACTCTAGTTGTTGGGAACTAGCATGAAGACCAAGCTGCATATCTACTACATATGTGTAGGGGCCCTAGGACCAGTCCATACATGGTGTAGTCTCTGAGAGCCCCCATGGCCCTAGGTGAGTTAGCTCTGTAGGTCTTCTTGTGGTGTCCTAGACCCCTCTAGCTCCCTCGGTCTTTCCCCTAACTCTTTCACAAGACTCCCTGAGCTCTGCCTAATGTTTGGTTGTGGGTCTCTGCATTTGTTTCCACCAGTTGCTGGATGAAGCCTCTCATATCATAGCTGTGCTAGGCTCCTGTCTGCAAGCATAGGAGAGTATCATTAATAGTGTCAGGGGTTGGTTCTCTCCCATGGGTTGGGTCTGAAGTTGGGCCAGTCATTGTTTGGCCATTCCCTCAATCTCTGATTTCAAGCTAAGCTATAGGGTAGTAATAACTACATGGTATTGGTATAGAAACAGACAGATTGATCAGTGGAATCGAATCAAAGACCCAGAAATGAAATAAACCCACATACCTACAGACACTTGATTTTTGACAAAGAAGCCAAAAGCCATACAGTGGAGAAAAGAAATAATCTTCAATAAATAGTGCTGTCTAACTGAATGTCTACATGTAGAAGAATACAAAAAGATTCATATTTATCACCTGTACAAAACTGAAATTAAAGTATATCTGAGACCGAAACATAAAACTGGGTGCACTAAATCTAATAGAAGAGAAAGTGGGGGAATAGCCTTGAACATATCGGTTCAGGAGACAACTGCAGCTCAGGCACTAAGACCAAGAATTACTACATGGGACCTCATGGCTCATTTGTTTTCACAGAAGACCATAGTCACTCATAAATGTCTGTTAACTCTTATTCCAGAGGATCTGAGACCCTCTTCTGGTTTTCTCAGGCACTGCATGCATGTGATGCACAGACATACATGCAGGCAAAGTACCTATACACATAAAATAAAAATAAATACATAATTTATAAAATAATGTTTTATTCATTATGTTGAGAATTTCATATAATATTTGATCATATTTATCCCTCCTCCAGCTCTTCTCATATAATGTTCTCCATCTTCCTTTGTACTCAATTCTATTTTTTTAAAAATATTTTTTATTACATCTTTTCCTCAATTACATTTCCAATGCTATCCCAAAAGTCCCCCATACCCTCCCCCCACTTCCCTACCCACCCATTCCCACTTTTTTGGCCCTGGCGTTCCCCTGTACTGGGGCATATAAAGTTTGCATGTCCAATGGGCCTCTTTTTCCATTGATGGCTGACTAGGCCATCTTTTGATACATATGCAGCTAAAGTCAAGAGCTCCGGGGTACTGGTTAGTTCATAATGTTGTTCCACCCATAGGGTTGCGGATCCCTTCAGCTCCTTGGGTACTTTCTCCAGCTCCTCCATTGGGGGCCCTGTGATCCATTCACTAGCTGACTGTGAGCATCCACTTCTGTGTTTGCCAGGCCCTGGCATGGTCTCACAAGAGACAGCTATATCTGGGTCCTTTCAGCAAAATCTTGCTAGTGTATGAAATGGTGTCAGCGTTTGGAAGCTGATTATGGGGTGGATCCCTGGATATGGCAGTCTCTAGATGGTCCATCCTTTCATCACAACTCCAAACTTTGTCTCTGTAACTCCTTCCATGGGTGTTCTGTTCCCCATTCTAAAGAGGGGCATAGTGTCCACACTTCAGTCTTCATTCTTCTTGAGTTTCATGTGTTTAGCAAACTGTACCTTATATCTTGGGTATCCTAAGTTTTGGGCTAATATCCACTTATCAGTGAGTACATATTGTGTGAGTTCCTTTGTGATTGTGTTACCTCACTCAGGATGATGCCCTCCAGGTCCATCCATTTGGCTAGGAATTCTATTCAATTCTACTCAATTCTATTTTGTTTTTCTGTCTAAAAAAAATGAAACAAAACAGAAAGACAATGAACAATAAACAAAAGCCCATAGAGTTCAATTTGGACTGACTGCGTACTCCTGAGCAGGGGCAGGTGTCACTTTTTAAGTGAATTTACATAAAAGTCAGGACTTTTCTACTTGAGACTCTTCCTCATCATAGGAAGTAACAAACTGAACCCCAGCAGCAAGGTGGCAGACTCTCTGAGGGACTGCCTGCCTGCAAGCAGTAGCTGCTGTTCATTGCCTTATCCTATTTCTGAGGGAAATAGGATATTGTCTGTATTAGCTCTTCATCCAAAAATGAGAGATGAGAAGATAGTGTTTTATCATACTGATTAGCAGCCCTAGGTATTTCTTTTGTGATATCTTTTGATTAGCAGAGTACACTGTGAAATGATGGCAGCCTTTTTCATGTGCTCCCAACATTACCTATGCTTATAGTTAGATGTAAAGCAGGTGTTTGTACACATTAACCAGGTGACAAAAGGAGCGTTAGAAGGGTGAATGGAAACTTTAGAGATATTTTAAACATGTTATTTTTTATTTTATTTACATTCTTTCAGATACATCACTTAGAATATATGTGTTGCTTATCTCCTCTCTGTGGCATCACTATTGAAAGGCCTGGCCACATGGCCACATATGTCTCCTCTCCCTGAACCGCGCTGCTGAGTAGAAAATGGCTGTTGTTTCTTGAGAATGGCATCCGTAGCCGGGCGTGGTGGCGCACACCTTTAATCCCAGCACTCGGGAGGCAGAGGCAGGCGGATTTCTGAGTTCGAGGCCAGCCTGGTCTACAAAGTGAGTTCCAGGACAGCCAGAGCTACACAGAGAAACCCTGTCTCGAAAAACCACCAAAAAAAAAAAAAAAAAAAAAAAAAAAAAAAAAAGAGAGAGAGAATGGCATCCGTGACTTCACTGCAGCCTAGTGATCGGATTCAGAAACCCATCTTTGAACAGTGATGCTCCCGAATCAGCAGCCCACATGCAGACCCCCCCCCCCCCCGTTGTGTCCTCCATCACAGGCTATTCTTGCAATGTTCCTGTGTCTTCAGGCACACATGCATGTCACATTCTAGTTAATTTTTATGTGGCTTTAATCTGTCTAATAGTATTTTAGGCTCCCTCTAACCTTAGCAGTTAAAACTTTTGAGTATGAACCTGCTTCAAAAGGCAGAGTTACATGAGAAGTTGGATTGTGTGAAATCCCTTCTCCATCCCCATCCTTTGCCCCCTTCTGCTTAGCCTCTGCATTGCCAGCATTATTAGTGCGTATATATGTCTTTTAATATTCATAATGTTATATAGCATAATACATATTTTTTTTTCATGTGAAAATATTCTCTGAAGACCATGTTGGTTCATGGAATCTCTTCTCATTCTAACTTCACTACTGAATAGGAAGGGCTCGTTTTTGTATGTAGTTTAGTTTAGTTCAGTCAGTCGGTCCATACATGGAAGCATAGTGATTTCTAACATTTTCTTATAAAAATGTTGTTTCAACTTCATACCTATTACAGTAGGTATATTAAAAGTATACCAGCAAAAATAGTACTGGCAAGACTGTCATATGTCACTGTGTCATGAGACACTGGTGTGGATATGTAAAATAAGCCAGTTGTTCTGAAGACACCTTGCACGGTTATCCTGAAGTTGTCCTCGTATCCTTACTGTCTGGTCTAGAGATCCTACCTAAGGATCCTACACTCACATCTATTTCCTGTTTACCTTAACAGAGATTTAAAAAAATATCTTTCCAGGCGTTTTTCTAAGCTTAACAGGAAGAGTGGCATCTTGGTATAGGTTTCCTTTTTATCCCTGGAATGGTGGGTGAAGTTGCCTCATGTCTTTTCATTTTTAAAGTGATTTTTAAACTAGAGCCGACCTGTGAAACTGTTATATCTCTTTTTGTTACCTACTATTCTCCTGCTTTTTGCTTTTCCTCTTTCTACCCGCTTCTCTTCCTTTTTTTTCCACCACCCCCTTCAATATGCAGATTTTTAGGACTATGTTATGGGGACAAGGGCCTTATCTATAGAGTGCTGTAGCAGTTGTTTCTGTACATTTTTTTTCACCCTGATTTCCTCAGCCTTTTGTGTTCCGTATCGAGTTTACTGTTAACCTACCCTGTCCTTAGTGATTTTGAGTATCTACATGAACTGGACTCTCGTTAAATATGGACTGTTGAGGTTTTCAGACCGAAGCTGAGACTCTTGAAGAGATTATCCTTTGGTTTTAGCCACAGAGGTTTTACAGTGTCTCAATAAGGGAAAACTGTTCATTTTTTAAAAACTTCTTATGTTTAGGACAAATACTTAAACAATTTAAATGTTAGCCCTTTTAGGGACTTCCCATAAAGGTTTCTAATTATTTTAGAGCAACTTTATAAGGAAATTCTAACTTTTCAGGACTGAGCTCTGGTCAAAGCTTAGAGCATCATTTTACTTACAAGACTTCTGCTTCCTCCTGGTTTGTTAGTCTGTGATGTCTAGTCTCCTTTATGAGAGCCTATGTCCAAATGGATTTTATCTTTCCTTTCTCTGAACTTCTGGAAGCAAAGTAGTTTAGAAAGCATCCTGGTGAAAAATGTCTGCAGGTATTTCCTGGCTTCCAAACGTAATGTGGGCAGCTTCAGTTGAATCTCTGAATGCAAAGGCCTATTCTCTAGCTAATCATTTATTGTTTGCTCCCTGAAGAGAATGCCCGGTAGAGTTAATGACCTCAGATCCATCTAATGCTTAGAAATAAGTCCTGGTTCCTGCACTCATTTACCAATACCAAGAAATTGCTTTGTGTGTAGTGGCAATGAGAAGGATTTTGAAGGTGGAAAATGGCTCAAATAATTAGCAAGAAACATACCTAAATTCCTTTGAGCCTCCTTTTGTTCAATCCATCTACTTTGAAAGGTTTCTTAAGAGAAAAATAAGTGAGGAATGTGCACAAGGGTGAGGAGAGCAGATATTTGTGTGTGTGTCTTCTGAGGCAAAGTGTGAACAGCAAAGCTGGAGTGGACTAATGTTCTGTGTTTATGAGCAGTGCAGGGGAACCATAATCCATTTGTTGCTTTGGGATACAGGGAAGAAAGGAACTCTCTTGTATTTAGTTTCCCTTGTATAAGACTACACTTATCCAGCAACAAAGCAGGAACATTTATTAGGTCAGATAAGTTTGTGTACAGATTTTTGTTTTTGAGACAAGATTTTGGGATGTAGTCTAGGTTGGTTTCAAACTCCAGGTCCTTCTGCCTTAGCCTCCTGGCCTTGCTAGGACACCCAACCTTAACTAGCTTTGCTTAGTAAGTGTGTATAACAGAGGTAGTAGTTAACTTACCAAGACTCTTTCTGGGAAGGGATGACTAGGGAAGTATTAAGTGAAACATTAGCTGAAGCTTGAGTGGCATCACTAACTTTAAGTCAGAAATCTTCCTTTATGTGTAATAGTGCCTCCTTATGCTTGATGAGATTTTCCACCACCAATTCTCCGTTCTCCTTTTACCTGAAGCAAGATCTATTAAAGAAGGAAAAGATAGCATATAAATCCATCCTCTCCTGGCCTTTCTCAAACAGTTCTATCATCAGAGATGTCAACTCTTTTCCTCTTGACTGTGAGATAGTCCACATTTACTCTAAATCTTCAAATCTTCAAGAAATAATATCTACATAGATACAAGATCATTTTCAGGTGTTATTAATTCCATTTATACATTTGCTTTTCTTATCCTGTATTCTCTTCTGCCCTTGAGTCATTTGGTCCTTTATAGAATAGCTTGTGTGATGGATACTGGGGCATGTATATCATATGTAAGTGATGTTCAACAAGTACTCAGACAGCAGTTGGAAAGCATTGGCTTAGTTGAAACTGTTATTGTCTGTATAATTGTGAAATGGTACTAACATGCAATAATTGTTTCCGTTTGCTCCTGTGTTCAGTTGCTCTAACATCCCTTTTAATAGCTATTATTTGTATTGTTAAAAATGCTTGTTTCTTATCTTATATAACATTCTGGGGGCACAAATCATAGCTACAACATCTAAAATCTTACCAATGGTTCCTTTTTGAGAAAATCCTAAGTGTTTGGCTGGTGGGAGACATTTACTGCGCCTAGAACTGTTCAGGCAGTTAGACAGCTGCTGTCCTTGGTGATGAAGTGATTTCATGTAAGTTCTTAGCAATAGATACAGTGCAGGGCTGTGCCCTGTGTACTGTTTGTGGTCACTTCTGGTATCTTCCTATGTCTATTTGAACTTCTAGAAAAATGCAGACTCCAGGGTCTTAATGTCTTGAGTTCCTGACTGCCAGGCACAGGAAATGTTTAACTATTTTAATCATGTTTTTGTAGCCCCAAAGAAAGCCTTTATAATAGGAAATGACAGGGTCCCACCACAAAGTTATCTCTTATCAGTTCCAGTCTCTGTGGATAATGATTTGTCAAATTTGGACATGTGTAAAATGCAAGGGCCCTGTTATTTACTTTGGAAAGGAAAAATTAGATGAAGCTGATAAAAGAGTCATGGCTTTTGTTAGGAGACAGAAACCATTAGAGGCAGTCATTGTTAGCTTAGGAAAGTGTCCTTGGACCCCTCCCTGATGAAACCTAAATCTGCTTGAGTCATTCTTTGCAACTCCAGGGGAGGGGAGGCGAAGGAAGGAGGGGAGGAAGAACCTGTGAACTAGAGTGGCTTAGAGGCCAGACAAGCTGCTGCTAGTGCACCAGGCAGTTGCTTGTCCCAGAACTCTCCTCCACCTCCGCCGGTGTTTTTAGATTTTGGAAAGCACATTCCATCTTGCAGAAGGGTGACATTCCTTCACGCAGTGCTTGTTGCTCTTCCCTCTTGCCTTCTGTAGATGTAAGTGATTCTTTTTCATTAGTAGAAGCAGAGAAAACACATCCAGCTCAAAGCAGCATGAGTCAGTGCATACTTGACATGCCTCTATCCTCACAGCACTCTCTGACTCTTCACAGTGCTCACTCCTAGTGTGCTCTCAGAGGGGAGCAGGGGGGAAAGGCTTTCTAAATACAGGGCTGTTTGTGGAGGAGGGAGAGCGGGAGTCTCTTTTTGTTCCTTTACTTTTTGCCTATCTCTTTCTCTCTCTCTCTCTCTCTGGAGCTTTCCAAACAGACAGGTATGCATGTACTTAGGATAATTTCTATATGTTAGTTTCAGGACCATGAAATAGTAGACAAAATACCTATAGTTCAGGACACTATAAACAGATAGAAAACAGATTTGCTGCAGATGACAAGATAGAACTTTGCCATCTTGCATGAGGTACCTTTTAGAAAACATGCGTGGAGATAGACCAGTCCTAACCATTAGCAACAATGTCCTTTTTTTTGCTAAAAGGCCTGCAAGCTTATTTTTCATGGCCCTCTAGGGAACTGCCCCTTACTATTGCTGTTCATTCTGTAAGGATGGCACTGACACGTCAATGGCCAAGGTCCTGCCTGAGAATGGCTTCCTGTGGGTTCCTTTTTTGGGAGAAACTGGCTCTGTGACAAAGTGAACCTAAATAAATAAACTGTATGAAGAACCTGTGAAACAAGGCTGTGGCAGAAGGTGCTGCTCAGAATCAGGCAAGAAAATTCTCATCCTTTTATATATACCATAAGTGACCACATTGTTCTAAATACACAATTTCATTTCTTGTATACATCCATTTTTACTCTGTGTATTTTCTTTGTCTTTTTTCATGTCCATACATTATTTTTATGTAGTTTAAATTTTGTTACAAATCTTAAGTTTTTTTCTTTTGATGTTGTGTTTACCTAGTGTTTAGCTCCTTTTTTTTTTCTGGCAAGATAAATTTCCTTAAAGTTTCCATGCTGCTATTGTATAGAGGTGAGTGGTCACTTGAAATGAGAGATCCCGTGGCAGAGCCTCTTGGCTCTCACAGCAGAGGCTTCATTAGGTATGGGGTGCCTAAGATTTGCCTGGTAGAGTGGAGCAGAAGGTCGAGTGCCAGGTGACCAGCCAGCGAGCAGTGCAGTTGCTGTATAGAGCAAGGCCATTTGATTATGAGAAAAGTCCTGGTTACAGAAGTTGTGCTCTGAGGAAGAGACAGTGTTTGCTTTAGGAAAGAAAGGGGGCCAGCTCTGCAACCATGAGCCAGCCTAACTCAGCTTAGATGTATCTGCTCTCTTTTTGTGCTGGTAATCCCCTAGTTACCATTACCACAGGAAAAACCAGCCAGGTCTTTATTGTAATTACTTATGGACTTTTTCCACTTTCTCTCCCTTTTCGTTTCATTTTGTTTAGTATGTATTTTCAGGTCCCTGTTTATTCTTGTTGAATCTGTGTATGACAAATGACAGCTTCCTTCCTTAGTTGAGGAACTGTAGAGCACAGTTTGCTCTGACTGGCTTCTTGTCAGGCCACCAACAAACTCTGAATCCTGAGAGTTGGTTTCAGTTCTCACTCGATTCTTACTTTTTATTTTAATGTGTTGTACCAGTTTGGTCAATGTATCATTCATTATTCACATTAAAATCCTCAATTAACTTCTTGGTTTGGCTTTTCCATATGTCACCTCATTTTTAATAAGGTGTCCCCTCCTTTCTATGTTATTTCTATATTTGGATGAACTATAGAACTTAAGAATTTTAATACTTGAACCCTTTAATAACTGTCTGGGCATTTTAAAACATCCATCTTGAGTAGCAAGTTTGGCTTTGACCACTGAAACTTGGCTTTATATAAACTCCATGCACTTTGGGAGAATTGGGTCACTAAAGTCACAGTTCCATCTTTGCACTTTCCCTGGTGGCCCTTGGCTCACATGTGTCTCTGAAGGTAGAGACAGCATGTTTGCCATCTCGTCTCTGTTGCACTCTGCCACCTGTACTCTGTCAGCAAGGTTATTAGTCTTGTGACTAGAGGGAAAGAACTAAGATTTTGGGGATTCTCTCTCTCTCTCTCTCTCTCTCTCTCATATTTTGAGACAGAATTTCATGTACCTAAAATGACCTTGAACTCATGACCCTCCTGTGTCTTCCCAAGTACGAGGATTACAGTGTGCTTCCGACGTGAGAACATGATTTTAAGGTTTATTTATTTTTTATTTATGTGTATGTATATATGTCTCTGTATGTGTGTGCCAACTGTGTATGGGTACTCATGGAGGCCAGAAGAGGGTGTTGTAGATCCTGGAACTGTAGTTGCTGGTGGTTGTGAATTATATTATGTAGGTGTTGAGAACTAAATTCAGGTCCTCTGAAAGAGCAGCAAGCACTCTTAACTGGGGAGTCATCTCTTCAGCCTGATAACATGATTTTTTTGATTCTTTTGAATTTTCCACTTAGATTATAGAGTTGGCTTGGAAAACAAATTACTGCTTGAGTAGTAAAAATAAAGTGAATGCAGTTTTCCCATAATAACTTTATGTGATAGTTTTGTAATTGTATGTTTCTAGGTACCTGGGGCTCAAGACTTGGTGGATTTCTCTCCTGTGTATCGGTGTCTACACATATATTCCGTCCTGGTGAGTCTTTACCTGATCATCCTAATAAATACGTATTAAATCTCAAATTCTGAGTTGTTATTGTTGTTATTATTATTACTTTATTTTTGAGCAAAGTATTGTTCAGCGAGTATTAACTAATTCCTCTGCTCTTGCTTGAGTCTTGTTTATATTTGCCTTGTAAAATTCAAACATAGCTGATGAGATTTCAAAGAGTCATCAGCAGATTGGTAGGTTATGAGTAGAAATGTATTCAGATTTCTCTGTTTCAAATCTAACATATTTAACCTAGAATAACCTGCTTTTTATATATAGTAAAGGATTTATGAAAAGTATTTACATTTTTTGACAGTCATCCCTTTCGTTCTGTAAAGCACCAGTAAAAGAAATTTGCTAAAAGGGCAATAATGTGGTGTTAATAGTCTGTGTAGTTGATACTGATAGTGTAGGATATTGTAAACATCCCTCCAGTTTGTCTCTGTACTGCAAACTGTATTTCGTGCTTATTGAAATGGACACCTTCAATTTTGAGATAATCAGGCCCATTAGTTTTTAACTTATAGGTCATAATGTTTGAACGTTCATAAAAAAACAAAACAAAACAAAAAACAAACCTAAAATAAGCCTGAACAGACACACAAACAAGTAACTATTCTCCCAACCTCAGACCAACGTCCTCCAAAGCCTCCTGCGCCAAGATGACAACAACATTCCCTGAGAGCATCTCTAGAGTTTTATTATTCACACTGTGCTGATGGAAATGGTAGTATCTGTTTACAGTTTTTAATACTTCTCTAATTTCTCTAGTGTATGAAATGGATTGGGATATGTGTGGGTGTCTAGGTAAGTGAGGGTTTATGCTGTAAATCACTGCTGCGCACCAGGATGACAGTGCTGTTTACCGCCAGGTGCTGCCTTTTATAAGCTTTTCTACGTTTTTATGAAAACAGAACAAATTGCCTCAAGTGAGAATTCTAACAGAGCAGTAAAACCTTTTACTTGCATATTTACTGCCTGTGTGTCTTAGGGTAGCCTAGCACTATGCTTACATGTGTATGAAATGGGAAAGTAATTTCCTGCTACTGTAGTTATTGACAGTGAAATAATGACAACTCAGTCCTTGGCAAATGAGTGACATGTAGTAAATGGCAGTTGTCTGGTGAGATGTTGTCATATGCTGATCCATACATAGATTTTCAGAAGCATGCACTATGAAGTATAGACATGTAGTCAGGAGGTATAGATTCTTATTATCACATAAATTGTCAATTAAAATTTATTTCTTAATTTACAATGAATATATAGATTTAACGTTTTGAAAACTACAGCCTGTTGGTTTAGAAGTGATCAAATTAGAAAACTATCTGATTGGAACAGGATTCTATGCTTATTTGAACTGTGAAATATTTGATACTGACAAATTTTCTGTAACAGTCTTTAAACCATTTTTACCTGGACTGCACAGGTTTTAGGACCATTCATAGTGTTGCCAAGGTTTGGAAATTCACAGCTGATGTTAGGTATTTTGTAATATATATTTATAATTTAGACATTCTTAGTCTAGACTTATGGGGATTCTGAGTAAAACCTAACATCAGTTTTACTAAAGGATGCTAATAGCATACGTAACTTGGTGCTGAACTTATAGACCCGAGGATGTATTCTTGTCACTTGTAAAGCTGTGTTAATGTCAGATATGCGCATTACTTCATGGTAAATTACAGCTTCTCACAATATTAATGAGCATATTTAAAAATGTTTAATCAACAGAAATATTTATTACAATGTTCCCATTTTCTAATATAGTAAACATTAATCTTAGGCCTTCAGCAAAAGAAAATTTGGGTACTGAAGAATGGAGAAAAAGAACATCAACCATGTAGCACTGATTCCTTCTATTCCAATTTTGTCTTTGCTTCTCTTCCCTCTTCTCACCATGTGTTCTGCTGGACCTTGACCTTGCTGATCAGTTTTATCTCAGCCTTAGACTATTTTTTTTCCCTTTTATAGCATGGTTTTCTTCCTCTCCTAGCCTTACTCTCTCTTTTTAAAAAAATTCATAATAAGCCTTTATCAGCATTAAATCTGGACAGATATCTACTCTCTATGCTCTTAGAATCTACTTTCCTATCAATAACTCCCAGTTACTACTTGTTCCATCTGTGCTGCTCTTAACTCCAGTTGGCCAGCCCTCATGGCCATGATTTTAAGATTCTTATCCTATGGTGTCTTCTCCTCTCTCCACCTCTTTTTTCTCCTCATGGTCTCCTCACACCCCAAGCCTATGTCTCTCCTGTCCAGCTCCTGGCTGTCTACTGACATCTTTATTTAACCACTTGCTGCCTACTTTGGTGTTTGTCAGCTCATCTTTGTGCCCTTCACTATTCCCAGAGTTCTGCTTGTGCTACTGCTCTGTTTCTTGTTGTTAGAGGTGCACGCTCTAGATCTGGGCATGGGCTCAGCATAGAGTATGTGCTTAGCATTGTGTGAGGAACTGGGTTCTGTCTCCTCTAATGACAACAGCAACAAGCAAACAAACAAAGAAAACCACTGCACTCAACTTTATGGAGATTTCTACAGGTGGTGGAAATTTAGCATCAATGTGTCTCTCACACTTCACTGGCCCTCCTACAGTCTTCTGAATAAAATTATGAAGCCATAATTTTTTTTCTCATCACCAGTTAGAAATCTACACTGTTATTGGGTTTTCCTGAGTATCATATCTAGACCTGTAGATGTTGTGAATATAATTGAATTTTATTATCATAGGCCATTGCCTTCATTCACATATTAATCATAGCTGGTTAAACAGTCACCTTATTCCCCTACCCTAATAGTGAAAACAGTATTCCCTCTACCATCAGGGAGCTCCTGCCATGTCTAGCATGGACTACCTGCTTCATTTTAATGACCATCTATCTTGTCAGACACTGAAATGTGGAAGAACAAAGCCAGTCATGGCTCTTTAGAGGTCGTCCACAGTTCCCACTGCTTATCATCTTGCCTTTAGTTTCTGAAGCATGTTGTGGTTGTCATTCTTTCTGCCCATTAGCCCTTCTGTCAGTCACCATTCTCATTTCATTGCATTTTAAAAATTCTGTTTCACTTTAATTTCATATTTCTTACTTATTTCATACCTATCTTCCAGCAAATTTTTCTAATATTGCCGACTGAAATCAGCAGATCTGTTCTCCACATTTATGTAAGGCCTGGTGTGTAACTCTGTGTTTATTGTACCAGTCATCATAGTCTAGTAGATTTTTCATCAATAGGGCAGGTACAATGTTAATTCAATCTGGTATTTTTGTTTTTGCCTTACTAATTAATATTAGAAGTATATAATAGTCAGTGTTTGTTTATGATTATAAGAGATAACCACCCTTCTTTTGACCCTTAAGCAAATCCAATATTTTCATCTCAGGACATATTATTCACTGCTAGGGCAGGGACTTACGTAGTGGGGGTGGGGGCAGCTCTATTGGTGTCCAAGGGAAGGATCATAACACAAGTAACAAAAAGTTCTAATATTTTGTCATTTACAATAGTGTTTATCTGAACTTTTGGCCTGGAGCATAACAAGGCACACTTTGAATAAACATGGCAATATTTATTATTTTTAGTGAAACCGACCTTCCATTCACCCCCCTTTATGGCTGTGCTGCTTATAAATTCCCAAAGGATTATTTGAAAAATCCTACTTATATCTGCCAGCCTTATCAGTAGGGCAGAAGTTCATGTATTGTAACAGGAGGTCAGATTTCGGTCATGGTCTTATAGATGGGGCCAAGCACCTGTAAACTCTTCCTCTGGTGACTGAAGTGAAGTACAATATCAAACAGGCAGTGAGACTTTTCTAGGAAGTGCTGAACTTTGACAGGAAGGACAAAGTTTGGTGGGTGGAGGGGAGGGAAGAAAGTGAACAAGGGTCAGATAATGGTGGAGACTTGGGCCTTGATGTAATCATACAATCGAAGTGTGTGGGAGCAAAGGTAGATGTATTGTGTAGAATTGTTTTAAACAATTGATATGGTTTAAATCTTCAATTTACAGCTTAAAAACATATAGTTTAAAGATCGGCAGGTGAGAAAATAAAACATCAGAGTCATTAGAGAAAAAAAACATTTTTTTTTTTTAGGGGAAAAAACAATCTCAAAGTTCTCCTGTTAAGGAAGTGATGCATAATAACGGGGTTCTTGTACATTGTGCATTGTTCCTGTAAAGATGGATGGACTGTCTGTCTAGTGAATACATAAATGAGTCTGCCTAGCATATTTTATGAAACCTTTAGTGACCTAAGGTTATCTGCCATGCTTATGGGTTGCAGCCTTCAAATCAACTTCAGTCCAATAGGGATTTGCATATACTTTAAGCTCCTTTATATACCGAAGCATCTTTCTCAGTTATCTTGAGGTTAACTGTGCCAATCCATCTTATGCACAGCAGATAACAAGATGCTTAAGTATTGTGGTTTCACAGAAGAGCAAGCCTGTGAATAAAGCCAGAGCCTCTGTTTCTTGGGTTTCACTTATAATCTTCCTTCCTAGTGGCATTGTGGTCTCCAGTTATCTATATGATATGATCTATAACAATTTAAATTCCCATATTAAAAATGTTGACAAAATGTACACCTTTGATTTATGTATTTTTATGCATGTGTGTTATAATAAAAAGCGTTCTTTCTAGATTTCTGACATCTTTGGTTAGCAATTTTAGCAGTAATCCAGATGTTTCTTAATGTACACACCAACCCCTTAGCATTACTTGAATCTTGAGAACTGCAGTTCTGTTCTTCAGTAGCCTAAGGAGATTGTAGAGAAGTATAGGAAAGAGTGGAGTGTTTCTCTGTATTATTACAGAGGCAGCAATCTGCTGAGTACACATCTGTGCCCCAGAATAGCTAATGTCAGGTCTACTTGAGTACCCAATGTGTTAAGGCCCCTGAGAGCATCTTGCCATCTTGATTTTTCCATTGTTTTAGAAGCCTTACCTGGTCTAAATGTAAGATGTATTTCAAAAGGAGTCTGTTGCTTTGTCATAAATCTCTATTCTCCAGGCAGCCTTTCTGTATGACAAGCTGATGACCTGCTTTTTTCCTCAAGAATATGATATCCTCTGCAAGTGAGCTTATAGCTGTTTTCTGACCACATATATTAGAAATATCCAGCACAGAGGTTTATAAATAATGGTGAGAACTGTTAGTAAGAAAATGTGTTAAGTTTCAGCTCATATTCTCTCTCTCTCTCTCTCTCTCTCTCTCTCTCTCTCTCTCTCTCTCTCTCTCTCTCTCTGACTCAGTTGTAGTTAGAAGTGAATCAGTATCAGGCCTAGAATTTATCTCATTTCTACCCCAGTGGTAGCCAAGATAGCATGGGGTGGGGAGGAACCTTCTTAGAACATGTTTCTCCCACTATTTTTCTTCCCCACCAGGGGTCAAGATAGTATGTGACCTCCCAATGTTAATCTGCAGATTTATCCTGGTATGGCCTCCAGTGGTAGCTGGGGAAAATGACAACCATGATCTCAGAGCAACAGCAACAGGAAGGAAAGAATCTGGAAACTAGAAATAGGTACCAATATGAGCAGCTCTGAGTGACACATCTTAGTCAATGTTAAATTTCTTATTAAAATTTGTTAATGAACTTTGATTGAAGTTGACTATTAACTAAAATGTTTTGGAAAATGAATAATTGAAAAGTTTGTGACCCTATTGGAGTTGTAAAATCAACAAAATGATTAGCTTTAGCAGTCTTACTTATTCTCAACCTCTTGATTCTGTAAAGACTCAAAGGCAGCAGCGAGTGTTAGATGATGGCTCAGCTCCCAACATGCCATTTACACTGTCACATCTGAAGCTAACATGTAAAAGCTTGAAGAAGGGTAGTGAAATCCCATTCTTTAGACACAACAAAACCGGTGCAGTCGTGGACTCAAAGCAGTTGCAATAAGCTGCTGTACTGGTCCTCACAAGACAAGGCCCCTGAACAGTCAGCTGTGAATAGGGGAGTGGCTCATGGGACCCTACCTCTACTGCTAAACTGTAGGCTACTGGGCAGATTCTGGGAAAGGGGAACTATTGTCTTTAGTTTTGTATGCTTTGTCATACCCACCACCTTCCAATGGATTCTTCCAATTTCAAGGCCACACAGAAGGCCCTAATCAAAATCAGAGGAACACAAACACAAAGATATGAATGTGGGAAAGAGATTAGCAGAACAGGTGTTGAGAAGGTGGGGCCTGAGGGGACTGGGGGGACTGGGATGAGAGCCATCAGAATATGTATGAAATTATCACAAAAGAAGTTTACTTAAAAATATCTGCTCCTAAAGTTATGTTTTTTAAAGTTATCATATGTGGCCAATTATGCTGAAAGATACAAGATGATCAGAACAACTTTTCAATAAGCTCATAATTGAGTTTATCTAGAGATAAGCTGCTTTGTAAGAGACCTGGAGAGTTGTTTCTCAAACGTCCTGGGAGCAGGAATAGAAGGGGAAGTGGGTGCTCTCTGCCGATCTTTTAGAATAGCTTTGTTCATGTCTGATTATCTATTGGAACTTTATTTTTAAGAACTCTAGGTGATTCTATACGCTTTAGGCCCAATTCCACTTGCCCCACGTTGTAATTGTTTTATTCTAATTTTCATGGATTTTATTTTCCCTCTTAAAACATTCTTGTACATTCTTACAGTATCTAAGATACATAGTTACACCTTTAAGGAACCAACTTAGACAGAAAAGAGCCAGATACATTCTACTTTCTTCCCACGGTGATCTGGAATACATTTAAGTAGTAAGAACACATTTTATGTATTTTCTTTAGAGATTTTTCTTTGAAGTGTGAACAGTTTTGCCCTGAAGAGTTTAGCAGCTCAGAGTCTATTCTGACACTTTGCAGATTCCTGCCACTTTCCTACTGTGTCGTAGGGCCTCAGAGAGCCACTGACCACCAATGCCTGGTGAGGTTAGATAGGAGTAAACACTGTGTAGATCACAGAGAAGGAGCTGAGGGCAAATACTTTGTGCACTGCATTGATAAGGACACAGGAAGAGCATTTCTCCTGATAACCTTCCTGCAATGTAGACTAACGGGCTCTGGTTTGTTCTAATTGTCATAATGCTCTTTTAACCCCGTGACCTTATTACCCATGGGCATATATATCACTTGGCTCTGAATAAAACAACAGAAAAAAGAAAGAAAGAAAGATAAGTGAGTAAAACCAAAAGCTTATTTGCAGATAACTGAACTTCTCATGTGTGCTTAGTTGTGTGTTTTCATGTATGTTAAGCAAGGATGTCACGTAGACAATTTTAGACACAGCATATGATGACTTTTCAGGCTCCAACAAAGGAAGCAAGACACAGTTACATATGACACTGAGTGATGGTAAATACAGTTTAATCTCAATCGTAATATAAATTGAAACTGTGTTGTTTCTAATTATTTGCTGAATAAAGTAACTTTTGTGCCTGGTATGAGTAATCTGCGTTGGACTCTCGCCTTATCTCTCCCTATATCTCTCTGCATTTTCCTTCTGGTTGTTCATGGTGTATTCTACTAGCCAGTGTGTTCTCCCGTGATGGGCTCCAGATGGTTGTTGTTGTTGTTTTTTTAAATCTATTGATTGATTGTGTGTGTGTGTGTTTAGTGAGGTTTGGGTATGTACACAGGTGCATGCAGGTGTACATGGACATGGAAGTCAGAGGCTGAAATTTGATGTCTTCCTCCACTGTTGTTTACCTTTTGATACAGGCTCTCTTATTGAACCTGGAACTCATTGGTTTGGCTAGGCTGGCCGGTCAGATCTCTGGGGATTCACCTGTCACTACTTCCCCTATGCTGGGATTGACCATATGCCACTGTGGCAGATGTGTGCATGTGTGTATGTGTGTATGCAAGTCTGTGCTCATGGACTCAGATCCATGCTGTGAGACAGGTACTTTGCAGGCTGTGTCATCCACCCAGCCCCACCTTTTTCCTTCAGACAGCACTTGGAAAATTGTACTATCTTTATATTTCCTCTATCTCAGGTAGCCAGTGAGACATAGCTAACATGTTTTTCTCCTCCTTTATATTTTATATTATGTTCCTATAATCTATTTTGTTTCTGTCAGATTTCTTTGAAAACAGAAATTTTTTTGTTATGCTTATCACATCTAAGTTGTCTTCTTTCTGGATACTGTTTTAATATATTGCTTAGGTAGTTTTAATATCATGTGTGAGGGGCATCAGTGACTGTGGCCAATGCCTGTGACTTAACACACAAGATCACACATAAGACAAAGGGCCTTCCTTTTGTTGGTGGGGGGTTAGTTTATTGGAGCAGTTATGTAATTAACATGCATACCAATGAGCCTCTTAACAGAAGCAGATTTCATAGCTGAAGTTCATGCATGATTTTGGTTCTTAATAGCAGGTGTCATGAAGAGTGCTTCTTAAACTTACAGGTAGAATGGGCTTATTTTACATTTTGGGAGCATGTAAAGTCTAAGGTTTGAACTTGGTGGATTCTGTACGTTCTTGAATTTCTATAGCTCAAGCAAGCCATGGTTTAAAGCAGTGCTTCTCAGCCTTCCTAATGCTGTGACCCTTTATAAATTTCTCATGTTGTGGGGCTGGTGAGATGGCTCAGTGGGTAAGAGCACCCGACTGCTCTTCCGAAGGTCAGGAGTTCAAATCCCAGCAACCACATGGTGGCTCACAACCATCTGTAACAAGATCTGGCGCCCTCTTCTGGAGTGTCTGAAGACAGCTACAGTGTACTTACATATAATAAATAAATAAATCTTTAAAAAAAAAATTTCTCATGTTGTGGTGACTCCCAATCATAAAATTATTTTTGTTGCTACCTCATAACTGTAATTTTGCTACTATTATGAATTTTAATGTAAAGATCTATGTTTTCCAATGGTCTTCAGTGACCCCTGTGAAAGGATTGTTTAACCCCTAAAGGAATTGCGAGCCAAATATTGGGAAACACTAGTCAAGAGGTGGTCATTTAGGACTTGACACTGGAGTGGCTGATCTGTTTACTGCATCCAGACTTCCCCAGTAAAAGCATGGCTCCTCTTCTCATAACTCATCTTATTTAGAGTTTCTATATTTTTCCATATTGTGAGATAAACTAATAAACAGCTGTAGAAGAACTGAGCGAGTAAGATGTAGGATACTCCACGAAGGCACTGCTTGAAAAAGCCCAAGGACCACACAAGGTGCTTGAAACCAACCAGCAGCTAACATGACTGGGCTATTTTAGGTTGAGGTTCTCATAGTTCATTGACCTGTTTGATTTCCCACTGAGCCTCAAATAAAGCACAATAGGTATTAAGTTACTGTGCTTTAAAAAAAATGTTTGTTTGAGATATGAAATATAGGCCATAGGCTGGGCATGGTGGCACACACTTATAACCCTGGCACTGGTGAAAAAGTCAGGAGGAACCAGAGTCTAAAGGCAATTTGAACCTACCCACCAAAACTATCTCAAAAAATTTAAAAGTGTGCTTATTTATGAAATTCATAGCTGTTCAGATTGTATTTGAATTCATGTACGAAAAACTGTCTTAATTATTTAAACTGTGGATTTTGTTGTTGTTTGTTTATTTGCTTTTTTTTTTGACATTTATTGAGTATGAAGGTTCCAGATATCCAGCATGGATAAAATGTCAGATAACCAGCCAGGTATCTGGTACCACTATTCTCTCAAGTTGCACGGGGTCAGCTTTTCCTATTCTACATTGTAGTGAGATCAGGTAGTACTGACACATTGTTCCAGGCTTGTTTTCATTTAATGTAATGATCTTCATGTCCACCCATGTAAAAAAGTGATAGCATTTCACTTATTTTTATGGAATAATAGTTTTCCATTGTTTATCTATACTAAACAATCTTTTCATTAATTGATGAGCATGGAGATTGCTATAATTTCCCAGCTGTTGTTTATAGTGCTACAAAGCATGTTGGAGAATAGACAACCAGCCAACATTCTGGCTTCAGCTCCTTTGGTAATGAATCCCAGTAATGGGATTGCTGAATATTCTGATAGTCTCTTTTTTGAAAATCCTCCTTACTGTTTTCTTCCTCCCTCCCTCCCTCCCTCCCTCCCTCCCTCCCTCCCTCCCTCCCTCCCTCCCTCCCTTCCTTCCTTCCTTCCTTCCTTTTCTTTCCTCCTTCCTCCCTCCATTCCTGTTTCCCTCCCTCCCTCCTTACCTCAATCCCTCCTTTCCTTCCTTCTTTATTTTTAGGCTACCCTTGTAAAATTTTTCATTTTTGAAGAGTTGCCTCTGGTGCAGACTTTAGCCCAATTGGCCACAGTCTGTTTTATGGAGGGCAAAATAATGTGCCACTGTGGAGGGAAAGACCTACTTTTCTTTCTCATCCTAGACCATAAGATCAGTTTCTTTTGGCTTCTCCCACTAGTTAAAAAGAAGACATTAGCATACTCATGCCATTAAAACCACTGTTGTACAGCACTCAGCAGATCCCCAACAGCCATACCACAGGCTGCATCTGATCACTTGCGTCAGTCATCCTCACAGTCTGAGGGTGAGTTTAATTCTTTAGCGATTGCTATATTTTTAGGAGGGCCTTGAGCACACTCACCAGTGCTATCTTCCTTGTTTGGAACTTCAGAATTATTTTCTCTCGCCATTAAATAATGAAGTAGCTTGGTTTTATGGATTATAATGGAATGTACAGAGAAGAGATTTTCATAGTAGTGAAAGTTTTGTTGGAAAAGAATATGAAACATTGGGTTGGAAAGATGGCTTAATGGTTAAAGAACACTTACTGCTCTTCAAGAGGAGCAATGAGTACATGTCAGCTCATAGCTATCTGTAACTCCAGTTTCAGGAGATCCAATTTCCTCTTCTGGCCTCTGCAGGCACCAGAAATGCACATGGTGCACAAATATACATGCAGGCAAAAACATTCATATACATCAAATGAAAAAAAAATTTTTTAAAAAGAATAGGAAATTGTGAGTGTATTACTAATAAGCAGTCATATGAATAAAGTGGTAAATCTTTGTTCATGTGCATACAGGCATCTGTAAACTGGGATGGAGGGCAGAATTTTTCTTACACTGGACTGGTAAATGTTGAGAGAGTTCCTCATGGGTAACCTGCATTGGTATGCATCTCTGTAAACAGAAGCACTGAGTCTATCTAGATAATTTTTGCATGGGTGTTTGTAAAACCAACAGCTTTTATATAGAAATAATAACTCAGAAACAGCAGTTTGTACTACTAGCCTGGGGCATGATTTCTATGGAAAAAAGGAGTTTAGGTTCTCTATATTCAGGGATGTTTATCCTCTGTATGGTTTGCTGTGTAGACAGATGTGACCTGAACTGCTTTTACGCTGTCCTAATGTCCCAAGGCTCTGGAAACCAAAGCAAGTAATGACTGATTTTCTGGCTTCTTGTCGTGATATGACTAATAAAGTCATTTGTCTTAGATTCAGGAATGTTGTGCATTTTCTTAGCTTTCTAGAAACTGAAATTTATTAACTTAAAGGTGGGAAAATCTTAGACTCTTCATGACTATTCCTTTTTCAGTAATCACAATGGGGGTTTATTTAGGTAGGGAACATGATCAGACAGTTAATCTAGGAGACATTAAGAAAGAAGGGGATGCTTGCTTAAAATGGTTCCCAAAGATTGCTTATTCTCAAAAGAGAAATACAGTAATTGGTGGAACATGTGCTTAATGGAGTAGGCTCTGTATGTGTGCGCAGGAGTGGTCAGGGCAGGCAGTTATGAGGTGCAGCTCTGTAGGTGCCAGAGGGTTGGGGGCAGGAAGGTATATGGGGACAGGAGGAATTCTCATGTCTTTATATTTGCCTCTTAAATGTGCTTTGAACTTAAACTTTTAAAAAAAAAATCTTAAATTGGGCATGTTGATATACACCTGTAATCCCAACTGCTCAGGTTGAGATAGGAAAATTGTGAGTTTTAGGCCTCTGTAGGTAATAGAACAAGACTTCTGTTTAATAGCCAATGAGTGAATGAATGAATGAATGAATGAATGAATAAATAAATAAATACTCTTAATGTAATTGTATAGCAGTTTCACCAAGTGCTCAAAATTTACATCACAGTTGATGGGATGCTGACATCATAAGCTACCATGTCCTAGTTTGCTCTCTGTTGCTGAGATAAACACTGTGAAGAAACCAACTTGGTGTGGGTGTGTTATTTCATCCTATAAGTTACAGTCTATCAGTAAGGGAAACCAGAACAGGAGGTTAAGGCAGGAACTGAAGCAGAAACCATGGAGGAAAACTGCTTACTGGTTTGTTTAGCTTACTTCCTTATATCTGCCCAGGGGTGGACTGCCAGAAGTGGGTTTGGGTTTGGTGTCACCCACATTGATCATTAATGGAATGGTTGAAAAAAATATACATATGCATACTTGTGCGTGTCAGTAATCAAAAAGAGGCTATGAATTTGCAAGGAAATGGGAGGGATTGGAGGAAAAGAGGGAAGGTAAAATCATTACATTTTAATTAAAAAGGAAAAGAGGGGCTGGAGAGATAGCTCAGCAATTAAGATTACTGGCTTTTCTTCCAGAAGACCTGGGTTCAATTCCCAGCACCCACATGGCAGCATACAATTATTTGCAACTCCAGTTTCAGAGGATATGACACCTTTATAGAGATATACATGCAAACAAAACATAAGTGCACATTAAAAAGTATATTATTTAAAAATAATTTAGAGACACTCTTCCCAGGAGGCTCTAGTTTGTATCAAGTTGATGAAAACCATGCTGCTCATTCAGAGGGAGATGCTTTGAAAGGGAGCAAGCACTGCTTTTATATCATCACATCTAAAATACATTGCTTTAATTTAATTTTGAGGAGATAGCTATCAAAAGTCATTTGCTGGTTAGTTTTTGTCAGATTGATTGACATGGTAGGGCACAATTCATTGTGGACGGTACCACCCCTAGGCTGGTCCTCTTGGGTTGTATAAGAAAGCTGGCTTGAGCAACTCATAAGGACCAGGCCAGTAATCTGTGGTCCTCTGTGATCTGTTCTTTAGTTCCTGCCTCCCTATTCCTGCTATGACTTTCCTCAGTGACAGTTATGAGCTGACATAAACCCTCTACACTCCAAGTGGCTTTTGGTCATGGTGATTTTTCACAGCAATAGAATCTCTAAGACAAATTCCAACATAGTATTATAGTAGCTGAGAAAAGTGCCTTTTCATTAAAAGATAAAAACTGGGGGAGTATTTTTCAGATGGCAAGTAGCTAAAGAGACATGACAGCTGAGCTCAGGCATTGCCTAGACCCATGATTAGCACTTCATTGTGAAGACTGCCTAGGAACTGTGTTAGACTTTCCTTGGCCATCAGTACTTATGACAACCACCCTCCCTTCACTGCTTTACTTGAGGAGCCTGCAGACCCAATACATAAACGAGTAAGTAGGCAGGGGGAAAGGGCTGACCCTTGTTCAAGGCTGATTCCCCTACTTTAGGGGAAATATACTAGAAAAGATACTAACAAAATTGGAATATGGCAAATAGTTTAGAAAAATGTCAAATTTCTGACTTTGGTTTTAGTTTGTGATGATAGAAGACATCCTATTCACAGAAAGTGAGCAATGACATACTAGAGGTTATATACTTTGATGTTATATACATGATTTAAAGCAATTCTAGACTGTGCACAGTTGACCCTTGAAGTCTATGGATTCCAAATATGTGGAATCAGCCAATTATAAATCAAGAAAATATACTAAATGTTACATTTATATTGAAGGTGTCTAGACTCCTTCAGTGTCCTCATTCCATAAACAGTTCCATATAACAGTGGTCAACAATGCGTTATGTTTTATGAGTAATGAAGTGATGATTTAAAGTATATAATAGATTGTGCACAGGTTCTATACACATGCTGCTCTGGTATCTATAAAGAACTGGAGAAGCTGTGGGTTTGGGTCTTCCATAAATGTCTTAGAATAAGTCATCTGTCATACTGGACAATGACTATGTAGGGACACTAAACAGCAGGCTAATATGGATAAAGGGTACACAGGAGGTTTGTACCATACTTAGGGTCCTTTCCCATAAGTTCTGTAGGTTGAAATTATTTCCAAGTAAAATGTGTATTGATTTAAAATGTGAATTTTGATGTAAATTAGTAACAACTCAGAAGGAATTTTTTTTTTTATAATTTTGCAGCTCTATCTTTTAATAGATGCCTAAAAACTAAAAAGAGAAATGAACTAAAAGAGTGAAAACGAAAAAGTGATGAGTGCAATAGGGGATGCCTGCAGACATCATCCTTGGCCTGATCTGAATCACTTAGCTAACAAGAAGCTAGAGTCCAGGAGCTGGAAGTTCCAGTGCGGTCTGGAAATGAGGTTGGGAGCCACATTTTCCAGGCTATGAAACACAGGGTACCTTGTTTAGTCAGCACAGTTTAGGTCAAACGTGGTTATGAAAAACAGATGAATTCTGGTGATCAAGTTGTACTTTGACAAATATCCCATTGTTTCAACATGCAGTAATTTCTGAAAAATGTGAAGCAGCCCACATTACCGAGATTGAACACTCTCCTTTCCTCTCCTGCCCGCTCACAGAGGTCTTGTCATCATGGGGAGTAGAAATCACAGGCAGAGACGTGTGTTAGGTGCTCACTCCACTCCCCCTTCTTTTTTGTTCCCTTTACTTGGCTCTTCTGGCAAACCAGTTTTGGGCAAGCTGTTTAGTCAGCTGGAGGTCTTTTACTACCCTGCGCTCTGGGGACAGCTCTTGACTCTTAGTTTTGTGGATGGGTAGCAATGTGTTCTTATGAATTAGATAATTTCAGTTCATCCTATTAGTAGAAAAATGGCGCTTGAGATCAACAAGTTACTGTTATTTTAACTGGCTCCTCTGGTCATGGTCTGAGTCATGCTTTTAGCTTCTGTCTTTTCAGTACCCACCATAAGTGGCTCAGGCCTAGACTTCTGCTATAAACTTTAGAACTACAGTCAAAGCCTAGGAGGCCAGAGGTACTTCCTAGTGGCCAGACCACTTAACATTGATCCAACCTGTTCTGTATGATGATGAAGCTCTTTATGTATTTATTGGTGTTGTGCTGTTTTTGTTGTTTCAGAAATCTGTGTTATCTACGTTGTTCACTTAACTATTAAACTTTGATTGCACATTTACAGTCTATATACTCCTGAATCCAGGCTTGGTGCCTTTGGGTGAAATTTCTTTCTGGGAAGTTTAGCCCTTTGCTCTCCATTTTGTAGTCACTAGCCACACAGGGCTTGGATGATTTGACACAGAAATGGCATGACTTGACATACACCATAGGAGGCACACCAGATGCCAACTCTGTATCATTGTCTGTGAAGTATATTTAATGCATTATTTTTATATGTTACTTATTAAGTGATAGTATTTTACTATATCAGGTAAATAAAATCTTAATAAGTTTAGTGTTACTCATTTGCAATTTCTTTCTTTTTTTTTCTGTGGTTTCTCAAAAACTTAAAACTTCACTGGTGATAGACTATGCTTTGTGGCTTATAGGCGTGTCTGATAAATATTTCTGCTTATCAAGTACAAATTAATAGCTTAGAGACACTTGGCCCTCTGCTGATGAAGTAATTTCCCAGTCATTTCTCTAATTAAGGTGTTGATTATTTCCATAAAATTGTATTATATGGGTCCATGGTACATTTGTATTTTCTTTGAATTTTGATGATAGTGAGTACATAAAAAATACTATCATTTTTTTGTTATTTTATCATATCAGTTCTGGATAATTTAGAGCCTTTGTGACTATCTCTGGATCACGAGGTTAGTCAGCAGCAAGCTGGCATCACTATGATGGCTTTGTTTCTGTCAGTTGAACTAGGATTTTCACATACATTACTGACACCTTATGTAAAGTCTTTGTAAGGCAATTTTCTTGTTAACTACAGACAGATGAGGTCATGTCCATTGCATGATACAGTGGATTCAGAAATAGGAAAGAATTAAGAACTCATCTTGATCATTTAGTCCCTTGTGATTGGTGGGTGCCCTAATAATGAGTATATATTTTATTCTTACTTGCAAAGGCGATCTTCCCTTGTGGAATCTACAGTGCATTCTACTCAGAGGACAGGTTTGAGAACATTATGGTTGTTTCTTTGCTGTGTCTTCTGGAAATGTTGGTTTTTAGCTCTGAGCATATTACCAAGAGTTTAGAATTGGTACCCTGAAGATTGCTTCATTCTTTAGAAGCTTGAAATAAAATCTTCATCATTCTAGTTCTATGAGTTAAATTTAGGTTGTTCTTTTAGGCAGGTCATATGTGGTATTGGGAACATGCATGAACTTTGGCATTTTCATGGGTGTTTTAAAGTTTTTTATGGTGTGGGTATTTTCTCACTGTAAGGCTTCAGTCATTTTGGACCCTGTCAGGGGCAGTCCTAGTGAGGAATAAGGTATCAACAGCTTTAAGAGGAGGGAGAGGAAGACAAAGACTCTTGAAATAGAGAGGCTTAAATAGGAGCTAAAAGCATGAGTTCTTGTTTGGACAAAGTTACACGTACTGGACAATTTCAGCTCCATAAGCGCAATCCTGAGTGGGAAATATCCCCTCCATTCCTTCTCCTTCCTTCTCTTCCTACCCTGTCTCTTTAGGAGCAGGCTACCTGTAGCTCAGGCTGGCTTCTTATCTCTGCCTCCTGGGTTCTAGGGTTGAAGCCTTGAATGGGCCATGCCTGACATGTTTGTTATTTTTTATTACTTAGTTCTTAAATTGCTTGGCAGTAGATTTATTAAGAAAAAAAACGGTCAGTCTGAGAAAGTTGATCTTTCTACTATGTCTTTTATACATTTAAGAGAGACAATGAACTTGTCATATTCTTATACTAAAAATTGACGGAGGTTCTGAGATGGCTACCATGATGAATAGAAGTTTATCATTGCATTGTTAGGTTTCATTATGACACTTATATACATATGTGTCATTATATTTTGTCCTCATTTGTTCCCTTTCCTCATACCTGCTGTCTATTCCCTTCTTTCGCTATATAATCCTGTTATCTTTTTCAATTGCATGTATCTGTTATTTTTTTATTTCTTACTGTGATAAGGATATCTTTGAAATATCCACAACGAATTCCATACTTGATAAGATAACTGAACTTCAGAATAATTCCCAGCCAAGTCATGAGGGTGACAGAGACAGAAGCTAGGAGAAGCACGCCCATGCAGATCCTCATCCCCAAAGACTTACGATGAGGACCATGGAAGAGAAGGGAGGTTGAGGAAATACGGGGCGCAATGGTATGGGATATGTGCAGGTCAGAGATTGATTCCTAATGTTAGCCATTGATCATTTCTTCACCTTATTTTTTGAGATATGGCTCACACTGTGACCTGAACCTTGCTAATTTGGCTAGGGAGGGTGGCAAGGAAGCCTCATGGAACCTCCCATCTCTAAAATTACAGGTGTGTATCATATCACCCAATTCTTTTGTGATTGGTGTGGATCAAACTCACGTCCTCATGCTTATGTGGTGAGCACTTTAACAACTGAGCCAGCTTCCCAGCCCCTAAATAAATCATCTTTAAGAGAAAACTGTACTATGTGCTTTTAAAACAATGAAGCCCACATTGCTTCAACTTTTCATCCTTTCGCTCACTTCAGCATAATTGAAAATACTTGTTTTCTGTGGTCTCTGTGAAATACCCTTTGTTTAGCAGCAAGCACAGACCGTTTAGTGTATGCTTTAGTTTTATATCTGTGTCCCCAGTTCTCAAAACTATGAAATACGTAAGAACCAAGTATATTCCTGGTGCAAAAGAGCAGTAGTTCTATCTTACCTTGATTTCAGAGTGTTAGTTATAGCTCTGTATTTTATGGTCAGCATCCAACATGGCTGTGCCTGTTCACACTTAGCAGCTCTGTGATTTTCAGTAGCACTTTCACACATGGTTGTTCCCAAAGGAGCGAGCACCATGGCACCAGCCTGGGAGCTGACCTTGAGGGCTGAGAGGATTGGGGGTTAGTAAAATCAGCTGTGCTGCCTAGAGAGTCACAGGCTTAGTAACTGGCCAAATTGGGGCCCAAGCCTGAACTCAGGAGTTAAATTTGACACATACTTTCACTCTGTGTATCATTGATGTTTCCATTGTAGTTAGAATGCTGTAAGGGTGATAAGAAAGGCTTTTCTATAATCATACTTCCTGGGCTATTCCTGAAAAATTAGTTCATGGTATGATTCTGTATTAATTCTTGTCTTTGGAGTCTGGGGAACCTATTATAGAATGGGGGGGGGGGAGGAGTGTGGCAATGGCTGGACTGTAAAAAAATAAAAGTAATAAAAAATTACTAGTTTGTGGAAAGACTACACTGAAAATAGCAGTCGTATTCTACCTTCTCTCATTGGCAATGACTTGAAAGTCACATGTATAGAACTGGAGAAAGGCAGTCTAGTAAAGTACACTGGTCTTGGCGTAGAACAGTGACTGGGTAGAGGGAGTGCTGAGCAGACAGAATATGTTGAGTTATTTTCTCCACAGGTTGGGAGGGCTGCCTGATGAGGACTCTAATAATGTGCTAGTGTTGAAGTAGCTTTGGGCTTGTCAGGATGATTTTTGATTGAAATTTAGCTTTCTCTCTGCTGCTCTCTAGGTCTGGTTTGGGAAAATCAGGCGGGGAGTGTCAGGTGCTATTTTAAGAGGATCACTGCCAGCCTACTTAATCAGGGCTAGAGTCATTCTGGACTACTCTTAGGGTAGATCATCCTTCCATAGCTTGCCAAATGGCTTTTAATTATGCCAGATGAGTGTGCAGTTTGTTCCACCATCTGACTTCAAGTGGGCCCTCCCATTCAGAAAAGAGCAAAAATTTCCCTTCTTTCCAGGCATAACTGTTATTTTTAGTGGAACCCTTTAGTTATTTGACCAATTCAGCCATTCATTTGCTAAAAGATTCTGCAGTGCAGCACTTAGTGATCATGGACTTGTGTCTTTGATACATTCTGGGTGAGGGTATTGCTAGATAGCCAGCTGCTTTGCCATGATAAGTGGGAGTTGATCTCAAGGTTACCAAAGTGTCTAGGACAGTAGGTTCTGTTCCTGCATCCAGCTCTGCTAACTCCAGCCCTGGCTAGCAGGTTGTATTATTTAATCCTCAAAATAGTATCATTTTATAACCCCGACACTGTATCTGGATATTCTCATTGTACATGTGATACAATTGAGGCATTTTTGACATATTGAATAGATTGCTTAATATCCTGTAACTAAGGGTTAAACCAGGGTTTTAGCTCATATGGTAAGAACCTGAATTCAAATTTGTTTAGCTATGGGTATTTTAGATTTTTTTTTTCCTTGACTGCTTTCGAGTACTTAGGTTTTTTTTTTTTTTTACATATTTTCCTCAATTACATTTCCAATGCTATCCCAAAAGTCCCCCATACCCCCCCCCACTTCCCTACCCACCCATTCCCATTCTTTTGGCCCTGGCATTCCCCTATATTGGGGCATATAAACTTTGCAAGTCCAATGGGCCTCTCTTTCCAGTGATGGCCGACTAGGCCATCTTTCGATACATATGCAGCTAGAGTCAAGAGCTCTGGGGTACTGGTTAGTTCATCATGTTGTTCCAACTATAGGGTTGCAGATCCCTTTAGCTCCTTGGGTACTTTCTCTAGCTTCTCCATTGGGAGCCCTGTAATACATCCAATAGCTGACTGTGAGCATCCACTTCTGTGTTTGCTAGGCCCCGGCATAGTCTCACAAGAGACAGCTATTGGGAGCCCTGTAATACATCCAATAGCTGACTGTGAGCATCCACTTCTGTGTTTGCTAGGCCCCGGCATAGTCTCACAAGAGACAGCTATATTTCGGTCCTTTCAGCAAAATCTTGCTAGTGTATACAATGGTGTCAGCGTTTGGAAGCTGATTATGGGATGGATCCCTGGATATGGCAGTCTCTAGATGGTCCATCCTTTCATCACAACTCCAAACTTTGTCTCTGTAACTCCTTCCATGGGTGTTTTGTTCCCAATTCTAAGGAGGGGCATAGTGTCCACACTTCAGTCTTCATTCTTCTTGAGTTTCATGCATTTAGCAAATTGTATCTTATGTCTTGGGTATCCGAAGTTTTGGGCTAATATCCACTTATCAGTGAATACATATTGTGTGAGTTCCTTTGTGATTGTGTTACCTCACTCAAGATGATGCCCTCCAGGTCCATCCATTTGGCTAGGAATTTCATAAATTCATTCTTTTTAATAGCTGAGTAGTACTCCATTGTGTAAATGTACCATAATTTCTGTATCCATTCCTCTGTTGAGGGGCATCTGGTTTCTTTCCAGCTTCTGGCTATTATAAATAAGGCTGCTATGAACATAGTGGAGCATGTGTCCTTCTTACCGGTTGGGACATCTTCTGGATATATGCCCAGGAGAGGTATTGCTGGATCCTCCGGTAGTACTATGTCCAATTTTCTGAGGAACCGCCAGACTGATTTCCAGAGTGGTTGTACAAGCTTGCAATCCCACCAACATTGGAGGAGTATTCCTCTTTCTCCACATCCTCGCCAGCATCTGCTGTCACCTGAATTTTTGATCTTAGCCATTCTGACTGGTGTGAGGTGGAATCTCAGGGTTGTTTTGATTTGCATTTCCCTGATGATTAAGGATGTTGAACATTTTTTCAGGTGCTTCTCTGCCATTCGGTATTCCTCAGGTGAGAATTTTTTGTTCATTTCTGAGCCCCATTTTTTCATGGGGTTATTTGATTTTCTGGAGTCCGCCTTCTTGAGTTCTTTATATATATTGGATATTAGTCCCTTATCTGATTTAGGATAGGTAAAGATCCTTTCCCAATCTGTTGGTGTTTTTTTTGTCTTATTGATGGTGTCTTTTGCCTTGCAGAAGCTTTGCAGTTTCAGAGGTCCCACTTGTTAATTCTCGATCTTACAGCACAAGCCATTGCTGTTCTATTCAAGAATTTTTCCCCTGTGCCCATATCTTCTAGGCTTTTCCCCACTTTTTCCTCTATAAGTTTCAGTGTCTCTGGTTTTATGTGAAGTTCTTTGATCCACTTAGACTTGACCTTAGTACAAGGAGATAGGAATGGATCGATTTGCATTCTTCTACATGTTAACAACCAGTTGTGCCAGCACCATTTGTTGAAAATGCTGTCTTTTTTCCACTGGATGGTTTTAGCTCCCTTGTCGAAGATCAAGTGACTGTAGGTGTGTGGGTTCATTTCTGGGTCTTCAATTCTATTCCATTGGTCTACTTGTCTGTCACTATACCAGTACCACACAGTTTTTTTTTTTATCACAATTGCTCTGTAGTAAAGCTTTAGGTCCGGCATGGTGATTCCACCAGAGGTTCTTTTATCCTTGAGAAGAGTTTTTGCTATCCTAGGTTTTTTGTTATTCCAGATGAATTTGCAGATTGCACTTTCTAATTCGTTGAAAAATTGAGTTGGAATTTTGATGGGGATTGCATTGAATCTGTAGATTGCTTTTGGCAAGATAGCCATTTTTACAATTTGGATCCTGCCAATCCATGAGCATGGGAGATCTTTCCATCTTCTGAGATCTTCTATAATTTCTTTCTTCAGAGACTTGAAGTTTTTATTATACAGATCTTTCACTTCCTTAGTTAGAGTCACGCCAAGATATTTTATATTATTTGTGACTATTGAGAAGGGTGTTGTTTCCCTAATTTCTTTCTCAGCCTGTTTATTCTTTGTGTAGAGAAAGGCCATTGATTTGTTTGAGTTAATTTTATATCCAGCTACTATCCGAAGCTGTTTATCTGGTTTAGGAGTTCTCTGGTGGAATTTTTAGGGTCACTTATATATACTATCATATCATCTGCAAAAAGTGATATTTTGACTTCATCTTTTCCAATTTGTATCCCTTTGATCTCCTTTTGTTGTCGAATTGCTCTGGCTAGGACTTCAAGTACAATGTTGAATAGGTATGGAGAAAGTGGACAGCCTTGTCTAGTCCCTGATTTTAGAGGGATTGCTTCCAGCTTCTCACCATTTACTTTGATGTTGGCTACTGGTTTGCTGTAGATTGTTTTTATCATGTTTAGGTATGGGCCTTGAATTCCTGATTTTTCCAAGACTTTTATCATGAATGGGTGTTGGATCTTGTCAAATGCTTTTTCCGCATCTAACGAGATGATCATGTGGTTTTTTTCTTTGAGTTTGTTTATATACTGGATTACGTTGATGGATTTCCGTATATTGAACCATCCCTGCATCCCTGGGATGAAACCTACTTGGTCAGGATGGATGATTGTTTTGATGTGTTCTTGGATTCGGTTAGCAAGAACTTTATTGAGGATTTTTGCATCACTAAAGGCAATTAAAAGATATGTACATTTAAAGCTATCTCACATGTAACCTCCCAAAAAGGGAGATAATTATTAGGCATTCCTTAAAAAAAGAATCTTTGAAAACAGTTATTTATTCCCAGCAGTTCTGGGTTAGAGTTAATATTGTATTGTTTTCATTTGCTAAATTGATTGGAAAAAGTGACACCGTATGAATTTCACATGCACTTTTGAAATAACTGTTGCATGCACTTTTTGTATATGCAAGGGAGGTTTATACTTATTGATGCAAATATTTTTTGGTTGGGGTGCATGCTTAGCAAATCATGCCTGTTGTTGCATGTCTCAATAATTTGCTTCTTTTTATCGTTCTGAACAGTGAAGGACATTGGGCTGTTTCCAGTTTCAAGCTTCAGTGTCATTCATTATTAACGGACCTAGATATTACTTCCTTTTGGTATAATACTTAGAATTATGATATTCTACTTAACTGTTTGTTAATGTTACTATTGATTCATATATTTCTACTAAAATTATATAAATGCCATGTATTTCAAATTTGAAATTCATGGAAATTTTCTTTATGGATGAACACTTAGTAGAATTTGCTAAGACTTTAAAAAGATACGCAATCTCCACATTTCCCTGAAATTGGCAAATGGCCAGTTTGCTAAGTACCAGTAACATGTGCTATGTACAATTATGTACTATCAAATTCTGGCAAATATTCTGGTGGGGATTAAACAACAGAGTCACTCTGAAAATCAGTGCAGTGTTTCTCCAAACTTATGTATAACCAAAGGCACTCGTGGGCATTTATCCTTTCTGTACAATCTGTACAAGAATACATATGACAGCATTCTTCATAATTGCTTCACACTAGGTGAATGGTTAGATAAATGGTACTTTATTCCTCAGCAATAGAAAGACAGCACATTGCCATGTCAGCAGCCTGGTGAATAAGCCAATCCTAGAAGGCACGTGTCATAATTTCATTAAAAAGACATTCCAGTTTTGTGGCATATGTAGTGTGCGTGCTCATGTGTAGTGTGTTCAAGTGTGTGGATGGACCTGTGTGTGAGTGTGGAGGCCCACACTGACACCAGAAGCCTTCCAGGATTGTTTTCTACTTATTCAGTGTGGCAGGATCTCTGACTTGAATCCAGAGCTTGTTTTGCTAGTCTAGCTAGTCAGCTAGCCCCAGAGATTCTCTGTCTCTGCCTCTCAGATTTGTGAAATTACAGGTGGGCCATTTTTGTGGGTTCTGGGGATTCAATCCTCATTCTTGCATGGCTGTGTCATCTTCCTAACCCATAATGTAACATTCTGAACATTACAAATGTATAGAATGAAGGTAACCAAGAACTATGTGATTGACATGGTCAGAGGGCAGTCAGAGGTGTAATAAAAAAAAAAAAGTGTGTGTCATGATTCTGTAAATGTCCATACATGATGCAATATTTCTGTATGATGTTTGCTGTTGGGGAACAGGTGACGTGTGTTTTGTCTCTTGTTGCAGTAGTATGGAAATACAAAATTCTCCTGCTAGGAAGTTCAACCAAAAGTGCCAGAGGAACACTCTGATCAGCTTTTACCCCTCTTCTTTCTCTTACTTCCTATATTATTTACCAACTATAAACCTAGTATTTCTACTTTGTTTACTTTTACTCAGAATGACTCATTTTTTAAAAAAGCAATTGAATCTCAGTCTGACAGATCATATATTCTTAAATTCTAAATTTTTCTGTTTCTATACAAAAAATTTTTCTATGTTAATCAGGAATAAGAGTTATTTGTATAAAATGTACCAACTCTCACAAGTATACAAATTCTGTGTGTGTGTGTGTGTGTGTGTGTGTGTGTATGATGTGATTTAGCATTTCAGGAGGCACTGTGTATCTTTTAAAAAGCACCCTTTATATACATCTGTGCATCATAATAATAATGTGTGTAATTCAGTTGATAAATCTGAGCTTCAGATTTTGGGCTGCTTCTAGCATTGACTTTCTGTGGAGTGACTCTTTCTGTATAAAATGATGTTTACACTGCACCTTTACATTAAACTTTTCATTGTGAGAACTATTGCAAATCTCTCATTACCTTAATCTAAAAAAGATTGTATTGATTTATTTATATTTTTTAAACCTCATACTTTGCTCTTAGTTCTTAAGCAGAAGCTCTATTCATTCTTGACAAATGAAACCGGTTAGGAGATTTGTTTTGGGGAAGCTTCAACTTCCAAATTGTTAAACACCTCAGCATTTTATCAGATGAACGCAAATAAGTCAGGTTATAAGGGACTTTCCTTAAAAATTACACTAGGAAATTGGGTGTTTGTTTAGTCCCTCTAGATGATTGCCAATTTTGAGATAATTTCTTGGAGTGAATGCAGAAATGCCCCATTTTCTTCTTTCTGATGGAAAGAAGGACTATTCCTGCTCATTGTGTATTGGAAATTCTCTCGGACATATTTTGCATCTCATTGTTGGTCAGGCAGTTTGGCTTCCTCCTCCTTACATATCCTTGATTGTCCGTGGTATGTCAGAGGCCATGGACTATAAAGGTGGGATTTGAAGGTGGCAGCAATGTAACTCATATCACACTGCTTTTAAAGTGTATAGTTTAGGTAAAACCTAAAACTTAGGTTTTCGTTGTTCCATATTGAATTACATCATGTACTAAATTTTCTTTTTAATTGTCCCGAACTTGATTGGATCTTATTCTTTAAGTAATTAGTCCATAAGGTGCACAGTTACACACTGATTATTCAGGCTAGGGGTTCTGTAGCAAAAAGTCCACTTATCTTAAAAGTGAAACTCCAATCTTTTGCCTGATGGATTACTCTAATGACAGAGGAAGTCTGCAGTTTTCCTCTGGCCAGGTAAGGAGGTTGTAATTCTAAGCAGTTTGCTTTCCTATGCATGATTAAGACACCCTTCCCTTTGAGGTTTACCCTTTCACTCTAAGGTACAACTGTTTATCATCTTAGGTCAAAGGTTATAAAAAGCAGTCATCAATTAGAGCTTTATTGGTTGTAATTGGTAATGCTCTGAAAGGAGCCAGCTGAACTGAATCTGATAATAAAAGACTCTTTGTGAAAATATTTAATAAATTAACACTCTGTCCTGGACCGGGAAGCTAATTATAAAGGCTGAGATTGTTAATCATGATGTTTACTTTCTTCAAAAGCACAGACTCTGCTCCGTAATGATTAGACCTCAGGTTTCTTTCTTTTCTGTGTTTAAACCCCAGAGGGGATGCTCTTCCGTGCCTCCTGCCTGGGTATTGCTGCAGGAGGAAATGCCAAGACAAACACAGGTTATATGGGCATCTGAAAAATAAACAGGACTCTGCCAGAACATCAGACTGCTTCTGCTCTTTTTTAGAAGGGTCAGAAGTTTATGTAGATTTCTTTTTGTAGGCTTCTGAATATTCTGAATAAAATAAAAAATGGAGGCCTTTGAAAATAGTGATATTTTTAATGATAAATTGTCTACCAGAGCAATTACCCTTTCTTCATAGCTTATTTTCTGAGATGTTTTGACATTGTTGTGGCTTTTGAAATGCAGGCATTTTTCTGACCCCTAAAGTAGGTTCCCAGAATTGTGTGACACACACGCTCCTGACTCCTGAGTGACCTTGCCGGGGAAACACTCTGAATGGATTTTTACATCTGGGAAAGGAATGTTTCTAGATTTAAGCAATAGGGGGCATCGTGGGGTTGTTCTTTACACATGTTCCTGCAGTCTGATCTTTAGGGCAGTTCTAATGAAAGAAACCCTGCTTTGGGCCTGCTGTGCAAATTAGCCATCTGGTGAAGTGTAATATCCCGCTGAACATCATTATGGGGCCCTAGGAAGAGTACTCCCCTTTACAGATGGACACAAATTAAAATCTCCCTTTAAGGTTTTTTTTTAAGGGTTAAAAAAAAAAAAAACTCTGAATAAACCTGTCTACACTTGGTTGCTGTGACAGTTAAAAGAGTGTTCCAGGTGCAGGCAGGGTGGTGAAATTACAGGCTTTGCCCAAATGGAAATACTGCTTCCTATAGACAAGCCGGAAGAACAACGGTGTGAATTTCCTGTCTTCCATTCAATTCCTTTGTTCTCCGTTGAGTGTCTTTCTGTTTCTCAATCTGAGGGTTATTTTCTGTTACAGTGATTAGTAAAAAAGTTTCTTTCATATACCATTACCATAGAAAGAACTGGTCTGTTGTCAGTATGTCATGAAGAAGATATAGGGTCTGCCCTCCTTAGCATACTGTGTATTCACATTGACCACATGTGGAGGCTTCCTGATGTTATTCTTCCCCCTTCTCTAACACTTACACAAACATTATACTACAGTTTAAGACATGAGGACCAGTAACTACATGAAATAGGTGTCTGTGCATGGTTGTTCCTTTAGGTCCATGGAGCCTTGTCCCTGCCCCTCTGTCAAAAATAATGTGTTTAGCTTTGCCTGTCACCTATGAATATCCTTCAGACAGTATAGATCACCTCCAGATTAATCATGATGTCTCAAACAATGCAAATCTGTATTAGCCATTATTACACTTACTGTTTAGGGACTAGTGACCAGGAAAATAGTCTATATATGTTCAGTTCAGATACAATTCTGTGAGTTTATTAATATTTAAAGGAAATATCTTTGCTTCCCTGCCCCCTCAAGTGTATGCATACATGCCACAGTGATGTGTGCTGGTCTCAGCACAGTTTGGCAATCAGTGCTCCTCTTCCACCATGTGGGGCTCTAGGGATGGTACTCTGGTCATCAGGCTTGATGATAACCAGATCCATCTCACCAGCCTCTTTTCCATCTTGGAATATTTTTGACCCATAGTTAGTTGAAACTACAGATGCAGAACTCACATATAGGGATGGCTAGTTAGCTGTGGTATGCATTTTATCTATATGAAGAAGGACATCCATAGAAAGGTTTTCATTTGATCTTTCTTTCTTCACATGATCCCAAATGTTCAATGGTACATATTTGTAACCTATATCTGCAGAATGTGTCTTCGAACTTGGTTAATCTGATTTTTCTGCTCCTACATATCTAAACACAAAGCCTCACTCATTTGTCCACATTGGATGGCAGTGTTTGTGTTTCTCCTCTATCTAGGCAAGTATTTGAACACCTGAAGAATTCAAGCTTTTTACTTGTGTTTTTATTTTAATTTTCAAACATTTATTCAGTGATCCTGACATTAGTGTGGTTGGAGAATATGTATTTGAGGGAAGCAAGTAGGGATAGTTTTGTGGATAAAGATGATGAAGGATATTTTCCATGAGAGTTCAGTAAAATAAGCATATACAGTACACTGCTACTTCCTTGGAGAAGTGTGTGTGTGTGTGTGTGTGTGTGTGTGATATACAGGTTTCTAAGAGCACATATTTAGAGGGGAGCACACCAACCAGTGCAGAGTAACTACATAGTTACCACGTGTTGTGACTGGATGGCTTTTGTATTCACATTGTCCATTTTGTGTTTCTTAAGTTTTCTAAAAGTCACGTTTTACTTTTGTAATTAGTAACAATTTAAAACATGCTACTGTGTAAAACACAAATAGCAAAAATATTTTTAAAAGAAGAACACCAGTAAAAAGTATCAGAGTGCATTACTTTCTAGCAAATTCTAATGTTAAGGCTGATGATTTGGTTTAGAGGACAAGCTCATCTCTGGGTATAACGTAATAGGAAATATTTAAGTGGAGTTTGACTTTAGTAAGTAGAATAACAAGAGAGGTGAGGAGCTTAAGAGTTTGAGTCCGTGGGAGACAACGTGGGCAGGGAATCAGTGAGACCTTGGTCTTAGGGAAATGGCCTATTAGTTTCCCGGGGGCTCCTGTCACGTTGTTATCAGTTGATGACGTCATTTCTAAGTTATTTATTTACTTCAAGATGTTTCTTTTTTTAGCTCTGTTGTATCTTAGGGAGTAGCGGTCAGTTTAGGGTCATCCTCATCTACATATTGAGTTTTAGGTCAGGCTAGACAACAGGAGAGCTTCTGTACAAACCACATCCTCTCTCTACCCCATCCACCCCTCAAAAACGAAGAGATATCTTATTTAACATACTGTTGGTTTATTAGCCAATAACATTATAATGAAGCTTTTCTAAAACACAGGCTTTCTCTTTACCTTACATCACAAGCCCTCATGAGCTTAGGAACACTAGACAGTATTTTAATGCTATAGGTAAGGGCCATTTTAAAGAGCAGAAGCATGAACAAAAAGCACAAAAATGTAGAGAATGTGACATTGAATAGGCTATGAAAGTGATACTTGTTTACAGTATGAAACTGAAACAAAGGCTGCATTTTGCCTTGTTTGACCTTAACTAGGAACATGTGTATTGGACAATTTTAAGTTTTAGAAATTCTAAACATAGCTGTGAATGTCTATGAACGAACTATGAGTATTGATTTTGGAGTTCAGCTAACTTTTAACAAGTGGTGAATTTGCAAGTACAGAGTTCTTCCATAATGAAGATGGACTGTATTCTTTTCCCTGTGTTCCCTGTCTGTAAATGAGATGCCATCAAACTACTGACTCAGGTTAGAGACGCTGTGTGAGCTCCTTCTGTTTTTATCACCATTTCCACTGTCCACTTGTGCATCTCAGGATATCTGCACCCCTCAACACCCACCCCTTGTTGGAAGGACAGGATCTTGTCGTGTAGCCCAGCTTGGCCTTGAGCTCATGATTGTCCTGACTGTCAGGCTTCCCAGTGCCTCTGTGCTGTGTTCTGACTCACCCCTTGGAATCCCATTTTTCCATTCTTCATTCTAGTCTCTAGACTTGGAGTTCCAAACAGTAAGGAGTTCTTACTGTCATTACAGCTGTTGACAAAGAACTTTCTTTGTAAACAAGGAAATTCACCAATTGCTGCAGCGTTGTCTCTATCCCTGTACCTCATCATGGAGAAGAACTTCTTTAGATTCTGAGAATGTGTGATGGGCTATTTTCTTTGAGTCTTGGTGTTACTTCTAGGAATAGTTTTTTCTCTTTACCTGGCTCTTCCTTTTCTCACTAGTTTTTTGATTAGTATAATGGTTAGGTACCCCTCAGATGTTTTCTAGCAATAAACTAGCTTCCCCCCTTGCCCTCCCTCAAACCTGCAGAATCTATTAGCTGTTCTGAGTTGGGAGTTGAAATGAAGCCCTCGTGGTTCACCTAGTGGCCTCTTTCTGAGCAAGGAGATACTTCACCAGTTACCCAGAGTAGACTGGTCAAATGCCTACTTCTTGAATCCTGCCTTTTGTTACGAAGTTGACAAAATTGGCAGAAGGAATAAAATTATTAAAGGTGAGTTAATTAATAGCTACTAGTGAAAATCCAACTCATTTTTGTAAACTGGGAAGCCAGACTTATTAGTTTAGTTGGTCCCCTTTCTGTTAAAGGAATATTAGAAAGGAAATGGATATGATTTTTATATAGAATTTTATTATATATTCTCTATCATTTACAACAAAGAAATCAAGTTAGTGCCTGATGGTTTAATTAGAATGGAGGTTTTCCTTAAATTTACAGTTAAGTGTATCTTGGCTTTTAAGCATGTTGAATATGTAATGTCACACTAGAATAATAAAGGTCTCTCAAGGCTATTAACCTTAAAATGAAAAGCCCTTCTGTGGGTATAGCACGTAGTTGACATTTAACAGCCCCACTGTCCTATGAGTTGGTGACAAGTAGGGAATAACTTCAGAAGAATAATGGCAGTCCCCACTTGTAACTTAATAATTTGAATAATTTCTGTCCTCATTCACTAGTGGATGAAAAAAGTGCTCAAATAGCCATTCTAATATTTAGTTTCATTCTATAGATAGGAGATACTTGTAGAGAGTGGTAATCACTTTAGCAGGTGAAGCTTTGTTTGTTTGTTGTTTTTTTATTTTTTTAAGGACACAGGGTTTATTTAATAGACATGACCCAAGGGCAAAGTTCACCTTGCTGTTATCTATATAGCTTGTGAACTGAAACTGAGTTTAACATTTTTAACATAAAAAGTAGTATTTCATGACAGGTGAAATTTATATTATTGTTTCAGTTTCTCCAAGGAAGGTTTTGGGTATATGCCACATTTCTTTATGGATTGTCTACAGCTGCTTTGACATTGCAGTGGGGTAGGTTTTTCAGTTCCAGGTCAGCCTGAAGGAGCAATTGTAATCCTCTTTACCGACGGTGTAGTTAGCCCACCCCAAGCTACATTGTGCTTGTGTAGTTGCGACTTACATTACTTTTCCCAGTTCAGTTCAGTGTAGCTGATAATATGATGAAGAAATCACATGGAAGAGACGTCTTCAGCTTTTTAGGAAGTGGGAGAAATTGCCCTAGATAGACCATTGCAGTGCTTTCTCTTCATTGCCTAGTTTATGTTGTTTATTTTTTAAAAGTAAGCACTTATATAAATTCTTGTTATTGACTAGACACCGTTTTAAGAGCTTTATAGCTCCTAAGTCCATGTAGCTGCACAAGGTCGATATGTTCACAAACAAGGGAGACACTGTGCAAGCACAGGTGACAGTTGAGAGATAGATGTGAGACTTCACGTACAGCAGGGAGACAGAGCAGTTACATTAGCAGGAAGGGGAGCCACTGTTGGGATGTAGCCACCTGGGTCTAAACCCAGTGCCCTGGATCTCTCTGGGATCTCTGTGCTTGTTTAAGAAGAACATTTTTTACAATGGAACATGGTATTACAAAACTGTAATACAATAAATACAAATATATAAATAAATAATACAAACTTGTATCATTTTCCTAGAGCTGCTATAATAAAATACCACAAAGTATATGGCTTATAACAACAGAAAATTTGTCCTTTCCTGGTTCTGGAAGCTTGAACTACAAATTTAAAGCATCTCAGAGACCACACTCCCTTTAAGACATGAAGAGCCAGGCGGTGGTGGCACACGCCTTTAATCCTAGCACTTGGGAAGCAGAGGCAGGTGGATTTCTGAGTTCGAGGCCAGCCTGGTCTACAGAGTGAGTTCCAGGACAGCCAGGGCTATACAGAAAAACCCTGTCTCAAAAAACAAAAAAACAAAAGAGAGAGAGAGAGAGAGAGAGAGAGAGAGAGAGAGAGAGAGAGAGAGAGAGAGAGAGAGACACTACATGAAGAGTTTATTTCTTGCTCGAATCTGTGGGTTCCAGCAATTCTTGGTGCTCTGTGCTAGCATCTGCATTGACCCAGCTATGCTTCTGTGAGCACATGCCATTCCCCCTGCCTGTGTCTTTCTGAATCCTCTCTTTTGGGATACCAGCCATAGAAAACTCAAGCTCATCCTCCAGCAGGCATGGTCACGCAGTTGGACTCATCACATCAGAATGATTGCTACTTCCATCTACAGCTTCTTCCAGAGGTTCTGGGAAAGCCGTAGGTTTGGGGAAAATACTGTTCAACCCAGAACAGAACTCGTGAGTGTAGAGCTCATGAGCGAGGTACTGTTGTGAGCACCACTCATGTGTGTCTCCCATGAGAGCTGTGAATGGGTCCAAACACATCTGTCATGTCACAGTATTGAAAGGTTGGAAGCTCCTGCATGCAGAAAACTGGAAATTGACTACAGGAACATTGAGGGATTGTCTCTTTTGTTTTTGTTCTGTCCCTTCTTGGTAAGTTTCTATCTGAGAAAAGGATTTGCCAACGTCTTCTCTTACCTTTCCCACTTTCTGTTGACCCTCTGATCATGAATGATTTGCAAGCTGGCTTTCATCTGGGCATTTTTTTTCTTCTGGAATGCTCTATTTGTTTTTGAAGAGACATTTTCTTGCTTACTATAACATTTTAAGGTTGTTTTTTCTTCATTTTTGTGAAGTTGTGATTTTTGACTCAGAAACCAGCCTTGGTGTGCTGTAGCTTCATTTCTGACCGTGTAGTAAAGGTCACTTCTGTCTGCCTTTTAGAGTTTTGTGATTAGGTTCAATAATGGTCATAGTTATTATCTTTTCTTTGATTATCATCATTATTACTATAGTAGGCTTTGACATATATGGAGTTCTTCAAATTCCACACCTGGAGTCTACTCCAATCTTTTCAATTTCAAGGATAATTGGTCCAATTACATTATTTCCTCTTGCTTTTTTTACAGGGTGCCCGTGAAACATTTGAGAATTACTACCGAAAACAGAGGCGAAAACAGGCTCGTTTGGTACTCCAGCCTCCGTCTAATATGGTAGGCTTGCTACCTGCACTCTCTCTACTTTTCCCTTTTTCTTCCTGGTAGCTGAGTGTATGTGTGAATGCATGCATGCATGCTTGCCTGTCTGTATGTCTCTCTGTGTCTATGTATGTATATGCATGTACGCCTGTCTGCATGTGCTTGCTGTCATTCTGACACAATTTTGGGTGGATGTGCCTTGAAGTAAGAATGGCAGTGAACATTTCATGACTGTTGTGTGACATCCATTATTCTAAACACTAGGTATGTATCTGGTGAGCTCATTTCCATTGTTAACATGTGGGGTCAGTGGCAACAAACATCATTATGTTTACCTCATATTTTATGGGATTAAGCTTCTCCAGATAAGTAACTGATTTTCACATCTTAACGTAATAACACAGAAACAGTAATTTTGCTTTGCTTTGTTGCAGCATGAAACTTTAGATGGCTACAGGAAGTATTTCAATCAAATTGTAGGGTAGGTACATGTTTAAGATTCTAATCTTGATTTGTAAGACTTATAAAAGATACACCTCTCCTTGGAAAACTTTCTCTTTCCCTTTTGCTAAATTTTAAAGAAAAGATGTAAAGGAACATCTTCCTGGGCATGGTAGGACACACCTGTGAGCCAGTGCTTGAGGAGGGTGACACGGGAGGGCCATCCTGGGCTACAGAGAAATGGTGTCTCAAACAGACAAGAAAGGATGAAAGGGACATCTTCATAGTTTCAGCATTATGTTCTCGATGGATACTTTTCTACTAAAGAGTTGAATGGACTTGTAACATTATTATACTTGCTGTTCTGTTTTTCTATTCTTTGTTCCATCAGAGAGGGAGATAATTAGCCATATTGACAGAATTTTTATAGACATTAAAATATTTTAGGCCTATCAAAATATAGGAACTTTGTCAACTTTGTGACAGTCTGAAGGCAGGTGTATGGTTCAGTAATCTGTGAGTAAAACTATGTTATATTAAAACAACCTTTATTAACAGGTTGCTGCCAGACTAATTCAACAGCATGCATGGCTGTTCTCAGTTAGAGTAGACATAGTTGTGTGAAGTTAGGCTACTTAATAAAGACCTTCATATACAAGCAGCTTGTTCCAACTATAAGATGACAACCATGGTTAAAAAAAATGGCAATAGAATTTGCTTGTTCAATACACCTTGCCTGCACACATCCACCTCCTTTTCTTCTTCCTTCACTTCCTCTCTAGAGTCTCCTCTCTTCTCCTCCCTTGCTTTCTTTCATCAGATTTATATTGCTTTGGTGTAAAGAATAACCTCCATCATGTGTATCAGTGAGTGTTGCAGGATGTAGCTGCTGCTAGAATTCTTGCCTAGCATGCATGGGTTTGATAGTCATCACTGCATAAACCAGGTATGGTAGTACACATATGATCCCAGCACCGGCAATGAGGGAACTAGAGGATCAATAGTTTTAAGATTACCTTAGGCTACATAGGCAGTTTACGGCCAGCCTGAGCTTCATAAGACATGAGATCTTGTTGTGTTTGATTTTTTTTTGATAATTTAAAAATTCCTTAATAAAGGAAATTTTTTTTTGATTTGAGTGAATGTTTAAACAGGGTATCTGAAAATACGTTATAAATGCATAATAAGCTACAACAATCCCAACCAGATTTTGTATTTTGAGGCAAGTCTCAAGGTTTCTGTTGAAGACATTCTGTAGCTTAGGCAGGGCTTGATTCAGCCTCCTGAGTTACTGGAGTTTATAGGCCTGATAAGATGAATTATTTTGGCATGTTGAATTTTTAAAAATCTATAATTTTAGTGTTTATTATATATGTCAGATTTGTTAGTTTCTTGAGATGTATTGTATTTTCAAATATATTTGAAATAGACTCTATTAGCTTTATATAATTTCTTTTCAATTGTTGGAGTATGTGGTTGACATTAAAAAGGAAACTTCAGTCTTGGTAATGTACCTATGAAGATATTAATATGATTTGAGACATGTTTTCAATCTCTGAAGTAATTTCATCTGTGATAATGAATAGCTTTCCTCACAGAAAAAGTAACATTCCATTTGAGTTAGATGCTAGCAGTTGATGTCAAAGCTTAGTGGTCATGATAGCAACTGTGATCTCTGACATCTCTGTTTTCTTTTCTTTTCAATCTCAGCTTTTTTGTGGTTGAAGATCACATTTTGCATACAACCCAGGGCTTAGTGAATAGAGCCTACATTGATGAACTGTGGGAAATGGCCCTTTCAAAGACCATCGCTGCATTGCGCACCCACTCGGTATGTGGGATGCCCCAAGTGCTTACTTACAGCTGACTATCTGCATACTGTCTGGTGTTGCACCGAATTCAAGTCGACATATATGTTTTTGGCAACCCCCATTTGGAGATTGTGGAAGGAAGTTCATTTAGGTTTCTCTGTATCACTTAGCTTACCTTGTTAATCATATCTACAATAAGAAACAGTCACTCACATCTGTCCATGATTCTCATTGTGTCCAGCAGTATTCTATGTAGTTCCTATATCGGTGTTACTTCATCCTAACTTAGTACAAAGTCATGTATTATCACTGATGTATTTTTATGTGTTTCATATTCATTCATTCATTCATTCATTCATTCATTAATACCTCATGAGCTGTACACATTTATACATATAGCTAAAGGATTGCTGTCATGAATGTTACACTCTTTGCTTCTAGTTCTACAATCAGCCCTTCCTCTCTGCTCACCTACACTCAGATGTCTAAGCTTTTGCTGGCTAACTGTCTGATAAGCTTAGCTAGTAAGAGACATTAGAGGCAATATAGTAGATACATTTGCTAAAACTTTTAAGATGTCATATTGTCATGTTGTTGGCTGCTGTCATTCCTTGTCCATGATAATCCTTCACTGTTCTGTCCCTTATTCCAGGAATACTACTTCATTGATATTTGCATAACACAAGACTTCTTTATTCTACAAGTTTAATTTAGTGCCAATAACATGTCTCAGGAGTTTGTTACTGGCAGGGCAGTTATCTTAAAATCGAACATAAATATTTTCAACAACAGCAAGTAAGAGCACAGAAGCTCTAAAGAGAAAGTCTATCTACTAAAACCTACAAGTGAAAAGCAAGGAAAGAGATGGAAATGATTGTCATTGAAGTCATAATATTTTTCCTGAGTGGCAGTGAGGAGGTTCTGGTGAGCATATCCAAGAAGTTCTTGCAAGCAGCTTGTACTCCCTGGGAATGGTACGACTGCAGTTACAGCCATTACCTGTTTTGCATATGCTCTGTTCATAGCATGAAAGAATATAAAACAGAAGAAAATAATGGAAAGACACCCAAGAAAAGCTGAATCCAAGATAAAAATGATTCCTTGGAAATTTATGAGCACCAGATAGAGAAATTTAATCCAAAGATGAAGACTGTGTGCCATTTCATGGTTGAGAAGATAAAGTCAAAGTCAGAAGTTTATCTTACAGTCACAAAGAAATAGAAAATATGAGCAGAATAGCTAAGAAACATGGATAGTACTGGAGACCTCGTCATATAGCTGACTGAGATTGAGAAAATGCATTGTCCATCAGGTGCCTATAGTTATAGAGTGGGAAAGTGGGAAGGAGTCACGTAGTGACAGCAAGGGAACTGACAGCAAATCCTGACAGACAGACATACGGACTCTTCATCATGTCTATCACATTAATTAGTCCTGTAAAAGGTGGCTTTCATTCAGAAAGTATTTAATGGACACTTGAGAATATTTCAAGTTTCTGGCTTTAATATCCACTGCAAAGGAATTAAATGTTCGTATCCGACAAAACATGTGAAAGAGGACATTTGGGAAAATTAGAAACGTAACTAGAAAACTTAAAACAAGGCAGCTTGAGTAGGTCCACTTATGTTAGCAACCCAGGGAGTATAGCAAAGCTAGATTATTACAGTGCCTTGGGCAGTTTGTCCATAAGGAGAAGCAGTCTAGAAAACATAATCTTTAAGCAAGAAGATTTGGGCCATTTTGCATTAATATCAGTTTTGACACCAACAAAGGTCCTTATAAGAGACACTATACATATAGTAATAATAGAATCTGAAATGCATCATCATTATGGGGAAACCGAGCATATTGCCGTCAGACCCTGAGAGGTCACATGAAGAACAATTAAAGTGATTATTGAGGAAACTAGAATATCAGATGTGATAGAATTTTAAATTAATAGCATATATTCCAGGTCAACCAAGTAATCAGACATTTGTAGGCGAGGCCATATATGGTGCTTATTTGAAAATTTTGTTTCCTGCTTATTTATGCTTATTTTATATCCCTTATATTGTTTAATGATATTTTCTTTATTGTATAGTCAGACTTACCTGAACATTGACCCCATGTTTATCTATTTTAAGTGATCAAATCGTCATGCCTTTTCCATCACCAGTTTGTCACTTTTAGCTCTCCTCATTTCATTTATTACATGAGTATGGTTATTTGGTGTCATTTGTGCAGTGTTTGGTCAGGTTATTTTCAGTCTTGTTTTTCCAGATGTTTGCACATAAAGAAAGATATACAGTTATTTTGAAAATGGCATTAGGCACATTTCATAAGTTTTGGTATAAAGTATTTTATTATTGCTCATTTAAAAATAATCTTTCCATTTCAGTTCTAAATTTTTTTTGTATTTTACTTTATTTGTTATTATTGTGTCTGCTTACGATGGGGGCATGCATGTGTGCATGTGGGGAGGTCAGAGGACAACTTTGCACCAGTTCATGTGTGTTCAGGGGATTATGTTCAAGTCTTCTGGTTTGTGTTGTTGGGCAACACATACCTTTGATTGCTGAGCTATCTTGCTGGCCCCATTTTGTTTTCTTCTTTAACCAAAGAATTTCACAGTGTGTTTCCACATGTTAAGGATATGTAGATTGTTCTACCGAGCCCCATCTCCTTAGTTCTCTGATTGAGCCTGTGCTGCCTTGTGCTAGGAAATGGTTAGGTTCCTTTTTAGAAATGCCTTTACTAGCTGGTGCATTAGACAATTTAATAAGTAAAACGTGATTTTTTTTCATGAGCTATTTTCTCCCTTTCTCCCATTTCCTTTAGTCCTACTGTTCTGATCCAAACCTCGTGTTAGATTTGAAGAACCTCATTGTACTCTTTGCGGACACACTTCAGGTACGGGCATTGTTAACACCTGACTTTCTGGAGTAGGTCCATCAGCTTTGAATCAGTGTGTTCTCTCCTGAGCCTGGCTTGCTTTGTTGAGTTTTTACTATTTATTCTTTTCCCTAGAGCTGGTCTTTTTACTTCTTTATAGCACATGCCATGCTTTATCTTGAACCTTTATGCTCCCATATGTAAGTGGTCCTACCGTTTTTTTTTTTTTTTTTTTTTCTCTCAGAGAAAAATGTCTTGAGCAATTTGTAGAATTAGACTTGTAAGTGATTGTAATTGCTCCATGGCACCCATGTGCCTTGTAGTGTGTTCCACTACCATCTTTATCCTTGTAGTTTGTTTGGACCGTGTTAGAGAAGCATGAGGTATTAGTGCATTGGTAGTAGCTGCACTTTCTCTCTGTTCTTGGAGAATTGCTGTGGGCGGTAAGTTACCATGGGGAGAACTCACCTGACATTACTATGTTGCTTTTTATTTTTCTCATTTTCTTTTATGACCTACCTAGAAGTTTTGATCTGTGTCTTTGAATTTTTTGAGAGTAAGCACTTCATATTAGGTAGAAATGAACAATTCTGCTTCACCTTTTAATTGTTGTTTAAATAATTAAATAGGTTTTAGCACCTAATCTTATTTGTTTATTTGAAAAGTCTCTTTTGAAAACAAATCTGTTTTCTCTCAGGTGTATGGTTTTCCTGTGAATCAGCTTTTTGATATGTTGTTAGAAATCAGAGACCAGTACAGCGAGACTCTATTGAAGAAGTGGGCAGGGGTTTTCAGGTAAGGAGCTGCAGTTGTGTCCGTGTTCCTGGCTTCCCCTGCCCTATGTGTATGCTCCTTTGTGGACTTTACAGATACAATGAGCACCAAGAGCACGTGGCTTATAGTTCTTTTACATGTTCCAATTAATAATTCAGAATTCTAATGAATCAAAATGATTTGCAAAATGATCTTCCAGATTTTCCTATGTCAACATTAGTACCTGCTCTGGTTGGAAAGCCCCACAGCCTGTTTGGTATGTTTATTTCCTTGGGTAAATGGCAGATTTATTGATTCACACCATCCAAATTATCTTGTGTCTTCTTACTCTAGTTTATAGTTTTTGGGTTTTCCTGAAGATCGTACTTTGGTAGTGGGAGTTAAGCCATCATGAATAGTAGCACCTTAGGAAAATGTTTTATTTTACTGAAAGTCTCTTGTATCCCAGACTGACCTTGAATTTCTGATCTCTAGCATGGAATAGCCACAGCATTCTGTGCTTTCTGTGGGTTTCTGTCTGGATTTTCATAGGAAAGTTTCTGCTTTTGGAGCACTCTTAATGTACTCAAAGAGAGAATGTATTCCTAGCAAACATTTGTGATTGGTAAAGAAGAGAAATAACATAGCTTAGGTTATTGCTAGAAGTTATTTTTCATCTCTGACAGTTCCTAAGTTAGAATACACTGTCTAGCATACAGTTAAAGTTGTGATTATGATCTAATATATCTGTATAAAATGATCAGCTCCAATAGTCTTTTCTCATTTTCTTCCCACTTGCCTTTAATTATCTGCTCATTTGTAAATCACAAACACTAGAAGTCATGTTTATAGTTTTCCACCTTTTTCAGAGCTTAGTTTCTCTCTGATTTCTTTTAAAAATGCCCAAACCAAATGGCTGGATTATAGAAAGGGTGTGGTAAGGACTGGGCAGTGTTGATGTGAGGCGGAGGCAAACATATTCATCAGGCTGTCTCAGAAAACATCTCTGTGTTTTAATCACCCTCTGTTCTCTCTTCCTCTTTCTTCATTTTTATAGAAATATACTTGATTCTGACAACTACAGTCCCATACCAGTAACAAGTGAAGAGACATATAAAAAAGTCGTAGGACAATTCCCATTTCAAGATATAGAACTGGAAAAGGTAAGGGACACTTTAAAGTAAAGCTCTCTTTCTCTCTTTCATTAGATTAATTTCTCTGAAACAGAAATTTCAGTTCAATAGATTTTAAAACACCTCCAGAGAATTCCTTCTGGGTCTTAGAGGTACAGAATTGCTCATTGGGAATCTGTAAAAGACTTTGAGGTTCTAGCACATCTTTAGAATTTGTCAGATCACTGGGATAATACAATTTGATTAAAATTTTAAATTCTTAATTTTGTTGTACTGTCCAAATAGTTTCTTTTAAAACCAGCCATTTAAATATGCTGTTTGGTTATATAATTCTATTGTTTTGACGGTGCATTGAGTGGTTTCTCCCCACCACAGGTACAGTGAAGGTCCTTTCTACCCAAGTCCTATGCTGCACCTGTCTAGGCTTGTGTTACTGTCTTTTGCTGTTTACAGAGTCACAGACACTTGGAATCATATAATTCCAGGGCACAGTCATCACTGAGGAAAGTCAGGTCAGGAACTCAGAATAGGAACCTAGAGGTAGGGGCTGGCATATTGCAGCTTACTGGCTTACTCATTCATGATTTGTTCAGCATGCTCTCTTACCCCACCCAGCATCACCTTCTCTTACACTACTGACACTGAGCTAGGCTTGCCCACATCAGTCATCAATCAAGAAAATGCCCTACATATTTGCCTATAGGCCAATTTTATTGATGCATTTTTCTATTAAGATTACTTCTTGCCATATGACCCTAGTTGGCATCAAGTTGACCTAAAACCTAGCCAGTACAGTTGACCCTTTATTCTAGCTTACAACTCTTCAGTCACACGACATCTTCTAGAGAAGTCAGGGAGGGAACTCAAGTCAAGAATATGGAGGCTGGTACTGAAGCAGAAGCCATGGAGGACTGCTTTTTACTGGCTTACTTGTTATAGTTTGCTTAGCCTGCTTTCTTATACCTTCCCACAGTGAGCTGGGCCTGTCCACAACAATCATGAACCAAGAAATGCCTTAGGGCTGAAAAGCTGGCTCAGCACCGTGGCTTATCTTTCAGACAACCCAGCTTCAGTTCCTACACGTGGAATTACAAGCTCACAACCACTTGTAATCCAGTTCCAGGTGTCTGACATTATCTTCTAGCTTCCTCCAGCACTGAATGAACATGGTGTATATGCATACATGTAGGCAAAACGCACATGTATATAAACTAAAATAATAAATAAATAAATAAATAAATAAATAAATAAATAAATAAAAATAATTTGAAAGGAAAGTGCCCTGCTGGGTAGTGGTGGCAAGTGCCTTTAATCCCAGCGCTCAGGAGTCTGAAGAGTTGTAAGAGGAAGGTGGAGCTCTGAGTTCGAGGCCAGCCCTGGTCTGAAGAGTGAGTTCCAGGGCAGCCAGGACTACACAGACAAACCCTGTTTCAAAAAACCAAAAGAAGAAAATATTGGGGGAGAAAAACTCTACAGACTTCCTATAGTCCAATCCTATGGAGATGTTTTCTTGATTAAGATTCTTTCTTCTCACACAACCATAACTTGTGTTGAGGTGACATAAAAACTAGTCACTCAACACACTTGTCTTATTCTTTTTAGTATCAGAAATCTCTTGGAGACAGCTTTTTACATTTGATACTCTTAAGTCAGTACTTTACAGAGGGTTATTTTACAAAGGGTTATTCTTTTTTCATTTTAAATAATTTTAAGTGTCTACAATGGATTTAGTGACCTGCTTTCATTAATTTCTTGCATTTACAGCAGCCATTTCCCAAAAAGTTCCCTTTCTCTGAATTTGTGCCAAAAGTTTACAACCAGATTAAAGAATTTATCTACGCCTGCCTGAAGTTTTCAGAAGATCTTCATCTAAGGTATAACATGAGACCGCCCAGTGCTGAGATTGTTACTCTCTAAATACATAACTCTGGAAAGTCTTTGCTGTGAGTTTGGAACTTTGGAATAGGCTTTCACTGTTATGGTAAAAGGGAAACGCTTTTGAATGACATAAGTATATATTACATTTTAAACAGTATCAGCGAAAAGTTACTGGAAATTATAGTTTAACCTACTCACTTTACCATTTCATTCTACGTGATGAAAGTTTACAGTGAGAATGGGGTAGTAACAGTCTTTGGAATCAGTATTGTCGCTTTGCTCTGTGTCGGCCTTAACCACAGGCTTCTTTGTGTGCTCATTTGTTGCTTTAGTCTGTATGTATTTTTGCAAATGTGTAGTTAGGTGCTCCTTAGTAGTAAAGACATTAAGAAGCTAAAAGGAAGGCCTTTATCTTCCTGAGGACCCAGACAGCTGGAGGTCAGTGCTGCAGAAATTCAGGGTATGCACAGCAGCCACACTGCTCAGACTAACAGTGCCTGAAAAGGCTCAACACTATATCTGAACTTGCACAGATAAAGTTACATGGGCTTGCACCTGATAAAGTTACAAAAAGAATCAGTGAACAGAATCTGTTGTGTGTCAAGCCTTTCTGAAAATAAGTCCAGTTAGGAGTGGGGTTGAGTCACTTCTTTATTAACCGTTCTACTACTTTAGCTTGAGCATAGGTCTTCCAGTACGCTAGGCAAGTGCTCTCCCACTAAGGTAGTCCCCAGCCCTGGTTACTTTCAGATGCTGAGACAAGATCTTGCAGAGTTGCTCAGCATAGCTTTGAGTCTCATCTGTAGCTTCCACAGGCCTTGAAGTTTCTATCTTCTTACATTGGCCTCCTGCATAGTTGTCAAACACTGTTAATATCTTTCTTCTTGTTAAAATTATAAATCTTGCGATGGTACAATTAATTTTCCCATCTAAAACCAAGATTAATTTTATAGAAAAGTCCTTTTGAAATCAGATTACTTTTGAAAGGCAAAGACCAATACATTGTTTTCCTTAGCTTCCACTCCATGTTTGAATGCTCATAGCCTCCCCTGCCACAAACAGCATAATGATCAGATAACCTCATGTCAGAGGTCAGTCTATAAGGTCTTAATTATGTTTGTTACTGCCAGGAAATGATTTCAAGCCAATTGCAAAATGGCCTCTACTCATTTACTTTTATTTTGGTGGGGAGGTAATATTGGGATGATGTGGGAAAATTACTTAGATAGGTTTCTTCTTATTTGAATGAAACTTTTTCCTTACTTAATGTTAGAGTGTTCTCTCTGTTTCTGTCTCTGTCTCTCTCTCTGTTCTTGTTTTGTGAGTTGATCTGTGTTTATTAAGTTTTTGATCCCAAACTTCCTTTGGTGGGTTTCATTTTGACAGTTTAAATGAAATATTTCCTCAACTTGAGGGAGGGTTTTCACTTGCCTTTTATTACTGGGTTGACATTGCCTTCTATCTCAGCATATATTTACCTTGTAACTTGGAGTCAAAGATCACTTCTTCTATTAGAGCTGTCTCAGAATAGACGGATTTGTCAAGAAGGTAATGTGGATAACAATAGTTCTCTCAAACAAAGTGTCACACAGTCAGAGAAATGTTAGCTGGAGATTTCTTATGCAACTTTAAAAATAATATTTTTTTTTCTGAATGAATAGTTTGTCTCCCAGCAGACAATGTTGAAAGACCTATAGCTATTTTGAAAGTTCTTATCAATAGAAGGGTCTCCTATAATAAAATGATACTCTGATATTTAAGTAAAAGTTCAGTGCACACATAGATTTTATTTTCCTACACATTGTGAAAAATAAATCTTTATAAAGAATTTTGGATTGTTTTTGCTTTCTAAGCTTAAAAAAAAAGAAAGAAAAGAGTTTGGAGGCTGTATTGCTGGGTAAGTTCCTCAATTGCTGAATATTTCTTAGGCAACTTAGAAAACAGAGAGAAAAAGTATCTTAAGAGAACATTAAAGTTACTGTGAAATAACACCTTACCTCAGTCTAAATAGCAATCACTGAGAAATCCAACAATAAATGTTGGAGAAGATTGCTGGTGGGGTATAAATTAATATAGCCATTATTAACATCAATTTGAAGTTGCATCAAAAAATTAAAAATCGAGCTACCATGTGACCCTTATTTATACTGGGGAACTTATCTCTGTCATAAGATTGTTACAGAGATGTTTATACATCCATGTTCAGTGTGGCTCTGTTCATTATTGCAAGAGAATGGAACCAGCTTAAATGCCAGTCAATGCATGAATTGTTAATAAAGACTTAGTACATATGAAATAGAATACTATTAAGCTCTAAAGAAAAATAAAATCTCTAAATTGCCAAAAATGGATCTATTTAGAATACTTAATTTTTTATTGGTATTTTATTTATTTACATTTCAAAGCAAGGTCACTCAATCTCAGAAATAAAAATCCCTAATGTTTTCCCTTATATACAGATTATAGCCTGTAACACATTCATAATTTGCTAATAAATACATATGTGTAGTATAACATGTAGAAGATAGACTAAGCAGGTAGATTTAGATGATGATGAAGATGAACCAATGCAGTTAAAGAGGATAGGGGTGTGTGTGTGTGTGTGTGTGTGTGTGTGTTGGATAAGTCCATAAAAATATAATTGATACTGAAAGTATAAAATCTAACATGACATTCCACAGTTTCAGAATGGCTCCTTTTCTGAAATAGTACAAGTTTGCCTGCACTTCTTAAAGTATTCAAATGTGAACAAATAATCTAGGCAGAGTTCTATTGATAGTTCTTTTTAAATGAAAACACTTGGAATACTTCCTGTCGTAGTACTTATTAGGTACTGCTCCCTTCACCACTGCCTCCGCTGCTGCTAATCCTGCTACAACTGTTACTACTGCAAGACTGCTGGTGTCTGCTCATTTGCCAGCTCTAGTTTCCCAGGCTGTAACTGGGCTCATCATTTACATTTCAGCTCCACTGAAGTCGATGACATGATCCGTAAGTCTACAAACCTGTTGCTGACCAGGACTCTGAGCAACTCTCTGCAGACCGTCATTAAGAGGAAGAACATTGGCCTTACTGAGGTAAAGTAGCTCTTTCTGAAGGCGACCTGCCAGATGTCCTGCTCATGCACTTTGCCTGCCTCTATTATTGGTGCCAGGGTAAGGTCTTAGCACTTGTATTCCTTGGCCCATGTTAGTCTTCCTTGGCTTTTATCGGTTTCAATGCCTTCTGAATATGATTGGTAAATTGCTCTATCACTATGTTACTTGTTTAGCAAAAGCCTAGTGATTCGTGTTTGAGGCTGGAAAGAGGAAGGTAATGGCTTACTGCTTCTCCTAGTAAAGGGAGAAAGTTCCTTCCACTCAGTTGTGGCGTCTTATATACTGAAGGTTTGACTTACTGATAGCTAGTCCTAAGATTTGGAAATTTATGAGACCCCCCCCCCTTTTTTTTTTTTTTTTGGAATTAAGAATTTCATGGTCACATCTCACCTTACATTCACTGAAGGTATTGTGTCCAAAGTGAGCTTAGGTTAGGGAACGTTTTTCTTCAGGAGGAAGACTGAAGGCTGAGTTCCTTGTAGGGCTAATGTAGATTCACTGTTAGCCCCTCTAGGAGTAAAGAACATTTCTAACTGCACAAAGCCAAGGATGATGGTGAAATTCAGCAAATGGTTAATGGTCCCAATCCAGACCAAAGACAACTGTAAGGCAGATGAACATTGGCATGGAGTCTTCCTTTCTCTGCACGAGATAAAGAACACGATGAATTATGACATGGTTATTATGCAGTTAGACTTGTCACGTTTTTAAGAGTTGAAAGTCCATATAGCTTTAGGGTTCATTTTGTATTCTTCTGTGTTTGCTTTCTATTGCTTGGAATAGAATTGTCATGGATTGACTTTCTTCATCTGAAAATGGCCTAGCTTTTTGCCTTAGACAGGTAGCCTCCAAACAAGGATAACTGGGAGTAGGGGTAAGCAACTCTTCCACTGTCATTAGATTGTATTGTTTTATTTCTGAATATCAACTGGGAGAGAAAGTTTATACTTTGTCAACTCTGTCTTCATAGTGATTCTTTTCCCAGAATCAATTGATGTAATTATCTTGTTCCAACAGAGGTAGACATTTTTAGTTCTGGTTAGGACTGGGTTGGTGTTATAGAACACTCAAGTGACAAGAACATATTGAAAATATACAACTCAGTGTCCCCCTTCAGCATGTCAATCAATCAGTTTAAAACTCCACATAAGCTATCCCCACCAATCTGCCTTATCTTGCTTTTGGACCACATGTTACTGTTCCTGTCTTTCTTTATGCTCTTTCCCTGTTCTCTTTTCTCTCTGGACCTGCTTGCTGCTTTCATGGCATCTTTGATGCCACTTGTTGCATTTAGCTGTAGCTCCTGCTAGCCCTTGCTGTCTCAGAGCCTGGGTGATACCTAGTTGGCTCGGCAGGTGCATGACCTGCTGCTTTCAAGTCTTTTGAAAAAGCAACTGATGGCTGTGCATGCGCGACTTTACCCAGACTTCCTGGCTTTTAGTGCTGCCCCTCTGCTTAATAGTGTCTTCTTAGGAAATGGCTGACTTTTATGTTTAAATGGGGACAGTGGCATCGCGTGTTTCATCGGATTGTTTCAGGATTAAGTGAGCATAGTGTTTGGGCCATAGAGAATACCAGTACATGTTGGTTGTTGTTACTAATCATTCTGGGCATGCAAACAGTGCTTGTCAGGTCTAGTAGGTTGTTTGTTTGTTTTAATTAGGAGAAACCAAAAGATTTGAAAAAGATGTCCTATGACTTATCAAATGTGTTGATATCAAGATTTATTCTCAGTTACTGAGTACATATTATAAATAGTACAATACTATTTATTATTTGGAATGTACTGTATTTTGTGTCCATATTGAGCTTAATATCTCTGTTTTAAGCTAGTGGATAAAGCTTTTTGAGCCTGCAGGAATGAGAGAGATAAAATCCCTATAGTCTTAGGTTAATTCATTCTTATGAATGAAACTAGTGTTGCTGTTGCTTTTTGGTTTTTGGCACATTACAGATTTTGCAGCTGGGAGTCATCAAACTATGTGACCTCTCACCTTATAGCTTTGGGTCTACTCAAGAAGTTTCAGGGTGGTAAATTCTCTGCTTCTAGAAACAAGACAAAAGGAAATTTAAGAGAAATAGATGCATATAGTAATTTATAGTTGAGAACTAAAACCCGTTTAAGTGTAGGGCTGATGCTTTTTAAGATGATGGCCACATTTCTTTTCTGAAGTTGTACAGACTAGAGTACCTGACATAGTACCTTGGGTTGCTTGGGGATGTATAGGAAGATCTGGGGCAGTGATCCCCACAGGACTCTCTGACTGCATGACTGTGGTCCCTACAGGGCACTCTCTCACACTTATTCTCATACCAGCAAGGATAAATGGAAAAACTTCTTGTTCCTAGTGGGATTTGATTTGTTTATTTATTTTCTTTGAGTAAAGTTTTCTTCTTGTTGGTGGTGGGTTTTTGTTTGTTTTGTTTGTTTGTTTGTTTGTTTGTTTTTGGAGATAGGGCCTTGCTATGTAGTCAAGACTAGACCCAAAGTCTCAGGTTTCATGCTTCAGGCTCCTGATTGATTATGACTAAAGTGACTTCTGTCATTTCGTTTTAAGAGTTGCTGTTTACACCATATATTTTTTTTTCTATGCTAGATTGCTTGCATAGGACTTCATATCATAAGTAATGAATGTCTAGTCTATTGTTAATTCTGTGTCCTTGAAACAGTGTCTAGGGTAGTCTGGCATGTGAGTTGGGTTTAATGATGCCGTGGAAGGAGCTCAGACTCTGATGATAGTCTGTATCTCAGCTGCTCGTTTCATCCTTCAGTTCAAAGTTAGTCTCCAAAGCCTCTCCCTTATGAGGGTTTTGATACTGTTGTTCAGGAGTGGAGCTCATCAGACCTCGTTAACAGGCAGTATTTCCTCTGAAAATGACATGGCATGTGTTATAATCCTGGAATGTTTTAATAGTCTATTCTATGCTTGGCAGTGAAACACTTGAGGAGTGACTGACAGCCCACTCATGCAATTCATGGTGATCTCTTGTGTTGACAGATCTTTTTAAAGTCGTGATAAATTACTACTGTGCCCAGCGTAACCGCCTCCTTTTACATTTTTTTAAACTGCCAAAATCCTGCAAAACAGAACAATTTTCTTTTTGACTGCCACTGTTTTTTTTTTTTTATTTCTACCGCATGACATGATTCCTCTTATTATTAGAATTTCTTTTGATCGACAGAATGTGTTCCTTATAGGTAATGCTGATTTTAAAATGGAAGTCTATGGTTCTCCAATTTAACTCCTTTCCATTTCTGACTTTTACATCAAGACAACCTTGCCACCATCCACCTTTCATCCGTCCGGAAGGACATTTGGAAGCTAATGTTTTTCAGGGGAGGGGTGCCATTTTCTTTAGTGATATAAATACCAATAAGTTGCCCTTGCTCCAGTAAATTACCTCCCACCTAACCTGGCAAGAAATACTAATTAAACTCAGTGGGTCACAGACAAAAGATGTGGCAGTGGGTTGGAGCTTCTTGGAAGGAAGGGTTCCAGTTAAGGAAGGGGATGATGGGATTGAAGGAGTGAAAATTCCTAAGTTATGTTATGTAATTGTGTGAAATTCAAACAACTTACTAAGATTTTTAGAAGAAAGATTTGATTTAGATTTTTTTAATTTTATTTTTATTATTATATGTAAGTACACTGTAGCTGTTTTCAGACAGACCATATCTCACTACAGATGGTTGTGAGCCACCATGTGGTTGCTGGGATTTGAACTCAGGACCTTCAGAAGAGCAGTCAGTGCTCTTACCAGCTGAGCCATCTCACCAGCCCTAGATGGTTTTTATGTTAGTGTGATTTTTGTTCTTTAAAAGAGAAGCAGGATTCCAAGCATATATACCCCCCACCACTGAGCCACAGCTGTAGCTGCAGAGCGAGACTCTGTTTAAAGATCTTTTGTATAAGAAGAGGGAAACTCTAATAATAACAAAGTATGTAATGGCCATAGTGACTTTCTGCCTTAGAAGTTATTATGTACATTTTGTATCTGAGCAAACAGACTGAGAACATTGGGAAAACGTTTGTCAAGACCAAGGATTTTGTTTTCTCTGCCTTCTATGTTCAAGTTCTTTCTCTTAGGAACTAAGGGAGTTTCACCATCAAGGATAGCATGTCCATGTTCTTCAGACCTAATTCTAAAATTATCTCCTGCTTTTTCCACTATGCTTTTTGTTTTACTGAATGTTGACCCATTTGATTCATTTGACAGTGATGTTTCTTTTGTCGGGCCTATGATTTAGACTGGAAGCTTTGTTTTTGTTTTGTTTTGTTTTCAGATAGGCCTTGTCTGTGTAGCCCTGTCTCTTTATACCAGGCTGGCCTCCAACTCACAGGTCCACCTGCCTCTGCTTTCAAGTGCTGGCTCAAAGGTGTGTGCCACCACCACTTGAGTTTAGTCTTTTTTAAAATAAATGAATATATTTACAAGTGTCACTTTAAATGGGAGAAATAGATGTTCCTGGAGGTTTGGGGTGTGTTTTTTTGGGGTGGAGGCTTCCTGTAAGGTAGCCTAGACAGCAACCTGCTGACAGTTCAGGTACGTTCTGAGCCATCATCCCTGGGTGAATACCTGAATGAGCATTGCATGTGCTTACTGTTTTGTAGCTTGTCCAGATTATCATCAATACAACACACTTGGAGAAGTCCTGTAAGTACCTGGAGGAATTCATCACCAATATCACTAATGTCCTTCCAGAGACGGTCCATACCACCAAGCTTTATGGTACCACAACTTTCAAGGTGAGAACACATCAGCATAGAGGGGGTACCCAGTGACAGTGCATGGCACAGTCTGGGCAGTTTCACCGGTGGCTTTGTTTCCACAGGATGATTTGTGACAGTCTTTTGGAGTAAGGAAGAGTTTGGTTTGGTCTCCATTTTACTAGAAAACACGACGGTGATATGTGTGTGTTCAAAACAACCACAATATTTCAACAACATTATCAGGATAGTGTGGTTATAGCTGACATGAATTTTAACTCTAATGTTTATTTGGTAACTCTTCTTTCCATGTCTTGCTTTTTAAAAAATGTTTTAGTGACAGATCTTACTCCCAATAGTTAGATTTTTTTTTTTTTAAATTTTAAGCCCACAGCACTATTTTTCTCTGTCAGAGAAAACAACATCTTTATAGAACAAAGGAAAGATTAGTGGTAGATGAGTTTCTGAAGTATAAACACCCACTCTTAAAGGAATTTCATGAGCCTTAATAAAATCCTGTACATTAATTATCATGTGAAAATTTTCATGGATATTAATCAGAGAAATATTGCAGTTTTAAACAAAAAAGAGTGAATTTGATATATAAATGAACCTGACTGTAGACAAGGCTGGTTGTGTAGCTCTGGCTTGTCTGAAATTCTGTATAGACCAAGCTGGCTTCAAACTCACAGAGATTCTGCTTGCCTCCTCTTTTTGAATAGCTGGTGTTAAAGGACAGCACCACACACCAGGCATGGTTTGAGTTTTGTTGTTATGTGATTGCTGTAGTTTTAAAACATGTTCTGTGACAGTCAAAAATCTAAAAATGGTGACAACTAGACACATGAGTAGAGTTTCACCCATGACCTATGTCCTCTGATGTTTCCTTTTTCCTATCCTTTATCCGTTCTGTTTGTTGGTGCCATCTCTTAAAAATAACCACCAAAGAAGAAACCAGATTTGATCCATTTGGTGATTACAGTGTGTGAAAGAGAGGCTTTTAGAAGAACTTAACTGTTTAGAAGAACTTAATTGTAAGAAATATATGCAATGTTATGGGCAGCTGGTTTCACAGTCCTCACAGCGGATCTACATATATCCTCCCAGAAACTTAGATCATCTCTGTATTACTTACAGCACTTTGACAATGTAAATGATGGTATCATCACACTGTATTGCTTATGGAAGAATGGCAAGACTGTAATTATGCACAACTTCAGTATGAGCCCTGTTTTTTATTTTGAATATTTTTAAACTACTTTTGGTTGAATTCAGACATAGGGAATCTAGAGAAGCAGAACACTGTCGACATTAATACTGATGTGTTTTTAGAGAGGATTCAGCTAATAAAGAGGCCTCCAGAGGGAGTATGGAAATGTGATAAGCTCTCAGAGCTTCAGAGTAACCCAGGCATTGTCATAAGAATCAAAAACTGTTCTTACGTGTTTGCCAGGCCCCGGCATAGCCTCACAAGAGACAGCTATATCAGGGTCCTTTCAGCAAAATCTTGCTAGTGTATGCAATGGTGTCAGTGTTTGGAGGCTGATTATGGGATGGATCCCCGGGTATGGCAGTATGGTCCATCCTTTCGTCTCAACTCCAAACTCTGTCTCTGTAACTCCTTCCATGGGTGTTTTATTCCCAATTTTAAGAAGGGGCAAAGTGTCCACACTTTGGTCTTCATTCTTCTTGAGTTTCATGTGTTTTGCAAATTGTATCTTGTATCTTGGGTATTCTGAGTTTCTGGGCTAATATCCACTTATCAGTGAGTACATATCATGTGAGTACTTTACAGAAGTAGATGCTCACAGTCAGCTATTGGATGGAACACAGGGCCCCCAATGGAGGAGCTAGAGAAAGTACCCAAGGAGCTAAAGGTGTCTGCAACCCTATAGGTGGAACAACAATATGGACTAACCAGTACACCGGAGCTCTTGTCTCTAGCTGCATATGTATCAGAAGATGGCCTAGTTGGCCATCAGTGGAAAGAGAGGCCCATTGGTCTTGCAAACTTTATCTGCCTCAGTACAGGGGAATGCCAGGGCCAAGAAGTGGGAGTGGGTGGGTCTGGGGGACTTTTGGGATAACATTGGAAATGTAAATGAAGAAAATACCTAATTTAAAAAAAAAAACAAAAACATGTTCTTACATGGCAGTATTACTAGAATGTGGATAGTGATGTCATTGGTAAAAAGGTGTTTTTGCTCTACTGTGAAAACTAAAATTTGTTTCAATCCACGAGTAACTATCATTCAGCGTTAGGCAGAGAATAAGGTATTGCTAAATTACATTATGAGATTCAGTAGACTGTCTTCCGGAGGGAGGATATGCTGGATCTACTAATTCTCTCTCTTTTACCTGTCTCATCTGTAAAATTTCAATGACTTTTTTCCCACTATGTTTTGAAATTTGGTTTTTTTTATTACGTATTTTCCTCAATTACATTTCCAATGCTATCCCAAAAGTCCCCCATACCCTCCTCCCTACTTCCCTACCCACCCATTCCCATTTTTTGGCCCTGGAGTTCCCCTGTACTGGGGCATATAAAGTGTGCATGTTCAATGGGCCTCTCTTTCCAGTGATGGTTGACTAGGCCATCTTTTGATACATATGCAGCTAGAGTCAAGAACTCCGGGGTACTGGTTAGTTCATAATGTTGTTCCACCTATAGGGTTGCAGATCTCTTTAGCTCCTTGGATACTTTCTCTAGCTCCTCCATTGGGGGCTCTGTGATCCATCCAATAGCTGACTGTGAGCATCCACTTCTGTGTTTGCTAGGTCCCAGCATAGTCTCACAAGAGACAGCTATATCAGGGTCCTTTCAGCAAACGCTTGCTAGTGTATGCAATGGTGTCATCGTTTGGAGGCTAATTATGGGATGGATCCCTGGATATGGCAGTCTCTAGATGGTCCATCCTTTTGTCTCAGCTCCAAACTTTGTCTCTGTAACTCCTTCCATGGGTGATTGTTTCCAATTCTAAGAATGGGCACAGTGTCCACACTTTGGTCTTCATTCTTCTTCAGTTTCATGTGTTTTACAAATTGTCTCTTATATCTCGGGTATACTAAGTTTCTGGGCTAATATCCACTTATTAGTCAGTACATATCATTTGAGTTCTTTTGTGATTGTGTTACCTCACTCAGGATGATGCCCTCCAGGTCCAACCATTTGCCTAGGAATTTCATAAATTCATTCTTTTTTAATAGCTGAGTAGTACTCCATTGTGTAAATGTACCACATTTTTTGTATCCATTCCTCTGTTGAGGGGCATCTGGGTTCTTTCCAGCTTCTGGCTATTATAAATAAGGCTGCTATGAACATAGTGGAGCATGTGTCCTTCTTACCGGTTGGGACATCTTTTGGATATATGCCCAGGAGAGGTATTGCGGGATCCTCTGGTAGTACTATGTCCAATTTTCTGAGGAACCGCCAGACTGATTTCCAGAGTGGTTGTACAAGCTTGCAATCCCACCAACAATGGAGGAGTGTTCCTCTTTCTCCACATCCTCGCTAGCATCTGCTGTCACCTGAATTTTTGATCTTAGCCATTCTGACTGGTGTGAGATGGAATCTCAGGGTTGGTTTGATTTGCATTTCTCTGATGATTAAGGTTGTTGAACATTTTTTCAGGTGTTTCTTAGCCATTCAGTATTCCTCAGGTGAGAATTTTTTGTTTAGCTCTGAGCCCCACTTGGGGTTATTTGATTTTCTGGAGTCCACCTTCTTGAGTTCTTTATATTGAAATTTGTTTTTTAAGTATCCATGGTACTGTGTTGTTCTGGGATTTAGAGAGGAAGTTTTGATTTGTTTTTGAGATAGTGTCTCATATGCTAACCCAGGTTATCCTAAAACTCACTCTGGTGAGTCCAGGCTGGCCTCAGACTGTAGGTAATTTTACCACCTCTACCTTCTGAATTCGGGAGTACATATGTAAGCTCCCATGGCCAGCTTGCTCTAGCATTTAGAATGCTGAGGGGAATGGAGGGCAGGCTGAAAGCCTGGGTGCTGATCAGCCGGCCTCTTAGAGTCTGAGCAGAGGAGCAGCGCACGGACACTAAAGGTCATGTTTGATTTTGATGGGAAACATTGATTCCTCAAAGCATGCTGAAAGCTTCTTTTTATCAGGGCAAGCCAACCCACAGTTCAGTGTAAACAGGGCAGCTAGGCAAGCTCCATGTTGTATGTTTACCTAAGCTACTGTTTCCTGAAACTTTTCCCTTGCAGATGGAAACCTTTATGCTGGAAAAGAGGCAGACACATTCAGAAGGTCTTCAAGGTGTTTTCTGACAGAGTTCCCTCTTGTTTCTTCTGCCATGAGTGACATAATCCAGCTGGCATGTTTGGCTTTCCCTGCTCATAAGGTTCTTCTGTCTTTTTAAAAATAGAGTCCAAAGCTATTTAGTAATTCACTTCATCATAAGTACTGTTTCTATATCTATTGTGTGACAATCTGATCTGTCAGAGAAAGAGGGGGAGTGCCCTAGATGATGTCAATCCGTTGTCTAGCTAGCAGATTTTAATAAAGCAGGTGTGTATCTGGTAGTCTTTTAAGACTGAACAAAATAAGTCTCTCTTGGTTTTATGGAGTTACATACTAATGAACTGATAGCTGATAAGAAGATTTGCTAGCTGGTTCTTAGAATCTCCCCCCACCCCCCAACCGAGCTTTAGCAGGACTTGGGGTTGGGGACTCTATGGTCAGTTCTCTGCATTTTGACTAGTTGCGGACTTCTGTAATGGTCTACTATTGTAAAAAATAAGCTTTTTTGATGAGGAATGTGAGCTACACTTATCTGTAGGTAAAAGAATATGTACTTAGGATGCAGTTATGGACTAATAGTAGTTTAATAAAATGGTAGTAGTATTAAGTTCTCATCCAAGATTTATCAACATACTAGTCACATATAGTTGGCCATGTTCACAGTACCACCCATGATTGTGCTCCTGTTTAGTGGGTCTTAAATCCAATTAGACTGTTGTTAGTTATAGGCAATATTTCATCTTTAGGGAGACCTTGCCATCTTGAATATAGCTTTGGTTCATAGATGTCATTGCTGGGTAGGTACTGATTGCTTCCATGTCATCCTCTGATACTATGAAACATCAGAGAATATCTTTTGTTCCTACAGAGAAGATAATAAGAGATTGGAGGAATGATGAGTTTAAAATGCATACTTGACTAGTGCTAGAAAATTACTTAAAATTATCTCTTGCTTTCAAATAGCTAAATGAGAGAGATATAAGTATTTGGAGAGATTATGAATGAATATTTTCTGTGTAGATATCTGTTTATAGTAAATTCATATTTGTAAGTTAGAAGTTCAGGAAACAGAAATAAGTATGGCTACCATTGAGCTCAATGGCACTGTCAACCAGCTGATAACTAACATTTATAGGGAATGTTGTCTAGCAGGACCAGAGCACTAATTACTCCCAAGCTCTGTCTGTCTGTCTGTCTGTCTGTCTGTCTGTCTGTCTGTCTGTGTATATGCATGTGAATGCACGTATCCTCATAGGCCAGAAGAGAGCATTGGAATCCCTGGAGCTGGAGTTACAGATTTTCCTGGCATGGTTCTTAGAATGAACTCTGGTTCTCATGAAAAGTAGCAAGTGCTCCTAACCACTGAGTCATCTCCCCATTGCCAAAAGAGGTTTATTTCAGCTTATAATTTGGGAGGATTCAGTCCTTAGTCCATTGGCCTAAGTGCTTTGGCATTGTGGCCTGGCATGACACATATATAGAGTGCAAGAATTTGGGGAAGTGGCTGCCTGCTCCAGTGTGGCCAGAACGAAAATAATAGATGGTGCAGGAAGAATCCAGGGTCTTCATATTGTCTTCAAAATATATGCATCCAATGATGTAATTTCTTCTCAGTAACTCTGTCTTCTCAATATTTTGCCTTTCTACAATATCCTCAAGATTGAGGACCAAATATTTAACATGAGGCTTGGAGAAGATTTGTGTTATGAATGGTCTATCATTACTCATATTTGGCTAAGTAGATAATCTGAATATCTTTACCTCTTCCAGAAACTGAGTAAATAATTGATAGCCTTATAATATTGAACAGAGCTGGATGAAATGGGCTCATTGGTGAATTCTGTGAAAAATTAAGCATGATATTATACCCATTTTTTCTAATGTTTTTCTAGAAAGTTATAGCAGAGAATCCTATCAGTTTCATTTTATGAGATCCAGTTGTTATGGATATGAACAAAACCTTCCTAAACTAGCAAGTGTGTTGTGGCTAAGGGTAACTTCTTGTAGGTCCACAAATCTGGATCAGCACTTAGACAGCATGTGGTGAGAGTCATCATATCAAACAGACCCAAAAGAAAAGCTATATTAGTAGGTGAAGAAAAAGTCATTTAAGCTAAATTCTCAACAAACACAAATCAAGACAGAGATGGGGACACTTCCTCAACCTTATTAAAAATATCTATAAAACTCCCACGGATATCAGCACATTTAATGGTGAGAAACCAGATGTTTTACAGCTAAGACTATGAGCAAGGAAGCAGAGATTCCCTTTTTTACCACTTCTCTGCAGCATCTATTAACACAAGATGAGAGCTGTGTGGAGAGGAAAAGAAGAAATAAAGCTGTTTCTAAATAACATGAGCAACTGTAGTAAATCTTAGGGAAATAACAGAATAATGAAAAGAACTGATTTCATTAAGGTTCAGGATACAGGCTAGCATAAAAGCCAGTTCCTTTTCTTCATATTTGTAGTGACCAACTAGAGTTTGAAAAACAACAGTCACAATTCTATTTATATTAATAATCAGAACTAAAACTATAGTATTTAATTATTAGTATAACAAAATATAATTCCTATATGTTTAAAACTATAAGACTGGTAAAAGATATAGGTGATCTAAGTATTTTCTATTTATGAGTGAGAGGACAATGCTATTCGTCTTGGTTTTTGTTAAAAAATATTTATTTACTCCATTCTGTTTCAGAATCTCAGCAAATTATTTTGTGGGTCTTTAACGTAAATGTGGAAAGACAAAACACACAGAATAGCTAACAGTGTTGTAAATAACAGTGTTGTAACAGAATAAGACTAACATAAAACTACTAAATTTAGAGGACTGAGTATTTGAATTAATGACTTACTGTAAATGAAGATGCAGAAATATAATTTTAGCCAGAAACAGTCAAGTAGATCGATAAAGAAGACTTCTTACTCAGAAACTAGGCATGTACATAGGTATTTAACTGATCGGTTAGAAAGATAAAAGACAATGTAACAGAGAATGGAGTGGAGTTTTCTTTTCACCAAATAATGCTGGGCATCTGTGAAAACAGCAAAAACTCATGAATCTCAGATGCAGATTTTACATCTATCATTTACATTAATTGAACATGTAAAGTCTGAACATAAAATGCACAATTCCCTTTGCAGAGAGCTTAAGACAAAACATGGATGTCTTTGCATTTGGCAGTGGCTTTTTTTCTTACAGTTTTATTTTAATTATTTTTATTTATAAGTGTGTGTGTGTGTGTGTGTGTGTGTGTGTGTGCGTGTGTGTGCGCGCGCGCGTGCGCGTGTCTGACTGTGTGACTGTGTTGCTGTGTGAATTAATGCCACACAGATGTATACACCTTTGGGGGCTTGAATAGAGTGTCTGGTTCCCAAGAGCTGGGGTTAAAGATGGTTGTGGATACTGCAAACCAACTCATATCCTCTGGACAATCAGCCAGTACAAAGCCTTCTTTGCAGTCCCATGTTTAATGACTTTCTAGATACAATAAAGATAAATTAGATTTCATTAATAATGAAACCTTTTAAGCTGGATTTACAAGTGCATGAGTATAATTCCAGCATTCTAGAAGCCAATGCTGTGAGCTTCAGGCTATCTTGGGTTCCATCGTGAGTGTGAGACTGCCTTTACATTCTTACCATCTCAAATAAGACTAACATAAAAGTACTAAAGTTATGCTCTGAGAAAGACACTGTTTAGAGAAAAAGACAACACAAATTCTTAATAAAGAACTTGTATCTAAAGTACAGAAATAATAAAACAAATTTTCTAGAGACTTTAGTAAACTAGTGTGTAAATGAATCTTGTGCACAGGGCAACACAAACACATGTGACCTAGGAAGCGTTTAGTGCGTTTTGACATCCTTTTTAGGATTGTGCTGTATATAACATATCTTATGGCACAAGTATATTACCCTTGAGCAAGCCTTATGATGAAGACAGCATAGGGCTTGACAGTCACCAGTGAGAGCTTATTAAGCTACAACTTAGGCATATTTACCAGCAGCTGAAGGAACTGGAGGATGTAGGAAGCTTGGGAATGTAGAAAGGAGCCTTTTGGAGTCACACAGAGTCAAAAGGGAATCAAATTCTTAGAGTAAATTTACTTCTTAATAGAAATGAGAAAATAAAAGGAAATAGGCTACAGGGTGTGTGTGTGTGTGTGTGTGAATAGATTTTCCTTATTTGGTAAAGAAAAAGAATAGCAATAGCTTTTCCTGCAGATCATTCACTCTTCCCCTCAGAAGATGGAGGGAGACAGTGATCACATTTTAAAAACTTAATTAGGAAAGGTTCCTTTGTGCTTTGTAAAAGAGAAGTGATCCTGGAAGCTGATGCCATTCAACGGTCAGAGCTGTGTTCCTAAGTGGGCATAGATGTGTGGTGGCTCTATGACATACGTGTTTGCCTTTTTCACCCCAGCCATATCAATGTGTTTTAAAATTTAAATATCATTTCCCAGGATGCTAGACATGCAGCTGAAGAAGAGATATATACAAACCTAAATCAGAAGATTGACCAGTTTCTGCAGCTGGCTGACTACGACTGGATGACTGGAGACCTAGACAACAAAGCCAGTGATTACCTAGTAGACCTCATTGCCTTCCTCCGGAACACCTTTGCTGTGTTCACACACCTTCCTGTAAGTGATAGTTCTTCTATTTTTCCCTTCAAAGTAGGAAAACCATGCCTTACACTATAGCTTTACTAAAGTTCTCATTTCTGATTTAAGTTGCCAGCAACCTCTTTAATGTCCAAGAGCACCTGCTGGCTACATAAATCCCTACATGGATTTTGAGGCCTCTCATATCATTTGTTTTCAAAGATTTCTGCAGTTTGTCTATAGTCTTAGGTCTTCCTTCAAAGTTCAAAGTCATTAGTATTGGCCATGACAGATACCTTGTAAAGAGTATAAAGAGACTTGCCAGTTAACATTTAAAGTCTGTTTCTTTTAGTTTTAGAACATCTTTTGATTTTTTTTATGAGTTGAAATTCTTTGATCAACCTTCCTATCTTTTTATCTAGTTTGTAGTTGTTTTCTTGATTATATTAGTCACAATTATATCAAGTTATGTTTATTTAACTTGTTATTTATGTACCTATTGATCGATTTGATTTTTTAGTGAAATGTTCATGTTTCTTCCTAGTATTTTTTGTTTGTTAGACATTGTATTTAAACTGTATAGATTCTGATGTCTAATGAAATCCTTCTTTCTAGTTATGTTCGCTCTTTATCTTAATGAGTAAGTATGTGGGGCGATCAATTGTATTTGGGCTAATCCTTAGTCACAGGTGATTAGGTTGTAATTGTTAAGTACTTTTAATCATCCCTGTTGCTAGTTAAGGTACCATAGGACATTGTTTAGTGTAGGCCAATCATTGTCTTCAGCACCAAAGATAACTGTAGAAATTTCTGCCGTTTAGTCTTCTACCTTCTTCAGGTAGATAGAGAAGTGGTATTAGCAGTAGGCTGATAAAAAAAATACTTAAAAACTACAACAAAAACCAAAAAAATCAGCTTGTAAGCTGTAGGTGTCTGTGTAACACTCCCCAGCCTTTTAGCTTGTCCTATCTTCTGAATGTTTGTATATACCTCGAATTCTTATGTTGAACCTAATTACTCCTGTGATGGCAGGAAATGGCCCCTGAAGATGATGGCCTTGGGCAGGGGCTTTCATGAATAAATCTAGAGATCTTTCTGTTTCTTCTGCCGTAATAAAATGCTTCAGGAGTACATCTATTCCAAAGTTGCAAATGAGCCCCTGACCAACACTAAACCTGTTGTCAACGGCATCTTGTATTTCCCAGGTTCCATTACTTGCAGAGATAACATTCTGTTGTTCATGAGCTTCCTGGTCATGCCATTCTTGCTATTGGGAAACTACCTGGTCTGTGTTGTTTTCATACCCTAACTCAAATGGATTTAAAAAGCAGCCTAGGAGAGATTCATACACATTTGTCCTCTGCTGAGTCTCTATGTCTGAGCCACAGTGAGACTTTGGAAAAACCTCACTCTGTCTTTCAAAGGTTTGCCATAAACCTTTCTTTTCCTGAGTGGTTAAGCTTTAGAATTCAACAGATGCTGTAATGGAAAGCTTGGTTCTCAGATCTCTAATTTTAACACTCTAGCCCTTTGAAATAAAGAAAAATTGTCTTAGCTCTGTAATAACTATTCTCTTCCTTGGACCCTGAGACCTGATTCTGGTTCTCTCTTTATTGCCTATGCTGGGGTTTGGCCAGTGCTGCCAAGGACAGCTGGTGACCCTCAGATGACTTTTAAAAGGTTGTGCTTTTTCTATAATTTTACTCCTTTTAGTTGTCTTTGTTCATAGTCTTCTGATATCTTTAAAGAAAAAAAAAACTGTGGTTTTTACTTCTCCTAGTTGTGCTTAGTAGGAGGATTGAGTTGCAGAAAATTATACTGTTTTATCCCACTTCGCTCTAATAACAAGACAAGGCAAAGCTACCACAGTAACACAAACAAGACAAATGCACCAGCGCTGGAGAGCTGGGAGGTGGCTCAGAGCACGCACTGCCCCTGCAGAGCACCTGGGTTTGCTTCCTAGTAGCCACATGTTGGTTTACAACCATCTGTGCTAGCTTCTGACTTCTGTGCCCTAGGAACACACACAATGCACTTACATGCATGCAGGCAAAGCACTTGTAAACATAGCATATAAATAAGTAAATCTTTAAAAAATACAAAGCCAGCTCACAATTACGGGTAAAAATTGATTATAATTGAAAGTCAATTATAAGTGTTGTAAGAAAGAAACTTAGTGACTACTATATAGGATTTATTATAGGAATGCAAGGGTGTTTTCAGATATTTTTTTAAAAAAATCTCTTAATATTTGACCTTCTCAATAGCTGTAGATGAAAGAAAACTATCTTGGAGTATTTTATAAAGACATTATATAACATACACTCTCCATTCCTGGTTTAAAAACAAAATTCAGTAAAATATAAGCAAAATACTGTTTTAATAATAGGATTAAACATGCTTAGTTAACAGTCAGCTACTTTGTCCTCTCCCTCTTTACCAGGAAGTGAGGAATGGAGTACATGCTCATGTAGATAGTCATTGCAGTGTGTGCTTCTCATAGAATCTGTCCTACAGAAATGAACACAGAAAACATCCAATCATAAGGAAAAGGAAAAAGCCTGTTCTACAATCAAATACACAGCTGTTGGAGAAGCTTTCAGAGATCATACTTGAAAATTAGAAAATATTATAAAAGGTCCATATTGTTAGAACTAATTTTTAGTGCACATCTCCACCCATTAATAACTATGTTCTATGTAGGATTATATAATCCCAGGTTTAATTATATGTTTCTGTGCATAGCTTTTGGATTTTTCTTTGTTTTTTTTTTCTGGCTTTTATTTTTTATCTATGCAAATCATTTGATGTCCTTTTAATGCTGGTGCTGTAGGTAGGTAATACTTAGAAATATGTTTATCTCCAGAATTTTCTGTCTTTTAGAGATAATTTTATATTTATTTAACACTTTATTAAAAATGAATTACAAATAAAATTAAATTTAAAAAAATAGCACTTTATTGAAAATAGATTTTTAAAGTGCATTTTATATTCTGTGTTCCTTTGGCTTTGTGTGGTGATGGGTGTGAGTGGACTGTACAGTGGATCTTCCATAAGAAAGAGGTGCAGAGTCAAAGGTCTTTGAAGATGCTCAAGGATTGCTTTGCTGTATAAGTACTGCTCACACTCATCCCCCTGCCTGGAAAGCAGGTCTCCAGGTGCTCTGCCAGGCACTGTGTGGCCCAGTGAGCCGTGCCCTGACACCAGCTCCCGTAGCTGCTCACCATGCTGCACTAGGTTTATTGTAACTTCCAGGACAGTTGTTTAACCCAAATGCACTATTTTAGCACTGATGTCATGATTTTTCATAAAGTTACCCCCTTAGTGTCAATTCTAAGTTTTTGTAAACGTTGTGTACCGTCTCATTGTGTGTTGATTTGATTGTAAATTTCAGGTTACTGCTTCATTTTACCATGTACTGTCCAGAATCAAGGTAGGATAGGATTTAAAAATATCCTAAACCCTCAGGATTGTGACCATAAATATCATATATCTGTCTTGTCTAAAATAAATAAACAAATAAATAAAGATTGCTTTTTAATCTGCATATATTAACTCATATAATAAGCTTCAGTGTGACATTTTTATACTAGCTGCATTATAAGATAATGTCTTTGAGAGGTGTGTGTATATGTGTGTGTAGTTGGGTAACACACAGTGTGACTAATTATACTCCTATATACTCAAAAATGCATTATATGAATTTTTGAGATGTTTAAGGCTGTGCCTACACATAGCATAATTATTACTAGATTTTTTTTTCTTGAAGTCTTCGTGACCAATGTACCTTGCCAGTTTTCATGAGATATTCTGAATGACCATCATAGTGTTTTCCAGGTTAACGATAACCTATTATCATGTCCCTTTGGGACTGGATTACTGCAGGATGATATTCTTAAGTTCCATCAATTTGCCTGAAAAATTAATGATGTCTTGGTTTTTAATAGCTGACTCCTATTCCATTGATGTACTCATAGATGTGCCACATTTTCTTTATCCATTCTTCAGTTGAGGGACTGCTATGAACATAGTTGAAGAAGTGTCTTTGTGAGATGTTGGTGCATCTTTTGGGTATATGCCCAGGAGATCCATATTTATCACCCTGTACAAAACTCAAGTCCAGGAGAATCAAGGACCTCAACATAAAACCAGATACATTAAATCTCATAGAAGAAAAAGTAAGAAATATCCTTGAACATATTGGTACAGGAGACAAGTTCCTGAACAAAACACCAATGGCTCAGGCTCTAAGATCCACACTAGATAAATGGGATCTCATGAAACTACAAAGCTTTTGTAAGTCAATGGACACTGTCAGTAGGACAAATTGGTTGACCACAGATTGGAAAAGTATCATCACCAACCTGACAAAAGGCTAATATCCAAAGTTTAAAAAGAACTCAAGAAGTTAGACACCAACAATCCAAATAACCCAAATTTACAAATGAGTTAGAGTTAAATGGAGAGTTCTCAAGAGAGGAATCTTGAATAGCCAAGGAGCAATTAAAGAAATGTTCATTGTATCTGAATTGTAACAATTAACAAACCACATGAAATTCAAGAAGAAGGAAAACCAAAGTGTGCATACTAAGATCCTTCTTAGAAGGGGGAACAAAATACCCATGGAAGGAGTTACAGAGAAAAAGTGTGGAGCAAAGACTGAAGGAAAGGCCACCCAGAGACTGCCCCACCTGGGGATCCATCCCATATATAATAACCAAATCCAGACACTGTTGTGAATCCCAACAAGAGATTGCTGACAGGAAACTGATATAGCTGTCTCCTGAGAGGCTCTGCCAGTGCCTGACAAATACAGAAGTGGATTCTCATAGTCATTCATTGGAGAGAGCACAGAGTCCCTAATGAAGGATCTAGAGAAAGGACCCAAGGAGCTGTAGGGGTTTGCAGCCCCATCCCATAGGAGGAACAACAATATGAACTAGTCAGTACCCCCAGAGCTCCCAGGGACTAAACCACCATCCAAAGAATATACATGGTGGGACTCATGGTTCCAGCTGCATATGTAGCAGAGGATGGCCTGGTCGGTAATCAGTGGGAGGAGAGGCCCTTGGTCCTGTGAAGGCTCTAAGCCCCAGTGTAGGGGAATGCCAAGGCAAGAAAGTAGGAGTGAGTGGGTTGATGAGCAGGGGAAGCGGGGAGGGGACGGGGGTTTTCATGGGTAAACCAGGAAAGGGGATAACATTTGAAATGTATATAAAGAAAATATTTAATAAAAAAAAAGGAATGTTCAAAGTCCTTAGTCCTCAGGAAAATGCAAATCAACTGTGAGGTTTCATCATATATCAATCAGGATGGCTAAGATCAAAAACTCTGGAAATAGCACATGCTGGTGAGCATGTGGAGCATGGGGAACACTCTTCCATTGCTGGTGGGAGTGCAGACTTGTATGTCCGCTTTGGAAATCAATTAGGCATTTTCTCAGAAAATTCAGCGTAGTACTACCTCAAGATCCAGCTATACCCCTTCTATTCTTGACTCTGAAGCTGTAACCATGTGGCTGAAGCTGCTGGGTTCTGCTGCTTGCTGGGGCTGGAATATGGCACCTCTTGTTCTATTACATCTTCACCAGCTTTCTGTTTTCAAGGATTTCATTCACTGCCTAAGTTTGCCTATCCTGAAACTTGCTCTGTAGACTGACCTTAAACTTGGAGATCTGTATGGCTTTGTCTCCTAAATGCTTGGATTAGCTTTTCTCTACTTGGAACTTGCTCTGTAACAGGCTGGCCTCGAACTCAGATATCTGCTTTCTTCTGTGCCCGGGGATTAAAGGCGGGCCTAAGCTTTTCATGGCCACTATTCTTCAAGATCCACATCAAAAGCTTGTGTATTCCAACCTCAAGATCTATATGACAATTGTGCTCTTCATTTTTGTACTGTAGTTCATTTCCCATCGAAAGTCCAATGGAAACAATATTCAAGTCCCTTGTTCAACTGCAAAAGCATAAACAATAAGCTTAGCAGGGTGGGATCTTGGTTCAAGGTCATCACTCCTTTAATCTGATTATTTCTAAAATATTGGATTCAGCTCCACTCCATTTCCTGGTGCCCCTTTATTCTTTGAACCATACATTTTGTATTTTTCCTTTCTAAGCTCTCTATACTTCATCAGAATCTTCTTCATGAGAGTAAACCAGAGCACAAAGTAAATGTTGGGCTTCTCTGAGACTTTCTCTGTCCATGTAATTAATTGAAATCTCTTTATCTTTGCCACAGGAATACTCTTTAGACAAGGAAAAAAGGAATCACATTCTCCCTCAAAATATTACAAGAACATCCTTTAGAATGCATAATAAAATTCTTCTCCAAAACCTTTCAGCCAGCAGACTTACACAGTTCAATTCACCCTCGGTGCCACTGTCTTCCATATTCCTACTAACTAGGATGGCCCATTAAGGCCCACTCAAAGCATTTCACTGCTTTCCGAATTCCACATTCCTCCAACCAAAATCATGTTCAGGCCTATCACAGCGATACCCGAGTCCCTGGTACCAACTTCTGTCTTTGTTAGGGTTTCATTGATGTGAAGAAACACCATGACCATGGCAACTCTTATAAGGTGCAGAATTTCATTGGGGCTGACTTACAGCTTCAGAGCTTGAGTCCATTATCAAAGTGTGAACATGGCAGCATCCAGACATGCTTGGTGATGGAGGAGCTGTGAGTTCTACATCTACATCAGAAGGCAGGCAGAAGACTGGCATCCTTAGGCAACTAGAAGGAAGCTCTCTCAAAACCTACTTTCAGAATGACACACTTCCTCCAACAAGGTCACACCTCCTAATAGTGCCACTCCCTGGGCCAAGCGTATTCAAACCACCACAAGATTGTAATTTAACTATAATGTTTCTCCCTTTCCTTTCTTCCCCCCAAACACTCCCCTACATTCTTCCCATTCTTTTTCAAACTTTTTTTCAAGCTTTTTTCCATTGTTACTGCAAGCATATATGTTTTCTATACTGATATTTTGGTGGTTTGAATAAAAATAGGCCATTTGAATGCTTAGTCACCAGGGGTTGCAATATTTGAATGGGGTAGGATTAGGAAGTATGGCCTTATTGGAGGAAGTACATCACTGGGGGTGGGCTTTGAGTTTTCAAAAGCCCATGCCAAGCTTAGAATTTCTCTTTTCTTGGCCTGCAAGTTAGGTTATAGTTCTCATTTACTGCTCCAGTACCCTGCCTGCCTGCCACCATGCTTCCTAGCATGGTGATAATACCCTAACCTTGGGAACTGTAAGCAAGTGCTCAATTAACTGTTTTGTTATATAAGAGTTACTGTGGTCATGATGTCTCTTCACAGTAATAGAACAGTGACTTACACAGAAATTGATATCAGTGAGCAGGATATGGCTGTGATAGGCCCGGCCATACTGTTTATTAGAAGAATCTGGACTTTGATACTTTTGATTAGAAAACCAGTTGAATCTTCAGAGGAGCCTAATGAGGCATATTAGTAGGAACATGGAAGACAGTGGTCCTGAGAGCAGTGCAGCTTATGATAGCCTAAAGGTTTGGTTTTTTTTTAAATTTTTTATTTGATATTTTCTTCATTTACATTTCAAATGCTATCCCCAAACTTCCCTATACCCTCCTCCTACCCTGCTCCCCTACCCACCCACTCCCACTTCCTGGCCCTGGTATTCCCCTGTACTGGAGCATATAAAGTTTGCAACATCAAGGGGCCTCTCTTCCCAATGATGGCCGACTAGGCCATCTTCTGATACATATGCAGCTAGAGACACGAGCTCTGGGGGGTACTGGTTAGTTCATATTGTTGTTCCTCCTATTGGGTTGCAGACTCCTTTAGCTCCTTGGGTACTTTCTCTAGCTCCTCCATTGGGGGCCCTGTGTTCCATCCAATAGGTTACTGTGAGCAACCACTTCTGTATTTGCCAGGCACTGCATAGCCTCACAAGAGACAGCTATATCAGGGTCCTTTCAGCAAAATCTTGTAGGCATATGCTATAGTGTCTGGGTTTGGTGGCTGATTATGGGATGGATCCCCGGGTGGGGCGGTCTCTGGATGGTCTATCCTTTCATCTCAGCTCCAAACTTTGTCTCTGTAACTCCTTCCATGGGTATTTTGTTCACTATTCTAAGGAGGAATGAAGTATCCACGTGTTGGTCTTCCTTCTTCTTGATTTTCTTGTGTTTTTGCAAATTGTATCTTGGGTATTCTAAGTTTCTGGACTAATATCTATTTATCATTAAGTACATATCAAGTGAGTTCTTTTGTGATTGGGTGACTTCACTCAGAATGATTTGCCCAAGAATTTCATAAATTCATTGTTTTTAATAGCTGAGTAGTACTCCTTTGTGACTATGTACCACATTTTCTGTATCCATTCCTCTCTTGAGTAGCCTAAAGGTTTACGAGAAGAAGAATATTAGTAAGTCTCCTAGAGACCATTCTTGTGATGTTGTAGCAAAGAGTATTGCTGCATTTTACCCTATGCCAAAATGATGATGATGCCACCACCAAAGGCTAAACTGAAGTATTTTAGATTAATGTGTTTGGCACAGGAAATTTAAAGACAGCAGAGTACAGACTGTGTTGTGTAGTTATTAATAATTACTCTTACACAGATCTATAATGTAAAGCAGCAAGGTGAACAAAGAGAAATACAAAATGTACAGTTTGAAAAGAAAAGGAGCAATGGGAATTGTAAATGGAGCTAAGTCCAAAGGACATGGCAACCTCAGGGCATGATCCCGTTCCTTGTACCAGTGGAGGAGTGTTCCCCTTGCTCTACATCTTCGCCAGCACATGCTGTCTCTTGAGTTTTTGATCTTAGCCATTCCAATGGGTGTAAGGTAGAATCTCAGAGTCGTTTTGATTTGCATTTCCCTTATAACTAAGGATAATAAAACATTTCTTTATGTGTTTCTGGCCTACTAAATATTCCTCTATTTAGAATTCTCTGTTTAGCTCTGTACTCCAGTTTTTAATTGGGTTATTTTGGTTGTTGGTGTCTAACTTCTTGAGTTCTTCATATGTTTCGGATATTAGCCCTCTGTCAGATGTAGGGTTGGTGAAGGCCTTTCCCAATCTGCAGGCTTCCATTTTATCCTATTGACAGTGTCCTGTCCCTTACAGAAGCTTTTCAGTTTCATGAGGTCCCATTAATTGTTGATCATAGTGCCTGACCCACTAGTGTTCTTTTCAGGAAATTGTCTCCTGTGTCAGTGCATTCAAGGCCATTCCACACTTTCACTTCCTTTAGATGTAGTGTATCTAGTTTTATGTTAGGTCTTTGATCCACTTAGGCTTGAGTTTTGTGCAGGATGATAAATATGGATCTATTTCTATTCTTCTATGTGCAGATATCCAGTTAAATTAGCAAGATTTATTGAATATGATTTCTTTCTTTCATTGTATGCTTTTGGCTTCTTTTTCAAAAATCAAGTGTCCATAGATGTGTAGACTTATTTTTGGGTCTTTGACTCAATTCCTTTGATAAACCTGTCTGATTCTATACCAATACCATGCAGTTTTGATGGTGATACCTCTAGAAAGTCTTTTATTGTTCAGGACTGTTTTATCTATCCTAGATTTTTGTTTTTACATATGAAGTTTAAAGCTGTACTTTCAAGATCTGTAAAGAATTGTGTTGGAGTTTTGATGGGAATTGCATTGAATCTTTATATTGTTTTTGGTAATATAGCCATTTTTCCTATGTTAACATTATTGATCTATGAGCATTGGAAATCTTTACATCATCTTCTGGTATCTTCTTCAATTACTTTCTTCAGAGACCTGAAGTTCTTGTCATTTTCCTATGTTTCCACAAGCAAAAAATGTTATTTTCAAATGATAGGTTGTTTTGTTGGTAAAATGCCTTCCACCCAGATATTACTTTATGTTATTTATACTCTATTTACTTTATATTATCTTATATGGCTTCTTCAAACAACCTGTTTGATACATGGACAATGGATGTCAAATGGAGAAACTAAAGGCTAAAGTGATCTTGCCCAGGTTTAGGAACTAACCAGTACTCTTTTATCTTGCACAATAGTGACTATCTACATTTGAGAATATACCAGATACCAAGTCTTCAATAAAGGACCTCATCATATCTATCTCTGTACCACCTCACAGCTATCTATGTAGAACATTAGGCTGTGTTGAACAGAGCCATCATTTATTTTTAATATTAGTATGAAATATATTAGTCACTATGACCCAAATATTTCTCAGCATTGAAACTAAATTACAGTAATGCCACTATAAAGTAGGAACTCAGTCAGGCAATGGGACAGGAAAATATGTGTATGTGTGTGTGTGTGTGTGTGTGTGTGTGTATAATGCACACACACATATATATACATGTGTATGTATAAATATATGTATAATATAATATAATGTATATATTATATACTGTACATGAGAGGTACTTGTTAGCAAGGTACTCATTTCTAACTGCTGTAACTCTTATTTGACACATTATGTGGAAAGTCTCTCATCTGGTAATGATTGTCTAAGTGGATCCATTCCCTATGGCTTTCTCTGGAACAAAATAGGGAAAGTTCCAGGGTCCTCGGGAGACGAGCAGGCCTCAGAGCCTTCAAGATACAATAACATTTTTTCTTCAAATTAATTACATGTATAGAACAAATGTCAAAAGAATTTTCTTTTCTTTGAAGGAGATATATAACAGATTTGCTCATGATATCTATGCCTACCAGGAAATTGATCTATGTTTCATTTTGCACTTTTAACCTTCAGGTTATTTGAACTACCTCAAGTACATTGATCAACAGATTAGCTCCTTGTTAGTGGGACACTGGGCTTACAAGTTTAATCACCTAAGTCCTTTAGAAGTTTTGTGTTTCTTCACAGAGGCTTATGTGAACAGAAAATGCCTGTTACCAGCAGTAATTTTTGCTGTTTCTGGCCGTGTGTAGCCAATAGTCTTTAGCCTCTTTAATGATACTGGCTTTTGAATCATATTCTTGTCTTATAATTCATAAAAAATCCTGGCATGAAATAGGAAGCATACCATAATCCTGACTTTGGTGATGAGATAAGGCAGAAAGTCAACAGAATGTGGAGTTTTAAGGAATGGAATCCTACAGCTGTAACTTTGTGTCAGAGAAGCAGCTTCAGGGAGCTGGTCTCCTGAGTATACCACAGATGCTGTTAAGCTCAGTCACTTTAGTATCACTGCTGACTGGAGACCCTGGGCTGTTCCTTGTGGTGCTGAGGTTCTAGGGCTCTGCGTGTTATTTGAGGACAGATCAGTCATATCAACATTACTTATAAAAGTTAAGTAATTAAAATCCTTAAATATGTAGGTATATGTACATGGGTCTATATTACTATAACACTATTAGTCAAAATATATACATTTGTGAATCTACTTTTAGGACTTTGACATTATATCCTTGGAAATATTTCTAATCTGATATCAAAAAGACAGAACAGGATTTTACAAACAGATTATATGTGTTAAAACCTCTCAAGGTGTATTATAGTTGGGAAATCTCTATAACATAAAGTATAAAAAGGCAAACAGTTGTGATGTTGGCTTTGAGACCAGGTTTTACTGTGTCATCCTAGCTGGCTTCAACTTGAATGGCTTCAACCCATCTCCCTCTGCTAGAATGTACCACAAAACCTGGCTTATATTTTTATTCTTGGCATTTAAATATTTACATATTCACATTTTAAAAAATAATAGATTTTAAAGTCTCCCTTATTCCATATTTTTTGGTCATATATTATTTGAGTAAGAGGGGAAAATATCTATCTTTTGATTCTGACAGGTGCCAGCCTCTCATTTATCAGCATCTATAAAGTAAGTCCATGTTGGTACAACAGGCTTAGGCATAGATGGATAAAGCTTTGCTTATGATAATATAAGCAAATATAATATAATTTCCGCATTGTATGTGGAAATGGGATCCAAAAGAGGCCTTCTGGTTACTGTGGATGCAAAGTCCATTCTCTTTTTTATATGGCAGGCAAATTGCTTTTCACTAAAATTTAAAGGCCTGAAAGAAGATGTTTCAAGCCTTTATAGTGATGTGGGATTGAGGTCTCCTAAGAGAGTCTTAGACTGAAGGGCCTCATAAGAGGAAGGTAGAATTTCAGAGGAGGAAGTACAAGGTAGAGTAGAGGTCTGTGATGATGCATAGAATGCTGGCAGCCCCTAGAAACTGAAAGAGAAAAAAGAAAAAGGAGAAAAGAAAAGGAGAGAAAAGAAAAGAAGTACCTTTCCCTTCCACAGAATCCTTGAAAGGAATACAGCTATTGACTATTATTCTATGGGACTCATCTTGACTTCTGACCCCTAACTGTAAGATAGTACATCCAGATTGTTTTAAACCTCTGAGTTAATTAATTTATTATGTTCAAAAATACTGAGGTAATCCTAGCTGTCCTAAGAATTGAGACTCCTTGTTCATGTGGTTCAGATATTACTGAGAACCCCAAAGACTTACTTGTTCTGATGGCAACTGTTGATGTTTATCCTATGAGACAATGATAGTAATAGAATATCAAAATGCATATTTATATTTATATAAAGGGTGACATGAATGTATTGTTCAAAAGCAGTAACTATATTTACAACTAAAGTAATTCTTGAGAATATTGGCATTATTTTGTATTTTGGTATGCAATTTTGATGTTTGCATCAAAATCACCCTGATGTCTTATGCTGTTTTGGTTAGAATACATGAGAAAATTTAGCTTCCTAGATAAATAGGTAGCATAAGAAGTGCTTCAATGGCCTTACAAATACTTGTTGATATTATTATCCTGCCTCTAGGTTCCTGCCCTGTTTATGTTCCTACCATGATTTTCTTCAGGAATAGACTACGATATGGAAGTGTAAGCCAAATTTAAAGTTTTCATCCCTGACTTACTTTTGATTATAGTATTTCATCATAGCAACTGTAACCCTAAGGAGGATAGTTGGTATCAGAAGTGGGGTGACCCCTTTGATGTGACAGACCTGACCATATTTTTGGTGGATTGTGGAAGGATTTTAGAGCTTTGGGCTACAAAAACCATTGAGTATTAAGATCTTGGTGAGCTGTTTTGTGGGAGCTTGGAAGATAAAAGTGTTAAGAGAAATGCAAAGATAGAAGCCTGGGCTTATAAAGTTCCAGAGGCAAGGAGTCACTTAAAGATTGTTGAGTTCATTGCATATTTTTAGTTAAGAATGATTGACTGTGAACTAACCAGTACCCCGG